>NC_081176.1:28928017-29553434 GCF_012432095.1 Onychostoma macrolepis | reverse complement strand
TTATTGAATAATTAGGGCTGTGGGATCAATGAAAAAGATGGATTTTTCATGGAAACATGGTTTTTAGGAATTCTTTTGGGATCCAAGGGTTATATTATGGCTAGACGGACAGGCGTTTTGTAATACTGATTGTGATTGAATGACTGTCTTTACTCACATCAACGCTGCCCAGACTCTTCGATCGCCTCTCTTCAGAGAAAAGTGCAATCACGATCCCTGTTGAGCAGCGGTGATGAGGCATACCTGAAGTTAATACTGCCTTTAAATGCAGAGCATACCTCTCCACAAGAGACCAATCTCTTCCCCAGTGCATGCACAATGTTTTCCCCGTAGCAATCCAATGGCACCAAAAGTAAAGTCACCTTACGCACTTTCCAAAGCAAAGATACATGTCGCAAATGGCCAACCGAGAGGACGGCTGTGTGATGAGGTGTAGCTGAAGTTAATATTGACTTGTCACTGCCACCTTTAAATGCAGAGCAAGAACCCCTCAAGCCTGATCTTGTCAGCATTGTCCCCAATGCTGGAAGGTAGTGGGGAGGGAATTCCTTGACACCAAAAGTAGAGTGTTTTCTGAGACACAGCTACGCTTTGCTGCTGACCGACCAAGAAGAAGGCTGTGTGATGAGGTGTAGCTGAAGTTAATATCACTACTTCCCTTAAATGCAGAGCATGCCTCTCCTCAAGAGACTGGTCTCAACTGTGCATGGAATTGTCCCAATAGGTTCAAGAAAGGAGTATGCAGGGAATCCCAAACTACAAGAGGTAGAACTCACTTTGCCGTGGCCCCGGGGAAGCCAGGTTGTCAGACTGTCAGAAGAAATGTGCAAAAATTGTACCTTGTACCTAAAATGCTTTGTCGCTGGGGTAGAACCCTCAGGTACACCTTGTACCTGTACCTTATTTAAGAGTGCATATATAAGGTACAGAGGAGTGCCTTTGAGGGTACTGCCCCAATAACGAGCACAGTTTTTTTTCTGAGGATGTATGAAAGCCGCCAGCCTTCGGATTCCAGATTTCAAGGGAGAGTCTGTAGACCACTGGATCCTGCCTGTGCCTGAACCTTTATTAACACCTCCGGACCTTCACAGTTCAGTTATTAAAGGGATAGTTCACCCAAAAATGAAAATTTTGTCATTAATTACTCACCCTCATGTCATTCCAAATCCATAAGACCTTCGTTCATCTTCGGAACACAAGTTGAGAGAAGTCCTAGAGCTTTCTGGCCTTCCATAGACAGCAACACAACTACCATGTTCAAGGCCCAGAAAGGTCGTTAGGACATCGTTAAAATAGCCCATGTGACATCAGTGGTTCAACCATAATTGTAATTAAGAAATTGTTCAATAAAGTCGTTATTTTTGTTTTCTTTGCGCACAAAGTATTCTAGTAGCTTCATAACATTACGGTTGAACCACTGATTAACATGGACTATTCTAACGATGTCCTTACTACCTTTCTGGGCATTGAACATGGTAGTTGCGTTGCTGTTTATGCAGGGTCAGAAAGCTCTCAGATTTCATCAAAAATATCTTAATTTGTGTTCAGAAGATGAATGAAGGTATTATGGGTTTGGAACGATATGAGGGTGAGTAATTAATGACAGAATTTTCATTTTTTGGTGAAATATCCCTTTAAAATCTCATTTCAGTTCAACCAGTTGATGCACTTGATTCCCCCTTTTTAATATTTGAAAATAATTTCAAATGAACATCTGTTCAGACCTCTTTATTCGTCTTTGCTCAGCCTGCCACATGATGTAAGTAATGTCTGGTTTTATAACTTACCAAGAATCAGACTTAGAACACTGTGTATTCTAAACTATAGAAAAGGTTGGTTTGATCATTGTGGGTACATTTTCTTGTTCACAATTGATCTTATTCAGAGAAAGAAAGATGTGACCTAAAGTATTTGTGAAGTGTCTACTTGTGAAGTAATTTTTGTTATAGTCATGATAAAAAAATAAAAAAATAAAAAATAAATCATAGACATGCTGAATGAATATGCTTTTCTCTGATTGGCTACAGAGCCCTGTCCATCACTTCTGCTGCAGAGACACATGGCTGAACTCCTTAGTCAAGACAAAGACATGGCTGCCAGTTTCCTCAATAGCGTCTTAAATCAGCTCAACTGGGCCTTCTCCGAATTCATCGGCATGATACAGGAGGTAAGGAACTTATGCCTTTCATACCAGACAAACAGAAAGTCTCACCTCAAAATCAGGCAGAAGTTGAAGCTTCAACACACTGAAGCAAACAGAGCAAAGTTTTAAAAGTACTATAGAGCTAGAGTAAAAGTTTTTTCCTTAACTAAAACTTAAATGGAACTCTACTTGTTTAAATCTGTTGGAGATTGTTTTCTCCGCCCCACTGATTAGCCCTGTAATACTGTAGCTTTCCACTAACTCAATCAGAGCCTGTAAATTATTCACAGTGACTATGTAATCATGACTGCCACTTGATATTTGAACTGAATTACCATCATCTTGCATTTTCAGTGTAAAATGAATCTTTGCGTAGTTCAAGTTACTTAGTCTTTAAAATATTCATTCGATGTGTTTGATTGTATCGATAAGAAGTGCCTAATAACAAGACTTCTGCAACTTTTGAAGAAAATGGAAGTGGTGCTTGCCCATGCAAACATCAACACCACAATGCTAGTGTGATGCTAATGTGTTTTAAGCATTTGCTAGGCACTTTTTTAGGTGTTCTGGATGGCTAAGGGGTTGTTAGAACTTTGTAGTTGGTTCCTGTGGTGTTCCAGAGTGATTCTAGAGTGTTGCTAGGCAGTTGTTTGAGTGTTCTAGGGGGTTGCTAAGGCATTGCTAATGTGTTCTGACTGGTTGTTGGTGTGTTGATTGGCAGTGGAGTTTTATTAGGTGTTATTAGGCCCTATCCCAAATGGAATGCGTCGTGCACTTTCGGTCTTGCGGACTTACAATGGCGCTGGCATGTCTGTTAAGTCCACGAGACCGTGTGTTGGCAATTACTGTTAAGTAAGTAAACATCATATCGTTAAAGTAATAGAATACCTTTCTTCAACAAGCCACATGATTTGACGTATCATTCAGGTTCATAGCGTAAATACAGACAATGTATAATGTATATTAATTGATGTATAACGAAAGGACGAAACTTAACATGACTTGAAACTAGAGCTGTCAAAATTAGTGTTAACGCATTTGATTAATTTTTCCTTTTTAACGGCATTTAAAATATTTAACGTAGTTAATGCAGGGGCGGGGCTTGGGTTGGCCACCCCACTCACAACTTCGCCTTCTGTTTCTTTTTTTATTTACAAAAATTGCATTTATTTAGATGCTCAGAACGTCTTTACGACCACACCAAACGTGAGACGTTTTAGCGTGGAATGGTACAGGTGACAAGGAGCTTCTGGAGAACATCAGTGAACTGCGGTCAGATGAGATGTTGTCAGGAGATATGTCAGTAATTTATTATACCACCCAGGCCCGGCACCAGAGGGGGGGCCAGGGGGCTTTGCCCTCCCTCCAGACCGAGCGGGACGGCCAGACTTCAGTTTAGCATGTATAATAGTCTAATTCATGGTGTAAAATAGTCTAACTGATTGCTTTTAGATGGAAAAGCTGCCCATAACTCCTGGTCTAGGATCGGTTTTCTTCGTAATAATAGTAGCATAACGAAATAGATTTGGCAAACAAACCAGTGTATCTGTCCTTCTGCTTTGGAAAGAGTCAAATGATTTTACAATGCATTTTCGCAGAGGAGAGCAAAGTAGCCAATCACAGACATGTTTGTTGATTTCTACAACGCAGTGGCCAATCAGAGGTGTTTAGGTTGGAGTCCACACATTTTGTCCAGCGCTGAATTCTATCATGCTCGTAACTTAATTAAAAAAAAAGTTAAAAGTTTCATTGTGTGGTCACATTCATTGGTTAAAATGGAACTTTGTTAGATCATGATGAATGAGTGACAGTTCTTAATAAATTTAAAGGGAGCGCTCTTTGCATGCTGTATACAATAATATATTCAGAATTTAAATAAAACTTGTGTTTTTCATGCTTGACAAGTGGTCACGTACGACACAGAGATAGCTAACTACTACACTATATAGATGAAGATAATAATTTCAGAAGCACAGAGTGATGTGATTCTGGTCCAAACGAAGGATTTAGGTAAGGAAACGGTTATTAATTATTTGTATTGGCTGCCTCACCAAATCATGCAGCTGCTTGCTTTTCTGTTTAATTTAAGTGTTTTTGTGAACGTATATGCTTTGATAACAAATAATTGTAACATTTTACAATAAGGTTCCATTAGTTAATGTTAGTTAATGTATTCAAGTGTATTAAAGTGTTTAATTATTGTAAAGTGTTACCCAAATAATGCATTTTGAGCGTTTACTTGAAACCAACCGTTTCAGTCATAAAAAAGATGCCACCAAACAAATATATATATATATATATATATATATATATATATATATATACTGTTTTTATGTTGTTTGTCCATTAATTTGAAGATTGCATGTGAAATTATTGCAATATAAAAGTATATTTAAAAACTTTAATGCTAGGTGAGATTAATCATAATTAATCACGATTAATTTCAGAAAAAAATGTGCAATTTAATTAGTTAACATTTTTTAATTGATTGACAGCACTACTTTCTTTTGCTGCCTTTCAAGCACTGGTATTTCCTTCAGGAAATGCAAATGTAGTTTACCTTGAGCTCAATTCACCCCGTTAACAACTTCATTCAGCCGCACACTAATTTGATCATTTGGACACCATGGAAACAACCTTTTGGGAAGAGTAGCGCGCCCGCCCCTCCCGTGGTAGGGTCATTACTAAACACAGGATTTGGAGTCTCAGGGGAAGATGCAGAAGAAAGCAAATCCTCCCTGATCTATAATGGTGGGGAATTAAACCTCAAACGTAAAAGCACTTTCTCACCAGGCTTTCTCCTCTACTCTTAAATCAATGACTTTCAAGAGAGCCGAATCACTGAAATTCTGCTTATTGCTGATTGGACTCTGATTCATATGCTGCTTTGCCTGGAGGTTTGGCTGGCTCTTAGGAGCGCCTTTCATCTGAGATGATCCACGAATTAGGAGCCACTGGTCTCCAGGGGAGTTTGTGATATGTTTACGGCCTCAGTTTCAGTGAGTGCTAAACTGAAATGGAGGGTAAATGTAGAAAAGTCTCAGAGAATGTCTAAGCATCAAGACTCTAGTGCACTAAATACTAATGTTTTATACCTAAAGAACTGAACGGTAAAATTATAATTTTTTTCTGCTATTAGGCCTGGGCGATTAAAATGTTATCTGTATTTATCGATGGTACACCTTCATCAATTACGATAGAAAAATTCTCTGTGTTGCGCACGATAGCAGTGCATTATTTTGCACTTCTGTGGCCTCAGGAGACAAGCCAAAAGTTTTCTTAAAGGGAGAGTTCACCCAAAAAATTAAAATTCCATCATTAATTACTCACCCTCGTGTCATCCCAAACCCGTAAGGGCTTCATTCATCTTCAGAACACAAATTAATATATTTTTGATAAAATCCCTGCATAGACAGCAACACAACTGCAATGTTCCCAGGTCCAGAAACGTAGCAAGGACATCAGTAAAATAGTCCATGTGACATCAGGGGTTCAACTGTAATTTTACGAAGCTACGAGAATACTTTTTGTGCGTAAGAAAAAAAACAACTTTATTCAACAGTTCTTCTCCTTGTCATCCTGTCTGCAGCGGCGTGCCGCCAATGTGGAGAGTATCACGACGCATGCGCTTTCCTCCGCTTCGTGCAAACGACGCTTGCGCATGACGCTGCTGCTTACGTTAACATGCACATGCATACAATGCGGTGCGTACAGTGGTTAAATTTAAACCCTTTTTTCTGTTGCTCTTTGATTATCGATACCAAATGATATTAAACATTGTATCGTGATACATTTTTAGCTATATCACCCAACCCTACTTGCTATGCAATTACTGAGTCATTCTGAGTGGTCCTTGGCATTTTGCCATACAGTTATTAGGGTGTTCTGGGTGGTATCGGGTTGGTTGCTGGGGTATTCTGGCTCCTTTGCCTTATTCATAAAAGCTCACGGCCTTATCTATTGCTGTAACTCTAATATGAATATGAATAAGTTGACTGTCATTGGGTATTACTTTACCTAATTCTGTGCAACAAGACATACAGCCTCGTATTGGCAGTTTCATAACATCTCTTTTGACCTTCCTGTGTCTTTTCATGTCTTAATTTCTTTCCTGTCAGATCCAACAGGCAGCTGAGCGGCCTGAGAGGAATTTCGTGGACACGCGGCAATTAAAGGTGTGTGCGACCTGTTTTGACCTCTCTGTCAGTCTGTTGCGGGTTCTGGAGATGACCATCACTCTAGTGCCGGAAATATTCCTGGACTGGACCCGCCCCTCCGCCGAGCTGTTGCTACGACGATTGGCTCAGGTGAGCGTGATTGACAGCTGGGATGTGTTCTGAAAATGTTGTTCTAAAAACTTTCAAAACATGCCAGTGCAAAGTGAATAAAATGAAATTTATTTTATGCTCACCATTAACATTTTTCTAAAGCGGTTTCATGCAGTACGCTGATTTAATTATCCTGTTTGAAGCAATTTGCTTTTAAACATTTCTGTTTATTTTCTCAGACTCTTGCAGTGCACAGATTTCTGACTTTTTCGAAACCTAAATTATTAACAACACTGAGAAAATGTATGAACCTGCCTCAAAAGAAGGTCATAACATGAAAAAACTTATTTCATCTTTGAAAGAAGAGGATAGTGTAGTATGTAGACATACATAGTAGTCTACTGTCTGTGCAGACAATATGTCAGAACCTTCCTCTACAGTCCTGCATTATTTTATTACGTCCCATTGTATTATTATTATTATTATTATTATTAGTTTTTGTTTGTTTAATAAATTAAAACTACAACTGGGATTTTTTTTTTTTGGACCATTTTTGCATTGTACCTGATTTGCATTTATTCTTTTTATAAATTGGGTGCTTCAGAAATAGCCATTGTGTGAAAAACAAGACTATCAATGGACGCAATTTGTTCTTTGTGAATCCCCCAAAATGTTATTAAATTGGAGAATGTAGCCAATTTAATGCATAAGGTATTACAGCTCAGCAGTGCAAAGAATCTGTATTGGATGGAAGCTAATGGTTGGGGTTTATTGATCCATAAATGAAGTCATTTTGTCAAACCATAAAAGTTCTTACAAGGGTGACGGAGGGGAGGGCAGTCGTTAGAAAAAAGGATGAAAGCTATTTGATGCTTTTCACCTCTATAGGTTTTTTTCTATAGGTTTGTTTATGGATCATGTGTATGGTGCTTTCCACAAATAGGGTACACTTTAGCCTCCTATTACTTAAAACCATTAAATGCACAAATCTCATATTATTCATTTATTTATGTATGTATTTATTTCTTTTTCTGACACTGACTGAAAAAAAAACTAAAATAATGTTTTCTTAATTTGACTGCACTTGTTCAACTATTCAATTTATTTAAAAAAAATATATCAAAAATAAATAATCTTTTTATTTATAGGAAATTATAATTTTATCAATTACTAAAATGTAACGATGTAACAAATTATATAGGTTTGTAAAATATTGTTTTGTTTTGACAGTTCAGCTTAGGCTAATTCTGCAGTTTTATCAACCCTGTTACCCATTCTTGCGTAGTGTTTTTTTAATTTTTATTATTATTCAAAGTTTTTATTTTTATATATGTTTTAATCTTACTGCAAAGAAATAATTACAAAAATCACAAAAAAATTTGGGTTTTAAACTATATTCAAAAGTTGGTAACGGGGTTGAAACATTTTTTGCACACAATATAAAAACAGAACGCATTTGATAATTAATTACTTTTATTAATTGTCCTTACGTCCTGAAGTTAATTATCATTTAACATTTTGCTATTTCCAGAAGGTTACGTACCTCCTTTTTCATTTTCAGATGCTATTTTGCACTCTATTCATGGAAAGTGCCATGCAAATGAGGAGCGAATAGGCTACTGCATGCTTTCAAGGCCTCAATTACGGAGGAGAAGGCTTTGAAAATGTGCTCTCTGGTGGGTTTTTCTCACAGCACTTACGTGGGCTCTATTCCCAGCGGAGCGTCCATTCACCTGCGGCTTGTAATCAGGCTTTAACTGAAACACACCTGTGAGCACAGCAGGACTCCACACATCCTTGAGGAGCAGAACCTCCACCTCATGCATTGCATACTTATCCATTTACATTGTTTCCTGTCCCTGAAGGATTTATCCTATCTTTGAATACAATTACATGCGATGCGCTATAGTAAACGGCAATAATTGGCACCTGACAGCGTGGTACCTCTGAATTAAATTCTTGGGCTTATGATGCTGAGTCCAAGTGGCATGCTAAAGGAGCGAAGGGAATAATTATTGCAGTCTGGTCACTTTGATTTATGGCCAGATGTGTTTGATTTGCTTACTGAAACCCTTTCAGACTGGAGCAGGTGACATCTGTTCATGTTAAAAAAAACCCGCTCCCCTCAAAAAAAAAAAAAAAAAAAGTGATATTTTCATATATACTTACCATCATTTTGTACCTATGTTTTTTTTCTTTTCTGTAGAACACAAAATAAGATTTTTATTTATTTATTTTTTTTTCCTTTTTTTTTTTCTCCATTCAGTAAAAAGTCATTGGGGTCCATTGTTTTGTTATTTTGGACCACATTGACTATTATTATATGGACATTCTTCAAAATATCTTGTTTTGTGTTCTGCAGAAGAAAGCAAGCAGTCCAGCTTTGCAAAAAGTTTAGTTTTTTGTTTGTTATATAATGTTACGTTTTTTTACTTGTTTTGATTTGATTTTGGTTTGATTTTGTTTTGCTTTCCCTTGTCTGTTTTTCTTTGGAGTATTTGTTTTGTTTTGCTTTGTGGTTTGTAATATAGTGTTAAGTGTTTGTTTTGGTTTTTGTTTTATGTTTTGTTTTGTTTTTGACTTGCTTTTTGTTTTTTATTTTTATTTTTCTTGTTTGTAATGTGTTTTTTTGGGTTGTGTTTGTTTTGTATTTTCTTTGCTTTCCTTTGTTTTATGTTTTTGATTTTGTTTTGCTTGGCTTTGGTTTCGTTTGTTTGTAATATAATGTTATGTTTTTGTTTTGCTTTGTTGTTTCTGCCTTGTTTTGTGTTTTTTTTTTGGTCTTTCTTTAACATTTCCTTTAATTAGAATAACATTCTCATCTCTGGTTTATGTGTTTTAAGTTCAGGTTTGACATTTGTATTTTATTGTCTTTTGCAGCTCCTGAACCAGGTGTTAAATCGAGTCACGGCAGAAAGAAACCTCTTTGACAGGGTGGTCAACTTGCGCCTCCCAGGTAATTCTCATCAATTCCCTTCTTATGCAAAAATATTCTTGAATGCAAATAGAAGCATTGAACATGAACTGCATGCTTTAGTACACACTTGAGGATGCACTTGAATGCGATTATATTTCTGAAATGCTTAGTGTGCTGTGCTGAATTTAAACCTCTCAGGTATTTCGGTTCGTCCTTGATCACGTCCCCCGTGAGCTGAAATATGGCTTGTTGTAACCTAACATTTGACTTTTCACATGTTCCTTTTATAGCACCTTGTTTCAAGTCCCAGAACAAATAAAAAGTAATTTGATATGCATTTTGCGACGTTTTTGACATTACCTCTGAAACCCTTTCTGAAGTTTGGAAAGTCAGTCTGTACACTCAGGGAATGATATGAGAAGAATAGGTCAAGAGATTACATGGCGAGTTAGTATGAAAACGTAATCCAATTCAGGAGGATACTGAGGCTGTCATCAGGCCAATTTTTCAGCCTTGACATTGCAGAATGATAGATTCATAATGAATGAGTTTGGGTCATGTTGTTAGCCTGAACTTCACCCCTAGAAGGGCACACAGAATAGCCTGACTTTCAGCGCTTTTTAAAGTTGATATTAGGTGACATATTGTGGCCCAGGTCTCTTTGGTCTCAGATTCTGTGACCTTCAATTCCACTCGAGTGCTGTTTAGTGGCTTTAGTAGATTTAGTTTATTCACCACTTGATGAGTTTTCCCAGCCGTATTTATTTTTTATCATTTTTGGGGGGTATTTGATGGTCCGTCAGTGAAATTCGGAGAAAATTGGTTATGAAAGCATTATGGTGTCCTTGGAAAAAAGTCAAACGAAGCAGCATTACGCAAACTATGTTTATTTCCAACAGGACTACTGTTTGAACTCCATTGACCGGTGTTTCAGAAAAAACTGCTTTGCAGAAAGAAAATAATCTAAATCTGAATTAATTTAAATAGGCATTTTTGGAGAATAAATTTCTTCCTAACTAAATAACAAAATTACGTCATGCAGACCCTTATTTTACTTAACCTAATAATTTTAATAACTTAACCCACCAAAAACGTTTTTTTGTTCATACCAGTGTATACATTTGTCAGAAATATATAAATTAGTGCTGGGCAACGATTAATCGCGATTAATCATTGCCCAGCACTAATATAAATATATAATTTTCCATTATAAAATATTTTAAATAATTGTAAATGTGCTCAAATAAAAATGGAAAATAATTTCGTGTTGTGTTATATTATATAAAATATAAATGTGTATTTATATTAATTAAACATCTCATTTTCATAAATGCTTATTTTAGACATTGTAATATTACATACTTATATTTATTATATGTAATATTAATAAAAATAATAGTAGTACTGTAACTATAGTATATATTTATTTACAGTCACAGTAGCTGTATATCATGTATTCTAAAACAACAACAGCAACAAAAAACAACAAAAACAGATTTATATTTATTATAAAATAAAAATAAGTCATTTTCTGAACCACTAATAAAAACATGTTTTATTTTGTTCGTAGGCCTGGAGAGTGTTGATCACTACCCCATCCTAGTGGCTGTTACAGGGATATTGGTGCGCATTCTGGTCGACTCCGATAAACAAGGGTGAGTTTATGGCTTTGCGTTTCATTATTTTCCTCTGTATATAATGGGATTTCCACATTTATGCGTGTTGCCGGGTTGAATTACTGATGTAGACTGAGAAAATGTGCATTAAGTTAATATACGGTCACACCTCCCAGCACTGCGTCGTAGTTTCACACAAACCAAGCTTCTGTTTTATTTGATTCTATCTGGATCCAGTCAGTGGGACTCCACAACTTGTGTTTCTGGTTCAAGAGGCGTTTCCTTTTCAAACTGCACATTTGTTCTGAGGAAATGGGCACACGGCGGAGGTTTGTGTGTGTTGGCATGAGTGCCGTGTGACTTTGGCCTGAGCTTCAGGAGCAATCGACAGTTAATTGCATGCTCTGCTGCCTGAGGGGAGTCTGACAGCCGCTGCGTCCCTGTTGTGTGTCTGTGGGCCGAGAAGAGGGTCAGAGCAACAGGATTCAGGACAGAACCTGTCCTGTGGGGAGGTGAAATCTAATAACGAGCTCCTGTTGAAAGAAATGAGACTTCTGAGAGGGCAAAGAAAGGACAAAAGGGGACTCCAATTCATCACCATCGCTCCAGCTCTCGGGAGTATTTTTTTGTGGCATTTGAAATTTTGTTTCGACTATGAGCTTTAGCTTATATTATTTTGTGCTTCGTCTATAGCATTTTTTCAAGACATTTGCAAACAAAATGTACACTACAATACAAACTTTATTAACTAACTTATTACTTTTAATCAGCAAGGCCACATTAAATTGGTCAAACGTGGCAGTAAAGACATTAATAATGTTACACAATTTTACAACTTCAAATAAATGCTGTTCTTTTAAAAAATATTTTTGTGTGAATGTGCGTCCAAACTCTGTTGTGGACAAAAAAATAACAAAAAAATTGTCTTAAATTTTTTGTCTTAAATTAAAAACAGGTATGTGATTTACTTCATGGCACACAGAAATGTGTGTCATAATGTATTTAGTTATTTATTTAAATTCAATTCAATATTTACAGTGACAGGGTTGAAATAATATAGCACTGTAGGTTTAGTATTAGTGATAAATAATTATTTAGCAATTTTTTTGAATTTATGATGTTCTCATACTAGCTCTTATACTTTGGGTCTGAGATGGGAAAATATTAAAACAAAACAATAAAAATTAAAATACAATAAAATACAAATTAAAGCTAGGTATTAAAACATGGCAGTATTTCCTGAGAATGAGCAATATACTTTCTCATTGCTTTCAGAAAGCATAGTGAATAGTGTTAGAACCCATATTGGGACATAGTCTGCGTTTTCTTATCCGTATTTAAAGAAAGAAAAAAAAAAAGTATGGCATATCCTTTCAAAATACATCTCTTTCAGATTTCTTTTTTTTTTTTAATACGCAGCTTTGATATTTTGTCTGGGTGATGAAATAATGAAATCTACCAGGCATATGACTGGCCTTCAAGGGCACTTCTGAGGATATTTAAAGGATATAGCTGGAATGTGAAGCTGTCAGTAGAAATGGGCAGTGGACAGGCTTTTGTTGCCGTTGCTCTTGAACTCTCCAAACCTGTGATCAGTGTTGACTCTCAGAATAGTGCCGAAGCTGCTTTGACCTTCCAAGATGCACAAATGGGTTCGGAAATGCATCTCTGGAAGAATAATGAATCATTTCTGAGATCTGATTCCTGGAGAACCCTGATAGACGGCTCTCGATCGTCGAAGGCATGTGAATTAGTGTGAGCGTTGAGCAGATGTTTAACACTTCACAGGCTTGAGAAGGAAGGGTAGTGTAGAAACATCTGTTTAATGTGTGTGAATTCAGAATGAGTCGATGCTTTCGAGATAACAAGAGAAATACAGTGTAGACAGATAAATCTAAGATATATCGCACAGAATTTAAATGGTTTCCGGCAATAACGTCAAACAGCATCCAGTAAAACTTGAGTGTGGGTTTACTGTTATATAATTTACAGTAAAATCATGCCACTGATTTCTTGTTTTGATATAGCTGTTGAATTTTGAGGGACTGCCGCTGATCTTGTTCATTATTCTATGTGCAGTTGATTTAGTAGCTCGATTTCTTTTGAGATGAACTGTTAGATTTGAGAATTAAGGTGGAGTTTATTTGTAAGATGATGCTCATGAGGCATTTGCTTTATTTGAATTGCTCACAACATTTAAACACATTGCAGTTTGCAGTGCAATACAGTTAAATTTACATTTGTTTAATTTTCTTTGTTTTTGTTCAATTTTTTTGCTTTGTTTTGTGTTTTTGTTTTGCCTTATTTGTTTTGTGTTTTTTTTTTTTTCCTTTTTGCTTTGCTGTTTTGTTTGGCCTTTTTTGTTTTTGGGAAATTTTTGTTTTGTTTTGTTTTGTTTGTTCCCTTTTTTGCTTTGTTTTATGGTTTTGTTTAGATTTGCTTCGTTAAGTTCTGTTTTGGGTTTGTTTTTGGTTGGTTCAGTAATTAATTGGTTAATGAATTTATTTATTTATTAGTAATACTTATACATATTTTTTAGTTATTTATTAGTTAAGTTTAGTAATGTTTCATAATTATGATAAGTTGTAAGGTGTTTATAATTTTGTTGTGTATCAAGTCAAGTCTATTCACTTGTCTTGATTACATATATATGCATATGCATTTCTCACTTTGCTTGTATGGAAACATTTAATTGCCCAATTATTGATTGATTATTATTTCATGTAATATTTAAACATTTTCTGTTATATCCCTCCTTAATTTTATTTGTTAGTGAATTATGTAATATGAATCAGATCTTCAGGATCTACTGAGCTGCTTTGCAGTTTTTCTGTTGTTGCCCACAGCAACTGCACCAATTACCCAGAATGCTGTGGTGCTCTCTTATCTTCTCAAGATGGCCTATCTTCTCTCTCCACATGCTGCGATAAGACCTGACCTTTTTCTTTGAATGTCACCAGCCTTCTTCTACTTGTTTTATAAGGTCTTATAAGGTCTTTTTATAAGGTCGCACTAAGTCTGTACATGCACTGGACACAGACATTGAGTTTGTCAGGTCACTTCTGTTTACAGGTGAACACGAGAGATTGTGTCTTGAGAAGATGACCTTTATGCACTTGAAAAAAACGCAACACCTCAGGTAAAAGCTAAGGCGAAAAACAACCATCCTCACTGCTTTCTGTGAGCGTTTAGAAGTGTGCAGCGTGTCTGGTGGTTTTCATTTTACTTGTTCTCGACACGCTAATGGTTTGTTCTGACTTGAAAGCCAGACAGTTCCTTGATAATCCAGTTTGTTGGTAGAGATCATATGTTCAGATATATTGCATTACTATTTGCATCGTTTTATGGCCTTGCAACTTCACTTTTAGTTTGATTTATGCAAGAAAACTAGGTTTGGGAACAGTTGTGACAAATGATTGAGGAATTTTTGAATCAGTTTAATGACTCGCTTGTTGGGTTTTTCATGCATTCACTGAACTGCCTTTCATTTTTAATTAATTATTTGTAAAGAAAGAATATTATTTTTACAAAAATATTATTTTTGATTGATGTATTTACAGTATGTCAATTATTGTTTTACCCGTTATTATTATTGTTTTTATTTGGACCAATTATTGTCTGAACTAAGACTGTTGAGTAAAATTACTTACCTTTTCCAACCCTTTTTTGTTTACTTTGTATTGTTTTGTTGCTTCGTTTTTTTCTGTTTTTCTTTTAGTTTTTTTTAAATTTTTTTGTTGCATTGTCGTGTTTTTTTGTTTGTTTTGTTTTGTTTTGTTGCTTTGTTTTTTCCCACTTTTATTGCATTGTTTTGTTGCTTTGTTTTGTTGTTGTTACATTTGTTTTTGTTTTGTTTCTTTGCTTTTTTGTTTTTTGTGCCTTTTTGCTTTTTGTTACGTTTTGTTTTGTTGCTTTTTGTTTTTAGTTGCATTGTTTTGCTGCTTAGTTTTTTTTTTTTTTTTGCATTGTTTTGTTGGAATTAAGGACTGTCAAGTAATATTCCTTACCTTTCCCATCCCTTGTTTTTTTCTTTTGTTTTTCCTTTTTTTTTGCTTTATTTATTTTTTGTTTTTTGTTATGACTCATCACAAAAGAGGTCAGAAAAACTACATGTATAATATTTACTAAAGAATAAAATGTTATTTGTAATTGTTTTAGATTGGATGTTATTTTTAAACCTAAAAATCTAAAGGGTAGAAAATTGCCTCTGAAACACACCTCTGCTATCATCAGATGGTAAATGGGGAGCAAACTGAACTGCTGCTATATTTGGCATACTATATCCGGCACAAATTCGCTAATGAGAAAATAATTGGTGTGACACCTGGCACCTTCCCTTTTCCTGACTTCCTTCAGAAATCTACACTTGCTCTGGGTGTGGGGCTGTTGTCATGGTACTTTATTCTATCCTATTGAAACATTCAACGTAAAAATGTGGACTGAGCTAATTTACTTCATTTGTATGCATGTCTTGCATGTTTTGATATGCAAGTGTGCAATTTGTAGGGTTTTTTATTTTTTTATTTTTTTGGTCCACAGATTTGATTTCAAGCATAGAACATCAAGCTTGAAATTAAAAGCAACCATTCGGAATGACTTAAGGTTACTTGTCCCTGAACATTATGCATTTTATTTAGTGTGGAGTTCTCTGCAGCTTGAGTTGCATTATAATTTGCAGTGTTTGATTCACGAACTAAAAGCTTTACTTTTATATTTTGTATTTCCTCATGGTGCCATCTCTCTAAAGATCGGATAATGCCAGAGGAAAACTTTTTATTGGTTGTGTCACTTTTCAGATGTTGACAAGCAATAAGCCACATGAGGCTGTGCATTAGTGATTTTATTATGTGTACGAGTCTCTCTGTTATATCTATTATGATATTTTGCTAGCTAACAAATTAACTGATGCTCTTACACTCTTGCATTTGTAGCAATAAGACAAATCTAGTGTTCCTCTGGGAGTGAATGTCATCAGATTAACTAGTATAATTAAATATTTCAGTTATACAATTAACAATGGACGTTGTTTTGATTGCGATTTTCTGCTAGACACTCTCAATTTAACATCAGTGTAATGGAGTGACCATTAAATGCATGACTGTATGGCAAATGGGAAACACATGTTAGATCTTGTGTATAACAGTGCCAGGTTTGGCACAGTCTAGCCTTGATGCTCTCAATATGAGCCTTTACAGTGAGGTCAGTTCTCTTAGCAACTGGGATCCTTAATTCATGTCCAATTAGCTTTTCACATCTCCTGTCAACTTCCCCAGACTGCCTGCAATTCTCCACAGGAATCAAAGAGCTTTGTGGGACCTCTGCCAAGTTCCTCGGGTGTGGTTGATACAGCCATCCTATAGCTTTTAGTGTACAAACCACATTGAGCCTCACCAACAAACAAACCTATATGGCTTATAGGTGTATTGAAAAATGTCCTTTGTGCATACACTGAAAGTCAATGGACTCCAACATTGGACCTCCTGAGGGGTTAAAGTTGTTCTCCAGTTCTGCTCATCATCTTGGAGTTAAAAGTGAAGAAAATTATGGTCGATGATGACATTTCTATCTTGTTCATAGAAAAGAATTGCGCTAATGAGCTCCTCATTGTATCCTGTTCTCTTGAGGTCATAAATCATCCCAGGGCACTTAACTTAAAGAGTAAGGGGTGTTACCTTGATTTCGACCTTGGTCTTTGGGATAAATGTCCCCCGAAGGTCCATTAAGACCCTTCTTAATGATCTCCCCAATGTGAATTACTTCTCTGAGATCATCTTCTGTCCACTCCCATGTAGCATAATGGTGATGGACTGCTGCAGTATTGTTCAGAGGTGGAGGTCAGTGGAAGTTCTTCAATAAAGGCTAAACTGCTACCATTTTCTAAAAGTTCTGTGGTTGTGCCATAGTAACATCATAATAACAAAACCATGGTAAATATTTATGTTTTTGGTGTCACGTCTAACACTGAAAATTAATTTTCTTCAGAAAGCATGGTGTAAAGG
Organism: Onychostoma macrolepis; assembly: GCF_012432095.1. Classification (NCBI taxonomy): domain Eukaryota; kingdom Metazoa; phylum Chordata; class Actinopteri; order Cypriniformes; family Cyprinidae; genus Onychostoma; species Onychostoma macrolepis. The sequence goes on along the minus strand of NC_081176.1, from coordinate 29,536,491 downwards.
TAAGAATGCATTTTTTATTTTTTTGCATTGAAAAACATGAGGCGCTAGCTTTGAAATGGAAAGAATCAAGCTCTCAAGAAGCTTTTTATTAGATTTATTTTTTTTATTTTTTATATATAGAACAGTTAGTGCTTTGCGTGAACAATTATGTGTTTTGGCTTTGTCAGTGTCCGTGCACACGATGTGGATTAAGTTACAAGAAGCTAACATGTCAGAAGTGTGACACTTCATTATGACCAAAAATCATGCTAGAGTGATATGTGAAATTTGTTTGGCTAAAATATCACACGGCGTCACGTTAAAGAATTTCACCACCTGTTAATGCGACACCCTGAACAGTAGACCAAGTTCAATCACCAGTTACCAAAATTAAATTACCAAAACTTTGTTTTGGTTTGTTTCGGTTAAAAAATAAAATAAAATAAAAAATTGCATAATATCAGTTTATATTGTGACTGATTATGTAAATATTCTTAGAAATATTGATGCATTATTGTGAGAAAGAAGAATTATGCAATATTGATATCTGATTTTAACATACTTTGTCAAACGTTAGCCATCGCTCAGTTAGCCTAAATGGTAGTAAAAGCAACAAATATAATATATTTTTATTTTAAAAGTAGATGCCATGAACACTGTATCATGTATGGAAGCCTGTAATTTGTAATTGCGTAATTTGGACTTATCTTGTAAATGCGAGATATAAATTTAGAATTCTGATTTTTTTTCTCGCAAATCTGTTTACATTATCATAATTCCATTTTTTTTTTTTATTCATCCACGACACTTTCTCAAAATTCTGACTCTTCTTCTTAGAATTTCAAGTTTGTATCTCATATCTTGGTTAACATTTTTGCAATTTTTACTTTTTTGGACTTTGCAATTCAGAATTGTGATATATAAATCCATAATAACAAGAAAAAAAATCTGAATTGTGAGGTAAATAGTTATAATTATTTTTTATCCAGTGGCAGAAACAAGCTTCCATAGTATTGTAGGAGACACAATGGTCAAATATGTCTGTCTAGCGCATGTTCACATTTTGTACAAATTCAATTCATAAGAAGCACAGGAGAATGCAAAAACATGCTAAATTATTAGCCTGTTTATATACCATCCTACATGCTAGTCCAAGTTGCTTCAGAGAACATCATGATATCACTGTGATATATATCCAAAAACCTTGGTGTTCGCATGATACTAGCATGGTATTGTATCCCAAAAAACACTATGGTACTTTTTAAGCATGAAATCCTACACCATTAATCGAGCTACTAATATAATGAAATACCCATAAACTGATGCTAATGTTCAGCCTGAAAATAAAGCACATGACAGAAAAAAAGATATTAGCATCATTTCATATAGTATAGTCTTTGTGTGGCGACTGTGTTTGTTTTGACAGTCTCACATTGAGGACGAATTCGTTAGCGGCTCATTCATATGCGGGGCTTGATGAAGCGGAGCCAAAAGTGTGTCATTTTGCCACTTTTTAATTAGCCCATTTCTCCTTTAGCCCACTGACAAAAGCTAAGAGAAGACAAAGCAAAGCAGCATTAACGCTGGCGTCACCCTCCATTAACTGAAGTGTCAGACATGTTCTTCTCTGCAGCTGGCGCTACAGAAGAAACAAAGCCAAAAAGGTTTTCCTTAGACAACGTTAGTGGTTTAGTTAGTTACTTAGGATGTTTGTTATTTGAGAAGATAATGAACCAAATGGCTATATTGATTTTTGTTTAACAAAGTTTGATAGACTGTACAGAATGTGATGTATATGTCAGAATTAATGATACAACAAAATAATGGCAAAAAAAAAGGTCTGATAGCTAATGAATCAATGGCTGTATCAGTCTTTTATCAAAGTGTGATACACTGTACAGAATGTGATTATACTGTGGCAAACAAATAAAATCGTCTGAAATTAAATGAAACAAAAAGCTATATCAATCTTCGTTTAACAAAATGTGATTGTATGTCAGGATTAGTGATACAATGAAACTGCGACAAATGAAAAAAGAAAATTCTGAAAATTAATTAAATTAAATGCTATATCAATTTCTGTTTAACAAATTTTGATAGACTGTACAGAATGTGACGTTTATGTCAGAATTCATGATGTAACGCAATTACGTCAAATGAAAAAAAAAAATTAAATAAAAAAAATGAATCCGAAAACTATTGTTACAAATGGCTGTATCTATCTTTGTTTGCAGAATGTGATGTGTATGTCAGGATTAGCGATGCATTGAAATTACGACAAATTAAAAAAAAATTAAAAAAAATGTCAAAAAGCTAATGAAACAAAAGGCTATATTAACCTTATTTTAACAAAGTAAGATACACTGTACAGAGTGTCATACATATGTCAGAGTTGGTGATGCGACGAAATTACAACAACTGGAAATTAGTTCGAAATGGCAAAATAATTAATATTTACAGATACTAGTCCATATCGCGATTTGATTTAAGTGAATAATTCATCCAAACTTTGACACATTCCGTGTTAAACTGTAAATTCCGTTTTTATAACTGGATTCCACGATTCCGCCCGTGTTTTCTGCATCGCGGAACTTGGGTTTTAAAAAAACCTGGTACTGTGACATTTTCATTTTTTTAGTACCAACTTGGTACCGAAGTACTGGGTCTTTTGACAACACTAATGTCAATAATGTGGAAGCATTTCATTGTGATCAAAAATTATGCTAAAGTAGCGAGATGTAACATTTATTTTTGGTTTCAGTTTTTACGGTTAAATGAAAATTTCAGTTACGTTAAAAATAAATTGGTGCATTACTAGTCATGTTCAGTCATGATAAATCACAATATCATTTTTGATTGTGATTTAAATGGTTAACATTTATACACAATCGCCTACCTGAAATATTTACACAATATTGTGAGGAATGAGAAACTCGATAAACCAGTATCTGATTTTAATGTACTTCGCCATGTGTTAGTCATTGCTAAGTTAGCTTAACTGCTAGTTTCTGCCTTTACATTGGTTACTTTTATCTGGTAAATATAGTGTCATTAAAGATTTTTAAAAGAACCGGTGCGTTAGCGGTTAGCAAACATGCTACTATACAGTTAGCTATAGCGTTACTTTAGGTTAGCAGTGTTCCAATCATCAATTCCTGTTCTAGTGTAATTTACTCTTAAAAAGTGGCAAAAATAATATTTAAACCACTTGGTAAAAGCAATCGAAAACATTTATAATTAATTAGCAAATGGTGGCTTAAAACAACATATACATGATGAATCAGTATTTTTTAGGTAGATGAATCAGTATTTAACATTTCTTTAAGCTCAATTGTGAAGGTTCTCTTGGAGAACTGTGGAGTTTGACCGGCGTAAAACAACAGTGAGCTGCAGCGTCAGTGTGATGCATTCATTCTGATAGCGCATACATACGCCTCCCTAATCTCTTGTGGAAGAAAAAATCAATTTAGATAATTTCCTTCCATTATTGTTGGCTAAAAGGCATCAGATACAGCTTGCAGTGCTGTACTAATTAGATTGTGACACAGTGTAATTGGCTTTAGCAGCTTTAGGGGAAGGAATGGACTGTGAGGAGGAGGGGAACATTTCACCCTCACTGTCTTTTCAACACCCCGAGCAGGACGTGCTGATAACCTCCTGACCACCGATTCAGTCACTGCCGATTGTTCTCCCTGTCTAATGAATCACACTAACAGAAAGTACCATGGTATTTCTTTTACTTAGTCTCAGAGTTTTGGCATGCTATCATGGTAATACCATCCTTTTTGGACGTGTACCATAGTATTGCCTTGTTTCTGGATGTGCCATGATAAAGAATGCTTTTTGGGTATGTTACAATGGTAAATCCTTGCTTTCGGTACATGTACAGTGATTATACAATGCTTTGAATTTACCATGATAATCAATTTTTCTTAGACATGGTACCATGGTAAATCGATGCTTTATGAACATATACAATAATTGTACCATGCTTTTTGGATTTACCATAAGACAATGATTTTAGACATTGTACCATGCTAAATTCATGCTTTTTGAACATGATTATACCATGTTTTTTGGATTCATGTACAATATACTTTTTTTTTTTTTTTGATTTACCATGATAATACAATGTTTTTTATATATGGTACACGTACCACAGTAAATCCATGCTTTATAAACATATTGTCACGACTTGCACTGTGAGGAGCGAGAAACGAGGAGCAAGGAACGTGGAGACGCAGGAGAATTCACTAGAACAATCTTTATTCATCCAACACGGGGTAGACCAGAATCACACACGGAGCACATGACATCCCTTGGGGAGTTGGGGTGGGCGCTCTGGAGGCCTCAAGGGACAGGGGACTCGGGAGGCCATGGCGGGTCAGGGGACTCGAGAGGCCACTTGAGGCTGCTCTGGAGGAGTGGACACTTGAGGGCGCTGTCGAGGAGTTGGCACTGGAGGGCGCTCTGGAGGCGCAGGATTTTCCCGCGAATGGCGGACTTGTGTGAGCCGGGAAGGGCGGCGGGCTTGAGATTGCCGCGGACGGCAGACTTGCATGAGTCGCGAACGCCGGCGGGCTTGAGATTGCTGCGGACGGCGGGCTTGAGATTGCCGCGGACGGAGGGCTTGAGAGAGCCGTGGATGGTGGCGTTGAGTTACCTGCGGACGGCGGGCTTGTTCTGGCTCGGGCCCGGACACTTCCCAGACACCGGAAGATCCCTTCTCTCCAACTCAGTCCTGTGGTATCTGGGAGGTCCACGGGGAGATGGTAATTGGCCCCGAGTCAGAACAGATGATTGATGGCCGCGTCGTCCAGCGCCATCCCTGCGGCGAGCCTGCAGAATTCCCCGGCGTACTCATAGAAGGGGAGATCTCTGCGGGATAGGGCGAGGAAACGAGTGGTGACTTCCATAGCCGCGGGAGAGAAAACAGGAAACAAAAAACTTTCAAAACTGAAAATAACCACGGGAGAGAGAGAGTGCCACTTGCTTTCGGTTTGGTTCCGCTGTTCTGACACGACTTGCACTGTGAGGAGCGAGAAACGAGGAGCAAGGAACGTGGAGACGCAGGAGAATTCACTAGAACAATCTTTATTCATCCAACACGGGTAGACCAGAATCACACACGGAGCACATGACATCCCTTGGGAGTTGGGGTGGGCGCTCTGGAGGCCTCAAGGGACAGGGGACTCGGGAGGCCATGGCGGGTCAGGGGACTCGAGAGGCCACTTGAGGCTGCTCTGGAGGAGTGGACACTTGAGGGCGCTGTCGAGGAGTTGGCACTGGAGGGCGCTCTGGAGGCGCAGGATTTTCCCGCGAATGGCGGACTTGTGTGAGCCGGAAGGGCGGCGGGCTTGAGATTGCCGCGACGGCAGACTTGCATGAGTCGCGAACGCCGCGGGCTTGAGATTGCTGCGGACGGCGGGCTTGAGATTGCCGCGGACGGAGGGCTTGAGAGAGCCGTGGATGGTGGCGTTGAGTTACCTGCGGACGGCGGGCTTGTTCTGGCTCGGGCCCGGACACTTCCCAGACACCGGAAGATCCCTTCTCTCCAACTCAGTCCTGTGGTATCTGGGAGGTCCACGGGGAGATGGTAATTGGCCCCGAGTCAGAACAGATGATTGATGGCCGCGTCGTCCAGCGCCATCCCTGCGGCGAGCCTGCAGAATTCCCCGGCGTACTCATAGAAGGGGAGATCTCTGCGGGATAGGGCGAGGAAACGAGTGGTGACTTCCATAGCCGCGGGAGAGAAAACAGGAAACAAAAAACTTTCAAAACTGAAAATAACCACGGGAGAGAGAGAGTGCCACTTGCTTTCGGTTTGGTTCCGCTGTTCTGACACAACTTGCACTGTGAGGAGCGAGGAACGAGGAGCAAGGAACGTGGAGACGCAGGAGAATTCACTAGAACAATCTTTATTCATCCAACACGGGGTAGACCGGAATCACACACAGAGCACATGACGTATAACAGCGGACAGCAAACAAGGGGCAGAACACACTATAGACAGAACTAACAAGGGGAAAACGAGACACACCTGGAAACAGATTAGACACGGCTGGCACTAAATGAACAGAATGGGGACAGGTACAGGAAAACCTAAATAAGGACATATAAACACTGAGAACACGTGGAAACACGGGGACACGGGGACAAAAGTCTGACACATATACCCTGATTATACCATGTTTATTTGAATTTACCATGTTAATACAATATTTTTGTATTTACCATGATTATATATATATATATATATATATATATATATATATATATATATATATATATATATATATATATATATATATATATATATATTATTTACCTTGATAAAACAGTGTTTTTTATAAATGATACAACGGTAAATCCATGCTTTATGAACACATACAGTGGTTATACCATGTTTTTGATTTACCATGATAAAACATTATACCTCGGTAAATTCATGCTTTTTCAACATACAGTGATTATACCATGTTTTTGGATTTACCATATTAATACAATGTTTTTTGGGGATTTACCATGATAATAAAATGTTTGTCGACATGGTACTACAGTAAATCCATGCTAGAACATATACACTGATTATACCATATTTTTTTTTATTAACCATGGTAATACAATATTTGGGGGGGGGTTACCATAGTAATGCAATTTATTTATTTATTTTTTGGATTTGCCATGATAATACAGTGTTTTTATACCATAGTAATGCAATTTATTTATTTATTTTTTGGATTTACCATGATAATACAGTGTTTTTATACATGGTAATCCGAAAACCATAGTAAATACATGCTTTATGAACATACACAATTATACCATGTTTGTTGCCATGATAATACAATGTTGTTGTTTTTTTGTTGTTTTTTATTTATTTATTTATTTTTTTTGTATATATATTTTGTACCATGGTAAATCCATACTTTTTGAACATAAAGTGTTTACACCATGTTTTTTTTTTTTTTTTTTGTTGATGTGCTATGATAATAGTTCTATTATGTAAATGAAATGTTTACTATGCTAATCATTCAGTACATTTGCATTAATTTATGCTGCTTTCATATTAATTAATTTCATATTTTGTATGGATCATTTTAACAAAAGGAATAATAGCTTACTTGTTATTTGAGTTAACATACAGTTTTCAGGCAGTAAATTGCTAATTAGTTTGTCAACTATAAATACGTTGCCACCATTTATAACCTAAAATGTTATTAGATATGATGCCAACAGCGTGATGAGCGGCTTCTGACTTCACTTTATTTCAGAATATGAGTCACAACGGTCGGTCCTAATATTCCTGCTTTCAGAAGATCATTTACATTAATTCCTCAAAAGCCAGCACATAATTCAAAGCAGCTTCAGATCTTTAAACAATCCCATCAGTTTGACGGCGCAGAGCTCAGAAGTTCTGCTGGGCTCAACTGATTCATCTGAAAAGCTTTTAATGTTAACGGTTTCAATCCAATCCTTCAGCATTGATTACATTTCAAATGGACTCGTATATCACGGTTAATTTCAGACGTTGGAAATTTTGCATTGCTAACAAATCTGTCATCCATAAAGCCATTTAAAAAATAAAAAATAAATGATAAAATATGACTCCCGATTAAAATAAAATGTGATTATTTACACTATTTTGTGACCGCTATAATTGAGGTGAGGAGTTTTAGCTTACTGTTTTGCTTTATTACATTCTGAAGCCTCTGGCAGCAAGTCATAAAATAGCTGTGATGGTTTAGCTGAGGATTTGGGCCACGTCATTTTTCTTGACTGCCGCAGTTGTTAATTCTTACCGTGTTTGATGCAGTTTTCAGGATTGATCTGTACTGTAGTGACAATTCATCAGCATTGATTCTTCCTGCTGTCACAAACACTCTTCTTTAGTGCCGGATGATTGTGCGACTTGAGACATCTGCAGCCACATCGACCCTCCCTGATACACACCCTGCTTCACATTCAACCTCACGCTCTGCCTCTGAATTTGAACATCTTCATTTACTATTCATTATTTTCTTCATCTTATTATTAATTCATGCATTAAAACAACACATATTATTGAATTTTTATTCAAATTTAATATATAGATTTTACATTTTATATATAAATGTTTGTTATCAAATTTAATGTACTCTATATATAAATATCTCTTTACTGTAAATGTCACATGGTCCTTTAAAAATCATTCTAATATGCCGATTATTGCTCAGTTACTAATAATGGTTCTTATTATTAATGTTTAAAACACTTTGCTTCTTAATACTTCTGTGGAAACCCTTACATATATTTTAGGACCCTTTTATAAACAGAACGTTGAAAAGAACAGCATTTATTTTAATCAAACAACTTTTGCAACATTATAAATGTTTTTACTATTATTTTTGGTTAATTTAACATGCCATTGCTGAATACATTTATTTATTTATTTATTTATTTTTGTTGTATTTTGTGTTGTTTGTTGTTTAGTTTTGTTGTTGTGTTGTTTTTTTATGTTGTGTTTTGTTATTTTGTTTTGTTTTGTTTTGTTGTGTTGTTTTTTGTTGTTATTTTGTTATGTTGTGTTTTGTTTTGTTTTGTTTTGTTTAGTGGTGCATTACATTTTCCACAAAATATTAAGTAGCGAAAACTGTTTTCAGCATTGATAATAATAAATGTTTCTTGAGAATCAAATCAGAATTATTTCTGAAGGATCAAGTGACACTGAAGACTGGAGTAATGATGCTGAAAATACAGCTTTGATAACAGGAATAAATTACCTTTTACAATATACTGCAGTAGAAAACTGTTATTTTAAATTGTAATAATGTTTCACAAAAATAAAATTTTAATCTAAAAATAGATTAAAAAAATATGAAAAAGAAATATAAAATATATTCAGAAAAGAAGAAGGAGGGAAAAAAAACGGTAGGCTATTGGTGTTGAGCCTCAAACAGTCTCAAACTGACAAGTATCGAGTCAGACATCAAAGCTTTGACATGAGCAGTGCAGTATCTTCAGCCGTCGTATTAGGTATGTGCACTGACTCAGGTTCAGAAATCCTTCAGGATAGTTTCAGCGCCTTTCACATCATTTGTACTCAGATTCATGCAGAAGTGTTTCTAGTGAAAGCAAGTGATGCATTGCAGTGTGACAAAACTAGATCAGTGCCGTTTGAATCAATGATGTTGTCTACACTACTAGTAGTTGTGTGGACAGCTTCATTGATTATGATGGGAGTGGTGACCTAGTTTTGCCACTGGCTTCCAGTGTTTTACCAGCCAAAAATTTAATGTGTAAAATAGATATTTAGAAATTGTTATTCTTTTCTTTGTGCAGAGCCTATGTTGTAAATGTAACATCTGCTTATTTATTCTATATGTTGGCACCATATTGTTCTTTCATTAATTAATTAGTTTATTCTTTGGTTCATCTGTCTATTATTATTCATTCATCCATTAATTATGCTTATTCATTTATGTTATTTTGATATTTAAAGTTATGAAGAGTGGGGGATATCTTAACCAGATATTTACAGTGTGACACTGAAAATCAAAAGTTTTACTGTTGTACTATACATTTTAATACTCTGTTTTTGATTTTACAGTATATTCTTATTCTTACCATATTGAATGGTTCAAAATAGTGAAAGTGTGGCCCTGTGTTATTTTAAGTGTCATTGAGATACTATTAGAATTTTTATTCATATTTAAAGTGAGCAATGTTGCTTTCTTAACTTGCTAAAATAAGGGAAACCTGTTATTTTCTGTATTTATTAAATGTTTGTTGTCAACATTTGTTTCAAATATTAGATTTATTTTTTACTTCATGGTTTTAGTTTTAGTTAACTGTAATAACCCTGATATGACCTATTGAAAACTTAAGTAAAAGAGTTCACACTTTATATCACAGAAAAACGCATTTTAGCAATATTATTTTCTAATATTGTGCAGCACTGGTTGAGCGCTATACTAAGAAAACAGCTTGTTAGCTGCACATTTTGTTGTTATTTAATTTGTCTTCAGGTATCAAAGTCTGGCCTTTCATATCTATGCAAAAGTCTTTAATGACTTGTGCATGTAAATATTGAATAAGACAAACTGTGGGTTTGATTTTCTGTATTTAAGACATTTTATTTATTATTTTTTTCCCACCTTGCCTTATTTCAAGTCTTAAGTCAGTGCCATGCTGTCATGTCATTCCCACAATGCATCATTACAAATCACATTCACAGTCAGAATACCATTTTAGCATTCCAGGCAGAGGGAGGGATTCATATTTTGTCATTTAGTCTACATCGGTCTCATTCATTATTGCTTTAAACAGGAAATAAGGAAAGATTGATGTGGCATTTACAAACATGATTTTCCAACCAGAAGTTGTAAACATCATTGTCTTTCATTGAATTATCACCATTGTTTTCGTTCCCTTGCTGATACACAGTGCGTGGGCAGTGTTTTCAGGAAAAGTCTGGTGAATTACAAAGAAATATTATTGTGAGACTGTGAAGTTGTATGGCTTCTTGCAGTGAAAAGGAGGTTACGGCCCGAGGTGTGTTTGTCATCTTATCTGCAGAGATTATTGTGGAAATGCATGAGTGGTCCATATGTCAGGAGCAAGAGGCTGCTGTGTGACCGCTGGTCTGGATTGACACATCTTAAGAGAAGAATAGAAAGACGAGAGAATCAGAATGGAGAGTGAAAAACAGGGACAAGCAATCTATTCAGGATTTTCTCAATATTGTGCCTCTGACATTTGATACGTTCTACAGAAAGCCTGACGATGGGATTTCTCTTTGTGGATTTGTGCAATTATTAAAACAATAGTTCACCTAAGAATGAAAAATCCATATGGCTTCCTTTGTTGAACACAAAAGATAATTTTAGGAGAATGTTCATGCTCCTGTTTTCCAGTGAATGTGACTTTTGTATATAGAGAACCTTGCAGTAAATTATTGTTAGATTAAAAATAAATATTATAAATAATTGTATAACTTACAATAGTAAAAAGCAGTAAAAAATTGTTGTAAAGAAGTTTTTGTAAGTAAAACTGTCTCCCTACAACATACTCCCTAAAAAGTAAACAATGTTTTTTTTTTTTTTTTAGTGAAATACTTACATTTCTGTCTTTTTTTGTAGACAAAACTATCATATTTAATTACAAAAAAAAAAAAAAAACTGCAAGTAACACATTAAATTAAACATTAAAACATTTGAAGTAGAAAGGCTGAAATAGTTAGCAATAGTATTAAATGGTACCTTTCTTTAAAAACATACTCCAATAATCTTTGCTTTTACAACTTTGCAAAAATCTCTTTGTCTCTTTAAAAAGAGCAGCTTGGACTTTCTACAAAATTTCTTCTTCTGTGTTCCACAGATGAAAGAAAATCCTTTATTGCACTTTCCTTTAAAGTTCATCCCATGTCTCATTACATTGGCATCTGTCTCACCAAGGACATTTCAACACAAAGCATCACATCCCTGTCGCTCCGTCATGCATTTGCATGTGTGTATTTGTGCCCATCTGACCGGCTCTGGCAGGAACGACGGAGCCTTTCTCACTCGTTTGAAACCGTGTCGAGATGACCGTCCTTTGAGGTGTGATGGCCAGTGTCCGTGTGAGCATTTGCTTTCAATGTGTATCTAAACTCTTAAAAATAAAGGGTTTTCGAAGTGATGCTATAGATGGACAAGTTTTGGTTCCTCAAAGAACCTTCTTAAAAGAACCATTTTTTCTTAGTGTAAAGGACCTTTTTCCACCATAAAGAACATTTTGTTTAATGAAAAGGTTCCATAGATATTAAAGGTTCTTCATGGAACCATTAATGCCAGTAAAGAACCTTATCCTATTCCCCATATTCAACATCAAAGAGCAAGACTGAGCCAGTGGTACAATTTTGGACATTTATATCCATGATAGACCAAATACGATATACATCATGGAATAGAGGTGGTGAATTGATTTGAAGCATTAGTTATAATGTTTTATGGAAAATATTGAGGAAGAACAGCAGGCAGGGCTGCTGCCAGAAAGAAAATGGGTGAATAAATTCCTCTGGAATCCGAACCCTTTATTTGGCACAGCGATTTTCACTCACTGTTCAATTCTGAACCTCGAATCACTCAACTCACAGTTTACAAGCCTGTCAAAGCTGCAAGAACAAGTGTCACCTTCTCACAAGCTCTGCGGTGACTCATGGACGCATGCAGTCATGGAAGTGCAGAATATTAGCTTTGCTTTTTCCCTGTAGTGCTTAAAAATAAGTAATCTCGACACTGTGGGGTGTTATTAGACGGTTATGGTGATAATAAATGAGTGTTTTTGTAATAGGCTGAGGTGGCAGTGTTCTGCAATGATTCGCTGCTCTGTGAGACTCCACACCACAGGTGGTCGACGTTCCCCATCCGTAAATACTGGCTTAGTGCAGCCGTTACGAAAGCAGGCAAATGGAGCTCTCGCTTTGCAGAATTGCTCCCTAGTCGAAGTGTTTTCGGAGGGAAAAAAGGTGTTTTAATGTAATTAAAGTTCTCTTCAAACCATTTCATGAAGTCCTGTTTTAAAAGGGGGTATGTCATAAAAACAACCCCCCAAAACAATCCTAATTTAGTTTTAAATGACCACACTGAAATTAGTATTTGGTCTAGGATTGGTTGTCCAATATATTGGTTATCGATTTTAATATATAAAAAGCCATCAGCCAAAATTTTCATATTGACTTTTTTTCTCAGAATTGTGATATGAATTCTCAATTGCAAGTTATAAAGTCAGAACTATGAGATACAAACTTGCAATTGCGAGTTTAAAAGTCATAATTGTGAGTTATCTCACATTTCTCACAATTGCGAGTTTGTATCCCGCAATTCTGACTTTTTCACGCAATTCTAACTTTTTCCCTCAAAATTGTGAAAAATAAACTCGCAATTGCATGTTAAGTCAGAATTGCATGTTATCTCACAATTCTCTTTATTCTCACAATTGCAAGTTTGTATCTCGCAATTCTGACTTTTTCACGCAATTCTAACTTTTTCCCTCAAAATTGTGAAAAATAAACTCGCAATTGCATGTTAAGTCAGAATTGCAAGATATAAACTTTCAATTCTGAGAAAAAAAGTCATAAATGTGAGATATAAACTTTCAATTCTGATAAAAAGTCAGAATTGTGAGTTTATATCTGCCAATTCTGACTTTTTTTCTCAGAATTGCAACTTTATTTCTAAGAATTGTTTATATCTTTCGATTCTGGCTTTCTCAGAATTGTGAGTTTAAATCTCGCAATTCAGTTTTTTTTTTGTTTTTTTTGTTTTTTGCAGTTGCGAGTTTATATCGCCTAATACTGACTTTATAAACTCACAGTTGCGAGTTATATCGCACAATTCTGAGAATAAAAGTCAGAACTGTGAGATGTAAACTTGCAATTGCAAGAAAAAAGGCAGAATTGTGAGAGAAAAAGTTGTAATTACCTTCCATAATTTTCATAGTACTATGAACTCAAAAGCCTCATCGAAATTCTTTATTGCACCTGTTTTTGTTGTTGTTGTTCGCTTCCTGATAATTCCACCCAGAATCATGTGCATCTGTTCCACCTTGTATTCTGTAGACTTCCTTTCTCACCCTTTCCCTGTGAAACTGAACTGACATGCACATGTTTCTGAGGTGTTTCTCTGTTCAAAACACTGTGGAAGCGAGTTTCCTGTTGTGAACGAAATCTCAGCCTGCAGTGCATCAGAAAGGTTTTTTCCAAGCTTCTGTTGTGCTGTTTGGCTACAGTGCTGCTCCGTGAATCTTTGCAGAATCATTCATCAGATGTTTATAATATTTTGTCTCTCATGAGATTTACTTTCCATTGTGATATCTGTACTAATATGGTGAAAGTCTTTGAACATGATGTTTAATTGGTTGTCTGCTCTGTACAGCGCTAATAGCAGTAAGTCATCATAAGCATGCTCTGGACAGCTTCATCAAATACCAGTGGAGCGGCTAACTGCAGACTCAGAGTGCTCATTAACAATGCCTGCTAATTAACTTAAGCGGACTCCAGGCTCAGAGTTCATGTCTAAACATCCTGTTAGGTTTAGAGAGTGAAAAAGGATATGCTCGCACACACATCTAACAGGGGAAGTCCTTAATGATAGCGCTATCGATACCCAGAGCTAAACCAGTTTAAATGCTTAAGAAGATGAAAAAAAATACTACAAACACTGGCCAGTCCCTGTTTCGCTGTATTGCAATTTTTATTGCTGGTGCCAAATTATTCTGCAGTTTTCTGTGAGAATCGTAATGGTTCATTTCATTGTATGTGTATGTGTTTCAATAGTAATGTGCATTTGAGAAGGCTGACCTTGGTGTTACTTTGACCTGGTCCCTGACGCCCAGTACTTTCCACATTCTCCAATGTGGTTTGATTTTCAATTTAAATGAATCTAGGCCAAGGACGTAATTCCAATCTCCCATTAAGAAGACACGATTCTATTAAGCTTTATTTCTTTCTTTCTTTCTCTCTTTCTTTTGTGATAATGGAAGTCAAGCAAGATTTTCAGTAAATAAGAGCTTAAATTTCAGCCTATTATATGGTTTTAAAATACTTAGTATAGTACACAAGTTGGATGGACCTATTTTAAGATATTTATGGTATTTTTTCCCTCTTTTTTTACTTTTGTCATATGCCTAAGAGCAGCATAAACATTCTGCTAAACATCTCGTTTTGTGTTCCATAGAATATGACTATATTGGCTGTATATAAATTTTACTTTAACTCATTTGAAAGTATGTTGTTCTTGTAAAGCTACGGTCACATTTACCATCGTTTACCATTGCAAATTTTCACGGGCCAAATCCAGTCATTTCAGTAGGAATTGCAACATAGTATTTGCTATTTTGACCAACATAAAGCTGTTTGATTTGAAAGTGATTTTCTCATTTAACAAAAAAAAAAAAAAATCACTAATTTAACCACATCTTCACTGTGCAACTAATAGAAAAAAAAGATGCACAATGAAACGGCAATGTTTAAGTGAGGTGGCTCTAAATTATGTATTATATATTTGATGCATATTTTATGAATGGGGTTTAATTGGTATTTTAATGTTTTCAATATTTTTTTTATTTTTTTTTTTAAACTGTGTAATATGCTAACAGAACAAGGGGGAGAAAACACACTGCAACAAAACTGCTTGTTTTCTTAAGGTAGAGTTAATCACAGCTTTACTTTCACCCTCGCAGTTCCCAGAATGAAAGAACAACCGCAGTGACGGATTCATCTCAGATGTAGATTACACCTAAATCTGTCCAGACAGTGTTTGTAGGAGGCCAATCTCGGCTCTTTATTGGTCTGGTGTGCTTGCAAGGTTCATCAGAACTGTAAATATTCTTGATTGATGAGCGCTTTAAATTTGTTTGCTGGTAATCGAAGGACTGTTGTCGTGCTGTGATGAAATACCTATGAAATGGATGGGCCAGAACAGCAGGAAATGAAAGATGTTGTAAAGGAGGGTCATTTATCTGTCGTTCTTCACAGGGATCTGCTTTTCAAACCTAAACCAAAGCAATCATTTTCTGAATTTGTATAAAATTCATTATTTTTAATGTAAAATACCTTAAACGTATTTGCATTGCAGAACGCAAATGCATTTTTTGTAAATTGTTTTTGATTATGATGATGGTTTGCCATTCGTCATGATTGCTAAGGTTACACCTCAGACACAGTAGTTATATAAGCTGTTTCATTCTCTCAAATGCATTTTTTTATTACGCTTCCAGTTCCGCTTAAAGCGTCCAGGAATAGAGTCAAGCTAATCAATTACACATTCCTCATTTATATGTTCACAGGCTGTTGGGTAAAACTGTTGGATTTGTCCTGCTGAGCTTTAATGGTGGAAATCTTGCAGAAAAGCCAGGAGCTGATGTGACTGCATTATGAGAGACTAAACCAGTGTTTATTTTCAGTGTAGTGCTGATTAAGGCCTTTCTGCAATAAATTGTCTGAAAGAAGTGTATTAAAAAGAAAAGATCAATTTTTACTTTATAACTAAGCTGTGATAGACAGTTTGCACCAAGTGCAATGCGACTAACAGAAGCAAAATTATATAATGCCAAATGCACTATATATATATATATATATATATATATATATATATATATATATATATATATACACTAAAATTACCCTATGCTTTATGGACTTCCCTTCACTTTGTGTGCATTAAAGATGTTTTGCACCTTAACTTATTTATACAGTTAAACATCTTTGCATAATCCCATGCATTTATTTTGTTTCATTTTACAATTTTGTGTTCATTTACTTCTTAAAATTTTAATTTGGTGTAAAAGGACTTTTTACTAAAAACCTTTTATATTGTATCAAGATATAGTCTGTTTCCAACATGTGCCAATGTGGACCAATAAACTACGTATCATATAGCAGCAATGGTAAAGAGAAAATATTATGGAACCCTTTAATGCTCGAGGCTCAAACAAAAGCCCATATTGGTCTTCCCACACAGACATCTGAAGCTCAGTATGGTGCACGAGGAAGAACATTTTTAGACTAGCATTACAGCTCAGCAGATGTTATGACAATAGGATTTCCCTTTACGCATTCACCTGCAATATAGAATGATGTCTTGGCTTTTGGTTGATAAGTCCATACTGTGAATATGTGTGGTGAAAACTTATAGAAAGAATATTGTGTTTTAGATTATATTGCGTGCCTTTTTTTATGCTACTTTACATATCATTATCACTGTTAACATAGATTCATCATAAATGTAAGATTTTAGTAATACACTATGTATTGTATGGGTATCGTCTTGCAATCTTATTTTCCTAATGATGGACTATTTACAGTACACACGCATGTACATGAATCTGATATCGAAAAAGCCCTCTTACACACAAACCTTGGGTTTCAGTTAGCCCCAGTCTCATATGAGGTTTCTGTCACAGTTTTGACATTGTTCTTTGACAGTATTGATCCTGTGTGATAAATAAAACACTAATGAGGTGGACCACACACAGCTCAGAGGCAGCAACTGCACCCCGCTGCATAAAGTCCCTTTAACAGGAGCTTTATACAGCTTGAAAAGACACGTGCCCAGTAGAACATGCATTCAGGGTGGTGACGATTATGGAATCTGGTATATTTGAGCATCTGGATATTGTAAGACATTCCAAGTCTTTGAATTTTTTTGCGTTAGGGAATGTGGGGTAAGATGTGCCAGTGTGGCAAATTATGTAGATTTTTGGTCATGTAAATATTTATTTAGAAATGGGCTGTCAGATGCAGGTGATTTAAGAAATGCATATTAGAAAATTTAGTTTTATTCCTAAAATGTATATAAATTCCCATTGTATGAAACCTTGTCAAATTGTCTAGCTAGAGATTAGCCATGAATCATTGATGCTTTAGGGTAAAAAAAAAACCTAACCCTAACCCTAAATCCAGAAAATGTTGTTACAAAACATTAAAAAATGTAAAAATATTATTAATTAAAAATGGTTTGCTATATTAAAATATTATGAATATTACATCTCTCAATATAAAATGTTGTATACAAAAACGTTTTGAGATATTACAGTGTATTATTTATTAAAATGTGAATATTTTGCAGCAAACTAGACTAAAATACTTAAGAATATGGGATTGTGGATTATTTTTTTCTGATTTAATTTATTTACTTATACAGTATTTACTCATCCTCAGTTTGTTCCAAACCTTTGTGACTTTCTTTTTCTGCTAAACCTTGAAAAAATATAGTTTGAAGAATTTTGGTAACCTAACTGCTTTGTACCGTTGGTATCATTTCTCAAAATATCTTCATTGTTGTTCCACATAAGAAAGCCATACAGATTTGGAATGAAGTGAGGGTGGGTAAATGATGGCAGAATTTTCATTTTTAGGTGAACTATTCCTGTAAATAAAAAGTGGCACATCTTACCCCACTCTCTTCTACACCAGAGCCTAGGTGGAAACTATGCATGCCTTGGATGTCAAAATGTGTGTCCATGCAGATATGGTTAAAATTGTGGCACAAAACAGTGAGGTGATGATGATGATGGTAATGATGATTGTGGTTTTAGTGACAGCAGTACAGTTTTGGATGGAACACACTCATTAATATGCAGTTATTCTGGGGAAGATGGGCTTCGGCTCAAGGGTAATGTATTATTGTAAAATCTCACTTTACCCATATGTTTTAACTTGTGGGTCACGGCATATCTCCAGACCATCACACAAACTTGATTAATCAGAATCTCACCCTTGTCTGGGCCTGAGGTTCCAGAGATAAAAAGAGTATTAGTGGTTTGTGCTGCAACTTCATTGGTCAGTAAAACTTTTGCGTGCCATTGTCAACCAAATATGGACATTTTTGTATGCTATTGTCCAAAGCAGCCATGACATTCACAAACATTTAGGTTTGATCGCAGATATATCTCACAACTTCTGTCATGATCTAATTGGCAGCAGCTTTTGATGATATGTTCTTACGTACAGTTGCACACACATTTAAATTTTATTCTGGAATAGAAAAGTAGGAATGCTAGGACACACATTCTGTAGTTTGAATGTTCACCTTTGCCATAAAGACTTTAGTTAAGAATAAGAAGGCAGACATTTACCTCTGGGGTCGAAGCAAAAGGATTTATTAAGAAGCTGACAAAGTAGGGATTTGTGGAAGGGGAGGGGTGGGTGGCAAGGGGAAACATGGAATGCTTAGGGAGAGGGGAAAAGTACTTTTTCACAGATTCCATTTCATTAAAATTCATCCATTTCAATTTATAATCATACTAAGGATGAGATGTGACCTCTGTGTGAGACATTCATTTGGATAGATTAGGAGCATCACTTTGCACAACTGCAAGTCGATTTCTTTAAAACAACAATCTCCACTTTTATAGATGCATTTTCTCTTGCCCAAACTCTTGCATTTGCAAAGTGGGCATGACCCCTTGAAAATGAATTACTGCTGCTAACTACTCACCGAATTGCCAATCTGAAACACAGGGATACAAATGACATCTAAAAAACATTCTAGTTATATTCTAGTATATAAAAAACTAGAAATTCAGTATGCACTTGTCATTCTCCTTCATGTCATTCATGCTATTTCTAGAGTAGAGTAGGGTTTATGCAGTATTCATTGGGTTATAGGCTCTAGACAAGGCATTCATAGCTATGAATCTATCAAGGCTCAAGCAGTGGTAAAGGGAAAGCTTTTTACCCCTCTCAGATTTTGAATTTTCAAACCAATTTGTTCCTCTCATACCGTCGTGGCTCAGTCAAGCCTTAAAGCTGATTCTTGGGAGTGCTTGGCTCCATCTTTTTGCCTTTTTGTTTTTATATCTTTCTTTTCTCAGATTGTATCTGCTCTGTCCTGCTCTCTGCTTTGGGCTTGCAGAGCCCTCTCCCTGATCTGTCCTGAGTAGCTGTGCAGTTGCAGACTGACACGTTGAAGGACCCACATGCTCGTTTGAGCAGGTCATTGGGATGGCAGTAAGCAGCCGCTATGGCACAATAGTGGTATCTGAGAAGACGGAAGTGACAGAGTCAGCATCGCTCCGTGTTACTGCCAGCTTGGGATACTCAAGGGCCAGTACTGCCCGCAGCTTCCCATTCTGTGCCTCCTTGATGGGTTCCAGAAAGACCACATGCTTGTTGTTACTGACCTTGCGGCCGGGGCCCTCCGTGGTGGCAGGTGGCGTGGGTGTCAGGATAGACGACTGGGCACTGCATTCGTTCGCAAGGTTCGGCGTTGCTGGTAGAGGCTGTTTGCGACACCAGCAGCGACAGGGTGTCAAGAAGAGGTACATAAGGACCAAAATCAGGCTGACAACGCAGCCCAGAAGGGTTGTAAAGCCAGTGTTGAAGGGCTCCCCTTCTTGACGGCGGATATGCACGGTTACATTAACTTCAAGAGAATCGTTGCTTGACTCTTGATGGTTTTGAACCATGCACAAGTACACCCCAGAGTCGTTTATCTGTAGTGCCAAGATTTCCAAAGAACCATTTGAATACATTCGCAGTGTATTGTTACTAAAAGGAGGAGCAATGTATCCGTAACGATGGGATACCCACGAATAGTTGAGATGCTTTCCCTTTAATGATGTTATACAATCTAACATCACTGAGTCCCCAGCGTATGCCTCCATACTAACTTTCTTCACTGGAGGTTTTATTTTGCAATTCTCAAAGTATCGTACATGCTTGAGAAAACGCACCATGGCACGTTGCTCACCGTAAATCAAGCACGTATGCTCCTCCCAAAAATCTGTCACTGAGGTAAAACCTCTGTACTCCCATTGTTTAAACAGGCTGTACATGGAGCAGTCACAGATTAGGCTATTGTTGTGCAGGAACAACACTTTCTGTATATTTTCCTTTAGAGCTTCAATGTCTTTGACAGGAAGGTTGGGCATACGGTTCGAACTTAGATCCAGAGTCGTGAGATTGGCATGTTCTTGAATAGAAAAGAAGGGGAAATCTGTCAGTCTGTTATGGCTTAGGTAGGCTTTTTGGAGGTTGCTCAAACCACTCAGGGCTTTGCTTTCTACCCTCACTATGTGGTTGTTGTAAAGGAGTAACTCCTTGATTCCTACTAACTCTTGAAAGTAGTGTTCTTCTATAATGTTCAGTTGATTGGAGGAAAGGTCCAGATGGCGTATGTTGCTTGTATTCCGGAAGGTTCCAGGAGTGAGTCTGCTCAGCTGATTGTGGGCTAACCGTACTGTGTCAAGATTGGGCAGACCAGCGAAGCAACCCTCCTCAAGACGTTCTAAGCAGTTGTGATTGAAGTCCAGAGTTGCGACCATTACGGGCAACTCTGCCGGGACTTGGTCGAGGCCAAGATTGGTGCAGCTCAGGATATCGGATGCAATCAGGCAGCCAGAAGGGAGATTGGCTCTGACTAGCTGCAGCAGAAAAGAGCTCAGCATTAGGGGTGCGGCCACACCCTGAGCACACAGCATTGTGCCGTCAGGATGCTTTGCTTGGGAATCAGAGCAGCCAGTTTCACCGGGGTAGAGGTCCACTCTCTGTTTGAGTCAAAGCTGTCGTCTTGGCTAGGTGTTTCTATCCTTAAAAATTGGATTGCAAGACAAGGAGAACAAGAAGACATCGGTTATTTAATACAGTGGATATCTTGCTCAATAATTATTTGTCCACTTGGCACTGTTCTGTCAGCCCAAGGCATGACAGTGCATCAATGCTATTATTGACTATTATTATTTAATCAACTTGCTTACAACTTACAAAATTCTAATCTTAGAAGTTGAAGACGATAAGATTATCTTTACCTTAAGGTTGCCAACAGTTACTCCAAATATCCCGCCTCATAACTCTTGTTTGAATTTCGAATGCTGCCCCAGATTTTTAGTCCATTCTCAAGTAGAGAGAGTTGGTCATTCAAGTCATGAAAGGGAAAGCAATTGTTTTTGTCCCGTCCTCAAGGCTGAGCCCAGCCTTCTGTGCACCATCCTTTTAACAGTTGGTGTTGTTTTGCAGTCCTGACATCTGAGACGGAACAGAAGAAGTCTTAAATCAAGAGTCAGCTCGCTGCCGCAGGCTGGAGGATGTTTTTGAGAAAGTCAGCATCCTGTCCAGTTCAGTTAGTATAATCTTGCCCTCAGCTAAACAGCAGGCACACAAAGTGTCACATGTGCACTGGTCCACAAAAACAGTCCACAGTACAATCAATCTGATGTTTGTTTTAGCCAGAAGATACAGACATGGCGCAGTTGTTTGTCAGTGTTGCTCCAGAACCAGAAGAAAGTAGTCCTTAAATTTTAGACATAACATTTTGTCTGCTCATTTTGTTCAAATGACAAAGGACATCTAGGGCTACTAACTCTTGGTGACTTTTGAGCTTCCAGTGTCCACGTGGCATCTGGAGAAACTGGTGAAAAGATTTAAGCACAAAGAAAGATCATGATCTTTTTGGTACCGCTTTTAGATCCTGGTCTCTTATCAACATTTTTCCTCCTCAGCATCCATCCTTTTTTTTTCTCTCTTTCCTCCGATTTGCTCTCTGAATTTTACAGGTCTTCCTCCTTTTCCTCTCTGTCGCTCTCTCGCAGAGATTGAGTGTGTACTACACTTCCTCTCCGTCTCTCTCTCTCTCTCTATCTTTCTCTTCTCTATGCGCTCTATAAACAGACAGGCATGGAGTTTCGGAGGAGGGGCGCTCTGGAGGGGGGTTCTTCTGAGTGCTGATTGGTCGAAGTCGGAGATTATGAAAGGGAAGTATTTGCCAGAGCCTCCCCTGGTGGTGCTGTTTTTTTCCCATCCCTTGTGATCCTCCAATTATGCATTTGCCTTTACTGATACCTCTTACACAGCTTTTGTTTACTCTCTCTAGCTTTAATATATCATTGACCTGTGTTAATGTGGATCTGAATGAGCCTTAATTGCTTGGATTAAAATTCATTCATTTGAATTGTGAAAAGTGATGATTTATAGATGATTTCTGCTTAGTGCATATGATGTTTATATCATTTATTTTCGAAAGCTATTTGTGATTAGCTAATAATTTAAAGGGAAAGCGTCTAATTTCTAACTAGCAGTACTTTCCATTTGCTTTCCTGTTGCTTTTCCACTGTCCTGTAAAGTAGAGCCAAAAATGGAAGTAAAATCATTGCAAACATAATCCATATGATTTAGCTGTATACTTGTCCTATAGCAGTGTTCTGAAGTCATGTATTTGGATCAAAAATAGCCATCATGTTGTGCCAGGTTTTATGTCAGTGACACCGAAAGCGGTTCTTGCATGTCTCGTAACTGAACGCAATTCACAAAGTTTGAATATCCTGTTCATTGTGTATTCATTATGCTTGAGTGCACACTATAAACCTGACATTACTCATCCTCATGAATTAAAGATAGTGGGTGTATCTGTGTCCTTGAATTTTTTATTTATTTATTTATTTTCTGCGCCTGTAGAATCTTTATGTATGAATAAACATCTTTATCTTGCTTATAGCACACATTTTCTTTATGTATATGTGTGTCGTATTGCTTGTGTAAGCTGTCTCTGCCCCTCGGTTATAGTTGCACAGGCTTTGACTACTGTCAGCCTGTGTTATCCTCTGAAACCACTGCTGTGGGCCACTGCCAAAGGTCTTCAAGTAGTCCTACACGCACACACTCTCTCACAATCCTCTGGGTCCCTCTAATACACAACCCATTACTTCTCATCATCTTTGCCAGTTTTATATCTATAACTGATTGTCGAGGCTTGCGTTTTCGACAGGTTTCTTGTCACTCGTCCTCAGGCTAAATATTTCACGTTTAGCAAAGACTGAGACTAAGCTTCTCACTGTCAAAAGTTCCCCAATATAACATTGTTCTGGAAAATTGGTTTCCTGGCTTTAAGCTTGCTCACTTTTCAAAAACAATACTCTGGAAGTGAAGGAAACATGCAGGAAGACAGGAAGAGGAACCCAAAGGTTAATAGCTTAGTCTCTCCTGTATATGTTTCCAGACAACCATCAATTTCAGCCGGAAGTTGTTCTGAACCTTTTGATAACTTTGACCCAAGAACCAGCGACGCGTCTAACTGCTTATTATGGCATCCCTGCTGACGTCTTCACCGCGGTCTCTTCAGCATGACATATCCATCTGCTTACAGAAACACCTTAGAAAGCACTTTCAAACTGCTGCGAGCACCATAAAGTTTTAGACGACCCCAGAGTGTTACTCTTCCCAAGAGTGTTCTGAGGGTGGGCATGGTGATACCATTTATCGCCCTTTGACAGTTAGTTAATATTTTTTGAAGATAAGAGGTGATAAAATATGACTCATGGGAAACGGGATGGCTTCTGACTTCTTGTTTGATGGAAGCAGCCCTCAGTGGTTGATAGATGCGGTACAAGGTGTTTTTGTCATGGTAAAAGACATCAGGGGTCTGCTGATGTATTCAAGACAGACAGACATTTGGTTCTCAATGGCTGGGTAGTCGATCATTGAGGACAAACAAAGTGATGTGGCATGAATGTGTCCCAGAAATGCCTTGTTTTGTAGGGAAAGGGAGTATTGCGGCTAAGAAGTTCCCACTTACGAGTTTGGAAATCGCAATTATGATTTGACGTGTTCATTCCGACACATCATTGTTCTGCTCTACTAAAGAATAACTTTGAAGTTGTATGTATTTAAGTACCATGTACTTTATCATGTATTTTAAGTACCTAGCACAATAGCGATAATGGCATGCTGTGGGATACCGATGGTTTTAACCACCCTTCATTGTTTTCCACATAATTCTGTGGTAATTACTCACATTGGCGCTTGTTCTTAAATCATAAGTCTTTTTCCAGCAGTCTAAAGAATTCCAGAGAATAACTAGTTTTTTTTTCACCTCGAGTCAACCAGGACAAAACATCAAGAGGCATCTTTGGACTTGGGAAATATCACTTCATCTGCACGTCTCTTTTGATCTCCGGCAATTAGATGGGATGTTTCCTTATTGTCGAGACGCTGCGTGAATTCGGCTCGATTTGCAATCTAAGATGGTTTTCAGAGCGTGCAAAAAACCGAACTGCAGCCAGACAATTCATAAACACAAAAAGAAAATTGAGGCAGGCTGTTGTGCCTTACTCTACAAATGTCCAAGACAGACTTCATGCAGAGAAACAAACCGAAGGAGAAAGATTTGAAACGTTGCCTCTAAATTGCCTCTTTTGTTGTCTGCTTTCTCATTCCTAAAAGCGTAATAAAACATTGAGTTCATGCACCATTTTATAGTTATATGAATGCCTGTTTTGTGCAGTGTCCCTTGTTTGTGTGGATGTATGTAGCATCTCAAGAATCACAAGGTTCTTTTAGAATGCATTCAGATCAGTGTCACAGGTCATCGGTTCTATACACTGAATCGAGTATATTATTCATATACAACGAAAATGAAAAGCCATGAATAAAGAATATGTGGGTCGGAGACATGTCCTAGCGGGTACTGCACATGCTCTGACATGTTTCTTGGTAGTCTCAGCCTCAGACGCCTACAGTCTGTTCACTGACCATCTCAAACATATTGCTCACAAGAATGCAAGGGCTTCTAAAATAATCTGTTTCAATCTGATTGGCTTGATTACACATCTTTTAGGATGGATGTAACGGTCTGCCTGGAAACCAATCTGTTTACAAAATGATACAGTGCTTTTTCAGTGAGTGCTTTTGACTAAGTACTAATTACTGATTTACAAGGTATCAAATCATATTTTCACCAGATTTTTTCCATTTACAGATTGAAGAATGGCTAATAATACTGTAGGTTACATTTTGTTCTCTAGTGATTGTATGTTTCATTTTTCTCTCAATTGCAAAACTACTAATATTACTACTACTACTAATAAAACGATAGATTTATCACTGTATAATGACAAATATTTAAGCTTATGCAGTATTGTATTAATTTGTCCTACTTTTTCATTATTTGTTGAAAAACACTACACTTTCCCTTTCATTTTCACCCTTTAGTCTGTATACAGCCATACGGGCCCTTTCACCCAAGGGCCCCTTGTAAGCTCTGCGACCAGCTCTAATTATCTAACAGCATGCCAAGTGTAGTTTGAGTGGATGTGGGCATGTTTTTGAAGGATGTGAGGGAATCGTGAGCCATGTGTGTAGTGATGGTAGCTGTTCCAAAAGCCTCCCCCACGCTCATCTGTCAGCCCCGCTGTGCTTGGGAGAGGCAGGATTGAAGTAGAGTCTCAGAGAGGGGCCGGTGAGTCAGTGTCTGTCTGTTGGGGGCCACAGACGCCACAAATAGCCTCTCCTGTTTACAGGCTTGTGCTCTCGGAGAGACACCTGCTGTCATACTGGGATGT
Source organism: Onychostoma macrolepis (assembly GCF_012432095.1). Taxonomy (NCBI): domain Eukaryota; kingdom Metazoa; phylum Chordata; class Actinopteri; order Cypriniformes; family Cyprinidae; genus Onychostoma; species Onychostoma macrolepis. The sequence continues at coordinate 29,510,718 of NC_081176.1, read as the reverse complement.
TTTACAACCCGATTCCAATTCTTTTAATAGGTCAATATATTTTTCTATAGAAATAAATACTACCACCCAAATATATTTATTTACTTATCTTGGAAGGCCTAAGGGTGAGTAAATTAACAGCATTTTTTATTTATTTATTTATTTATTTTTTAACTTATCCTTTGTGACTGATGCATTTAGTGTTTGTACACTAATTTGTTTAGACAAGCTATGTTTCTAAATTTCTGACATGTTGTATATCAGTACTGGTTCTACTGTTTTGGATTACTCCTCAGCACATCTGTTTTCGCAAACATAGAACTCAAACAGTAGTTCAAAGCATCGGAACAAAGCTATTTGTGTTGGCAGGAGTGATAATAAACGAAATAGCTTGCAATGTTGTGTCTGAAATGTCACTTAAGAGATGAAACGTCTTGTTTATAGAACAGTTCAGGGGTTTCAGTCACTAGTAGATGTCTTTGATCTAGTGCTGTTACTAAGTGACATATAGTGAGTCATTTACACACAGTAAAGTAAACATTGACTCACCCACTTTTTGACTAATCGGTAGAAAAATGAGCAGCTGTGAAGTCCTAGAACAGACTAAAAGCATTTAAATAATGGCTTTAAATCAGTTAAAACCAATTAAATTACATTTATTAGCAGTGTATTGTGGCATCAACTAGTTTTATCAAAACTCACTGTGGTTGGTGGTCTCTCCTTCTCTAAATGGGTGGCTCAGTACTGTAAAGTGTTATGTAAATAAACATGTTGTGACTTTACTGGAGTACCGATTGCGGAGCTACATATACAGCAAACATATCCACATCACTATGATCAGGTGCTTCCTTATCTGCTGTTTTCTCACCACTGTCATGTTTGTTGTGTGTTTATTTAGTTAATGAAAGGAATGTGTGCAGCCCATATTTATACATTATCTAAGCCAGTGGTTTTCAAACCTGTCCTGGAGGACCCCCTGTCCTGCACATTTTGTATGTCTCCCTAATCAGACACAACCAATTTAGTTTTTGCAGTTTCTACTAACAAGCTGACAAGTGGAATCAGGTGTGTTAGATGAGGGAGGCATACAAAATGTGCAGAGCTGGGGGTACTCCAGGACAGGTTTGAAAACACCTGATCTAAGCCAGTGGTTTTCAATTCCAGTCCTGGGAACCCCCTGCTCTGCACATTTTGCATGTCTGTCTTATTTAACACATCTGACTGAAATCATCGTCTTGTTAGGGGAGAGAGCCATGAACTGAACTAACGAGCTGATGATCTCAATCAGGTGTGTTAAATAAGGGAGACATGCAAAATGTGCAGAGCAAGAGGTCCCCAGGACTGGAATTGAGAACCACTGATCTAAGCGACGCTCTCAGCAGCGTCAGGATGTTCACTAACAGTAAAGCGCTTCTTGCATATATCAAACTTTTCACACCTAACCGAAGAACAAAAAAGAACTTTGCCAAGATTACATCAGGGCCTTTAAACATGCCAACATTTTTTTGTTTGTAGTTTTATAAAGCTCTCCAACACTTCTGGTTTGGCTTCGTTTTCCACTTCTTTGAATTGCAGCTGGGAGGGCTGAATTGCATTACAGTGCCACACTGGTCAAACCTTGTTATTGCAGGCCTGAAATTGGGTCATATGTAGTCTCACGTAGCCAGACCTTCAGACTGACGGCTGAAGGTCTGGGAACTGTGGTCGCTTTGAATGGTCAAAGCCTGCCTAAGAGGCCATATGATATGACTGACAGGTAAAGCAACCAAACACATTTCATTTTGTTCCGGGTCACGTTTCGGGGCGTGTAAATGTCACCACAATAACAGACCAGTGTGTAAAACTCTTGGACATATTTTAAAGATTCTATGCCGCAAACTTAAAAATTTTCACATACTTTTACACATATGTTTAGTTGATCCTGACAAGCGCTTGTTATCAGTTGTAAACTTGTCGGATTTCTTCTTTCGTGAGGGGGTTTGGCACCACGGCATTTTTGTTTCCAGGCGGAACGTTAAAGAACGCGACACACACGTCTCCCGGAAATCCTGTATAATTCAACCAACCCCATGATGACTTCGAAACTCCTAAAGTGTTTCCAGATACGTGTGCCATATGCATCAGACGTTTAGCCAATGTTCCATGGACGTGACGTCTGAGGCTGAGACTAGGTCATATGAGATTAAATGACTATTCGACAACAACAATATCTGTTGCCATTTTTTTTTTTTTTAATGTCAACTCATCATTTTAGTCCTAATGCATAACTAAAACTACTGCATTTCTTGAAAAACGTCTTTATTTTATTGAAACCATACTTTTTACCTGTCGTTACTTGTGCACAAATACCACCATTACATTTTTCAAAGCAAAAACAATGTACACTTTTTATTTTTTTTGTTATTTATGTGTCTATGTTCATTTTTGTGATGAGAAAAAAAGGAAAGATGAGTGTTTGAAAGGCCGTGAGTTTAAGACTGCCCGCACTGCCAGCAGGAGGGTTGACAGGTGTGGGTTGTGTGGGCACTGATCTTGTGTGTGATTTCATTTGTTTACTAGACCTCTGTTGTTTGAGCGTTGTTGCCCGTCCAGCCCTGTCATTCTGCATGTGTACTGTATTGCTAACTTAGCATGACAGCCAGCCGTGTCTTGTAAACACGGCAGCCAGCTGGGTGTATTTGTATGCGGGCACAAACATATTTGCTCAAGTGTTTGTCTCCCACTACAGGCATCCTAAAGGTTTGCTTTTGTGTCTGTACATCTGCAAAGGATTTAGTTTCACCATTTCTAGAGCTCCATATCTGCCGAAACAACCAAGAATTTAGAGCATAGGGGAGAGTGGGGTAAAGTCTGTCTGTAAAGTGAGAAAATATGTGCACATTATTATATTATAATATATATTAAAAAGTGGCACAGCCTTCCCCACTCTCCCTGATTGACAACAATTCCAGATTTTCTGGAAAAAATACATGTTTTGTCTCTTTTGTTTTGTTCTTTGATTTGCTTTTGTTTGGGTTTTGGATTGTATTAAGGTGGTGGGGGTTGTGGTTAGCTTGACCTGGGGCCTGTACCATGAAGCTGGTTTAGCTGGCTAGCCAGCTAAGTTTCAGTTTAGTTTGTGCCAACTCTGGGTTTTAGGTACCATGAAAGTGGTTTGGCTTTTAGCAGTGTTCATTGCCATAGTAACTTATGCTCCACAGCTAACCTGCTACGGGGCAGGTTATGTTCTGGTTTAGAGAGCTCAAACCGAAATTTGACCAATCAGCTTCAAGCAAAGTGACGCAAAAAAGCCACTCCTCCAGTTTCTCTTAATCCAAATTAAAGGACGCTACATAGTAATTTACATTTTTAAAGATAAAATCATCTGATTTTTTTTTTTAGAGATGATTATTTTTTATAATTATTTTATATTATTTATATAATTATTATACCCTTAATTCATTACACAAGCCAGCTTAGTTTAATAGTAATTATAAAGATTTTATTTAAAATCAATGTAAACATATAGATAATATGCAATATAAATAAGTTTTAGAATCAATAGCTTTAAGCATGACTACATATGAGCTTAGATTTTAAGTGTTTTTATACCTATAAACATTATCAACTCTATAAACTAACTTTACAACTTTTACTTGCACTTATATGGTAAGATGTTTTCTTTAAGTTTTCCTCATTCATGGATAGATCATTTCATGATCATGCTGTGTAAATGTGTTTAAATTCTTCATATTGTTCAATCTTTTAATCTTCACACTGACTCTCTCACAAGAAGTGAATCACAGTTTTAAGGCATGTGATTGGCTGCTCATTACTGATGTCACACTACCAACAAAGCCGGATTGGACTGGTTTGGTTTTGTCAACTCAAAACTAATCCTGTAACCCTGAATTTGTTCAGCTACCATCATGGTACAGGCCCCTGGTTTTGTGTTTTTGTTTGACTTTGTTTTTATTTATTTATTTTTAAGTTTTGTTTTGGCTTGAACTGGTTTTGTTTTTATTTTGTGTCTTTGTCTGGGTTTGATTAGCATTTTGTTTTGACATTTTTGTGTTTGTTTGAATTTATTTATTTATTTATTTCCTTTGGTTGGTTGGTTGGTTTGTTTTGGTTTAATTTTGTGTTCTGTTTTTGGTTGGGATTTGCTGTGCTTGGCTTGGCTTTGTATAAAGTTTTCGGTAACACTTTACAATAAGATTCATTAGTTAACATTAGTTAACAACATTAGTAAACATGAACTAAGAATGAGCAATACTTCTACAGCATTTATTAATCTTAGTTAATGTTAATTTCAGCATTTACTAATGCATTATTAAACGTTAAATCATTAATGAAAGTTGTGTTTGTAAACATTAATGCATTGTGAATTAACATGAATAAACAATGAACAACTGTATTTTCATTAACTAACATTAACAAAGATTAATAAATAGTGTAATAAATGCATCATTGTTCATTGTTGGTTCATGTTAGTTAATACATTAACTAATGTTAACAAATGACAACTTATTGTAAAGTGTTACCAAGTTTTCTTTGTGTTTTTGTTTCGTGTTTGGGTTTTGTTTGACTTTTTTTGTTTTGTGTTGTTTATTTTTTGTTCAATTTATTTAGTTTTGTTTTAGTTGTGTTTTGTTGTGTCTCATTTCTCATTTCTAAATCAGTTTTTCAATGTTAGGACAAGAATGTCTGCAGTCTCTACTGATCTCTACAACCAAATACTATAGAATACTCAGGACTGCGCATGCACATTGGCTGGTCTAGCCTGAGAAATACGCTTTTTTAACGTTATTTGAGCAAAATAAACAACATTTATGATACAGTTGTTGTCAGATTTCATTGGTGATTTCAAATCACCAATGCTGCACTTGCATTCCAGAGAGGCATTTCAAAGATGGCCACAGAGTGGCATGACTTGCCTTAAAGGGACTTTGCTACAACCCTCTACTGTCCTGCAGACTTCAGTTCCAACACTGCTCCAACACACCTGCCTGTAATTATCAAGTAACCCTGAACAACCTTGATAATCTGGTTCAAGTGTGTTTATTTGGGGTTGGAGCTGAAATTCACAGGACGGTAGCTCTCCAGCAGCAGGGTTGGAGACCTTTGTTCTAGTATTCTGAAAATATTTTGTACTTCCTATCATTTATTTAGATCTGACTCAGTAGCACATCTTTATTCCCTCAAAGACTCTCCAGCGTTACTCTATGCTCTGTTTCTTTTTCTGTCTCTTGTCTATGTTCCTGTAGATGCTGCTCACTTTCAGACCGATCATTTTACCCACATAAGCAACAGAAGGGAAGAAACTCCATAGTGCATTATTAAAGGAAGTAATTTTTCCTTTGCTTGCATCATGAGGGATTGTATGTGAGTGGGTGTATGCGGTCGGAAAAACACACATGAAAGATTGATCAGTGAGGGTTAGATGTACACAGCAGGTGCGCTGGGGTGGCGGGAAAGCTCTGCTTGGGTTTTAATGCACAGCCGTTAGGGCTGAAACTCCATAAATCATATGCCAGTGGTGCATGTTTTTCTTTTTTCTTTTTCTGTGGGATATGGACAAAGCAACAGGATTTCAGTTTGAATCCTTGGACTGTTTGCAGGAGTCTGGCAAGTGTTGTATAGATCAACTCAACGTCTTGTCTCCAACTAATGTGTCCAGATGTGCAAATAAGGTTTATTTCCCTCTGAAGAAGCAAGACGTGTTTACTTGCTGGAAGTGTGTTGACCTTGTCACATGAGTTGTGTGTGACAGGAACAGCTCTGTTCTCTTACAACCTGACAGCTGCGCTCCAATTAACAATGTCTGCGAGTCTGTCCCTCTCTCTGTCATTTTCAGTGGTGTTTACTAAGTCAAGCTTCACGTTTACTACATAGGGTTAGATATTTATTAAAAAATGTCCCTCCATCAGAGCCTTACGTTTTAGGTTCGACTGACCCTTGATTCGTAGCAGGGATGCATGTAAGGAGGAATAGCGTGTGATATAACAAGTGCCGATGACAGTGCTGGATGTCAGCAAGTTTTGCTGCGTTTTCACTGTGGTTGTCATGAGTGGCATATTCTGCTATAGAGCAGCAATTTTCCCTCCTGCACAACTATCGTCTGTCTATACTTAAGAATACTTACAAATGTAGCCCCACTGGCAGTTTTGTCTTTTTAGAAACGGAACAGGGAGGGGACAGTGAGAACTAGGAAGAGAAAAAAACAAACAAACAATAGAAACTTATATTAACTTATATTATAGTATACTTAAACTTATGCTATATAAATATATATATATATATATATATATATATATATATATATATATATATATATATTAGGGCTGTCAGTCGATTATAATTTTTAATCTAATTAATTACATGATGTGTCGATTAATTATTCTAATTAATCACAAATTACATTAGGCTGAGAAAATAACCCCAAAAGATCATTTAAAATTTTTGTGTTAAATGAGAAAGTATTAAGTAGACTTTACAAATAGTAGCTTTAGAAAGAAATGTTTTGTTTGATTCAACATAAAATTTATTACACACAAATTTTAGGCTACAACGGCCCAACAAACTATGGAACTTTTTTTTTTTTTTTTTTTTTTTTTTCATGAAAGTAATTGGTAACCAAAACAGCTTTGTTAACAACAGTCTTCAAAATACCTTTTTTATGTTCCACAAAAGAAAGTAAGTCATTCAGGTTTGAGTAAATTACATAATTTTAAATGTATGGGTGAACTATCCCTAATGTGTGATATCGCTTCTCATGAAATATAAAGATGAGACAAAAACTCATACAGGAGCATTTTTGACCCAATATTTTGAAATTTAGGGCATAACTGCATTAATGGAGTTGTTTCTCTGCATCATATTTGTCAACAGTCAACTGTGTGAAATGTAAGATGACGTACAGGTCTGGGGGCAGGGCCAGTGAGTTAACTGTGTTAAAGTATTTTGAATCACATAATTTTTTCGTAACACATTAATTAAGTTAACTTGTTAACTGACATTCATTCATTCATGTGTCATTCCAACCCAAAACGTTCTTATGCATAAAGCAAAAAACTCTTTTTACACTGTGTCTGTAGTGTTTTGGAAAAAAATGTATTTGAATTTTATTAGGTCATAAATTGATGTCAGTTGCCCACATATTCAATGGCCCATCCCTGGACAGCATCTTAATAGTGTCACTGCTTGAGGCATTTTTTTAGAGTCAGTGCACATTATACTTTAGCAACTACATAGCAATACCCTGCTAACCACCCACAACAACCTGAACCTCATTCTTCTGTCTTGCAGGATCTTAAGGGCTGCGTCTGTGCTGCTGTCGGATCCTTGCTTCCAGCTTCGCTCCATCCAGTACCTGCTTGGAGAAGGAGATGTAGGAGCTGCCAGCGCTGACCGCAAACACTTCTCTCTGCACGCATGTAAGCCGGGACTAAACATGTGCCCTTATACACATCCTGCTGCATAATCAGCGGGATGTTAAATTTAGTTTTGTATTTGTCGCATTGCATACTTTGATACACAACGTTTTATGGTCTAAATATACTCCTATTTCTTAGAATAGCCTTCCATATCCAGTGACGTGAAAGTGATTGTGTTCTTAAAATATCTCCTGGTCCGCCAATTCACTCAGCTCTGATTTCGAACACTAAGATCAAATTCATGCACTGACTGAGATGCGTTATAATTATAATCTGCCATAACTGGCCTCTACATACAATAAATGATATATTTCCTCTTAGCAGGTGAAATTTAAATGAACAATTTTAACAAAAACCAAAAAACACACACTTTATTATATATACTTTAGTTTTGTATATACATACTAATATACAGTTTTTATTTATTTATTTTTCTGTATTTATTTTATATTATTTAAAAAATATATATATTATTAGCATTTTGTGCACATATTACTTACATATGCATTATATTACTTTAGTTGATATAAATATTTTTTATTGTTTCATCATTTTATTTTATTTTTTTATTGTCAGATTGTAGATCTCAAATTACACTAATTATAATTATGGTTTACAGTAATTTGATAATTAATAATGCTGTTAATCACATATCAGTGTTTGGTGAGAAAATCCTTAAATGAAGATCATTTAAATGTCCTAAAAGAAGAAAACTGAAGACATTTAAATCTTTCAATGTTTATTTTTTTTAATTATTTATTTATTTTTTTAAACCGGTCAGAGAGCTTGATTGTTTAATTTTCAAATCATTTATTCTTTAAATTAAAATTATGCCATTTTTATAATTTTATAAAAACTACAGTATATATAATGAAGTGCATAAAAAAAGTATCGTAAGCATTTTTGTGCATATATTATGTTAATTTATCTTTGTTGATATAAACATTCTTTTTTTTTTTTAATAATCTGCATTTATGTATCCATGAAACTGACATCAGGAAATCCCCTCCCAACTGGATTGCAGTGCGAATCGATTCGTCCAGCACTGAAGCTCGGGTCTGCTCTAACTGTACAGACCCTCCAACCTAATCCACCGCCACCGCTTTACTGTAAAAGGCTTTGATTAATTATTTACACTAAGTGGATGCATTTCCATCTCCACTGTGCCCACACTTCTAAACTGCTCTGCTTGAAGAGAGAGTCGGGCATAACAACCAGCTCTTTAGGCATTCAAGAACAACACTGAGAGTTTGTTTACAGTATTTGAAAGGAGAGCCTTTCTGATGCTCTATAACACACTTTAAAAACTTTACAAGAGTTTTGAGTCTCTTAGTGTATGCTTGTGTACTTGCTGTTTGGCTCTCTTTTGGCACTGGATATCAATTAGTAGTGGGGAAAAAGATTCATAGGTGCATTGCGATTTCTTTCTCAAACGATTCTGGAATGATTTCCAATTTATAATAATTTGATAATTTAAATAAATGATTAATAATTGATTATTTCAATGAAAAACAATCGTACTCCATTACGGCTTTTAGGTAGCTCAAATGATCTATTTATCTATTGTCAAAATTAACACATGCAATTAATTTATTCAGTTTAACATGTTAAAAATATTTAACACATTTAATACCTGAGGAGGAGCTAGGTTTGACCACCCTACTTACAACTAGGGTTGCAAAAAGGTGGAAAATTTCCAGTAAATTTAGGAAAAATTCCAGAAATTTTGGAAACTTTCCAGGATTTTTTTTGGAATCTTCCAGGGATTTTTGGAATGTTTCCGGAAATGTTCCACCCCTTTGCAACCCTACTTACAACTGCTGCTTCTGTGTATTTTATTTTATTTTTTCTTGACATGAAATGTGTTTATTTAGACACAGAACATCTTTACGACCACATCAAACAGGAGACTTTTCAGATGCGCACTCCACTTCGCCTCAGCGAAAGGCGGTTTTCAGGCCATATGTCAATAAAAAAACTACTTTCCTGTCCTGTCAGCAACTATACTGTGCTCGTAACGTGTGTTCTTCAATTGCATGCACAAATAGAGTCAGGCACGCTGTAGCCTGGATCACTTGATATTAAAGCTCAAATGAAACTACGAGCATGCGTGTGAGATCCATGTCACATTCAGCAGTGGTAGCTCTTAAAGTAATAGCAGCCAAATAACCTAATAACCCAGCTGCTGTGATGTCTGCTAATTAAAGAACAAAAGAAAAAAAGAGGAAATCAGTAACTTTTGTAGCTTTAAGGATTCATCTATATTTAATTTAGAATTTATTGTTTGGTAACTTAGAGACATCAGTAGTATTGGTATCAGTGATACTCGCCTTCAATCATTAAAAATGCTATTAAACAAATATTAAAATATATATTCTTATTATGTGTCTACATTAATTTGAAAAATCTTCTATTAAAAAAGATATTTATTAAAAAACCTTAATGTTATGTGTGATTTAATTAATTTCAGAAAAAAAATAATTGATTAATTACTTCATGGAACTCAGGGAGCATAACATTTAATTCATTTTATTTATTTGCAATAATATAGTAATACAAAGTAATACATTGCAATGTTTACCTTTTTGTAAAAAAAATAATAATAATAATAAAAAATGCTAAAACGACTAGCTGGGAAAGTTTTTGAATGTTGATGTACTGTTCGGACTGAAATTTCAGCAAAATTTTGTAGTCAATTGTTAATAGTGTAGTGATGTATCTTTCAAACCTAGAAGCTTTCTGTTAGCCAGTTTGCGTTACCAATGTGATCCTTTTGCAAAATGTTTCGCCCACACACAAAATTCCCAATCGCATGAATTTCTATTGAAATGACTGGATTTTGCTCACGAAAATTTGAAACAAAATGAAAAATCATGAAAACATTTACGCTGTTACTGAGAACTTTTCACTTGTCAGGCGATGAGAATCAGTTTGGAATCATTCCTTGATTCTTTGAATCAAATGAATCGCTAGCAAATGAGAAATCAGATTTCCAAGTTTCCACACTCAGGTTGATTTTGGTCTCTGTTGTCGTCCATGTTATTCTCAAACTCTTCGTTCAGCCTGGTTTTCCTCACACTACCCGTTCCGCTCAGCTCTGCTGGACAGTATGGTGTGAATCTCCAGGCTCGCGAGGAAGAAGCTGGTCTCTCTGGTAGTCATGGAGACCAAGGGTCGCCATGGACACCACGTCCGGCCTCAGTTCCTGTCTGTCTCTGCTTTCACAGACGCCCCGCTCCTCCCCACCTCCTCTGTTTTCCACCACTGAACTGGGTCATTGCTATCAGACTCCATTCCTGAGATCCGATTGGTTGGGAATTGTCCTTGGGCCTTTTTCAACCTGTTGCTTGAAGACTCAAGGGACACGTTACGGGCCCGCCAACATCTGAACCGAGTTGAGCAGTGTGGCATGGTTTACTCAAGCAAACAGGGACACTCTGAGCCTCGGGACTTGTTTTTAGGAATCATCATTGGATGTAATTGGGTTACACATTTGTGTCTTTGTCGAGGTTCCAGGCTAAAACGAGAGAGACAGTGTTCAGAATGGCTACTACTATGATACTTGTGCCATTTTAGAAGTATAATGGTTGATAATGTAATAGCAATTTCTGTAATTTAATCAGACATGTTTTAGAGTCAGATAAGCATCAGAAATCGTTGAATACTTTGCAAATAGTGACTGAGAGGAATGTGAATCTTTGGAGTGACAGTGAATCAATTCCATTCATTGGGTTTTGATTTGATTTAGTCATTTATAGGTCAATGCCAAGCTGCTTTCTGTTGATCAACATGATTAACCCGTTGCGAAATCTGCTTGGAGAAATATTTTCAATCAGTCGATTCCAGATTACATGGATTTGGGAAATTATTGGATTTCGCCTGTGAAAGTTTGGGGGAAATCCAGTTGAGAATAAATTTGGAATCAGATACTTTGAATCACGTGAATGATGTCAATACTCACCCTCAGGCCATCCGAGTTCTAGATGAGTTTGTTTCTTCATCATATTTGGAGAAATGTAGCATTACGTCATTTGTTCGCCAATGGATCCTCTGCAGTGAATGAATGCCGTCAGAATGAGAGTCCAAACAGCTGATAAAAACATCACAATAATCTGCACCACTCCAGTCCATCAGTTAACATCTTGTGAAGTGAAAAACTATGTGTTTGTAGTAAACAAATACATCAAAACGTTTTTAACTTCATACTGTTGCTTCTGACTAAAATACGAGTCCATAATAACACTTTCTCCAACGTAAAAATCATCTTGTCTGAATCAGGTGAGAAATATGCATAGATGAAACACTGTTTATAGTTCAAAACAGTCCAAACTTGCTCTAAACAAATATGTAGGTGGATTTTGATGTGAGAGGACAACAGAAGATTGACTTTTTCACTAGGGGAATTGTTATTATGGATTACAGACTCTTATTTTGGCCAGAAGTGATTTTGTTGAGGTTATAAATGTCTTAATGATGGTTTTGTTTCTTACAAACACAGTTTTTCGCTTCACAAGATATTAACTGATGGACTGGAGTGGTGTGGGTTACTTGTGGATTATTTTGATGTTTTTATCAGCTGTTTGGTCTCTCTTCCTGACGGCACCCATTCACTACAGAGGATCCATTGGTGAGCAAATCTTTTCCCTTGAAGAAACAAATTTTCAGTTTTTGGATGAACTTGGTTGAACTATTACTTTAAGATTTAAATACATTTTTACAACAGTGTAATAGGATATAAATAAAAAAAAATAAATAAATAAATAAACTATAAATATATTTTCAATTAAAATAAAGTTTGCAGAAAAACATGTTTTGTTTGAAACTTTTCAATTAAAGAAAGGGGGGAAAAATGAAGAAACACCTGGAATATATCTTAATAAACTGTCAGTTTGCCATGGCAAAAATGGCAACATCTGCTGATACTAATTCCATCTTGAGATATAGTAGAATTTATAATAATAGTATTTCATACAATATGTTAACACAATATGTTATAATGAGGATATATAATGCGACACCATTCTTATACTGAATTATACCTAAAACACTGCATACTCTGAACATGAAGTATGCAGTAAGAAATCCCCTATTATTTCTTTCTGGAGTCACTGAAGGAAAAAGTTAGTTTCTCATGCTGTTTCACTTCTCTTCTCAAATCTCTCCTTCTGTTATTTCACAACTTTCTTCATTTTTATGTGTACTTTCTCCCTCAGCTCATTACAAAACTGCAAACGAAGGGCAGGTGCTGCCTGAGCAGCATTAATTAGTATGTGGAAATATGTCCACCGCTTCATTATTTCTTGTCTCTGCCAATATCAGATGTTGTGTTATTAAATCAAAACTGCTACACTCCCTCATGCTAGCAATGTCACATCTAAGAAGTGCTTCTGTCTTTATTTTATGGATCATTATTAATGCACTTGGCCAAACTTTCTGTCGGTAGCAAGTCCAAGTCTGCAGGGTGTTTCAAATGTGAAAAACACTGATCTGTGAGCAGAATGTTATTTATTTTTATCGTAGCATATTGTGTGTGAAGTTTAATGGAAGAATTAGTGAAGTAGAAGTTGGCATGTTGATACTGGCATCGTTCCCTGAGCCACTGCTGATATTGTTAATGTGCTGTTTATTCCCCTGGTCTTGGAAAGCAATTTTGTAAAGAAAATGTACCTCTTTTTTTAGATATTTTTTAGGGTTGTCAGTCCATTAACATTTTTAATCTAATTAAATATATGATTTGATTCAACATTTAAAAAAAAAAAAAAAAAAAAAAGTTTCTTGAATTATCTTCTTTTATGTCCCATAGTTCATTAGGCTGTTGTAGCCTAAACATTTATGTGTAATATTTTTTTTTTTTCCTTCATACAATGGAAGTCATTGGTAACCAAAACAGCTTTGTTACCAGCAGTCTTCGAAATACCTTCTTTTATGTTCTACATTCGGATTTGAGTAAATTATGACTTTTTTGTTTTGTTTTTGGGTGAACTATCCCAAAGTATCCCCCCCTCCACCAATGAAATTATATTCTAAATAAGAAACTGAAACTGTCAACAGGTGGCGGTAAATGTCTTTGAGTCATTCATTCATTTGATTTGTTCAAACGGCTGATTCATTCAGGAATACAGTAAACAGCTCACTTTATGAATGGGCCTTTGAATCATTGATTCACCCGATTCGTTCAAAATGCGGATTCATTCAGAAACTAAACAACTCTGTGTTGCTCGCTGGGTTGCTTGACTTTATAGGCAATATTTTTGTGTGCAAAACTGAGCAAAAACTGACTATATTGTGTTTAAAATATAACAGTATTAACGTATTTACTAAACTGTTGTAAAAACACATTTGCACTTGTTATATTTGGGACAAACAGCACTCGTGTGATAGGCTATTGCTCTCACTGCTGGTGTGATGCTGCTTATCATATAATATAATTATGAGACAAACTCATACTCATTTTGACCCAATATCTTGAGGGCATAGCTGCATTTATGAAGTTGTTGCCCTGCTTCATATTTGTCAACAGTCAACTGTATTAAATATAAGATGACATACAGGTCTGGGGGCGGGACCAGTGTGTTAACTGCGATTTAAATATTTTAATTGCGTTAATTAATTTGTTATGAAAAAAATAAGTTAACGTGTTAAACTGACAGCCCTATTTATTTATTTATTTTTTTAAATGAGTACAGTTAAATCATTAAATATGTTACAATACAATGAAAAAAAAAATACATAATCATTTATTTATTATAATTGTTACGCCCCATGGCTCGAAAAGGACACAACAAAGTGTGAATAATATACAAAATTTATTAACAAAAGAGAACTATACAGAAAAAAACAATATAACATGAAGTAGTCAGGAATCAGTGGTGTAAAGTTAAGTGAATGCATGAAAATGTAATGGACTGTAGTAATGTTGGATGTATAAAGTAAAACCAAGCTGAACCAAAACCAAACGAAACCAGGTCCAAAGTGCAGACGCAGGTGTCCTCGATGAACCCATCAGAGAGCAATCAGCTGAGAGGCGGAGCAAACACACAATTCAACCCAGGGATGAGCACATAACACATGGGTCGTCACAATAATATTTATATAATATTTTAAAATGTATATGATTGTTTGTTTATATAATAATTTAATTTATATAATTATTAGCATATTATTATGAAAGGCCGAACAGGAAATAATCATATAAATTCTGAATATATAAAGGTAAATCAGAATATAAAGAAGTAAATGAGAATATATAGTTATAAATCTGAATATGTAAATGTAAATCAGAATATAAAGAAGTAAACAAGAATATATAGTTATAAATCAAAATATATAACCATAAATCATATATATAATTCCACACAGAGAGAGGGAGTTATTTATTCGTTTATATATTTATTTATAAATGTACTGCATAATACTTATACATTTTGGAATTTAATTTATATGTAAATTTATATTATAAAAATGATCAAATATATTAAATAAACAATATAATATATTTTTATATTATTAAAAAAATTCATTTTACAGTGGTAGAATTCAGAATCAAATCTGAAAGTCATGTTAAAAAAGAAAGCTCAGTCCAGCGTGCAGCCGCTGTCATTCTCAGATCGCCTGGAGGACCGAAGGACTACCATGTACTGTACACAAAGCTACAGCAGCCATATATAATGAATGAGTGCTGGAGGCAGCGCAGATTCATTGTGTCGGCGTACAGAAATACATTTATACCAAATAAATCAGAGGAGCAGATAGAGTAATGAGGAAAGGTGGGCCGTAGGTGGTCCACATTAGCACTTCAAATGGTATGTCTATCGCCAAGCGCTCGAGCTGACCTGTGCGGGATCTAATGACAGGTCAAAATACCACAGCCTTCCTTAAACCAGCGCAGCACGACTGTCCCGTCTCATTATCCCAGCGCCTCTGAAGGAGCTTTCAAAGTGATGCTAATGGCCATAATGACATTAAGCTGTGTTCCTATCACAAAGCTGCCTGTTTGGATGGGATGTGGCATTGATCCGGCTGCGCGGCTTTTGACATGGATCCTCCAGGGCGAGTCGAAGGACTAATTAATGTCTAGATGGTGTGGGAAAGATTCCCGGCGCTCCTCTGAAGGACTGCGCTGCGTGTGGGAGGCTCGTGGAGAGTTACTTGTGTGGTCCAAGCCATTCTTAAAACATTTAAGAGTTGTTTTAGACAAAATTCTATCATTCTTTTTACTCGCCTTCATTGCGTCCCAAACTCATTGGCCTTCTTTCTATTGTGAGAAAAAAAGAAGATAAATTTGGAGAATGTTGGCGCTTCTTTTTATAATGGGAACTTGTACCAATAGTGTTTTGAAGTGTACCAAGTTAGAATTACTCCTTTATATTTTTAGAAACTAATAGTAAAATATTAAACTTATAATTGTGTTATATATTAAAATAAATTTTTTTAATGTAATTATGTATAGTTATATTTTATTACAATTAATTTTTATATGTAAGCAAAATGTACATTATAAATGCTCCCAGTAAATCTGATCGAATTGAGTCGAAAGCTTTGTGAATATGAACCAAATTGATTCATAATGAATCAGTACCAGACCTTTTTATTTTATTTTTTATTTCCCCTTAGTTTTTGTAGGTTAATGTCCCCAGTTGACATTCTTTTTTTTTTTTTAGAACATTCTCTTTATATATTTTTATATATTGATTAGTATTCGATTAAAATATAAAACATTAAATAAACTCCTGTTTTAAATAAATATATTTTGAAAATAATTCAAATAAAAAAAAAAAAAATATATATATATATATATATATATATATATATATATATATATATATTTATTTATTTATTTATTTATTTATTTATTTATTTATTTATTTTATTTTTAATTTGAATTGCTTATAATATTATTTTAGGTTTTCACAGCAAGGACATTTTTTTTTTGTTTGCTTTTGTTAAATGAACACTCCGTTATTTTCAAAAATAGTGGACTGTTCCTTTAATACCGTTTTAACTTAACGTGAAATAATAATTAAAAATATGATAAAAATAATAAAATGTATCAAAACATATATAATTGTATAATGGAATTATATAATAATTGATTTTTAATATACATAAATTACATCTAAAATTTATTTTAATAAATACTAAAAATAGATTATAATAATTTATTAATGCATAAATAATATTTAAATACTAAAAATAACTTCTATTTTAAATAAATATTTAATTGTTTTAAATTCATATAGTATAGTAAAATCTAATATAATATATTATTTAATTGTGATGTTATTTTATGTTATTGTTTAATTTATTATTTAATTAATGCCAGTTATATAATGTATATAAGCACAATGGACATTAGAAATGCACCCGATGAATCTGAAATAAATGGAATTGAATTGAAAGCCAGTGAACATAAATCAAATTGAATGACATAAAATCATTTAAAATATTTTAAAGTATTTTAATAAACAAATAAATTATATAAGATGAATTCACTAATTATGTATAATTAAATTTAATTGGAATTTATTTTATTAAAGCACCCAGTGAATCTGAATTGAATATAATTTCATTGAAATCGAATAAAACTAAATCAAATTAAAGTTGAAAAAATACATTTTTCTTTCTTTTTTCTTTTTCTTCATTTTCTTAAAAAATATATTTTATGTGTTACTTAATTAAATTTTTTTTTTTTTAATGGGTCAAGAATCAAACTGAATCTAAACAAATCCGTAATTGCCCTTTTTTAATTAATTTCTGGGATGTGATAGCTTCATTGCCCATTTATTTAATTAATCTATATTTATTTATTTCTAAAGAGTAGGCATGGGGGCACTATGTGGGCGAGCAAGTAATGACAGAATGTTCATATTTGGATGAACAATTAATTGAAGCTCTGGCAAGCTGAGTTTGTGTGAGATTCGCCTGTTGATTGATGCGTTTTGATCTGTGTTAATGATGTGCTTTCAAACCTGGAAGGGTTTCCCAGTGATAAAGGCCAAAAGTTTCATTAACACGGCTCATAAATATTCCATGTAAATATCAGTGCGACGTTCATAATGTTCAGGTGTAATGGGTGCTCTGCAGCAGATGCTGATTTAGAGGCTCTCCAGACTCTAACCCAAGGAAACGCTGATCGACCCGTTTGCTGCTAGACGTGATAGCCGTCATCAGAACAATCTGCTAGAGCTTCTGGATGGGTGCCGTGAATTATTGGCAAAGCACATGCTTTAGACGTCATAAAACACAGAGGACTCGAATCTCGCCAATTAAGAAAAATCAGACTCTCTTGTTCTACTTGAGCAGCGTGAGCTGAAGCTGAACAGTGAATGAACGCCGTTAAACTCGAGCGCTTTTCTAGCATCCTGACAGCTTGCAAGTTACATGCTAGTTATTGTATTACTGTGTGAAAACATGAATAATGAATAACTAAAGCATAATATTCATAATATTGTATTTATAATAGTGTTCTGTTTGTACTATTATTTTAGGTTTTCACAACAACGAAAAAGCTGTTAAAAGCTGATACCTTTTTAAATTAACGTGAAATGTTCTTTCTGGTCCTCGAATCTGATTGGCTGGTAAGAGTGTGATATTAGAGTCCAACAGAATCCAACAGTCATTTCACCATTTGTATCACTCCACTTGCCGAAGTTGCCGTATTTCTCACAGCAAGTGTCTTGGCGAAATCCACTATAATTTAAAAATAATACTGTTTTGTGTCACAGAATGTAGTTTTAAGAGCATTTTAGGTGAGAATGTACTTGTTTGGACTTGAAATATGCAGTTTTTAATAAAGAGAACGTCTATTTGAAAATTTGCTTTGACGTTTTCGGAGACGCAAGCTCCAGGACGTCAGCAGTCGTTCAGCGCTCATAAACCCGCGGAGAGAGCGCCTTACCTCGGCCAGATCTTCTGGAATTTACCGCTGGCTCTGGTGCCTCTATATACTTTTATATTGAAAAAGACAGAAACTTTTTACTTTTAACAACAGCTTGTAAGATGCAACTAACAAATGCACTGAGCAGCGCTGTCATCAGAAATCACCCTAAACAGATGAAAGGATAGTACGAGCCTATCTAACAAAACTAATGTATTATTGTGCATATGAAATTGAGCTGAAGAATGAATGCTGTATCGGATGCAGGTAATCACACTCGTGCAGTCCATCTCTCTCATAATAGTCTACTACACATAATACACTGCTTTTAATATAGTAATACAATAAGCTTTTAATGAAGCAACTCAACGTTCCTTCGTTACTAGTTCTAAAGTGACGTTTTGGAATTAGTAACGGAGGCTTGGGTTCAACTGTTAAACTGTCAAATTTAGGTTTGAATCTGTGGCGGAAGGAAGTAGTTCTGCACAAAAGAGGGCTTTTAAAGACAATCCGTTGTTGTTTCTCATGTATTTACACACTCGTGCTGTCGACCTTTTGTATAAACGCAATATTACACTTGTAGACATGAGATATGGCTGTATATTGGCACACTGTACTTCCCTATGGCCAAAACACAGCCATGCCGATATACAGCCATATCTCACATCTACTTGTGTGTATATATTAGTGCTGTCAAAATTAGTACATTTTTTTTTAATTTTAATGTGTTAAAAATATTTTACGCAATTAACGCAGGGGTGGGGCTACAGTTGGCCACCCCAATAAAAACTGATGCTTCTGTCTCTTTTTTCTTGACAAGAACCATCGTTTATTTAAACGCAGAACGTCTTTATAACCACTTCAAACAGGGGACGTGCGCTCCACTTCGCCTCAGCACCAGGCGCAATGTCAAACGAGTGCGGAAACAGTACTGTGCTCATAGCGCATGCTCTGCACCGGCGCGCGCTGCAGCCTGTATCGCGAAAGAATCTACAAGCATGCAGATCTACAGGGCACAGATAAATATGACATTTTTTATAATGAGTTTATGTGAAGGTTTAATTAGAAGTTATTTTAAGTAGTCTAATAAATGTTAAAATGAATAGCTCTCAATTATACTGTAATGTTGAATGGCTAATCAATGGTAATCAAACACACAGTATATATGACATGGTATTATACAGTATATTAATATTTTTGTTAAATTATAACCATTAAAAAAAAAAAAAAGCTATATAAAAATTAGAACGCTCTTTAAGAGCACAAACAAAATTGGTCACTGTAAAATATAATATAATAAAATATTCAGAATATACAGTTACTTTTGAATGGCTGTCAGTAGAGAAAGAACTAGGAAGCATGTAAGTGTGGCATCTGTCAGCAGTTGTTAAAGGGGTCATATGATGTTGCTAAAAAGAACATTATTTTGTGTATTTGGTGTAATGCAATGTGTTTATGCGGTTTAAGGTTCAAAAAACACATTATTTTCCACATAGTCAGGAAATAGTCCTCTGTAAAATGTGCTGCACACACTCGAATATTTGGGTTGAACTGTTCTGGAACAGTGTTGTAAATACAACTTAACCACTGATTTCTAGTTGTGTCTCTTTTGGAAGCCCAAACAAAGTAGTTTCACTTTCACAACTAAACACAGCGTCTCCAGGACATGGCGGCGGCGGCAACAACAATACTACAGCGAGAATAAAAGTCCCGCCCTCTTTCGATGCGTATACGTTTGGGCGGTGTTTTGCAAATCTCCCCACACCATGACGTAGACATGTGGGGGTGTGTTTGAATGAGCCGTTTTAGTGAGGCGTGGCCGAGTCTTAACTTTATAAATAATATCTCTTTAGTTTTGAGACTTTAGTCTTTGCAACTTCTGGGATCTTATCTATGCACAAACAGCTTGTAACACTCCAAAGAGAAAGGGAAATTTGAAATCACATCATATGACCCCTTTAACTGAAGCATGCAATCCAGCTAAACCTTGCCACCTTGTTTTCACCTGCTGTGTGATTCTACCTACATTTTAACACCAGAACTGTGGCATCAGACGCCGTAACATAGTGCTTTTCCACTTCGTCTTCCACTTGCAATCAAGATGCCGGCTGTCATCGCTGTTCATCAGTCCAAAACATTGAACGGAGCAGCGATGATTGGCAATGTCAGGACCAATTTTGGCAGTTGCAGACTAGACGAGCATGAAATTGCTGCGGGGAAAGTAAAAGCTGAAGGAAAAACGAGCCTCCCAGACCTGTGGCACTCACAACGAGAGTCTAAAATTATCAAGCTGATCCCAATGCATTCATGATGAGCCTAGCTAATGAGTGGAGGGTGATGGGAGAGGGTCTTTCACACAGTTCCCCTCCAGCAATTAAACCCAATGAGTGATAGATGAAAAAATGACGTAAATGCAATTAGAAAGTCTTTTCTTTGGCATTGATCTTTTTTGATTGTGCCAGTCAGAGCTGCTGAACGGGACTTTGAGTGGCAGTCGTAACTGCTGCCTCCTTTTACATGCATATGAGTGAAGTGCATCATTTCTGATCTTTTTTATTATATAATAATTATTTTATTATACAAATGTGCATTAAAATTGCTTTAAATTAGTTAAATTTTCTCTAAATATTCTCTAAAATATGCTCTTTAAATATTCTCTAAAAAGGCTTCAAAACTACAATGGAAACATATGTATTGAATAAAGTCCTATATGTGCCTGTGGACCACAAAACTAGTCATAAGGGTCAATTTTTGGAAATTGAGATGTATACATCATCTGAATATATATCATCTGATGTGAATTATACATCAGATGATTAAATAGGCTGTCCATTGAAGTATACTGACCAAGATACGACTATTTGAAAATCTGGAATCTGAGGGTGCAAAAAAATTAAAATATTGAGAAAATCGCCTTTAAAGTTGTCCGAATGAAGTCTTTAGCAATGCATATTACTAATCAAAAACTTACAGTAGGAAATTTACAAAAAATCTTCATGGAACATGATCTTTACTTAATATCCTATAATGATTTTTGGCATAAAAGAAAAATCGGTTACACTTTATTTCGATAGTCCACTTTAGACATTCTACTAACTATAAGTAACTTTGTAACTACATGTCAATTAATTCTCATTAATTTGCAACTACATGTACATACTACTATCGAAATAAAGTGTTACCGAAAAATCGATAATTTTGACCCATACAATAAATTCTTTATACCCCTACTTATGACTGGTTTTGTGGTCCAGGGTCACATATGTGCATAAAAAAATGCCACATTGCTTTTGAAATTCTAATTTATGTCGTATACAAATATATAAAACTGAAGCATCAATGCTATAAAATATTATATTGAAATAGTGTTTTGATTATAATGTTATTTCAGGAGCTCAGGTTTTCGCAACAGACAAATTGTATTTTTTATTAAAAGTTGATTAATATAAATTGGAGAATTAGTAAAAAAATAATAATAATATATAGTAAAATGCATTTTAGAATAAATTTAATAATTACACTCGTATATAATAAATTTAAAAACAATTGTAAAATAAATGTAGTTTAATCATTTTCAGTGTATTTTTATGCAAATCTTACGTTATTGCATATAAAACGCTGGACCAAATAAAAATGTTACTGAAAAAAAAAATTAGCTTGATGTGAATAAATGTTCTTATTCTTTAAAAAGACTCAAAAACTAAATTTCAAACACATTTATTTTCCTAGACGTGCATTTAAAAAGTCACTGCTTTATGACAATTATTTTGAACACATGGGATGAAAACACTGCTTTTTAAAGTAAAAAATGAGTTTTTTGAAAAAAATACTTTTTTTCTGTCAAAACATGTTATGTGTTCATTTATATTTTGTATAAATGGATGGATCGCAGGAAGGATGCATATGGATGACTACTGCCAGCTAAGAATCACGTTCTACACTGACGTTGGAAATCCGGTCCATGTTTAGTTACGGTGTTTGCATCCTCATTGTGGAAATCTCACCAATGAGCAATTCCTCAAATGTACCATGTGTCAGTACGGTGTGTAAAGTCTGACATTTGTTGTGTTTGTTTTGCGTAGATACTGACTACATCAGCACGGAGGAAGAGCAGAAGGTAGAACAGATGCTAACTTTCCTCACGGAGGAGTCCAAGCAGGCAGCTGCCAGCACAGCGGTGAGTACAGCTTCCCACACAGGTTCAGCAAACTACAACCTGCCTCTCCATCGTACCATGACTACAGTCAAAATCTGCCACTGACGGACAGCAATATGGTGTCTGCTGCCTCATGAACCGTTAAAATGAAGTGGTCTGCTTACAACTTACACAAATTCTGCCAAAAGTAACATTTTATATTTTAAAATATAAATAGTCCAGTATTATGTATGCTCACACAAATAAAACATGCTTAATCTGCTTCTGCAAACCTTAATAAGTGTAGTAGTGCATGTAGGTCTTCACGTGACTTTTTTTTTTTATTATTTCAGTCCAAAATAACAGATATTCTAAACAATTCCAGTGATATTTGCAGTATTTTTGTGTCTAATCATCATTATGTAGATATATAATAAGTGTTTGTGACCATAGGAGAATGGTCATATAGAACGTCCGGCAGAAAAAATAATGTGCCGCGCACACGCAAAAATGAGTAGAGAAAGCCATTTGATTAAATTCTAGTAAAAGAGAGTGAATTGCAATGCTCGGGTAAACCGCTATAGAGTTGATGTCGCTATAGAGTTAGAACCGATGAATGCGGTTTACAGATTTCACAGAAAGAGAATGATGTGCGCCAAATGAGTCGCTGTAGAAACCGAATACTTGAATGATTGTGGACGAAATAGCTCAAATCGTGAGCCAACGCAATGACATGTGAAATAAAATGTCCTCATGTATTAAAGAAGGGTGGCTTGAGCGGAGGATGGGCACAGAACGGTAACAAAACTCCGAGATATTTACAGTCACACACAGGTGTGTTGTGCAAACTGTACTTCATAGCAATGTTTACATAGCTATATAAGAATTCACGCTCATGGTTTTTGAAAAAAAAAAAATTGCTTACAGTTCTCAGATTAAATGCTTCAGTTTGTATTCTATTCTTGTCTAGTCTAGTCTACCAGTTTAAATGCTTCAGTTTGTTTTAATATTATATTATATTGTGTTAGGCCTATATTATAAGCCTAATACATAACAGACCTTGTTTTTCACAAAAGAATATCTCATGCTCATCAAGGCTGTATTTATTTGACCAAAATACAGGGGGAAAAAAATAATAATAATAAAATGTAATTTATTCCTGTGAAGCAAAGCTGAATTTTCAGCATCATTACTCCAGTCTTCAGTGTCACATGATCAGAAATCATTGAAATGTGCTGATTTATTATCAGTGTTGAAACTGTTGTGCTGCTTAATATTTTTTTTGGAACCTGTGATACTTTTTTTTTTTTTTTTGATTCTTTGATGAATAAAAAGTTAAAAGAACAGCATTTATTTAAAATAAAAACAAATTCAAACAATATAAGTCAATATATGTTTTTATCCATTTAACGCATCCTTGCTGAATAAAAGTATCAATTTCTTAAAAAAAAAAAGAAAAAGAAAAAAAATTATTGACCCCAAACTTTTGAATAGTAGTGTATATTGTAACACATAATTTCTATTTTGAATAAACACTGTTCTTTTTAACTTTTAATTTATCAAAGAATCCAACATAGAATAACTGTTTGCAACATTGATTATAAATCAGCATATTAGAATGAGTTCTGAAGGATCATGTGACACTGAAGACTGGAGTATTGATTCACAAGAGTAAATAATATTTTAAAGTACTGTACTGTACTTTAAAATACTGTACAGGTCTGGTATAAAGAATGTTTTTGCTCAGGTGGCTGACATGTCCGCCCAATAGAGAAAAGTTCTGACATATTTATGTTTAATTTTTTGTTATTGCTGAATAGTGTTGAACTTTCTTCTCCAGCGTCATATTCTTCATGCAATTAGTTTGAGCTGTGTCCTTTACTGTACAGACATTAATTTACATTTCCTTAAGCCAGAGGCGTATTCATTTCACTTTTGGTGTGAAAGGACTTTTACATTTGTAAAAGAAGAACTTTTTTATATTAAAAACAAACAAGCAAGCCCTGCCCAGATTTAAAAAGCAACTCAAAATGAATGTAATATATTACTTTCCCTAAAATGTAACTAAGTAGTGTAATTAATTACTTTTTTAGGGAGTAACGCAATATTGTAATGCATTACTTTTAAAAGTAACTTTGTTAGTTTGTTAGACAACAAAGCTTATGCAAAACTTTTGTGAGAGAATGCCAAGTTTCTTGGGAAAAAACAGTATTTCAGTGAGAGAATGCAAGTTACTTGGGGGAACATAACACTTTCTTGCGAGAAAATGCAAAGTTTCTCAGGAGAACAATACTTTTGTGAGAGAACAAAGTTTCTCGGGGGAATGCAGTACTTTTGGGGAAAGCAAAACTTTTGCAGGAGAACGCCCAATTTCTGTCAAAAACAGTATTGTCATACGAGAACAACCTTAATTGGGTGAATGCATTACTTTTGGGAGAACACAATAGCTTTTTTTTTTTTTTTTTGAGAAAACACAAAGTTTCTCAGGAGAACGCAGTACTTGTACGAGAAAGTGCAACATTTCTTGAGGGAACAATAATTGGGAGAACGCAACTCTTTTGCGAGAGAATGCAGATATTTTTGCGAGGGAACAACGTTTCTCAGGAGAACGCAATACTTTTGCAGGAGAATGCAAATGTGATGTGAGAGAATGCAGAAGCGTTAAAATAGCTTTTTCCTCGCATCTAGTAATTTTTCACCATTTCCTCATAGGGGCTCCGTAATTCATGCAACAAATTACATAAGAATGGTTTTACGAGCAATCGCATAAATTCGCCCTGCTGTTTTTTCCTAATGTGTCAAGCTGTTGTGTACCTGATTGTCATTCAGCAAATGACACACAAAAAATCAACAACTTTTCAGTGTTCAGTAAAGCATGGTTTTGAAAATTAAATGCAACCTAGGAACTTACAACGTATTGAACCAGCTGTCCTTTAAAAGCCTTTTTTTTTTTTTTTTTTTATTGACAAAAATGAAGCGATTCATTCATCAATGGTATCATCTTTGAAAAAAGAGCTTTTAACAGTATGACGGTGGGTGGCAATAAAAGCCTGTTGGTGATTTTCTGAAGTGGAATCACAAAGTTCCTTGAGGTTTCCGTGGCATGACGTTAATGTTATGGCCTGCCCATTCAGATCTTTCCATAGCCGCTACTCTGATCTAGCCCCATCCACCGCAGCATTAGACAGCAGAAAGTGAAGCTCTTCCCCCGAGAGCTTCTCCTCTGCAGAGAAATATGATCGTCCATTCCCATCTCCCACAATGCAGCAGCAGCAGAATCAGCAGACCCACCTCAGCACAGAGCAGCCAATTCAATTTAAACAGATAATTCTCCTCTGCGTTAAATTGAGTTGTGCAGTCTGCTGCATTGCAACAGCACAAGAAATAAGCATGTTTATTTTCTATAATAGCCATATAACATTTTGATAATCATGTTAAAATAGGATATATTAGTAAATATGGGCAGCTGGCATGACGTATAATTCTACCAAGGACATTTGTTTTCTTGTGTAGTTTAATTTAGCTGGACAGCCAACATTTATTTATTTACTCAACTCACACACACAAACAAATAGTTTTTGTTGTTTTGCATTTTGTTTTGCTTTGTTTTACTTTTTGCTTGCTTTTTTGATTTTTGTTTGTCATGTTGTCAACATTTATTTCAAACTATTTTTGTTTGTTTAATTGATTGTTGTTTTACTTGTTGCTTGCTTTTTTGTTTGATTGTTTGTCATGTTGTGTGAATGTTTATTAGAATTTGAAAATACTTTGAAGATACTTTGATACATACATTTTCTCTTTTAAATTCATATATACTGTATTTTAAGGCAACATTACATATAAAAACAAAATCTTGTCTTCATATCAGCTGCTCCCCTACTTGTATAACAATGAGAAATGATGAGGAATATAGGAAATAGCCTGTCGGTATTGCAGCAGTCGCTTTTAATTTGCACCACAAAGTGTAAATTTTCACATTTTACCTCCGAGATTAACGTGTTGATTTCACTGTTTACTTCTAAAACTGTCTCTTGTCATTTATTTTCCTGGAGCAGACTGCAGCGTGTCTGACACTATATTTTCAGTCAGAACAGCATCATTTGAATGATATTCCAAAACATATTTGCGCTTCAGAGAATCGCTGCCATAATTATCATCAGTTTTCTGTCATTACACTACGGATTGAGAATTGCGCCAAATTACAGATGCAATCATGAGGTAGTTAAGCTACAGATAAATCAACAATTTATTCACATTTGGTAAATCTTTTGAGATATTCGGATAATTTTCTGGTAAATATGTATTCAGTTTCTTTTTATGCTTGATCTACTATTTTTTTTTTTTTTTTTTTCGCCAGTACTTTTATAAAGTACCTTTATAAATTAACATAATGTAAATTTATAGAGATAAAATCAAATCAACCACATTTATTTTAAGAACTATTCTAAATTTAATACATAATTTCAGCCTCTTACGTGGCTTTAGAGTTTAACTGAAGCTGACAACATACAGTATTTTCCAATAAACGCACTCACCGGATCATCTGGTGGTAGATGCACATGCAAACCCATTTATGAATGCAAATCACATTGGTTAAATCACGTCTGGTTAACGCTGAGGGAACAGAACAGTGTGGTTTTACGTATTTATCATCTGGCCACAATTTAAACAAAAAAATAAGGAGATTTTCTTGTTGCGTTATGATATGCCTTGTGGCAACATGATTTGTTTTCATGTCACAATGCAGAACTTTAATAAACAGAAATATTATTGCTATTGTTCCCCTTGAGGTTTTGAGTGATGAACTGTAGCTAATGCAATATTGGTGGAACCCACCATGTGTTTTGGTGGGTTATTTTATGGGTCATTACTATTTATTGCTATAATAATCCTACTTACTCATATTCCACCCTTGATTAAAAGTGAATACATTGCATCTCTATAGATCAACCTTTTTTTATTTGTGACTATGGCTTCTGTGTAGATGTTCAGCTGTTGCCACCTTCAGTTATTTCGATGTACGGTCAGTTTGATTTGTTGTGGGTGAGGAAACAATGATTGAACTCTTGAATTCACTTATTATAATAGCAGAGACGACACAATGTAATATTGCTTCAAGTCTTCGGTGTCACATGATCCTTTAGAAATCATTTTAATATGCAGATTTGCTGCTCAAGACACATTATTATTATCATTATCAATGTTAAAAACAGGTGTCCTGCTTTCAAACAAAACATCTTTCTCTACAATAATTGACACTTTTTTTGTTATGTTTACTATAGCAATATATTCTTATTTAATACAATACTATATATTATTACATTTTAAATGTGACTGAAGTGTTTGTATACAGTTTTTGGGCAGTTATAATTAATAATTATGAAAATATTTTAGACCATAATAGTGTAAAACTTTACAAAAAGGCTCAGTTGGCTAATATTAGTTTTCATTTTCTGACAATATGCAATATTTTTTACAGCATTTATTAATGTTGGTCAATGCCAGATTTCTGCATAAATATATGTTTAACATTGCAAGTTGAATAAATCAACATTTTTTATGAACTAACAACTTGAATTAACAATTAACGGTATATTTGTGAATTAACATGAACCTATATTATAAATGTACACAACTTTTGTTCACTGATACTCAATGCATGAACTTTTCTAGAGTGAAAGCTACTATATCAAACAAGAAAAAATAATATGTAGAGCAGGTTTTGATTTAAATTTAAATTGACAGGATTATGAAAAGTAAGTGTGTTTCATAATAAAAGCTTGTTATTTATGGGCAGGGTTTATAAATAAAAGGGCTTATGATTAATGATTACGAACAAGAACATTGTGCTTGAAACTTTGCGTAGAGTATGTCTTGATCCTTAAGCATCTTTGCCAGAACAGAAGCTCGTCCTATCATTAGCTCATTGAGCAAATGTATTCGTGCGGGTGTTTCCACACTCACTGATATTTGTTTACGTTTCTCTGCCAAGTGCACCTTGCCTCTGACGTCCAGGGTAACAAAGTGTGCGGCCTGTCTTTTGTGCCGCAAAAATTTGATCCGTGTGTGTGTGTGTTGGGCTCTCCACACATTCTCTGTAAAGTGGTGTCTGATTACCAGTCGTTTTTTTCTAGCCATGAGCAGCTCTTGCCTCCAACCAAGTGAGCAAAGCTCTCATCTGCACTTAGTGATGATCATTAACAGCCCCTCTGTATTTGTTCCTCTTTTCTCATTGTTAAACGAGTCGAAACATAGAACATCTCCAAGACTTGGTTATGTGCTTGTGAGCTTGGTTGGTTGTAACATGCTCCAGTGTAGTGTTGTTTTAGTATTATGTCCATACTATTATAGTAATTACTAATATTTTATAATAGTGTGTGTTTATATTTCCACTAATTTAAGTTTAAAAAAAGTTATATTATTTAAAGTTATTTTTCATTTAGTATTCACATTGATTTCGGCTTTCAAAATAATTTTTTTTTTTTTTTTTTTTTTGCTCTTAGTTATCAATAACAACACTGCCCCCCCAAAAAAAGGCATTGGTTTGTTTGATAACACACCAGAGGGAATTTTTTAGGAATAGTGTTATAGTGGTGCTAACACGGCCAAAAATATTGTGCTAAACAATGCAGGTTCTGTTCTAAATGCTAAATTGCGGAGAATCCGGCAGATTACCACAATCTGAAATACTTGAATTGAACTAGGGCTTTTTGAAATGCTGAAACTGTGCTTGAATGAACCATTCGACTGCTTTATTATTACACTCTTTTGCTTATTGTTTGATAAATTACTTTTGGCATGATTACATAAAATATACAAAAACAACAGATTCTGTTTGCTTTTCACAGGTAGGCATATCAAAAGAAATAGCACTGACTATTATAAAATATTTTTCACCTGGATAAACTAAATTGTGGGTAACAAAGGAAAGAAATGTTCACTGAAAAAAAAAAAAAAAAGTAGTTAAATTTTGCAACTAGTTGGAAATGGAAGAACTAATCAGTGGTTTTGCAAAAGTTTGCGAAACTTGCGCGAAGTCTTCGATAGACACTCGGATATATGTTTTTGCACTGAAACCATTTTTGCAAGTAGTTTGCCTGGAAACAAAATCATGTTTAAAAGATACCAGGTTGATACAACGTGCTCTTTCGAGAAAGAACTAATCACTGGATTTGCTAAAGTTTGCGAAACACTTTAGACATTATTTTTAAGGCAACCATAGCAGTTTTACATAGCGACATTTTCTCAAGCAATTGTTTAAACAGGTTGTGTGCTCATTGCATGCTCCAATCGATCATAGGAAGCCAACAGGATGCAAATTGAAATTTAAAATGAAAACGTATAAGGAAACAAAGCTACAATACTGAATAAGTAAATGTGAGATGTTGATTACCTAGGGTTAGTTACTATACCAGAGTAAAGTACAAATAGTGTGAAACATTCACATTTTGTAGAAATCTAGTTATAGTTTCTTATTTCCTTGCAGCTGTTTGTATAATGACTGTATTTCTGTGGTGCTAGTGGCAGCCCAGCATATTTTCAGGAAGAAAAACATGTCAGTATTCAGCCAAATTGTCATTGAAAAACCAAGTTTGCTCTCTATATTCTCTGTAGTTACTGTGGTTGCCTGACCAGAGGTCACTTTTCTAAGATACTTGAAGTGCTTTGAAGTTCCCAGACTTATTTCCTCTCTGAGCCTTGTCCTAGATTTCAGCTTTCATGAAGACATGAGCTTAGGAAATCAGTTTGCTCAAAAAAAAATAAATAAATAAAAAACAAACTAATGATACAGCAGAGTGGAAGAGGAATAATACAGTTTTCTGAATCTGCTGGCTTTCGGTTGGGAAATCAACACCTACACGTTTTTGACAAATCTCCATCTGTGCGACTCACCGCAGTGTAATCCATTTCTCCACGGACAAGACGTTTAGGTGAACGCCAGTATTCCTGCAAGAAACATAGTTATTTTCACTTCAGGAAAAATGAAGTTTGATTACTCAGGATGGAGTTGTAGCATTTTTTGACAGCGCTTCGAGCTAATTCTCCTCAGGAAAGCTCGCTGCAATTACCTGGCGCTCTTTCTGGGCACTTTAGCTGTGAAGAGAGCTACAATTTTCACTCCCACAGCAAAAGTACGGCCTCTTCTCTCCGCGACTCTCCAGCCGGCTTTAAAGTGAGCTGAGATTGACATTTCTTGGTGACCTGAAAGTCCAGAGAGGAATTCTTTATTTATTTTCAAGAAGCTGCCAGCCTGGCTGTTACGTAAGGTGATGAATGAAAATGATGAGACTGGACAGAAGCAGGGTTAGTGTTGTATATTAAAGATAAAAATAAGATGAAAACTATTGACACATTAGTTAAAAGTAGCATTTTCATAAACTAATTCAATTAATTAACATAAACAGAAAAAATAACAAAAATTTGTGGTAAAAAAAAAATGAAATAATATAATGATAAAATGCTAAATATGTAATAAAAAAAGTCTTCAGTGATGGTTGTTAACACAAATTGCATCTTCATAATGACAAATGACTATAGTGTGGGAGTTGTTTTTCAATAAACAAACAAAGTACACACACATATATACAGTATGTCAAACTTCTTTTTTTTTTTTTTTACAAGTGTTTAGTTTAAATTGATCTCCAGTAAACTTTGTAATGAAGCACAAATATTCAAATACCAGTGTTGTTTTTGAAAATTACTGAAAATTACTGAAAATTAAATAATTTAAAAGTTTGTATTTTTAAAATGTTTTAATTGAAATAAAGCTGTAATATATATGAAAAACTTAGAAATGTTGCCAGTGGTTCAGTGGCAATTAACTGAAATAATGAGTTTGAAGTATATTTAAATGATTAAAACTAAAATTGAAATAAAAATAATTTATTCCAGTTGAATAAAACTATTTATTTTAGTTTATATTATAATTAAAGCTTGTGAATTGAAATATAAAAATGACAAAAACACATAATAATATTGCTAAAACTTAAAGTTAAATTTAAATTAAATAAGTATACTTAAAATTATAAATTTCCCCAAAATAATACTTTATAATGGATATAATGAAGCACAATTACTCAAGTACCAGTGTTGTTATTAACTAGAACTGAAAGTTAAAGGGGTCATATGATGTTGCTAAAAAGAACATTATTTTGTGTATTTGGTGTAATGCAATGTGTTTATGTGGTTTAAGGTTCAAAAAACACATTATTTTACACATACTGTACATTATTGTTGCTCCTCTATGCCCCGTCTTTCTGAAATGCGTCGATTTTTACAAAGCTCAACGTTCTGAGAAGCAATGTGTGCTCTGATTGGCCAGCTATCCAGTGCGTTGTGATTGGCCGAATACCTCAAGCGTGTGACGGAAATGTTACGTCCCTTACCATGTTGTGATGCGATGAGACTAAAACAATAAAACCCGCTATAAATGAGGCATTTGTTGCATTCAGAGAGGGCAGAATTCATAGTGTTCACATTGTAGGCTACTCTTTCCCAGGTTCAGAAAACAGTCCTCCGTAAAATGCGCTGCACACACTCTAATATTTGCGTTGTACTGTTCTGGAACAGTGTTGTAAATATAACTTAACCACTTATTTCTAGTTGTGTCCTCGTATGGAAGCCAACGAAACGCAGCGTCTCTAGGACATGGTGCCAGCGGCAGCAACAATACTACAGCGAGTGTTATGGTGATGGTCATAACAATACTACAGCAAGTGTCAGATGGGTGAGTTCTTATCTGAAGGATAGGAAGTAGGTGGTGGATATTGGAGGAACAATGTCTCAACCACAATGTATAGAATGTGGGGTCCCTCAAGGGAGTGTTTTGGGTCCACTTTTTTTCCTTATATATATAAATGACCTTAAGTCTGTATGTTCATGTGAACTTTTTTATATGCAGATGATTCAGCGTTATTGGTTTCACATAAAGATAAGAACATAGTTGAAAGAACCCTCGGTGTAGAACTATCAAATGTCAGTAGGTGGATGTCAGATAATAGACTATCGCTTCACTTCGGGAAAACGGAAGCCATACTGTTTGGGTCAAAAATAAGATTGAAAAGATCTCCTGGCTTTAAGGTTTTAGTTGGAGATAATGAGATCAATGTAAAGGAATCAGTTAGTTACCTTGGTTGTTTGTTGGATTGCCACTTGTCGGGAGTGGGCCAAGCGCAAAAGGTTATTACCAAGGTAAATCAAAGAGTACGTTTCTTGGCCAGAATCTCAAGGTTTCTGGACAAGAAAGCGATGTTAACTCTGGCAAGTGCTTTAATTCAACCTTATTTTGACTATGCATGTTGCTCTTGGTGTAATGGTGTCTTAAAGCACCTGAAACATAGGCTTCAGACTGCTCAAAATGGGGTTATAAGGCTTATTTTGAACCTCCCCATGAGATCTCATCTTGATATTTCTCATTTTGAGACTATTGGGTGGCTAAAAGTAGAAGATCGAGTCTCTCAGATTCACCTGTGCATGGTACATAGGACTGTGCATGGGGTTGTCCCCAAATATTTGATCAATTATTTTAATAGAGTGAGAGATGTTTACAGCTACTCCACAAGGTGCAGCCTTACTGATTTTATACTTCCTAGAGTTAAGAGTTATTTAGGTAAAGAGTCCTTTTTGTATGTAGCAACAAGCTTGTGGAACAGGTTGCCAGGAAATCTAAAAATGATTAGAAGTTTAGGAGGTTTTAAGAAGGCACTGAGAAAATGGCTCAGATGCCAATCTTAGTATGATAATGTTGTTTAAATTGTTTTGTTTTTGATAGATCTATTTAATATATATATATATATATATATATATATATATATATATATATATATATATATGGATGTGATAACTGATGCTTTATCTGTTGTCTTTTGTTTTTGCTCTGTCCCTCCCACCTAACCCCCCACCCCTATGGGACCACAATGGAAATAAGCCCTTGGCTTTATTGTGTTATCCTTGACCTTGTTTTTGTATGTTTTAATGTATGGTACAATTGTATGGTGTATCGTATTTATTTATTTATTTTTCAACAAAAGGGTCAAATAAAATCAATCAATCAATCAATGGTTTTATGCAAATCTTCCCACACAGTGACGTAGACATGTGGGGGCGTGTTTGAATGAGCCGTTTTAGGAAGGCTTAGACGACTCTTACTGTTATAAAGAATATCTCTTTGGATTTGAGACTTTATTCTTAGCTGGACTTGAAAACATATCTGTATGACTGCTTGTCTTTCCACACTTGACCTATTTTCAGTGCTTCTATCATTGAATCTGTGTGAGTATCTGTGTTGATACGACTGACTGTTCAAGATGTTTTTATAGTTGACAGAAAAGTACTGACACATCTGGCCCAAAAAATGTTTTGTTGTTGCCTACGCAATAATTAGACCCCTCGCTTAAACCAGTTTCAGGATCTCATCGGTATTATGAAAAGGTAGAGACAGCAATCTGCTTGGACATGAATAATTCAGCATTTTTTGTCTGGAATGTCTTTGTTTTACCATTCATCTTTTAGTACAGCCCTAAATCTTAAATGTGCTTCTCTATGAAATATGATGTGATGTATTGATATGAAGCATCTGTAAACAGACCTATAAATTACTATGAATCGCCACTCTGTCTGCTCCAGAATTGTATGTTGCATACATGAAAGTACACTGTGTTCTTGCTTGGAGAAAAAAAAGGTAAAAAAAAAAAAAAAGGAGTACAACAGCAAATGGTCAGGAAGCATCAGCGTTCAATTCTGTTTTAAATAGCAGCCCGGCACATGTTGATAGGGGCCCGTCAAAATATAAAGGTCATTTGTCAGCACTCTTGGGCGACTTGCCTCTCCCGCGGCGGGATGCCCTGCGGTTACATCTTCTACTGATGCAGCAGC
Organism: Onychostoma macrolepis; assembly: GCF_012432095.1. NCBI lineage: Eukaryota > Metazoa > Chordata > Actinopteri > Cypriniformes > Cyprinidae > Onychostoma > Onychostoma macrolepis. Next base: position 29,476,439 of record NC_081176.1, on the reverse strand, counting down.
TGAGATGGGAAATGTACATATTGCTGATTCAGCCCCACTTCTGCAGCCCTCATACATTGCAATGAAACAACAAAATACATTCTTAATAATAATAATAATAAAAAGTGTTGTCAATATTATTTTAAAACACCATTGAGCAGACTAAAATCAATACATTATTTAAAAATAAATGAATGAAATATTTTAATAAAATACATCCATACATGCATCATTCCTGATATAATATAAATATAAATATAAAAAATTATTGTTGTGTTTTTTAATAATAATATCAATGCAACGCTGATCGCATGTCTAAATAAAACATTAGAAAATAAGTTAAATGTAAATTAATAAATTATTCAACATTCTGGGAAAACATATGGAGGGCCAAATTACTCAAAATAAAATGATTGAATATACATTTCAACACGCTGTTAAATATATAAATTCTTAACAGAAAAGAAAAGAAAGTAGATGTGACATCCACGAAAGAAAGAAACTGGATGGATAAATGGATGTCATAGATGTCACAGACTCAATACTACTGAAAATCTCACACAGAATCTTCATAAGGCGGTTTGGAACATTTTAACTATTTTCATAAGAAATAAACAACAGATTCTAGACATTGTTATTAATTATTTTTATAGTGCCATGCAGTCCTGTAACCTGTGTTTTCACTGAAAACCGATTTTTCAGCGGATCGCTACATCAGATGATAGTCTCATTTACATGAAAGTAATGGTGTTCCGTATGGCAACCAGCAGGCTTTGTATTTCAGGTCTTAGGGCAACATATCTAATCATACATAGAGTGCTGAACGGTACAGTACAGCGTCTTGCCTCCTCAGCACATTGGCTCTGACTGGAGAGGGATATATGACCCGAGGCAATGAATGGATTGAGCCATCAGCTCATGTTGATCTCTGCTGGTTATAATTCCAAAAACCATTTACTGTAGCAATACAGCTTTATAGGCAGCATTCACAACGACACAAAACCTTTTTTACAGGACAATTCATTTTTAAAGGTGAAATCTATACACATGGACAGTAATCAGTGAATATTATTCCAAAATATTTATATCTACTGTATATAAAATATAATATGAAATATAAAAACTGTATTTTGAAAATATCCTAAAATCACCCTGGCCCTCAAGTGTTACTCAGTGTCTGTGATCCTCGTTCTGATTGGTGGATTTCACTTCAGAATTGTGGGTAGTGTAGTACTAATGTATCTGAAATTCTGCTGCTGGAAATTGAAGTTTCCATTTTGTCTGATGTCACCAAGGCTTCTTTGTCACAACTGAATCAATTGAATTTGGTTTGATCAAACTCATCACAAGTCCTTCGTTGTTGTTGTTTTTTTCTTCTTTTTTCTCTCTCTCCGAATATCCAGTTTTACTTGGATTTGGATTACATTACAGAAGTAAATTAGGTTGTGAATTCAGTTTCTTGTAGACTTTAGCCTCATAGAAATCACTCTCAAATCAAGCAGCTTTTTTGTCGGTCAACGCGTCAAATTTGCATGACCAACTTAAACATGAGATAAATCTGCATGGGGAAATATTTCGCTCTCAATTGAAACTCTTGGATTAGTAGTGAAAGCGACAGTAAATGTAAACACACCAGGACTTATAGGACTAATTCACCAAAAAGGGAAAATTTGCTGATTATTTACTGAATATTTAGTTGGAGAAATGTAGCATTACATCACTTGCTCACCAATTGATCCTCTGCAGTGAATGGGTGCCGTCAGAATGAGACAAGCTCGTCATTTTAGCTGGAAGCAGTGGTTTGAAGTTAAAGGAACACTCCACTTTTTTTGGAAATAGGCTCATTCTCCAACTCCCCCAGAGTTAATAAGTTGAGTTTTACCGTTTTTGAATGCATTCAGCCGATCTCCGGGTCTGGCGATAGCACTTTTAGCATAGCTTAGCATAGATCATTGAATCCGATTAGACCAGTAGCATCACGTTCAAAAATGACCAAAGAGTTTCGATATTTGTCCTATTTAAAACTTGACTCTTCTGTAGTTATATCGTGTACTAAGACTGGCGGAAAATGAAAAGTTGCGATTTTCTAGGCTGATATGATTAGGAACTATACTCTCATTCCAGCGTAATAATCAAGGAACTTTGCTGCCGTACCATGGCCGAAGCAGGCGCAGTGATATTACGCAGCGCCTGAAAGTAGTCCCCAGCTAGGTAAATAGTTATAATATAATATAAACTCTTTGGTCATTTTTGAACGCGATGCTACTGGTCTAATCGGATTCAATGATTTATGCTAAGCTATGCTAAAAGTGCTATCGCCAGACCCGGAGATCGGCTGAATGGATTCAAAAACGGTAAAACTCAACTTATTAACTCTGGGGGAGTTGGAGAATGAGCCTATTTCCAAAAAAAGTGTTCCTTTAAAAACGTCTTAATGATGGATTTGTTTCTTACAAGACTTCACAAGACATTAATTGATGGACTGGAGTGGTGTGGATTACTTGTGGATTATTGTGATGTTTTTATCAGCTGTTTGGACTCTCATTCTGACGGCACCCATTCACTGCAGAGGATCCATTGGTGAGCAAGTGATGTAATGTAACATTTCTCCAAATCTGATTAAAAAACATACTCATATACAACTTGGATGACCTGAGGGGGAGTAAATTGTCAGCAAATTTAAATTTTTGGATGAGCTATTCCTTTAAAGTCGCACAGTCCCAGTCTTGACGTTGACTGATTTCTCTGTTAGTTTGCGCTCACTGATTAGAGTAACCATATGAATTGAGTAAAGCACCCAACGTTTTTATCAGGTCGCCATGAACCAGAGTGAACTGGGCCAGTCAAGGTCACTGTCTGCCCCTGCAAATTACCTTGGGATAGTGGATATCTTCCCTCATTACTCAGACACAAGATCTGAAGGTAATAGCTCAGAAGAGACAGACTTAGCACGGAGTGAATGAGATTTTAAGGGGCTTGTATTTCCTTCATCTCAGCTTAGAGACCAAACAGAAACCCAATCATTCCCCTTGGAACAAAGTTTGACTTTAAGAATGGAAGGACATTGGGGCACAAAAACAAAAGGCCCCGTTCAAGTCAAAGAACCGCATGAAAAACTGATAAAGAACCCGATAGCCCAGCTATCTGGGTAACTTGAGTATATATTGATGGTTTATTCTCCAAAATTGCTTGCGTCAATGCAGTGCCCTTTAAAATTAACTGAAGGGCTGCTTTTTGCCTCACATTCTGTTTTTAATCAGTGTAGATGGAGCAGACAGTTAAAGTATTCATATTAAAAGGATCTCAATAACTTTAGCTTGTCCTCTGAACCCTTCGCTTCATTACGTACAGGTCGGTCAAGGACTGTCCGTCTACAACATGCAATCATTGTAGAGGCCTCACGGAGTTGTGGAAGGAAGGTTTGAGTACTTGAATAACAAACTGTTTGACTATTATTATTATTATTATTTCAAAACGGTTAAATAATGGCTTTAATAATTGATCTGGCCAGTATATTGGTCTATCACCAATTCAAAATGAAACTGTTATTAGGATTTGGGCGAATAAAAAAAATGCATGCATTAGCATGAAAATATAAGGTTGTTATATTCTGCGGTGTATGGAGTGAGGCTGATTGGCAAGGATGGAGGCCTGGCTGCTCTTCTGTCACTGCAGGCTTTCATCCATACTCCCCATGAAATCAGTACAAAGAACTCAATTAACACTTGCAGCTATGTTCCCTCCCTTCCCAGCTGAGGAAAGCCTTGGGATGAAAGCGTGGAGATTACGGGAGTCTCGGGTGACTCAGACTGAAGGATGGAAGGAGAATATTCATCAGCATTTGCTGTGGCTGCTTTAGGAATTCGGTCTCTTGGAAATCAGGAGACCAACTGACAGCAGGAACTGTAGATATTTGGATTAGATACAAATCTGTTTGTTTAATTGCTTGCTGAAGACCTAGTAATGCCCCAGCAACCACATAACAAACAAACAACCACCACCCAGAAGAACAGGTTTTGCCCAGAAAACCACCATTTAACTACTTTTCAAAAAGTCTTAATTCATATAGGGCGCCACTCAAACACAGTAACGTCCTAGGAAAAATAGATAAATAAAAATAGATGTTTAAGAAATATAATTTCATGGATTCAGATTTGATTTTTGTTTTACATAATATATTTAATTATCAATTGAATCTTCTATTCCTCAATGTTATATTGAGTAAAAGTGAGTACGTCGGGGTCACCAAAAGTGAATATGCATCTTCTGACGTCTTTGTACACGTGTTCTAGTTTGTTGACATTTCTGAGGACTGTTCTCCCCGTTCTGAATTTATTATCTTGTGCGTTGTCCCCTTGGGATGCGTGCAGAATGTTCTTTGCAGCTTTTTTGAAATGTCATGTATGTAGAATATGTGACTGCTTTAGTGTGCAGTGTCCTACATATGCATAAGTAAATAGCATATGAATAGAGAATAAAAATAGAATCTATTTGCCTACCTAACCTATATCACGTTATATATCAAAGTTATCAGTTTCACTTCATTATTTTTTTTTATGTCTGTAAAGCTGTTTTTGGTGTTATAATATGTGTGTATGTTATTTTTTTTTTTTTTTAAATGTATGTTTTAGGATTTTTTCAGTGAATGGGGATCACTGACAAAATGGCAAAAAAAAAAACAATTTAATCATCATTAAAGTGGCTCATGTGGTTTTGAAATGTCAAATATTGTGAAATGTCAAAATTTGAAATGCCTAATTTTTTTTAAGGACAAATAAAAGGCTTAATGTCTTTTTTGCGGCAAAGAAATTCATGGGTTTTAGAAACGGATATGACAGAATTAAAATTTTTGAGTGAACTATTCATTTAACATGCTGTACTCTCTCCTGCCTTGACTGAGTAATAATAAGATTTACATATTAATGAGATGTTTGTATACTAATGAAGCTCCATCAGCCTGTTTTAAGGGGTCAGGGGTCAAGCTCTGTTCTCTTGCTGCTAATTACAAAAAGTACATGCTGCACAGGTGAAAATCTGTTTCTTTGAGTATGTATTAAGAAATAAAATGAGGTCTTCTGTAGCTTAAGAAATTCTCAATAAGTCCAGTGATGCATACTTCAAAAATATCATAAGTTGGCGTTTTTTGACATTAGGGGATCCAGACGTCCCAGTTCCAGTCCCAGACATTTAGTTCACTAAAAAGTGTTTAGCTGTTAGGTTCACTGACTTAAAATGAATTAGAATAAGAACAGTGTGTATTTTTTTTGCTTAGTTTGTACATGATGATAAAAATGAGTCATTTAATAAATTATTTGAAAAAGAAATATTCGCTAATTTAGCTGTGATAGAACAACGGTGAAAAAGGGACAAAAAGTTCCATGGTGTGAACTTGTCCAAACTACCATTTAAAATTTTGCATCATGCACTATGCAAATTTATTTGATGCGGTCTCTCTAATATATAGTTGGTTTGCTGAATATGATGACATTGCTGAGAAGGAAAAACAGTGTCTTTGATAAAACTTTCTTTCTGGAACATCTTTCAGAAAGTCAATACACAATGTATCTGCTTCTTAAGTAATTGAATCAGTCTTTTTCTTTTACAGCCGACCAGCGAGGACGATCTCTGCCCGATCTGCTATGCACACTCCATATCAGCCATCTTCAAGCCCTGCTCCCACAAATCCTGCAAGTGAGTTGCTGCCAACATCCTATCAACAGCTCAGTTCTTCCATTCACTCTTCCATTTAAGAGATTAACACCATGCCGTTAAAGGCTTCAATGACCATTACTTATATATAGCATAAACACTGCCTGAAATACTAAGGACATGTTTCCACTGTTGCGACACAGTAATTCCACTGGCAGTGCTGGGTAAATTACTTAAAAATTACAGTCCATTACTGATTACAAATTACATTATGGAAATTTTAGTTTGTATTGTAATCTATTAGATTACACACATTGAGTAATTTATTCTGATTACTTTTGGATTACTTTCAGATTACATTTGGCATAACATGTAACATTACATTATGCCAGGGTTTAACAAACTGGGGTTCGTGAGTGAACTGCAGAGGGCTTGTTGATAAAAAGCTAATAATTAATTAAATCATAATGTCAAATTAAACTAATCAAAACGAATCAACCCACTTTAAAATAAAAACTATCAAAATAAATATGAGAACGGTAAAAATATAAATATTTGAATTGTTTACCATCATGTCATGTGAACATTAACAAACAATATACTTAAAATCTTAAAAAGGTTGTGTGGCCACTCCATTTTCTGACTGATGTGTGCACTTTCATAAATCTGTAAGACTTTCCAAATGTATGCACTAGTTTTTTTTTTAAATAAAGATGAATAATGTACTACCATTGTGTGAATATGTAATCATGCAATCCATAAAAAGTGTAATCTGATTATGAGCACTTTAAAATGTAATATAACCTAACTACAAGTACTAAATCCAGCAGGCACAGGACGTCATGTTGACGTTGGACATCAGACAAACGTTGCATTTTGGTTGAGAATGAAAATCGGGTTGACGTCAGTATTTGATGGAAATTTGATGTTGACTTAATGTTGGATTTTGGTTACACAACCAGCTGATGTCGGTTTTGGACATCAAATTAACATTGACATTAGACGTTGTATTGACATTGAATTTTGGTCACCCAACATCGCAACCGAAATTTAACCAAATATTAAAATTTTTTAACGTTGTGTGCCTGCTGGGTAACTTGTATTACATGTAATCAGTTACTACCCAGTACTGTCCACTGTTAATGCTGTGGTCTCAGCACTGCATTGAAGTTGTCGCAATACTATTTGTATCAAAACTGTGCTCTCAATCAAATCAATTTTCTTGGCAGTTTTTGAATCGCTTGATGTATATCGTGAAGCGCAGCACAGATAACTCACAATGTGACGTGACTCAGCACTCTTTAAGTGATTAAATGTCACTGACGGACCGATCTCTCGCTCCCTCACTCACTTTGTCTTTTATTTCAGGGCCTGTATCAATCAGCACTTGATGAATAACAAGGACTGCTTCTTCTGCAAGGCCACTATCACTGGAGTGGAAGATTACACCAAACCAGCCAGCTCTTAGTGCGCACTTCACACACACACACACACACACACACATTTGGTGTTCAAAAATCCACATTATGTACACTTTCCCCAAAGACTTCACTTCAAAAACACACATATTCAGGTTGGACTCTTTGTTTCTACTCAGTCCATGTATGGTCACCATCCCGCCACTGTTGGTTCTGCCAGCATTGCCCATCTGCACTGGCGTATCATAACATTTTGTCCTCTGACGAATGGAACAAGGCCTTGCAAGGCAATAGCTCTTCCCAGGTGTCTTTGTGATGAATGGATGAGATCCTGTTTAGAGCCACATGCTCATGGTGCTTCTGAAGGAGCAGCTGAAAAGCTGAATGTGGAAGATCTGCTGATAGTGATGGAGAGTGTCTCGCCACAGTCTTAATCGCTTCTCATTTTGTCCCGGCTTGTTTTCTCATCTGATTTCTGATTTCATCTCCTCTCTGCTCATTTCCATTCTATCCTTTTATCTTATCTATTTCAGTCTTCTCTTTTTTTCTCATGTTGTCATCTCACCTTGTCTCTTCTCGTCTCATTCTTGTCTCTTCTATTATCTTCTCACCTAATTTTCACCTCATTCTTGTCTTTTCTATTCTCTTCTCATCTCATTCTTGTCTCTTCTCATCTCATTCTTGTCTCTTCTCTTCTCATACTTGTCTCTTCTCATCTCATTCTTGTCTCTTCTCTTCTCATACTTGTCTCTTCTCATCTCATTCTTGTGTCTTCTTTTCTTGTCTTATTCTTGTCTCTTCTCGTCTCATTCTTGTCTCTTCTGTTTTCATACATGTCTCTTCTATTATCTTCTCACCTAATTCTCATCTCATTCTTGTCTTTTCTATTCTATTCTCTTCTCATCTCATTCTTGTCTCTTCTCTTTTTGTCTCATTCTCGCCTCATTCTTGTCTCATCTCTTCTCACAAACTCTGGTTATATTATCATATCAGGAAGTCAGATTTAAACTCAGTACTAGTGAACAGTTTTTCATATCACTCTCTGTATTTGCTAATGTTTTTATACTCAATAATGACAGCCATAGTTGACATAGATGACAACAAGTAGTGTCACACTAAGCAGAACCTACAATCACTTTGGATTGTTGTACATGATTTTCTACATTAAAAAAAAGAAACACATCTACATAAAGCTGTTACACTCGCCTGTCATATAACATGTAATAAATGTCTTTTATTACAGATTTATAAAGCATCATACAAGATAAAAAAGGCGGTTTCGGGACATGGACAGTTTACACAGAGACGTAAATGCAATGTGAGACAGTGATAACAATTCCTGTTTGAGAGAAATCCTTTGATTTCCCACCAACACTTGTTCGTTCTGCTCTCCGCTACATTTCTCCATTCGGACGGCTTTCACATTTGATCTGTCGTTATAATGGTGTGGTGTTCGTGAATGTTCTCAAACAAGCCTCAGCTTTCTTCATACCCAGATCTTTCCTTCAGTCTGTTCCATTAGGAGTGCCTAGACTGCTGTTTTTGTTACAGAACACCAACAGACATCTAGATTTAAGTGCTTTGCTGTTGTGTGCATGGGGTTATCTTTCCCAGAATCCTTTGCTAATGGATTATGTTACACTCAGGCTCTGCCTGCACTCAGAATCCATTGCCTTGCCACAGTTCCCTTAAAAGGATATTCAGCCATTGTCAACTGCAATTTTCTACACCAAATAAAAGTCTAGTGGTGTGGCCCAGTTTTAAAACCCACAAAAAAATTAGATGGAGTAAGCCAAGACTGGAGGTGGACCGCAGCTTTGACTGTCACAATACAGTACGCAATTAACAACTTGTACAGAATCCATCATATGCTTCTTACTAATGCACACAGACTGTTTATTTAACACGCAGACAATTTGCTACGACCGATAAACCACTGAACTTCCAAACACTGTATAAAACTGATAATAAGTATGAATTATCAAAACCAAAAGAGTATTTGGGTCACTACTTCTCTCATTTGGACTGTTAAAGCATTGCTCACAGTTTGGTGTAATGTTGTTTTTAAAAAGGGGGTGCATGATATGAATGTAGGACCCCCCTCTATAGTTTACTTAAAGTGTGTGTGCGCGTTTGCGGTGAGTGTGTGCCGATGACTTTAATTTAAGGGTTTCCACTCTCAGGCATCTGCTATTGTTGTCAAAGGGAATTTTAGATAAGTTAAGCAATATTTAAAGGACTGTTGATGTTTTTTTAATTTTTTTTTCTTCTTTTTATTATTTTGTTTAGAAAGAGAGGACATGGCAATTTTTGGTTCTTTCACTTTTGTGAGAGTGTACATGTATTGATGTATTATTAGCATTAAATTATTTATCCTAAATGCTGTCTGGTGTGCTTACTTTGTAGGCACTTTCCAATGTATATATTGGCTTACTAACGTATTTAATTAACATATATTTAAACATATCCCACATTCATTCAACCCTGTTACTGGATGATTTCCTCCCTGTTTAAAGAAAATGGAAATTGGACTATTTCCACATCATGGTGAAAGGCAAGTATAATCTAATTTTGTTTTCTCAATTTGCAAGTGTTCTAGATACAAAAAATAAAATAAAATTGGAGAATAAACAATTTTCACTCAGAAATTGCTAGTAAGTTTTACAAACTATTATAAAGAAATGGTAAGTTATATTTAATGTAAAACATTGGTGTAGAAAAACTGAAATAGTATTTCTTGTAAAAATGTACTCAAATAACTTTGTAAAAATGATTTTTCAAAGCTGTAAATAGTGTAGTTGACCTCATTCATTGAGCTCAACCATTCAGCCCTGTTACCAATGTTATTGTAAGAAAAATTGTTAAACATAATGGGTTTTGTTCACCTAAAATAATTAACAATTAGCATTTTAATTAAAATCTGCAACTGCGTTCCTTACAACCCTGTTACTCATTTGGACATATTTTTTATTTAAATGCACCAGTTAACTTTGGATTTCATTATTCACATTTCATAACTGCAATGAATATTTATATATACACACATATATATATATATATATATATATATATAAAACTAAAAATTTGCATTTTGCTTTTATAAATTATGTATAAATTAAACAGGTAACAGGGATGAAAAGTTTGCAAAGTATTATCAAATATATTTTATATTAAACATTTACAGTATAAATATAGAATGAAAATGAAAATCACTTTGGGTTTATATATTAATGTAATATTTTGTTTGGCTTTCTAAGATTGAGGATCTTAATGTATACAATGTATAAATTAATTTTGTTTAATTTATACATAATTTATAAAAGCAAAAATGTTTAGTTTTAAGACATTTTCTATGTAAATGAACAATTTAACTCTGAATTTCATTATTATTTTATCCAATATTTATATTAATTGAAGTTGTTTGCTAGAAAATAAAAAAGCCAATCAAGGTTTTTTACTATTCAAATATGTGTCCAAAATATGGGTAACAGGGTTGAAAAGTTGCAAAACACTTATAAAAATCAATTTTTGTATTTAAATGCAGCATTTAACCCTTAATCCTAAATTCAATTATTATTTAATCCGATATTTATATTAATTAAGTTGATTGCTAGAAAACAAAACCAAGCCAATCAAGCTTTTATACTATTCAAATAGATACAAAATATGGGTAACAGGGTTGAAAAATGTCAAACTCTTAGAAAAAAAAAAATCTGTTATGTTACAAATGTATAATTATAGAATGAAAATAAAACTCAGTTTGGGTTAATATATGAATATAGTATTTTGTTTGACCGCCTGAGATTAACAAACAACGTTGTTTCAGTTATACATTGTTGAAAATAAGAACTTCAAAGAATTTCAATCCCTATTTTGAACCTTATTTGTCTCTACAACATCTTTCTACCATGATCAGAGAGTTGTTAACATAATTTGGTGTGTGTAATTGTGTGGGGACTAATTTATAATACTTTCTTTCATTAGATTATACTCGTCTCAAACATTACAGAGATCTAGCATCGCTGTGTCAGACAGTACTACATTTAATTTTAATGACAGCAACCTTGGCAATGCACAGTAGCTGGTGGCCAAAACATTCCTGCTGTCTGTTCCAAAACAGGTTTTGCCAATTCAATGCAGTAAATAAGAGATGGTGTTTGTATCCCAAGGAGGACGCTGCGCTCTTTTGAACTAGTCTTTCTTTCTGACCCAGCTCCCAGCATCCTTCACTCTAGTTCTCTCTCTCTGGCATAAAGTTGGTACAACATTGTATATTAAAATAAATGTCAGCGCCAGGCAGCTATGAAATTATCGTCCTACCTTGGACTCATTGAGCTGTAATTGATAATGTTTTTGGTGTGAAAGACTCTTTGATTATAGTGGGTGGACAGTAATGAAGGATCGATTGTAAAAGCCTCCTGTTATGTTGGCTTCACTGGGCCGCGTCGCCTTCGCCCCAGAGGTCTTGAATTTAAAAAACGGTGATTTAACAGCTTACTTGCGTACACCTTGCAACAAGGTTTGTAAAAGATAAAACCAATAAGCCAAATTAAAGGATGTTCTCTTTTTAAAGCACAAAAAGATTCAATTTTCAGGTTGTTTCAATATCCGACATGATTCTGATTGTATGTGATTTAGTATATGAAATTTGCTTCTAGCACATATTAATTCTATATTTAAATGGATGGAAGATAACATATCAATGTATTGAGAACATCTAAAGTTTTTTTTTTTTTATCCCCCACACACATATGAAGAACATGAATGACGCATTTATACAGAACATAAATGTGTTACTTATTGTAAATTGTCAGTATTTTATGTGCTGCCAGCTTTAGAGTCATGCAGTGACGTAGGTTTTATGAATTCACACTGAAATGATACCAAATCATGCCAAATGTAAGCATTTTACATACAATCAAAATTAAAGCAGTAAAATGTGTTCATATTGTATGTTTTAGTGTTGCATCTAAAATTTTAACCTTCATTTAGATGCATACAACATTGATTTTGTAAGTTTAAATTTCAGCATTTGTTACTTTTACAGTAACAGTATTGTATGCTTTAGTGTTCAGTGCCATATTTTAATTGTATTTTTACTGTACAATTTATGGTAATAAATAGTGTTTCCATGTCAACACATTATGTTCAAACAACTTTTGAAATGTGCTATATGTTGATATTGTAAGTTTTCGTGTCGGCATAAAAAAACTCGATGCTTAATGTGCTGTATGAACAATTCTAGCGACATAAAATATGTTCATATTGTGAGTGTCTGCACATAAAACCTTTTTATGTATGAACAATTTTAGACACATACGGTATAATAGTGTATTTTAATATTGTAGTTGTCAGTGTCAGTACCTACTTTGGAAATTTACAATATGTTGATATTTTATGTTTTAGTTTCAGCATTTAATAAACCCTTTTAAGTACGCACAGCTTAAAAGACGTACATTATGTTGATATTTTACTTTTTAGTGTTGGCATTTAAAACCTTAACACTTTTACATATGAACGAAGTTAGAGACATACCATTGACAGTTTAAAGGTAAAATGCCTTAATGATGGATTTGTTTCTTACAAACACACAGCTTTTGGCTTTGAGATGTTAATTGATGGACTGGAGTGGTGTGGATTATTGTGATGTTTTTATCAGCTGTTTGGACTCTCATTCTGACGGCACCCATCCATTGGTGAACAAGTGATGCAATGCTACATTTCTCCAAATCTGATGAAGAAACAAACTCATCTACATCGTGGATTTCCTTAGGGTGAATACATTTTCAGAAAATTTTCATTTTGAACAACTTTTCCTCATACACTGCTAACTTGTGTTTCATTGTCAACATTTTATGTTTGAACCATGATTGTTTATGATTGTGATTTCAGTGTCCAAATGTATACAGTATCGAAACTGTCTCTTTGTAGACTTTTTGTAGCAAAAGCTATGCATACGAATATCATCATATCATCTTTTTTTATGCCTTAATGAAGTCAAGACCTGGATGACAAAAAACTCCTTACAATTGAATGAAAATAAAACTGAAGTGCTTCTACTGGGCCCTGCTGCTACAAACAACTCCATTAAAACACAGTTTGGTTTTCTAAGTAATAACCTTCACAATCATGCAAAAATCTTGGAGTTCATTTTGATCCTCTTCTCCAATTTGATAAGCATATAAATGCAGTTGTAAGGAGTAGCTTTTTTCATCTCAGATCAGTGGCTAAGGTGAAAAACCTTCTTTCTTGTCATGACCTTGAAATAGTAATTCATGCACTAATTTCCTCTCCTTTGGATTACTGTAACTCTTTATACATTGGCCTACCTCAATTTACACTGTCACGATTACAGATGGTTCAAAATGCAGCAGCCAGATTCTTAACAGGAACTAAAAAAAGGGATCATATCACCCCTGTCCTTGCCTCATTGCACTGGCTCCCTATAAAGTTTAGAGTCGATTTTAAGATCCTTTTTTTTTGCATACAAGGCATTGCATAATTCTGCCCCGGATTATATTTGTGCTCTCATTAAGCCATATACAGCCTCTAGGTCTTTAAGATCTAGTGATCATTTACTTTTATCTGTCCCCCATTCACGTTGTAAAACAAAAGGTGATCGAGCTTTCTCGGTAGTGGCCCCAAAGCTGTGGAACAGTCTACCTTTCAACATCAGATCTTCTCCATCATTGGATGCTTTTAAATCTAGCTTAAAGACTTATTTTTACTCTTTAGCATTTGAGTGATGTTGTGTAGGTACTTTGAATAGTTTAATTGGAGTTTTATGAAATTACACTTTAATTGTTTTTTGATACTTGTTTTTCCTGTTGTCTCCCCTTCCTTTTTCTTTTAAATTGTTATTTTTATTGTAAAGCACTTTGGATCAACTACAGTTGTGTTAAACTTGTGCTCTATAAATTAAATTTACCTTACCTTACCTTACGAATGAAATCACCCTGCAACATCAGTGTGTTTTTTTTTTTCTTTTTATGAGAGATAGATATAATATTTGAAGATTTAACCCTTTTAACCTGCAGCATGAGGTGGGGAGAAAAGAGCAGGGTCTTGAATCCGCGGGTGGGATGAAGTGGAGCGTCTTCCCTCACCGCACACAGTTCTGCAGCTTTTCATGATTGATCTACTGCCTAGAACCTGAACCCCGGGCCGGCAGGGTGCCGGGGGGCTTATAGATCGCCTTCAAAAATAGCCTGTCCGGAGGGGAGGAGGACGGGATAAAGGGTGGAGAGAGAGTCTGGCAACGAGAGAATCCTCCCTCTCCAGGCAGGCCACCGATAGCACCCCGGGTGTATTTATAGATGAACGACAGCAAACCTGAACCTGGATCAATACGCTCTGGGACGTTACACGATCTGACCGCTGCAGGGCCTGCAACCTTGCTGAGAGTACGGGCCCCTGGGACACAAAACAGGGAAAAACCTCAGGGACTATTGGAGAAAAAAAAAAAAAGTCAAGGTGAATGGATGAGAGAAATCCAAGAAATAAATTTTATTTATTTATTTTTTTTTTTTTGGCAGATATACATTATTTTTATTTGCATTTACATTTTTGCAGTGCAAAATGGAAGATTATTGTAAGTGAATTGTTCCCATTCTGTATACTGATTGGTCAGTTTCAGTGTTAGGATTAAGGGTTCTTTGGAAATGTAATAGTTACACTACACTTGTAATCTGTAACCTATTTCAATTACTTTATTAAAGTAATGTAACTGAGTACATTTTTGATTACTTATCTAATCAGTTAATCAACTCTCAGACAGGTTGTAGCCTAAAGCTTTCAGCAGCAATGTGGATTGAGATAATTGGCAGACGTGGTGTGCCGCAAATTCAAACAAGAGAACCAATCAAAAGCACCAAAATAGCACTGCTTTACTAAACAGCCTTTAAATGGCAGGAGGCATTCTGCACATCAAAAACAGGCAAAGCAACAAATCATTATTCAAGATATCCTAGCTTTTTATACAGAAAATATTCAAATGTAAACTGTAATTTAATTACACTTTCTTTTTTTACTCTGCAACTAAAGGATTACAGTTGCACTGTACACTTTATTTTAATGTGTCCTTGTTAACACGTTACATTTACTTACTATTATAATAACAACAAATGATGCATATTTTCAGGCATGTAACCCTAAACCAAACCCTAACCGTATAGTAAGTACATGTAGTTAATTAATATTACTCAGTATTTAAATGTATAATTGCACTTTAACAAGGACACCTTAAAATAAAGTGTAACCTTACTTTGTACCTAAGGAAGGTGATCACTCTTGACTAGAGAGTTACAAAGCACACAATTCATTCACAATTAACAATATACTTATACAATCATGTAATCAATAAATGGTGATTTACTAATTGTTTTCGGTCACAAGAATATCGTGATCTTGTAAAAATATCTACATGTCCTCAAAACAAGATTACCCTGTAAAAAAACAAAATACAATTTATTCAAGATGCTGTTATTTCATTAGCAGGTTTGTCCAGATTTGTCCTATGTTTCTATCATGTTTGCCAAATTTATAATATTTAATACAGCGTAATTTATCTCTTGACCAATATACTGTAAGTCTGGGCTCAGTTTCAAGCAGATCTCAGCCTTGAGGCTCCAATTTGTGTGTTAAATTGGGCAATGCTTCTCTCTAGAGGTAAAGGTAAGAAGTGCATCCCTTATCTTTATCATTATGGTTAATTTAATTATACTGCAATCTATGAACGAATTAGGTTAGGCAGGTCTGTCACGATTCCAAGGCCCAGAACAACCTTTTTTTTTAAAAATTGATCTATTTAGACGAGATTAAAAGTAGTACAAAACCCACTATCTAATATGCGTAGTATTTGCCTCATAAAACTAAAGGCAACATTTATGCTGATAGACATACAGTGAGGAAAATAAGTATTTGAACACCCTGCTATTTTGCAAGTTCTCCCACTTAGAAATCATGGAGGGGTCTGAAATTGTCATCGTAGGTGCATGTCCACTGTGAGAGACATAATCTAAAAAAAAATCCAGAAATCACAATGTATGATTTTTAACTATTTATTTGTATGATACAGCTGCAAATAAGTATTTGAACACCTGTCTATCAGCTAGAATTCTGACCCTCAAAGACCTGTTAGTCTGCCTTTAAAATGTCCACCTCCACTCCATTTATTATCCTAAATTAGATGCACCTGTTTGAGGTCGTTAGCTGCATAAAGACACCTGTCCACCCCATACAATCAGTAAGAATCCAACTACTAACATGGCTAAGACCAAAGAGCTGTCCAAAGACACTAGAGACAAAATTGTACACCTCCACAAGGCTGGAAAGGGCTACGGGAAATTGCCAAGCAGCTTGGTGAAAAAGGTCCACTGTTGGAGCAATCATTAGAAAATGGAAGAAGCTAAACATGACTGTCAATCTCCTCGGACTGGGGCTCCATGCAAGATCTCACCTCGTGGGGTCTCAATGATCCTAAGAAAGGTGAGAAATCAGCCCAGAACTACACGGGAGGAGCTGGTCAATGACCTGAAAAGAGCTGGGACCACCGCTTCCAAGGTTACTGTTGGTAATACACTAAGACGCCATGGTTTGAAATCATGCATGGCACGGAAGGTTCCCCTGCTTAAACCAGCACATGTCCAGGCCCGACTTAAGTTTGCCAATGACCATTTGGATGATCCAGAGGAGTCATGGGAGAAAGTCATGTGGTCAGATGAGACCAAAATAGAACTTTTGGTCATAATTCCACTAAACGTGTTTGGAGGAAGAAGAATGATGAGTACCATCCCAAGAACACCATCCCTACTGTGAAGCATGGGGTGGTAGCATCATGCTTTGGGGGTGTTTTTCTGCACATGGGACAGGGCGACTGCACTGTATTAAGGAGAGGATGACCGGGGCCATGTATTGCGAGATTTTGGGGAACAACCTCCTTCCCTCAGTTAGAGCATTGAAGATGGGTCGAGGCTGGGTCTTCCAACATGACAATGACCAAGCACACAGCCAGGATAACCAAGGAGTGGCTCTGTAAGAAGCATATCAAGGTTCTGGCGTGGCCTAGCCAGTCTCCAGACCTAAACCCAATAGAGAATCTTTGAGGGAGCTCAAACTCCGTGTTTCTCAGCGACAGGCCAGAAACCTGACTGATCTAGAGAAGATCTGTGTGGAGGAGTGGGCCAAAATCCCTCCTGCAGTGTGTGCAAACCTGGTGAAAACTACAGGAAACGTTTGACTTCTGTAATTGCAAACAAAGGCTACTGTACCAAATATTAACATTGATTTTCTCAGGTGTTCAAATACTTATTTGCAGCTGTATCATACAAATAAATAGTTAAAAAATCATACATTGTGATTTCTGGATTTTTGTTTTTAGATTATGTCTCTCACAGTGGACATGCACCTACGATGACAATTTCAGACCCCTCCATGATTTCTAAGTGGGAGAACTTGCAAAATAGCAGGGTGTTCAAATACTTATTTTCCTCACTGTATGTATTAAATCCATCAATTGCAACCAGATGCACATGTACCTCAGCACACGATTCTCAATCACGGTGAGGATCAACAAATGTTAAATCAGTAAAAAATATAAACTTGAGAGCTAACTGACAGTGACAAAAGCAGCAGCAGCATAAATTAAGCCAGTAAAATGTAAAACAATGATATTTATTTGAATAGTAATTAACATAAAATGTTTTCAAGCTGCAATGCATGTTGGGAACTTGTGCAAAATCGTTCAATGTGAAATTGTTTGTTCAGATGACTCAATTTGAAAAGTTGGGAGAACATTTGGATACTTGAGTATCTAAGTATGGTAAACAAAACTTTTGCTAGCGACATGTTTTGAGTATTTTTGTTCAGTTCACACAAAGAATTGAACTTACTGCTACTAAAAATTCTTTCCGTGTTAGTAGAACTTTTAGAAAGTTGGATTTTTTATTTTAATTTTTTTTTTTTTACAATGTACATATGAAGTTTATTTGCAAAAACAGATAACTAATTAAAAAAAAAAAAAAATTAATTATCATGTATTTTTATTGTGTTAGTTAGCTGTATTGTTTAGTTATTTTTTACCTATTCAAAATAACCCAACTGCAGTTTGATTGAGATGAATTGGAATTCAGAATGAAAAAAAAAAAAAACATGATTTTTGAAAATTGTTAAAAACGGAGTTATCTGTTTGTGCAAATGAACTCTTCAACATTTTACAGTGAATGTTTTTTTTTTTAACAGTGTAAATGACCTGATAACATCTACCTCGATGTATAAAGCAACAAAGAAAGTCTAATTCTGCTTAAAAAAACAAAAAACACATGC
Organism: Onychostoma macrolepis; assembly: GCF_012432095.1. Taxonomy (NCBI): domain Eukaryota; kingdom Metazoa; phylum Chordata; class Actinopteri; order Cypriniformes; family Cyprinidae; genus Onychostoma; species Onychostoma macrolepis. The sequence goes on along the minus strand of NC_081176.1, from coordinate 29,458,071 downwards.
ATAATAGCGTGGTATATAAATAGGTAAGATTCAGTGCCATGGGTTTTCCAAACGGTTTTATTTAATGAATCTGGCTCTTTACTGCCCTCTGCTGTCAAATAAGGTGAGTCTCACTAAAATAATGTTTTAGCGGGCCTATTAGAATCATTCTGTTCAGACTCAATATTTTTATTAAAATCAGCATAAATTAAAAGAAGTACAAAACCCATAAACATAAATGCTTTTAATTTAAATATACTTTTCATGTATTTCATTTATTTTCATACATGCATAACATGAATGGAAATTTGGGGAGAAGTCTGCTTAATTGTCATGAAAATAAAATGTAATAACCATAACCAATATCATATTATTTATGCAAGATATAATTTATTATGTTGAATTATGGGAAATGGAGATTCATGATTGAACTCAAGCAAGGCTTCTAAAATGCACAACAAACTTAATAGGCTGTAATATAAATGATCCTATTCTTACCCATTTTTATAAAATCATATTTCTGACATGGTTCTGTAGACTGTCACTGCTGCATGTAGGATAATAAGTGAAAGTGCTCAGTATGGAGTCTCCAGTAGATAAATAATCAGCGCTGTCCGTGGTGCTGAAGAAACTCATTAAACTCATGCAGAGAGAGTTTTACACTGATGTTTCTGCGCTGCCCAAAATTTCACCAGCATGCTTCAAAAGCTCTGTTAATCTCAGATAATTGTTAAAAGACCTTCACCGTTAAATTACATTATATGCGTAATAAATGAATAAATAAACTAAAACATGACTTGGACTTAAAAAAAAAAAATCATTGGTAAATTTCAGACAAATTTACTTTTTTCTTCTTCTCCTCAAATTTCAATAGGAAATATGTCAATGTCAAGTCATATTAGAGGTGATAAGTGCTCAGTGAGAGTTCATGCACTGCATCTGATATTTAGATATTTTAATGGAATGACAGAACTGACATTTATTTCTAAATTTTAGTCATCTTTGCAAAACTCATTTCTGAACGAAGCCAGCCCAAGAGCGATAAAGATGATAAAACTCTCTAATCAAGATTGACTGCAAATTGCAAACATAAACAGAGTATAAATGATAAAACCACTGTATTACAAGGTCTGAATTTAAAGTTTTTCCCTCCCCATTTTGCATTTTGGCTGCATCTTAGCATTATTATTATTATTATTTTTTTTAAGTTAAAAAGTTTTATTTCCAAGGATAAATGACCTTAATAACAGTTGAATATTTATTGATGTTGTAACAGATATAAATGTCTGTGCTGAATTGACCTTTTTCTAGTTCAGCTCAACTTTTCAACCCTGTTACCAATGTTATTGTAAGAAAAGTGTTCATTTTTACAACTTTAAAAATGAAAAAAAAAAAAAAAAGCTTAATAAATGTATTAATGTATTATTTATTATTTAGAAAAGTAAGTAAATATATTCTATTCAGTGCTGGATGTTTAATAAACAGTTATATCAACAATAAAAAAATAAAAAATAAATAAAAATATTGAAATTAATAATTATTAAAATCATTCATCAATACAATTAACTGTTTGTATTTCTGTATTCATATAGTTGCATATATTTTCTTCTATAAATAAAACACTCATTTACATACAGGTACAGATATGCACATACAGGCATGTAAAGGATAACACACACACACACACACACACACATACATATATGTATATATATATATATTTCAAGTAAAGTGGGTAACATAATCAGATTACTTTTTTCAAGTAACTAAATTTAGTTACTTTTTCAAATAAGTAATGCTAGTTACTCCTCATGTTGAGAGAAACCAGGAGTGAGGTGCAGAGGCAAGTCCTTCAGCCGGAGGCTTATTAATTTCACTTTTGGTTTGAAAGGGTCTTTACAGTTGCCAAAAATATTTCTTTTGGGTTTTTTGTTATTAAAAATAAATAAGCAAGACCAAACCAAGTGACACAAAGTAACCCAAAAGTAGTGTAATGCATTACTTTCCATAAAAAGTAACTAAGTAACACAATTAGTAACTTATTAGGGAGTAACACAATGTACTGCATTACTTTTATATACTGTATATACTTGAAAGATTTCATGTTTGTCTTTTAAGTAATGAGCTCAAACTGAAGCGGTGAAGAAGAGTTCCAGCTCTAGGCCATCATGAGTGATTTTTCTCTTTTATGTGTCTTTTATGGGAGGGATTATGGCTGTAGGAGATGATAAGTCACTTTATTGCTTTCCACTTCACAGATAATAAGAGATGAGTTGAATATGATCAGTCTTCAGAGAGCAGAAGCAAGACGAAAAAACTGCAAGCGTTTGGTTTAGATGAAGTTTCTGCAAAACCTTCTAGGTAACACTAACATGAATCGGTAATATCACAAAGGTTAATTATGAAAAATTATACAACATAACAGTTCGTTATGAATACCTTTCACTGTGTTCCTCACATTCTTCTTTTCTTCTATGTGTTTTGTTCCACAATGTGGATTAGAAAGCCTCCTCTGAACACTAGCTGACAGATGTTAGTTTACTAATGTCAAAACATGCTATCGATTGACTTCGCTTACAGTGAGATCTTTATCTGAGCTGAATATTGACAGATCCTCGTCATTTTCACCTGTACAGCATGACAGATATTCAATCGGCACAGAGGAAGATTGTAGCGTTAATGCAGTGACTCTGCACTGCATTATGGGTGGAGTGAATGAGAATGAATGGAATGGTGTCCAAAGTGTGGATATGAAGTGCCACATGACTGATGTTCATGACACTCTTGTGAATCTCCTCCGTAAGCCTCCTGAGAGTCACGTTTCAGCTGACTTTAGGGCGCAGCACCGGCATCCTTCACAGAGAAGGCAATCCCAGCATGCACTGTGGCAAGCTCTGGACATGCATATGCATATGAACATCTTCATCTTGATAATGTCAGATAACTTTGATAGAAAGGTATGTAATGGATTACAATCAACCAAATGTTATTTAGCTGTTAAATTTAAGTACACAATTAGATACCAATTTAGGTCAATCAGTTACCAAGCAGTGCTCAATTTTGTTGAGTCTGTGGTGTAAAAATATTGCATTAGCAATTAAAGAAAAAAACACTTAAGCAAAACATGGTCAGGTCAAAGCGTCTGAATAATTTTTAGTTCCAAATGTTTTATCAATTTTACTGGTAGTCCACTGAATGACTATAGTATCTTGCACCCACCAGTAAAAGAAATAAATCAATAATGTCTGGTGTCTGAATAATTTTTGGTTTGACTGTGTGTGTTTGTGTGTGTGTGTCTATATATATATATATATATATATATATATGATTGAAATTTCAGATTATAATTTCATATATTATGTATTAACCAATTAAATGTATTATAAGAAGGAATGTAGATTAAATATATATTTAATTCAATGCTGAAAATTATTAACAAGAATTGTTATATCAATAATTAAAATTTAAATAATATTTAAAACTAAATTACATTAAATACATTAATAAACATTTATTTTAAAAATAAAAATTTAGTAAGAAGCTTGTCAATAAACAGAAGAAACTGAAACAAATATTAAGCTGAATCAAATATTATAAATTCTGAAAAAAAAAAAAAGTTTATTGATGTATTTATAATTACATTTTTTAATTTATAATTACAATTACAAATTTGACTATATATTTGAATATATAAAACTTTTATTTACTATTTAGTATTATTTGTTTGTTTATGTTAACCAATTAATTTAAATAAACCACCCAAACGGAACTGATTCACTATTACAAACGGTTTGATCCTAAAAAAATACAGTAGTTAAATGAATCTCTCATAGTTCGCCGCTACTAACTGAGATAAATAATCCACATGGACACTAATTTATGTGTGAAATCTCAGTTTTGGTTTCATGAGTTCATCTTTTCTTCTCAGCACTTTCTTTTCTCGGTTCCACTGGAATCTCAGCTCATCCTACAATGACCCACAAGATACATGTTGACATCCCACTGCTGGTAAAAGCCTCGGCCAGCCAATCACAGGCCGACACGGCTACAGCTCCAATGTTCTGCCTCACGGAGCGAGACGCCGTCTCTTTCCAGACGGGCCCGAGCCGCTGGGAAGCTGCAGTATTGGTGGCTTCCCTCCATGAAATGTAATGGATAGAGGCTTGAAGACTTCATGCTCTCTGAGCGAAGGCGTTGTGTGTGGCAATATCCTGCCTGGACACCCGGCTGACCCTGTTGACGGCTGAATGAAGGTGGTTTCTGAGGGGCTGATATGAGTCTGAGCGGGTGACAGAAGCCTGAGACTGTGGACGGGTTTGCATCTGGACAGTGTGGAAGTGTCATTATTGCTCGCACATGAAGTTAAGATACTGTAGAAGCGATGTACCAGGTCTCAAATTAGTGGTATTGTTACGCCTACATATTAAAAACCATAAGTTTTGGTACTTAACTATGACAAGCATGATGCATTAAATCATGCGGCTTGTGAAAGAGATGTATTCATTTATTTTATTTATTTTTATTTTTTTTAATTTAATTAAAAAATGTATTTATTTATTTATTTTATTTTTTTCATTTTATTTAAAATATTTTTCCTTGCAGATGGCTGCATATGGAAGTTTATTTTGATATGCTTGATGTTTCAAAGGTATTTTGTCTCACATAACTGTACATAAATAAACATGAAGCCTATATGATTATATGCTTAATTATTGTTTATTTATATATCATTATGGTATTTTTTACCATAAATACATGTACAGAAATGTATCTAAGATAAACAGACAATAAATACTAATACAACAAACTGGAAACCTTTTACATTGTAATTTGTTTACACACACACACACACACACACACATACATACATACATACATACATATATATATATATTTTTTTTTTACCATTTTATTACTCCTGGTCAGAGTTTCAACCAATCAATCAATCAATCAATCAGTAAATAAATATTGGTTTACATATAAATAAACTTTAAAAATGATGACTATGTTTTTATAGTTCTGTTCTAAAATATTTAAATATAAAAATCAATAATTTAATGTTCATTAGTAATATTTATTTGTAATACTGAAAATACTTAAAAAGAGTTATCAAAATATATCAAAATAAAATATTAACATTAATAATAAATTTCCACTAAATAAATAGCCAAGTAATTCAATATTTGTGTGTGTGAACAGTGAATAGTTACAGCAATAATACAATATTAAAATTAACAAATAGACAATATAATATAGCCTATTTAACTATGTTATAATAAATATAGTTAATTAAATACTAAAATAATTAATAAAAACTGTCAGATCAGTAATACAATTTTAAAGTTACTCTAATAGACTCTAAATAAATTAATAATAATAAAAAAACAACTAAATAATAAATATGTTTCACTATGTTTAGTGGTGCAACGCTGAAATATTTTGAGCTGCATAGCGGTAGAGTTTAACACATGTAAGAGTCTCTCACATCTCCTTTCACAAAATGAAACTGTAGTTTTACAGTCTGAAATCAACTATTCTGATTTCCCCGGGTCAGCTCGCGGTCGTATCGTACTCTCCATCTGTTGCTGTAAACAAGATGAAAAATTGAGCCTCAGGTGCTTTTCAAAAAGAAACCAATCAGAAAGCCTTCAAGAAATACAGCGAGGGCTCGTTTGCCAGGATCCCAGCGTCCTGATAGCTCGTGAATATGATAGAGCTGCCGAGAAACTCGACAAGACACCGCATGCATCAGATATCAGGGCGTGTTTTCCTTGCTCTTCACCTCTGCAGATGGCGCTAGTGCTTCACCGCAGCGCCTCGGACCTCCTGCTGAGAGAAAGGCTATCATCCGGAGGATCCGGGGACGTTCAGTCAGGTAGCGCTCAGGTTGAGCTGTCAGCGGGGCTTTGATGGTGGAAGTGAGCTGGGAAGCGATGTTTTCTTAAAGCTGCAGATGAATTTGATCCTGCTTATGCGCGCTGAGTGGGAGGAAGAGACTCCAGCACTGCAGAGCTGTTTGTTTACTTTCAGCATCTGAGAGGATCTGCTGATGTACCACAAATACTGTCACTCAGGATCCATCTTAGATAGATAGATAGATAGATATGAACCACCATAGTCCTGTTTTAACAATATTAATTAAATAATAATGCAAAAAATGAAAAAAACAAACAAAAAAAAAACTAAACTTAGAAGTAATATTTTCATAGAAATTATTTTATAAAATTAAAAAAGCAAGTTAAAATGAAAAGAAATCATAATAATAATAATAATAATAAAAGAAGTAGCTACAAGAATATGCATTGAAGAAGACTCAGTACTGTTTTGATTCTATCTTTATATTCATATCTTATTCTGAAGCAAGGCACCTGGAGATTTGTTTCAAAGACGCTTTCTGAAGAGATGAAAACAGGTGAGTATCTTTCAATTTACGTTTGACATTGTGTGAAAGCTTTGTGATACGGAGGTCTTCTTTGTCTGTTGTACAAAGGACAAGGACTTTGAAAACTTCCAAAAAATAAAAAATAAAATAAAAAAACCTTCTTCCAAACAACTGTATATTTGAAAAGCAATGTTGGGACTCTTAATAAAGCTTTCAAGGACGCTGAAAGGAAGGGCAGTTTACTGGATTCCTCGTATTCATCAAATCTTACTGGAATAAATCATATTTTCACACGTTTTGCAGAATTGAGCAAACAGGCAATGACATTCAATCTAAATAAATACATAAAGTTATATTCTTTTTTCATAAACACATTTCTTATTTCATCTCCGGCTGTCACAGTTATCTTACTTCTGTCACAAGTACACTTTACTTCTGATAAAACCTTACTGGTAGAATTGCACATTTTTAAAATATATAGAACCTTAATCAGTAATTCCCCAAAATAAATACCGAAATGACTAATAGATATTTCACTATTTGTTCGGATTGTAATCATTTTTAACATAATTCATATTTTATGGAGGAATTTAAGAAAATTTGGATATGGGACAAGTATGTATATATGTATATATGTGGCATAAAAGGTCTATGTATGTATGTTTCAAAGTCTTTCCAGTAATTTTAATGTGACCTTCATAAAAAGACAATTATGAGGGATGGAATTAAGTTTAAAAATATATAGAAACTTTAGATTAATATATAGATCTGTATTTTCAAGCAATAAGCTGTTTAGATTTTAAGATTGAAAATGTAGGTCTAGGACAAGAGTTAAATAATAAAAATCTATAAATAAGGTGTGATAAATTATGTCATAAAAAGTAATGTGACCTTCCTACAGTACAGCAAAACAAACAAACAAACAAATAAATATGTTAGCTTTAATAATAATCAACCCCTGGGACATGGAAGTTGCTGAAGAAACACCTGAAAATAAATATTTAGGCCCTTTGAAGTGAAATTTGAAGTTGTCAGTCATGACTGAATATATTACAGCTTATTATCTGCAGAAAACACCCATCATGGGACTGCAGGGTGTTGAAGCGCGGTGCAGGCGGGTGTTATCGGTGCGGATGATGAATGGCTGCACTCTGTTGAGCTGACATATGCGCGGTGTGGCAGATGGGACCCGGGTCAGTCGGCGGAAGACGCGGCTGGACAGAGAGCACGTCCTTCCGCTCACGGCTAAATACGACACGCAACATATTTGCTGTCATCGTGTGGCCCGCGGTATTAGCAAATGCCACTGTATGCTAACGCTAAAAGAGGCCACACACTCTCGAACACTTGTAGTGTTTCAAATACCTAAACATCCCACTTGATCTCATGATGAAAACGTACCTGTGGGAACTTTTTCACAAGACACCAAATACGTAGCGCTATGTACATTTCGTGACATATTTGATGCGAAATGTCCCCTGAGTGGTGCTAAAGAGTGTTTGTTTGCCCCGGAACAGTTGAACGTACATATGGTACGTATTATGTGACGTTGGGTCACCGCAGTTCTGACTTAAAATGTCCATTGAGTGGTGCTATATCTCGAATGCTCCCTGATGTTTTAAAATAATGTACCATCTGCACTACACCTAAACTTAGTAAAAACATAAAAACACAATCGCAAGCATGCCGTTATTGCTTGTATTTCGATCTCTCATCTTTGAGTTCTTTCATGGTGAGCCATGTTTTTCACAGGATTCGTACCCTAGGATTCCACATCCTAAATCCAATTCCGTGCCAGCTGAGCTATCGAGCAAGCTTTTTATGTCTGGAAAGCGTACGAAAATGATTACAAGTTCTCGCTGTTTTATCGCCTCTAGTGTTCATTTCTGGAAACTGCAGTGATATGTTGTTATTGGTACGTATTTGGCATCTTGCGAAAAAGTTCCTACAGGTACGTTTCGTTTTTTGAGATCAGGTAGTAAACATTATTTAATACACCCAAACCTTAAGATTAGCCAATCAGAACAGAGATCATTTACATATAGGAGTCTTAAAGGTACAGCAGCATTATAAGTGTTACGAAAAACAGTTTTTTTTTGTTTGTTTTTTTTGGTGCAGAAAGCTTCAATTAAAAATTACAAGTGCATTTTGGGAGAAAACAAATGGAGTTGTTATTACTTTTTGCATTTAGTTGCGTCAGAATTACATACATTGAGTATATTCTTTGGCTAGATGGTTTTTAAATGGAAGTGCTTGAGTATATAAAGATTTTATTTCGTCCATGTCATTATGATGGTTCGCAATGCAATTTAAGAAGAAAATCTAATTTGTTTACCCTCTTAAAACTGCTGAGATGGACTGCACCATCCTGCTATTGGATCCCATATAATTATTACGGCTTGTATATTAGTATCGAATTATATTTTCCATATTTTCACAAGCAGGTTTATGACAATCAATTAAGAATAATAACAATAGTGTTTCTGTTGAGACAGTGCAGTGGCATCGCCGCCTTTGAAAGCCAATAGATCACCACACCATTACGATATTTGCAATTTTCCCCTTAATGCTAAATCAATATTCACACATGAGCAGCCACACTTACATACTAAGATGCATTATGCAGGTAAACACAATAAATTCTAGGTTATTCGAAACAGACCATTTTTGGAGAACACAAGCTCAAGCAATTTGAGCCCCTTGTCAGGCGCAGCATTAAATCTAATGTTTTATTTTCAGGCATATTTCCATCTCTCAGAGGCTAATGACTACAGACCGTCTTCACGTATCTATTCTGTGCCATAAACATTTCAAAGGAAGAACAAGCTTATCTTACCTCACTGGCAAACAGCTCTTATTCGAAAGGTGCATTATTTAGTAATTTGGTGCAGATTTAAAAAGTTTCATACATTAGGAAATCCCATTTGGCATATATAAAGTCAGTTATGACCTAACAAATTCAGTTGTTCATGTCATTTAATGACTTTTTGTCTCAATTTCAATTTTTGGTTTTATAATGAAATTTGCATAATACTCTGATATATCACGCTAATTAACGTCAATATATGGCAGTGCAGCGTTTACAGTTTGTTGTATCTGTAAGAATGTAAAGAACAGTGATTCTAATGCTAACTAATTACTAAATGCCCCTTTAATTAGAATGTTTAACATTTTAATATTTAATATCGTATACCATTCTGCTTCTAAAGTAAATGTATTATGTTTTGATAGGAATGTTGAGTAAGAAAATTGTTTTTTTTGCAGCACAGAGCTGTCAACCTTTACAAAGCACCATAAAGATATCATAAAATGTAATGCTTTCTGCTACATTCAATCTATTCTGAAGTTATAAGATAGCTTTGTGTGAGAAACAGATTGCAGTTTAATTTGTTATCCACTGATAATTCAGGGAGATGTTAATGACTGAATCAATGAGTCAGTGAGTCATGAACCAGATTGCAAACAAATCATTCAGAGTAGTTTTGGGAACTATGATTTATCAAAAAGATGTAACAACACATAAAAAGTTTACAATTGATTGGTTTTTAAGTTTAGAAGACACTTTGAGTTGAATAGACAACATTTATGGTGCTTTTTAGGCATTTTGAAACTTTATAGCTCCGGAAAAAAAGTGAGTCCCAATGAGGAACGATATGAGGATAAGTAAATGAGCTTCAGTAAAATAAAAAGGTAATTCTCAAAAAAATAAAATAAAATAAAATAATAATAATAATCACAGTTAGGCCATATAAGATATAGATGAGTTTGTTTCTTCATCAGATTTAGAGAAATGTAGCATTGCATCACTTGCTCACTAATGGATCCTCTGCAGTGAATGGGTGCCATCAGAATGAGAGTCCAAACAGCTGATAAAAACATCACAATAATCCACAAGTAATCCACACCAGTCCAGTACATCAATTAACATTGTGTGAAGTGAAAAGCTGTGTCTGTAAGAAACAAATCTTCCATGAAATTGCTTTATTAATAATATTATTGTGATGTTTTTAATCAGCTTGTCACAAATCCGGTTCATGGTCTTCCGTCCACTCACCATCAGAGGTCGCCCTTCCTTCATATTGACTCTCGCACCACACAGACTGTTCTAGTGTTAGCTGTAATACGGAACCTGTTTCTTGTTTTCTTGTTTTCTTGTCTTCTTGTCTGTGTTCCCTGTATTTACCTGTCTCACCGTTCGGACTCTGTTTATGCCCTGCCTGGATTATTTCTGTGTACCTGGACTATCTCTCTGCCTTGCCCTTTGGATATTGTTCGCGCCTTGCCTGGATTATTGCTCACGTTTTGGATTACCTCTCTTGTCTAGCCCTCTATATACCTGTTTGCCAGTTGTTCGACCCTGCTTGTATTTTGACCTTGTTTCTAAATAAAGCTTGCACTTGGATCCGCACGTCTCACGTCTCATCAGCCCCGTTACAGAATACTCGGCCATACAAGGATCCAGCAGCTTTTTCAACGAACATTTGTCAGGTATGGACACCACAAGAATTTTCTCGCTTATTTTATGGATTATGCTTTGTTGACTGTTGGCTCTTTGTTCACTGTGGGTTTTGCGGAGGAAGAACGTGACTAAAATGGTGGCTGCACCAGAGCGCGCTCACATAATGGTGGCTACAGCAGAGCTAACTCACAAAATGGCGGCCAGAACAACATCCCGTCTTGTCATTGCTGCCAATCACAAATCCAGTCAAGTCACAGTTGATTGTCATGAATCAAGTCAAATCAAAGTCGATCATCATGAGTCCCGTCTCTTCACTTCACAGCTGACCTTCCAGAGTCTCTTCACGCCTCCGCTGATCTTCCAGAGTCTCTTGACGTCACCGCTGACCATCCAGAACCACGTCACGCTGCAGTTGATCAGCCAGAGTCCTGTTATGGTGTTACAGTCCCTTGTATGGTGGTGGCACCCAGCAATGTTCTCTTAGCCTGTCGAGTTGTGGTAGAGAAGACTGTTACCGTTGTAGATCTTCGAGAGTTGGCGGCGACTGCTGCAGAACCTCCGGAGGTTTCAGTGGTATCCACTTACCAACTCTTGTATTGCTCTGTCACGGCCATGGAGGCCGTCAACGAATCCTTGTCCTGTCCGGTCACGGCTATGAAGGTCGTCTGTGAACTCTCGCTCTGTCCTGTCACGGCTAAGGAGTAGAGCCCTGCATTTCGGCCCGGGCCCGACGGGCCCTGACTTTTTTACGTCCCTAGGGCTAGGCTTCTGGCCAATTTTCACGTCATAGTTCAGACGCGGGCCGGGCCTCGGGCCTGTTTTAGGCTTCTCCTTATTTTTATATTTTGGACATCCATCAATTAGTGATGGAAAAAATAGCCGTGCTAGTGGAAACAACACGAGACTGTGCTGCCGCGACTGAGAGTGGCTCGACGGTGATCAGTGTCCAGCAGCAGCAGCAGCGAGTGCGGTCAGCACAGCTGAAGAGTTCTGCATTCAAATACAGGCAATAAAGCTTGCCGTAAAGCCCCAGCAAAAGTAATTACCATGAATGTGTCTGGGGGAAATAGTAAGGAGATATTTGAATTATTTACTAATAAACTAGTGTTTTCTATGTCAGTGTCGCAAAGATGAAGATGATGATCCTGATTCACCATCTCCTCATTAGACGTGCCTTTAGAGAGAAGTGCATCTTCACGGATTATGATTATAATGAAAGAGTTTTTATTTTCGATTTGATTTATTTCGTTAAGTAGTAATTTAAAACTTTCTATATATACTGTATATTTATCATGTCTGTGATGCATATATTCGCTGACTTTCGGTTCATTTTTGTGAAGTGCTCCTGTTCAAGATGAGACGGCAGAAAGCGCATCGTTTATTTTATAAAAGCACAACATTTTGTTGATATTGTGAGTGCACACAAATAAAAGTAGACCCTTTACAGTTCCGAATGATTTATTACTCTTATAAACAAAAATTATTTTAAGTTGTTTCCATAAAAAAAAAATGCAATTGATTGCGCTGGTGCCTCCATGTCCTGCGCTTTAGCTTCCACTCTCCACACAAACTATTGGATGCAGCGCACATTCATCTAGGTTTAACGTTTAAACATTGTTATATGCTTGAACTGTTTCAGTATATAGATTTTATTTTAGGCAAGTCGTGATGATTTGAGAAGACTAAATTCATCAAACATAAGCTATGATCAGCCTGCCGGTCTGCCGCTGGCTGTCTGGTCATTACTTTAAGAAAGAAAAAACTTATTTAATGAACAAAAAATTGCCCCGAAAGTTTTTCTAAATGAACTTAATAAAAAAATGAAACAAAATATAATCACTTTGCCATTACATACAAAACTGAACTATTTTAACATTTTTAAAACCGTTTTGGGAGAAGAAAAAAAAAAAAAGACAGGCTCGGGTTGGACTCAGGCTGGTAATTCTGATAAGCTCTCGGACACGGGCCAGGCTAGGGCCTGAGTGTCTCCTAAAATTCCTAAATTTGAGACCCGTGCAGGGCTCTACTAAGGAGGCCGTCTGTGAATTCTCGCCCTGTCCTGTCACGGCTAAGAAGGCCGTCTGTGAGCTCTCGTCCTGTCCTGTCACGGCTATGGAGGCCGTCTGTGAACTCTTTGCCTGTCCTGTCGCAGCCAGAAGGGCTGCCCCTGAACTCTTGTCCTGTCACGGCTATGGAGGCCATCTGCGAATCCTCGTCTTGTCCTGTCGCAGCCAGAAGGGCTGTCCCTGAACTCACGTCCTGTCCTGTCATTCTAAGGAGGCCATCTGTGAATCCTCGTCCCATCCTGTCGTGGCTACAGAGGCCACTTATGAACTTTTTGTCTTGTTCTGAACCGGCTGAGGAGGCCATCTCTGAACTCTCGCCCGGTGCTGAATCAGCCATGGTGGCTGATTTTTAGCTGTCCATCTGGTTAGTCTCATTAAATGTATCTGGTTCTGAACTGTCTGTCCTGCCCGTTTCCGTCAAGGAATCCAAACTTGAGTTTTCTGTCTGTCTCAATGCTGTTGTTGAGTATGAATTTTAACTATCTGTTGGTCCCGATTTAAGCATTGTGTCTGATGTTGAACCATGTTAACCAGTTCTTCTGCTCAGATCTGGAGATCTTATGCTCTGCCGTGAAGATCTTCCGCTACGCCCTGGTGGGCTCCTGCTCCGTCTGCACCGCCCTGGTGAGCTCCTGCTCTGTCTGCTCTGCTGTGGAGGTCTTCTGCCCCGTCTGCTCTGCCCTGGTGGTCTCCTGTTTCCTTGTGGGCTCCTGTCCCTTCTGCTCTGCCCTGGTGGGCTCTAGTCCCGTCTGCTCCGCCTTGGTGCCCTGCTCTGCCGGCTTTGCCTCAGTTCCAGGTCTCTTCACTTCCTCACGGACCTGGCCCTCTGTCCCTCCCCTTGTTCTGCCTCCACTCCACCGCGGAAGGGGGGGTTGGGGCTCTGTCATGAATCCGGTTCATGGTCTTCCGTCCACTCACCGTCAGAGGTCGCCCTTCCTTCATATTGACTCTCGCACCACACAGACTGTTCTAGTGTTAGCTGTAATATGGAACCTGTTTCTTGTTTTCTTGTCTTGTCTGTGTTCCCTGTATTTACCTGTCTCACCGTTCGGACTCTGTTTATGCCCTGCCTGGATTATTTCTGTGTACCTGGACTATCTCTCTGCCTTGCCCTTTGGATATTGTTCGCACCTTGCCTGGATTATTGCTCACATTTCGGATTACCTCTCTTGTCTAGCCCTCTATATACCTGTTTGCCAGTTGTTCGACCCTGCTTGTATTTTTACCTTGTTTCTAAATAAAGCTTGCACTTGGATCCACATGTCTCACATCTCATCAGCCCCGTTACACAGCTGTTTAGACTCTCATTCTGATGGCACCCATTCACTGGATCCACTCAGGATCCACTGGTCCAATAATCCATTCTCCAAATCTGTTCCCAAGAAGAAGAAACCAACTCCTCTACAATTTGGGAGACCTGAAGATGAATAAATGTTCAGCAAATTTAAATTTTTATCAGCTGTTTGGACTCTTATTCTGACGGCACCCATTCACTGCAGAGGATCCATTGCTGAGCAAGTAATGTAATGCTACATTTCTCCAAATCTGATGAAGAAACAAACTCGTCTACGACCTGAGGGTGAGTGAATACATTTTTTTGTGAACTATTCCTTTAAGTTCCAAGGTGGTTCTGTACCTTGATTCTTGATACATGTCTAAAAAAAATCAGCTCCATTTTTTTATTCGAGTCTGACTTTGAGCAAAAATTCTACATGCTGCGTGAATGTGTTGCAACATCGTAAGAGCATTGACTTTGACTTCACATCAGAGCAGTGAACACCAGTGTCCAGACGTTCCTTTGAGCCCCGGATTCATTTCCATAGCGCTCTGGATTAATTTCCATCGCGCTCAGCCACGTGGAGAAGGCGCCCCAGCTGAGAAACAGATGACTCATGCTCTTAACAGGTGCTCAGACACTCAGCAGGCCTCATGCTTCAGGGGATCAAAGCATGGCTGCAGAAACTGCAAGCCCCTGTAATTGCGTACAATGAGCTGGCGAGTCGGGCGGTCCAGGTGCTATTTGAACAGGTGCATTTGCATGTCACAATACAGATGGCAAAGGCCTTCACAGCCTTGATCACAATTCGAGCACAATTTACCCACACCAAGCTGCCACTGTTCTCCAGACCTGCGTCGTTTGCCAGCGTAAATAGAACGAACGATGCCAGACACTCTTTTGCTAGCCCGTGCCTTTTTTTTCTTCCTGGACAGCACATGTCTAATGTCACATGTTCCCTTGATGGAAAAAAACCACTTTAAACCAGCATAAGGTGGATAGCTGGTCTGTTTTGCTAGTTTTATGTGTGTGTGTATTTCTATATTTAGTTATTTATTTATAATGTTCACTTTAGTTTTAGATTTTACATGCATTGAGAAACTGTTTGTTGGCTTCAGTTTTTTTTTTTTTTTTTTTTAGATTTTTTTTAAAATTATATATTCTCTTTTTTAACTTGTATTTCAAGTAGATTCAGTATTATAAAGAATAATACATTTTATTTTTCTTGTATTCTTTCTTTCTTTCTTTCTTATTTATTTTTAATAGCTGGATGTTCCCAAACTTTTTTTTAAGAGATTTTAGCTTCTGTGGACAATTCAGCCCAAATTAATCGGAGAATGATAAAATGTCTTAAAGGATCATTCATTTTTATATCAAGTTTAGATGTGACTTTTCACAAAAGTAAAATAATTTGCTGTCAGAAAATGTTTTAAAACAATAACCAGATTCCTGTACATTTTATGCAAATTTTGTGATACAGCATAAAACACAGAGAATGAAATTAAATAAATAATAAATAATTAATACATTTAGTAAATGCTGTTGCTTGGAGTTTTATTTTTAAATATACTATATATCAAAACCTGGAACTAAAAATGTTATTTTATTTAGTTTTAGTTTTGGAGCCATGAAAATATTTTCAGTTTTATTTATTTATTTCAGTTTTATTTTCACATTCAGGTTTTTCATTTTAGATTTAGTTAAATGCAATAACCTTGATCTCGACAAATTTCAAGTCGAATCCTTTAAAAAAACAAACATTCCTAAAAGAAGTTCCTCTCATCTGGGAGTTTACCTCCTAAACCTTTAAAGGTTTCTCGTTCTTTTGCTGAGGGCCACATTTTAAACTTTAATGTGCAACTTTAAGAAAATAGAATTCAGTTATTTATTTATGATGGGGTCAGTTGTCCTCTGGCATTACTTTCCCCGGTCCTTCTTCTTGCAGGCATGGCTGCTCATGAGTGGCCTCAGAGAATTCCCACGGGTCGCTGGCCATAGGACTGGAACCAAATATAAAAGACACCTCTCAGGTCAAAGTGACATCTCCAGTCCTTCAGTACAGGGTCATGCAGTTCAGCTTGGGAGCACGATAAGGGAACGTCTGCTTTCCCTTCCAGAGTGTCATAGATAAAGAAAGGGGGAAGTATTCTATGATTTTTTTGAATTGTCATTTTTTGTCAATATTTTCCTCAATCCCAAAGCACATAGTCAAAATCATCATCAGTGACGTTCTTATCATGCTTCACAATAAATGTATTTTCTCGCAGCTTTAGAATTGAGCTGTAAAATCACTCTCAGCAGCGGGTTCATAGCAAACCGATCTGTTCGGTTACATCAAAGTGCAAATTTCTCTCATAGATCCCTCGATAATAAAGGTCTGGGGCGCTGAGGCTCAGCGATATGCCTGGAGAAACAGAGATAGATTGTTATTGAGTCCTCCCGCATTGATTTCACGTACGAGGGTTTTTTTATGGCAAGCGGGAAAATACAATAATTGTCTTGCGGGCAAAAGCGGTATTTCAGTCCTTAAGTGGATTTATTTATTTATTTTTTTAATGTTCTAAGGCAAAATCATCTGTTGGTCACATACTGGATACCAGTAGAGCAAAGTTAGCAAAGAAATTGGGGCACAGCCTTATATATATATATATATATATATATATATATATTTAGTTTGACAAATAATAATGATGATGATAATAATAATTATACAGTATATATATATATATATATATATTTTTTTTTTTTTTTTGTTGCATATTTGATTCATGACATTTAGTATACTTAATGTGAAGAAAACCCACACTAGGTTTGAAAAAAAGCTAAAAAAAAAAAAAGTATTATTCAGCAATCCTGACATTTACCCACATTGCGATAACATTTAAGACAAAAGGTGTTGATTCAGCCATGTATTTGCTCTGAAAACTTTAATAAGCTTAAAATCACAAAAGTAAATTCTAAAGGTTATCTTGTAGTTTGTTTAAAAAAAAAAAAAAAAAAAACTATATATAAATAATAAATAGTCTGTTAACATGTGTCTTATGAAGCCCTAACATCTGAGGAAGAATATAATGAGAATCAGCCAGTTTAATTTAATAAACCCCTGTTGTGTTAAATTATGATTGGCAAAATACATAGAACAAGAACAGAATAAGATAATGAATTACAGCAATAGAAAAGAAAGTAAAGTGGGTGTTATATCTCTGTAATATGCATGGAGTCATATCTCAGCTTCACTAGTCATAGGCAGTGAACCCAATTAAAAAGACAAAGACTTCCCGACTGCCACAAAGCTGAGAGAATGCATTAAGTTCATTGTCCAGACTATCTCCGTCACCATTCAGTCTCAGCTGTGAGCTGACTAACGTCAAACATGTCGAGGGAATGACGACTGATGTGACGTCTGGGTCAATAAGGGTTTTTCCTTGTATAGTAGCACAGATCCGGTCTGTAATACAGCATTTTGTTAGCATTCCCAATCCTGCATGCAGTCAGTTTTGCTCATGGTTCAGTTTCTTTGAAGATGCAGATCCACAATAAATGTGGATCTCACATTAAATGTAATGTAAAAAAATTTAAATCTCACATTAAAGTCACATTAGAAAAGTTTTACAGTCTGTTGTCAGTGGTGTATCGTTATATGAGGCTCACATAGAAGTCGCTTTCAAACCAAAACACTTTCTGTTGGTCAATTCGGCAGAACTGTGAAAAACTCACACAAACACAAGAGTAAATATGGCTGCACATTAGATTATTTAAATTTCATTTAAAATGTGCAAA
The DNA here is from genome assembly GCF_012432095.1 of Onychostoma macrolepis. Classification (NCBI taxonomy): domain Eukaryota; kingdom Metazoa; phylum Chordata; class Actinopteri; order Cypriniformes; family Cyprinidae; genus Onychostoma; species Onychostoma macrolepis. The sequence goes on along the minus strand of NC_081176.1, from coordinate 29,440,129 downwards.
TTCTGTAGAAATAGACTCTTTATTCATGTTTGCTTTATGCCATTTTCATGTCATGTGGTGTAACCATTCAATATAAGGATTTTTTTTCTCCTACCTTGTTTACACGCAAGTGCACAAATCATAATCATTATTTTCAGTAATGTTTTTTGAATGCATTTTCAAGGTAAAAATGTACTATGAAAGATATCATGAATTATTAATTTACGAATATCTTGACTTTTTTGGAAAGTTGCACCACATGATATTTTGCAACCTGAACTAACCTTGCCTTGTTATGAAAATCCAACACAATCTTATTAAAAAACAGATCACACAAAACATACACCTTTTTTTTCTTCCCCCAGTTTTGTGCATGTTGATTCACCAATATTTTTTGGGTTGCATCACATTACTTTAAATTTGTGGGAACATTTTTTATAAATACTAATATACAGATTAATATAATCATTCACTAAATCAGTCATGTGGTGCAACCCTCAAAATCATGTGGCAAAACCAGCAAAATCCACATGATTTTGTGGGCCCACCACTTCACTTGCAAATGTTTTTTATTTTTATTTTAATATTAATAAGAAGATTGATCTGGTGGAAAAAAGTTTTTAAAATATCAAAGTCATGTAGTGCGACCCACAAAATCATGTGTCGTAAAAGGAATTTTTTTTAAAATTAAAGCAACATTAATTTAGCGCTCTAGTGGTTCACAAACAAAACTGCATGCATCTTGCGGAAGTTGCAGAACATTGTAGCCGGAGTTACTTCTCTGTTTATTTCTATGACAATTAATGCAGGTACTGGGTTACTCCACAGCAGTGGCTACCTGACCGAATTAAAATAGTCCAAATATAACCACATATTATAGGTGTATAGTAGTGATTCAGGACAAGGCAAAACCACAATTTGGAAAATGGTTTCATGATGTACTCGCTCATTATATCAATTCTGTACATTCTGAAAAAAAAAAAAAAAAGTTACACAGTGCTGCTTTAAATAATAAAAATAAATAAAATAAAATGCAATTTCTATATAATTTGACAAAAAGGAATATCTTCACATCATTGACCCAGATATCAAATTAGCAATATGATATCTTCATAGGAATTAGTTCTGTCCGGTAACACCTTGGTACAGGGACCAATTCTTACTATTAACTAGTTAACTAATTAGCATGTCTATTATTAACATACCTAAACTTAACATATACCTTACTAACTATTAATAAGCAGCAAATTAGGAGTTTATTGAGGCAAAAGTCATAGTTAATTTATTTTAAGGTTCAATTCTCGCTATTAACAAACAATTGTGACCAACTGTCCATTGCAAAACCAAACAGTACGCCTCCTAAGCAGAGCTAGAAACAGATCTCATAAAAATACTACAGTCAACAGGCGAGATAAAGCTGACGGTGGCTTCATTCCCAGACTCATCTCCACCAATCAGAGGGAAGATGATTGAGCCTGATTAGCCACAATCAAAGCTGGCGCTCAACCCTGACTGTCTGCTGACTTTGCAATCGATGTCTGGCTGACTCGGCCAGCAAATTTGAGCCTGAACAGCATTGAGATACTATCTGCCTCCTACTGCCACGAGCTCTAATCCCTCCGTAGAAGAGCATGGCATTTCCAGAATCGCTTGGGAAGCCCAAACATCTCCCTTCAGCTGGATGCATCCCAGAAGAGACTGCAAATGGATCTAAAGGGGAATAATTCAGAATTGGCTTCTCTCATGGGGTGTTCTTGTCAGGGCTATAAAAGCCTGACTTTTCTTTAATCAATGGCCTGACTGCAGTGATAACAGGATTAGGGGACCTGATCCAACGTGCTGGACAGGTTTTGAGAGGTGTTACAGTGCCTGGAAAGGCCAGTTTTGGCTCCAAAACATACAAATCATGAGGATGAGAAAGGTCAGTGGTAAACACAATAATTAATGTCACTCAACAACCTTGAGAGGACAAACATCAGGAAGCTGATATCTTCAAAAAAAAGACAGATTGCAGTTATGTGGTCAAATCTTCAGAGAACTTATCACTATTCATCCAATCAAAAAGTGGCATCCAAATATTGTTTTCTATCATTAAGTCATCTGCAGTCCTAATTCTGATGTTATGGTTGCATTTACAGTCTTTCCTGTAGATTTGCCACTTCTGTAAATGTTTGTAATTGCAGGAGCAATGGCTGATTCGTAAGGAGGCACTGAGGCACCATGAGGTAAAGAATAATGTAAGTGTCTTTATTGATTCTTGAGTCTATTTTCTAAAAAAACTTTTTGAGGTTTTGTTTGACTTTTTAAAAAGATTCTTAAGCATCAACCAAAAAGGAAGGAAAAAGACTTGGAAAAAAGGCTTGGATTACATCACTTGCTCACCAGTGGATCCTCTACAGTGAATATGGTGCAGTCATAGTTAAAATTAGCATCCACTATCATTTTTACCTTGACCACCAGGTCTCTAACCCTTTAAATAAATAAACAACTAAATAAATAAGTAAATAAATAAATAAAACAGCACAAATAAATTAAGACAAACAATTATTTATTTATTCATTTATTAAAAAAATAAAAAAATAAATTTAAAAAAAGATAAATGATCATGGTAAATGATAACAATTTCTGATTTCAGATTTTTGAGGGAACTATTCCTTTTAGAGTTTGCTAGAAGATAGAAATGACTTGTTACCATCCGTATATTTGAATCTATACAGTGATGTATTCTTGAAATATTAGAGAGCAGAAACCTCTAGACTAATGAAAACAGGCTTTTCGTGTAATAAAATTATCCGCATCTTAGTTACATTTATTTGAAACGTATTAGAAGTATGAGACAAAATGAAGTCGATGAGCCCTGAGCACCTGTATATGAAACCCTCCATCTCATGTGGCACAGGAATCAAAGATAATGGAAGTAAAAATCAACTCCTCGACTTTAATGTTTTACTCATGAGCCAGATGGAAGCACCGCAGTGGAATTATTGCCTCACCCACCGATGAGTCAGAACGACAGACTGAAAGAAAGAACGAAAGAGGATAAGAAAGAGGTGCCAAATAGGTCTGGTCTACCTATAAGTCTACCATAAAATCTGTCTATCAACATGGCTTATGAATATTACAGGTAGAACAGCTTTGAAAGCTTTTAAATATTTATATCCTTCAGCTTTTAGACAAGGCTTTGTCAAACAAACAGTAATTTGTCTTGATGAACCTTACCTTTCTAGTATACTGTACATTGTGTAACACTGATAAATGCATTTACCTTGACGTGGTCAATAGATTCATTTATTATTCAAGAGTAACTTTTAGTGTAGATGAATTATAGTAGGCCATAAATGTTGATGTTAGCGTCTATCTTTGAGATTGGCAAATGTGAGTTGACAGGCCTATTAGAGCACAGTATTCAACAATTCCAAGCAAATCAAAGTAACCTCAGAACCCAATTAGCTTCTTCTGATAGGGAAAAATCTCACTGTACATTCTTACATACAAACTACATACTGTAGCTTTTCTCTGCGGTAAGGTTTTAGATTGGAAAAGAAAGATGAGAACATCTCTCAGAAAAGGAAGGGAGCGCTTCAATATCCTATCACTCACAGAAAATTACTCCTGTGCTGTAATAAAGGCAACTAGAATCGACTTCAATGACATTTTGACCAATATCGCACCAGCTGCTCAGCGTGGCTCTGCATTGAGCTGACACTGTTCTGTTTGCTGGGGAAACATTTACACTTGACAAAAGTCATTCCTGACTGAGCAGCCTCTGGGATACAAATAATAATTCTGAGCAAAACACAAAAACAGCTGTACTGGACATGGACCAGCATTTCAAAGCGAATCCGTTATCTGTCCAATGAAATGTATTTTGACTGTGAAATGCCACAATTTTGAAAAGCACTTAACAAAGTGAGCCGTTATGAATCAGCGATTCACATGGGACAGATGTTGTTTGTCTCCATTATTGTTCAAAGAGAATAAGCTAAAAACTTTAGTCAAGTTCTTTTTGCAGTGTTTTCAGTTTTTACACAGAATTTTTGTCTCGATTTTCTTGTGATTTTAGCATAGCAAAATTACCACAATTTTTATATTTTCTTGTCATCTTAACTTGACTGCAAACAAGGCGTGTAGAAAAGTTAGGTTACCTTCAGAACAAGAGAAAACAACACTCTTTGTGTCAAGATTACCAGACAATTAAGTTTAAAACAAACAAAAAAGTTTTTGTAAGTTTCCATTAGTTCGTTCATTTCCAAGTTCTGAAAGCCATCGGGGGTGTTAAAACAAACCTCAGTGAAGTATTTTATTTTTTGAAACCTTCCACTCACACTTCACTTCACCTGACTTGGAGAGCTCAGTCTCTGGCAATAACAAACTGTCACCTGTCCTATCAAGATCTTCCGTGGACTTTCTCCAGCAAATGAAAATGTAACTCAACAGGCAGCTCAATTTCGTTCCCAGTCTCCTGTGGATGGCATGCACTCCAGTGCTTTTCACAGTTCACTGAATGGAGAGCAGAAGTGGCAGTCACTGGAGATCCGGAACGGGTAGCGTATTGTCAGAGATGCCTGCTTTCACCTTCTAATGGCCCCTTGGATAGTTACGTTTCTGTGAGAGAATACCTTCCATTCACTTACACAACAAAAAGTGGTTGTGAGTGTTCTCAAACTGACAGAAATCCCAGTAGAATGGAAAATTGCCACGCTTATTTCATAATGTAATGTTTTTAACAAGCACATCCCTATCAAAGACCCTCAGGACCCCATGTTTGGTGTAGCAAAGAAGAAAAATTAGGTACAATCCAGACATCTAGTTTGTTTAATATCAACAATTCTGTAACAAACAAACTATTGAACTCGTACTGTATATAGAATTTCCATTACTGGAAATAATGATAATGTCATATTAATTGTAATGGAATCTGTTTTGATCATTTCAACTAAAAACGGAAAACTTTATGCGTTTCCACCATTCATTTACACAGCAACAAAACTGGTTTCAAAGAAAATTATACCATTATCGTCTCTGTGCAAACTACAAAAACTTGAATTTGTGAAGACGTCATGCAAATGCGTATTATGTGTTCAGTCTATAGGAATGATTATGTGCTCAGATGCTTAGTATTTCTTTAGAAAGTGGCATCGCCATCTACTGGCCTGGCATGCATAATACAGAGTTTTTAGTAGTTTTTGCGGTTCTGTGTGAATGCGGACATTGTTTTGACAACATTGTTGTCTGTACACAAAACTTTTCAAAAATGCAAAGGAAAAACATTTCTGTTTTTAGTGCAATCGTCATGTAAACATTTTTTTAAGGACAGCACAGATGGAATTTCAGGCCTCTCTTACATCAGTTAAGATCACTGTTCATGGCGACACTATCCAAAAGACACTGGCCAAAAATGGCATCCATGGAAGACTGGCAAAGTGAAAAATGACTGCTAACACAGAGGAACATTAAGTTTTTTCTAGAGTTTGCTGAAACACATCTTGATGATCCTCAAAATGTTTTGTGTACTGACAAGTCGAGAATTTAACTGTTTGGAAGACAGGAGTCCCATTACATCTGGAGTAAACCAAACACTGACTTCCTCAAAAAGAACATATACCTATGGCCAAGTATGGTGGAGGAAGTGAGCTGTTGTAGGGAGGCTTTGCTGCTTTAGGGCCTGGACAACTTCCAGTAATTAAAGGAAACACAAATTCTGCTCCCTACCGGAAAATCCTAAAGGACAGAGGTGTCCAAACTCAGTCCTGGAGGTCCATGTCCTGCAGAGTTTAGCTTAACCCACCTGCCTTGAAGTTTCCAATTTGCCTAGTAAACCCTTGATTAAGCTGGTTCCGGTGTGTTTAATTGGGGCTGGAGCTAAACTCTGCAGGAGCCCTCCAGGAGCAGGATTGGACCCCCCTGCTGAAGGATAATATCCAGCCTCCAGTTTGTAAGTTAAAGCTCATATGCAGCTGGATTATGCAGCAAGATAATGAGCCAAAGCATGGGAGTAAGTCCACCTCTGAATGGATTCAATAAAAAGCTAAATTAAAGTTTTGGAGTGGCTTAGTAAAAGTCCTGACTTGAACTCAATTGAACCAAACACTTGAGATGCTGTGGCAGGACCTTAAATGGGCAGTAAACAGACAAATCTCTTGCAGATTGCCTTTGTTTTATGTTGTTTTTAGTTTGAAGATCTGAAACTATTTAGTATAAAACATACGCAAAAACAGAGGCATTAGGATGGGGGAAAATACGTTTTCACAGCACATAAAGCAACTTTTCTCCCCTCCTAAAAAGTATTGTGACGCAAATTTTGCATGGGAAGCACCACTCACATTTTCTTCAGAAAATCTAGTTTAAGTTTTGATGTTTCAGCACAAGGATTGTTTTATGTAACTGTGCACTGCCTTGTTTCTATATTCAGCGTTTCTCTCATTCATTTATCCGTAGAGTCAAACCAACTGACCAGACGCATTTGATCAAAACTGGTTAGCATGCAAATGTTTAATATCTCATTAATAGTGGTCAATTCGGGCTTGAAAGTAATTTGTGGTTTGGCTTCTGAAATGTGTGTAGAGCTCAAATCAAGAGAAGTGTGAAGAAGGTTATGTAAAAGTGACGTGAAGAGAGTTATGGATTATTCATAGGGCAAATACTTAAAACGACAGCAGTGACTATTAGAAAACATGTTCTGGCTTTTAGCACCGAGGTTCCGTGGTATCTTTTCTGTGGGATCAAACAAACAATTCCTGACAAAATCAATTCGTTTGAAGCATTTGTGTAAGGCGTGATCAATAGACTTTTTTTATTTTTTCTCGGCAATGACGCGTTGAGCATCCAGTCTCAGATAATCTCCGTCTAAATGCTCTAATAAGCCTCGGCTCCATTCCACACATGTATACCTTGCTATTGATTTTTCTTACCTTGTACGGGTCTTGCCCACCCATACTGCATCTCTCAGAGTGTTTTTCTTCTTGACTGGCTGCCCACCTGTCTTCTTACGACATGGAAAGAAAGACTTTTCTCTCCTTATGTCCTCTTTGACTCTGGCAAATGCTCATATGTTTTGCCACTTATACAAGATATTTTAGCATAAAAACATCATCTGGGCCTCATTTAAACACACTTTTTTCAATGTCCAGGATATAAAATATCTTTTTTAAGGTATTGTTTTTTTGTTTTTTTTTTAAGCACAAATTTATACGCAAATTAGGTTTGCTTTAGTGCCAAAAATCCCCTAGGATTATGAGAATAAAGTTATAATGTTACGAGAATAATCTCATAGTATGTCTTTTATGACAATGTAATCATTTTCCAAGATTTAAATGGTAGTTATAAGATTAAAGTTGTAATATTTTAAGAATCATGTCAAAACTACAAGATTAAAGGCATATTGCAGAGTGCAGTGGTGTTGTCTGATGGCAAAGCAGAAGATATGTTCAAATTTATCATTTGTGATATAATGTAATGTGTTATTTGCATGCCCTGATTCAATGAATTTATAGGCAAAACATATGTCATTATTCTTATAACATTCTTTTTGTTTTTTTATCTCAGAACATTATGACTTGTCATTTTAATGTTCCATTTAAAGTGCCATTATATGTTATAGTTTAATCATCAAATAATGATTAAATGTCAGAAAAGAGTGGATGCGCTCCACTCCAAAACTGGTCTTCAAGATGGAATTTCACCATGCAAATTACTTCAAGTAGATATCCTGTGTAGGTGCAGATACCTGATTTGCATAATACTTTCAGTGAATCAGGCGTTAAAGCAATGCAGACAGCACATGTGACTAAATGACATTATCAGTGAGCACAATTCATTCTTTGTGAATTCCCCCTCTCGGTTTCTTATTCCACTGCACAGGTCTCCTTCATCTCAGCTTGTCGTTCTCCCGAATCCAAACACAAATGAAGCGAAACCTTTCTGTAACCCTCAGAGCTGTTTTTAGAGCTTTCTCACTCGCCCGGCTACCTCAGGCTTCTGATTTCATCTTCAGCTGGACCCTTTTCAGATAAAAGGATGACATCAAGCCGGCTGTACATTATATGCTATATTGAGCATTTGTTGCCTTAGGGAGGAACAAGATAGTGAGAGACAGAAAAGAAAAATGGGTTTCTTGGCATAAAATGTTTGTGTATCTTCTAAAAGACAAAGGTTGCTTTATCTGTGTACTTTTCAAGGCCAAATAGAGATAATCCTTACCGTAAATAGCTGTATACTCTAGAAGGTAACTAACTGTTTGGACAGGGTCGACATCACGCAACAGATGGCCCTTTTCATGAAAAGGTCACAAATTAGGACTTGAACACTGAGGTTGAGATAAATGGTCAGTGAAAGAGAGTGCTTAATCTTCTCCGTCTGTCTAAGGTAGGTGAACTAAAGTAATTAATGCATGACTTGTTTCTCAACCCTGTTACTTATAGAATACTTATAGAAGCTTGTTTCTGCCACAGGATAAAATAATATAAAATAAAATAAAAAGTAATTGAAATTTTTTTGTCTCACAGATCAATTTTTTTTTTTTTTTTTGCAGTTCTGAATTTATATCTTGGGAAAACAACAACAAAAACAACAACAACATCCCATAAGTCTGTTTTTACATGTGACCTTTTATCTCAGAGTTCTGATTTTTTTTCTTCTTGCAGTTGTGAAATTTTATTTCATAGTTATTTTCATAGCATTTCATTTTTTTTTTTTCAGAACTGTGAGTTTACATCTCACAATTCTGCATTTATAACTTGCAATTCTGAGTTTAGAACTCATAGTTCTGTAGCAAAAAAAAAGAACTGAACTGAAAAAATAAAAAAAGAGACTGAATTGAGAAATCTAAACTCTCATTTGCAAGAAAAAGTGGGAGATTTTGCTTCGAAAACAAGCTTCCATTAGTTACCAAGTTAGGATATGACTGAATACATTTTAAAACGCTGAAGATTTTTGTTAATATTTAGCAAAAACAGTACCTTATTTAAATAAAATTAGTAAACTTTTACTAAAAAAAAATAAAATTCCAAATTATGTCATTTCCTGGGTACTTGTTTTAATGTATTTTTTTTAGGGCTGTTAGTTTAACACATTAACTTAATTAATTAGTTATAAAAAAATAACGCGATTAAAATATTTTAACGCAGTTAACGCAGTGGCCCCGCTCCCAGACCTGTACATCATCTTACATTTCAAACAGTTGACTGTTGACAAATATGAAGCAGGGCAACAACTTCATGAATGCAGTTATGCCCTAAAATTCAAGCTGTAGTGCAAAAATGTCCCTGTATGTGTTTTTGATTTTATATAACAGTTCAGTAAATAAGAAGTTGAAATTGTGTATTTTAAATACAATATTGTCTGTTTTTGCTGAGTTTTGCAGAGAACATAATTTCCTTTAAAGCCATAGCAGAATTGTCCGTCTCCGAGCAACACAGCGGTGTTTTGAACGAATCGTGTGAATCAATGATTCAAACTCCCATTCATAAAGAGAGCCATTTACTTCATTCCTGAATGAATCAGCTGTTTGAATGAATTGAATGAATGATATTTACCGCCACCTGCTGGCAGATTTAGTTTTTAGTTTTTTTAGTTTTCTTGTTTAAAATATAATTTAATTAATAAGAATAACAACAACAGTAATAACAACAACAACAATAATAATAAGAATAACAACAACATTAAAGGTATAGTTCACCCAAAAAATTATTTACTCACCCTCATGTCATTTCAAACCTTTCTTTTGTGGAACATAAAAGAAGGTATTTTGAAGACTTGTTGGTAACAAAGCTGTTTTGGTTACATATGTCTTTCATTGTATGAACAAACAATACTGAGATGTTTCTCAAATTATCTTCACTTATGTTCCATAGTTCATGTTAGGTTGTAGCTTAAATGTTTATGTGTAATATATATTTTGTTGAATCAAATAAAAAGATTTCTAAAGTTTGTAATGTCTACTTGATAATTTCTCATTTGACACAAAAATTGCTTAAAATAATCTTTTGTGGGTAAATTCATTTAGCGATTAATTAGATTAATTAATCGAAACATCATGTAATTCATTAGATTAAGAATTTTAATTGACTGACATCACTTTTTTTAATAAATTAATAAATGTATTTTTTATAACAATATTATATTTTTGACTTGACAAATCATGTGGTAACCAGCTTGCATGTAAAATGTGGAACACAGATTAATATTGTACTTTTTCTACAATTAACTGAATATCAATTCAGCAAACTATATCGAAATGGCAACATTCTGTATTGTTTACATTTTTCAATACCAGTGTTGTAGAACTAGAGTTCAGACTTAGTGTTAGTCTTGTCATAGACTCGAGAGCATTTGGACTCTGCCTTGTATCACAGTCTGAATCATTCAGACCCTCTTCAGGTCTTGGTGTGTACTCAAAATCAACCAACTCAGGTATTGGCCTGGACTCACACTTGAATGAGCTAGTCTCAGCTACAACTGTTGGATGCTCTTGAAAGCTAATTTGTACCCTGTTTGTGGAAAGTGCCAGATACCCTCTTTCGCTAGTAGGAAGTGTTTTTTCTAAACGGTTACCATAAAAATGAATACTGCCACTCATCACCTTTAATATCCCATCCTGTGGGGACATAAAGTTGTAACCCCCACACACTTGTTCTCTCTCTCTCACTCTCTAGATTAGTTTTGCAAGTGACAATTTCAGAAACCATACACTTCCTATTTCTATGCAGAGGCTTATTTAGGTGTGCTAATGCTGTTGATTTGTTATGTACCTGATTTGGTTTAATTGGGCAATTAGCAGAGATTGTACAGGGGGAAAGAAGAGGGCTTTGCCTCACCAGATTAGAGGTTATTACCGTCAGGCAGTTTAGGGACAGCTTGTAGTCCTGTGAGGCCCCCTCCCTTCACCTCGGCTTAATACCTTATTGTCACAGGCAATTGATAGCTTCTCTCATTCACCCTGTAATTGTTCAGGGGCCAGAAGAGAGATAAGTCTTGAAATGTAATTAAACATGACCTTTTTCCAATGCAGACTCCCAAGACTTGACGACCATATTGTGTGAAAATGTAAATACTGAAAAAGATAATGAGACTTAAATGGACTGATAATCACCAGTTGGGGGTGGATTTGTTCGCTACAGTTTGGCCTCTTCCCAGTTCTGGGATTTTCATCGGGTGGTTAATGCAATCCCAACCCAGTACTGGCATACTAAACTGCAGGACTTTCATGTACAAATTGCTCTTTGTGCTAATGCTAATTTGTGTAAATGAGTGGTACTCAAATGATTTTCCTTCAGAACGAGGATTTTACATTGGGCATCAAGTGGCGTCCCAAAACAAATATCAATTCCGTAACCTAGGGGTGATCCTGGAGGGCCACTGTTCTGCAGAGTTTAGCTCCAACTTGCCTCAACACTCCTGCCTGGAAGTTTCTAGTATGCCTAGCAAGACCTTGATTAACTGGTTCAGGTGTGTTTAATTGGGGTTGGAGCTAAACTCTGCAGGATAGTGGCCCTACAGTAGCAAGGTTGGACAGTGGACACCCCTGCTGTAACCAGTAGTCTAGGTTTTTTGGTAATGTTTTCTTTCTTTAGGGTTGATTGCAATAGTATTGCACAAAAATTCTGATGGGATACATGACCTTTGACATTTTCCCTCCTTCTGTTTACGACCCTATCAAAACAGACCTGTGACTCATTTTCAGTTGTGACCCACTAGTTGAGAATCACTGGCGTAAATGGAACATCATTAAAACACTTAAGCTGTTCTGCCAGAACAGGAAACCAGAGAATTGCACCATCATCTGCTTTCATCTATGTGTACCAGAGATGATACGCCGAGGAATAATGTGGCATCTACAACAGGATGAAATAAATCAACTGTACATCACTGTCAGTGAGTTCTGGCTGGGAAACATTTGTTCTGACTTCTGTGTTTAGTGAATTTGCTCAGAGAGTCAGAGACAGAAAATAAAGAGGATGAAAGTTCCCAGAAAGAGATAGCATAGCTGGCCCCAGGTGCATCACTGTTTCATTCCCCAGCAGAGAGCAGCAAGCAAAAGACAGTACAATGATTGCGGCCTGCAGACAGCTGCTATTATGGCCGCCGAAAGAGGAGGAGGGGAGGAAATTACATGATCAGGTTTTCAATGAAAGAGGAGCCAGTAATTTGCAGAGGCGGGTGAAAGGATGACAGAGAGAAAGGGAAGAAAGAGAGAACGTCAGTTGGAATATACTGTCAAAATGGGCAGCCATGATAATCTGTAAACATTTCCATTATTGTTAAAATCCCCAAGCAAATCATAAAGCCCCTGGCTAGCGATCGGAGTGATGGCTTCGCCCGTCGATTTGGAGCAAGGGGTCGGCTACTTTAATTGCAGCCGGCTCTGTTGCTTTGAGTTATTACTCAATTACTAGTGGAAGGTGTTGACTGTTGGCCTCCATCAAGGCTACTCAGGGAGTTCGTAGTTCCCACATAAACATAACATCCAAATGTTGGTTATAATGTCAGTCTGAAATAGGATCCATTTCGAGATAGAGGTGAGGAAATCTCTTTATGGCAAGCTGAAATCCTTTTCTTTAAATTTGCATCTAAAAACTCTCATGTAAACATGACTTTCCACCTCTACACTCCTCAAAGCCCGAGGCAGGAGACTATCGACATTTACATAACAGTAGATGTACCTAAGAGGTTAGATTCTGCACAACAAATCCCAGAAAATGCGGATAAGCACAGTATATTTCCTCTTTGTGTTGGTTTGAGAACCTTTTGGTTGTTCTGTCAAGGAGAATTTATTTACTAGTCCCCGAAGGAGACATAGTGCCTTGGCACCTCCGCTCAGAGAAATGTTTGACATTTAGCTTGTATATTTGTTTGGGTCTTCTGTATGTACGTGTTTAAGAAAGGCCAGAGACCCGCTGTGAACCTTTGGCTTTCAAAAAGGGCGAGTGTTCTCAGCCCAAACCGAGACGAGGAGTCTTTTTTTCCCACGCTTTTTCATGTCTCCTCCCTACAAGAGAACAAATGTGGAGGAGGTGGAGAAGCGTGGTGTGGTCTGAAGCCAAAGAGGTCAAGTCAGGCAGACATTCTTCGCTTCGTCTTCTAGCGCCTACCGCCGAGCCGCCCACTGGATGATTCAACCCACGGGGGACCGACTTTACCGGAGCCGATCAATAATGTCACTTTTAAGTGGAAAGAATCTGAAAGGTGCTTTGAAAGAAGCTGAAATCTTGACTTAAGAGCTGTGGGTTTATCTTGCGACACTCGAGCGTTAGATAACCATTGGACGCCACGAAACAAGGGCAGGGGGTGTGATGGAAGCAGGACAGAAGAAAATATCCCAGGGTACCTGTGGAAAAAAAAAGACATCTTTCAGATATTTGGGTCAAGATCGGCAGACAATAAATAATTTGACGTGCCTTTGAAACAAAGTCTTTCAGAATTTACGGACTGCTGAATTATACACTTTCCTCATCAAAGACCCACTAACTTTTTAGTTCAAAGCAAAGACTGAGTCATACGAGTCTGTAAATACAGTATGTGCTTCAGGCCAAGTTGAGGAAGAAGACAAAACAAGTTGGCCTTGTTTTCATTTGCGTCTCTAGACATAGCAATTGGGAAATTTCCTAATAAAATGCATGAGCGTTTTCTGAACAGGAAATAATTACCGGTTATATATAATTACAAATTATATCTGGAACTCTTTAAACTTTTAATGGTGGAATATGAAATGAATATTGATTTGCCTGAAATGAGCTATTCTTCTCATTGAGAAGGGTGTGAAATCCTGCTCTTGGAGGGCCAATGTCCTGCAGATTTTAGCTCCAACCTGCCCCAGCACACTTGCTTTGAAATGTCTAGTGATCCTGAAGACCTGATTAGCAGGTTCAAGTGTGTTTATCCAGGATTGCAGCTAAACTCTGCAGGATAATGGCTCACCAGGAGCAGAATTGGACACCTCTGGAAGGGTATGGTTTAATTAATTACTCTCACATGCACACCAGAGTTGCAAAAACTCTATCAGCGTATTCTTAATTTATGCATATTTGCACAACCGTCAGTAAACAGGTTTCTACACACCTTTCTGTAACTACAGTCTGGGCTTCTTTCCCCATGAGCATTCACAAGAATGCAGTGTTTGTGTAACATGTAAACCATGTTCCCTGGCATAACTAGAAGTGTGAAACCATTTTCTCATAACCACTTAAACGGCATAAAGAAAATAGTATTTGTATTTACATGATGTTTCAGAATGCTGCTTTCAACAAAAACCCTTTTATAAACTGTTTTCTTAATTGCATATAAACATCTTTTTGTATTCAGTGCTTAAAGATTGGTACTTTGCATGAAAATGATAAAAAGCAGTAAGGGTAGAAAGAAAGGTTCTTAAACTCCAAAAAATGTTGTTTGCTGTTTATATTAGTAGTTATAGTTTTGTTTAATTGTATTTGAAGCTTGCCATTTTTTAACTAACTAAAAACTAACACTTTTGTTTCTTTTGTCCTTTGTTTAACATATAGGATTGAAGTTAGAACTTGGAGAAACTGGTAATGTCTTTCATGTAAAGATTAAGCCTCTTTTTTTAATTATATGGCTTGGGATATAAGGTTCTGTACCAGTGAAACATCTTTTAATGTAGCTGTTGACATTTTGCTGAACCTGCCTGTCTTTGTGGATCTGTTCGCTCACAAGTGTGCCTATTCCTGATCTCCCAGAGGAACCTTTACTGTAGAGCAAGCTTTATACTGCACAATTATTCAATGTCTCTGCGACAAAACACACCTTTTGTTGTCTGTGAGTTGAGCACAACCATTCATTGGAGCCTCTGCTCTTTATATAAATAGATCCTGGGCTTTATCTATGCACTGCCCCATTATAAAAGGTTTCCGTTTCAGAGAAATCACCTCCCTACAGCAGAGAAACCAATTCACCTGCTTGATGTCCTTCTTCACCTCTTCTTTTTTTCTTCTGGCGACCTGTACTATCTTTTCTTATTCCTTCTGTTAGGGGTGAGAACAATTTAGCTGTGGCCATACTTCACTTAGCAACCCAGTGACTTCCTCTTAATCAGTGTCTTTTTCTCATTTAGAGCTGTTGCCAGTATTTGTTGGGCTGATGAGGGAGGTTATTTGGTCCTTGGCAACTTAAAAACTGTTGCTAAGCTTTTCTGTGGTGTGTTTTCCATATAACAATGTAATGCGCTGATTAGTGCGATGCATTGTTGTGGCTAGATATTTACGACTATTTCCCAAACACGATCAGATCTCCGTCGTTTGAACCACATTAGATCAACAATATAGGGTTGTTGTTAATGGCGTTACACGCATGCAGTGGAGTAATAACTTTTGCTATCTCAGTTCTCATGCTGCTGTATTTAACATGGCACCTGATGACTAATTTATTATTTTGTTCGCTGTCATTTTGCTTTATACGATGTTTGAGTCATCGTGGGTTCCTTCTTATGTCGTACTCCAGGGTTCCCTTGCATGCACACTCTTCAGTAATGGTGCTAATTGAGGCCATGCTAAAATATATAGATTAAAGGTATATATATATATATATATATATATATATATATATATATATATATATATATATATATATATATATATATATATATATATATATATATATATATGTGTGTATATACATATTTCAATAGAATTGAATATATAGATTGTACTGCATGTTAGCTTGCTAATTGTGCCCAAGAACGTAATTTATTTACATCCATATGTCTTACTAACAAGGAACTATGCTTCTAACCACAGGTCGAACCACCACGTAAGCTTGTTTTTGGCTGTTTTTAAGGTGTTCTGAGTGGTTTTTAGCAAGTTGCTGCCAATACAGCAAATTTTTTTTTTTGTATGTATTAAATATATAATGAAATCTATTTCAAAATACATTAAAAATGGCCAACAATGTTGGTAATATTTTCATATATTTTTGCATAAAATACAGTTAATTAATATATTATATTATATAATACAGTTTTTTAATATATATTATTAAGATGAACTGTTTGCGACACATATTGCATGATTACTAGGGCCTTTAAAGCACATTGCTATGCTGTTTTTAGGGTATTTTAATTTTAAAAATTTCAAGTGTATGATATTCTTGTCCCATTTTTTCCAATTTGATTTGTTCCAATCATTATCCATGCAAAAGTAATATGATCACTTATTAAAGTGGTCTAATCAGGGAACTGATTTGATCCTTCACTTCTTCATGGTCAATAAACAGCAGTAATCTCATGGTCTGGATACTTGTACCCAAAGTCATGTTGTTTTGGTTCTTTAGCTGGTGTGTTCAAACACTTGTTGGCTTCCCCACTGTGAAAGATAACAGTGGATTTATACATAATAAAAAGAGTATTGAAAAGCATGCATGCTCATCTTTGAAACCACAAAAGTTTCAGCATAAAGTAAAGGTCAAGCATCTTGAACAGATTTGTGTGCAAGATAAAGGTGCCATCTTGTGCTTTGAACCAGCATTGATTCTTGTGTTTGATGTATAAGGGAATCGAAAGGCCGTGCCCTTAGTCCTTAGAAAATTCTACCGGAAATGATGGGAAGTGATTTTATGGGAAACAAGCAATAAGACAAAGGTTACCACTTGAGTACTACATCCATTAGCTTCCCTTTAAAGATGTGCTCGTTTGTATTTCCACATTAAATGAGTTTTACCCATAGTACTTTTGACAAATATGTTAATCTCAAACCTGGCCACACTTGATGTGCAAGACCCATAAGGCCCTCAAGTGTTTTTGAAGGGATGCACACTTTATTTTTCCCATCCAACAGTATCACATGCAAATTGATTGTGTTTTTAGTCCTTACATATTGAAATGACTGACTGTTAAGCTGGTTGATTATTATTTATGGTCTCTTAATGATACTGCTACCTCCATTGAGTAATAATCTCAAGCATCATTACTCCACTAAACAAGCAGAGCAGGTATGAGGACTAAATGAGCCAAATGGTGTAACTGCACCAATAACTGTATAGTTCAAATACATGATATACATGGTTGTAAAACACTGCGCTCGTGATAATTGGCCCCCAAAGGAGAACAGCACTTGATTAGTGGAGCCCAGGTCAATTGAATTTGAGACCCCAACATAGTTCAGCCAAACCCATCTGCCACAGATCATAGTCTAAGGGGGTGTTTACATGATAGTGTTAACAACTAAAATTTGAATTTTTTTATGCGTTTTGGCCATTCATTTACACAACAACAGCGTTTTGGGGGCCTGAAAACACAAACTTTGAAAAGTGGGTTTCAACATGCAGGTTTTTCAAAACAATACCATTATCGTCTCCATGTAAACTACAAAAATTTGTAATCTACCTCTCTCACGCTTTATTTACCCCTGCCTCATTCAGTATCAAGTGATATTACTCACTAATAGCGGAAGCCGTTCGCAAACTCTTCAATCAAGAAGGGCATGACTGCGGCCCAAATAATGAAGATCTAAAGGACCTCCGACATTGATAGTAATGGCACCGAAAAACACCGCAAAATGCCACCACCAGCTTGGCTCGCAATCAAGAAGCTTGTTAAATTATGCACAGTCACAATCTGTACCTGAAACCAAACATCTCAATTGATTAGGCACTCCAGTGGCCTTGGCATGCCGTGCCTGAAGTATTTGTAGACTTAATATCATCTGTCTTATAAATAGATCACGTTTTTCTCCCACACAATGGGAAACAAATAATAATTTGCAATGGCTTTTGTTTTAACGTCAGATGCTGGACCTCTTTTGTTAGAGTAAGCTGCTTTAGAGCGATGTCTCGATGGTGGGTGTACCTGAGGTAATTTGTATGTTCACCTACTGTAGTCAACCGTTTTGTGTAACGCCAAATTGAATACATTTGTGTCTGATGGAGGTTCTGCAATGACACATTTAGCAAAAAAACCCAACATAAAAACAGACTCATAGTAATGTGAGGATTGTGCTTGACAGGATAGTTGACAGTTAATATTACTTTAATAAATTATGGAATTACAGTGCTGTTTTAATGTGAAATATGCAATTTTAGAGCTTAAACTATTGGCTTTGTCTCAGTAATTTTCTTACAGTAGGCTGAGTAATGATGGATGAAACCATTCTGGTTAATTATGCCTTCATAAATATCAGACTTTCTAAAATGACTTGCCAAAGTACAGTGAGTTTAATCTGCAATTGGAGTCTCGTGGCTTCCAATAATGATGTCTTTAATGGCTACTGAAATATTAATCTTCCACGTTGATATGTAACTCTTAGCTTTGGCTCTCAGGGGAGACATACATTCAGAGTGTGCAGAGTGTTTCTGATCACACGCAACTGTATTCCAGTGTTGGGTTGTGTAAGGTGTCCTTTACACAAATGCACCTGTAGTTTTGGTAGATTTGACTAAACCTCTTGCGTCCTGTCACTTTCATAGATAGCTAGACAAACAGACCAATAGGCATGGATGGATGGATGGAAGGATGGATAGATGGATAGATACTGTAAGTGATTGATTGATAGGCAGACAGACAGAAAGTTAAATACTGTTGATGATAGAAAGACAGACAAACATACATTTGGCCCCAAATGTCCAAATCCATGTCGTGTTAAAAACGAGAAAACAATTCAATATGTAACATATAATGTAAACTAATATGCAAATAATTATTCTGCATATTGGTTCCCCCACCCCTCTGCTGACATTTAAGAACCATCTAGTTTTTATGTATTGTTTGTTTAGATGTTGTGGGTGTTAGTGATATGTAGATATTCTGATATGGTCACAGATGCTCTTTACTCACTTACCCACTTCAGTGCTTTCTGTACATAATGTGACACTCCAAATCTTTAATGTCATTTATCACTGCCAGCCTTTTAACCGAGATGTTCAGAGGATGATTGTGTTAAAGGTTCATTGACCTAATATATTACAATGATACAGTCAGCCGTGGTTTGTGTATTATTATTATTATTATTTAAAATTATATCAGTCTGAATTATTTGTAGATCACTTAATATTGCCTAGTGTCAGAATACAAGTGTATTATATTCCCTCCAAATCATCACAATTCCTCAGCCGCTTCTGTGATCAATGAAACGTTATCATAACATGGCATCTCACGAGCTGTACTTCCTCAAAGCGCATCTCGTCTCCTCTTCTTCCTTTCAGTTTGGGCGGTCTAATCTTTGACAGCCAGAGCAAACAAAAGTCAGCCGATCAAAATTTCCCAGCAATATTTTATCCCCCTTCCCCCCCAGATTTAAAACACACGGGGTCATTTTTCATGAATGTCTACTGCGCAATCTTTATTTCTCTCCTTGCTGCTCTTGTTTACCCTCTTGGCTGTATCCAGGGCTTTCCATACATCTCTCTAACAGATAATACCTGCCAAAATCCAATTTACTGGTTTTCTTCCTCAATGTCAAAGCTTGTAGGCAGATGGCTTTGGTCTTAAGATAATAATGATCACATCTCTCTTGCTGCCGGGCCAGATTATGATGTTTGGGAGACTCGGCAGGAGACTGGTCCAAAGCAAAGACAGTTTTAATGACAGCTCTTGATACTTCTCCAGAGGAAAGATCTCAATTCATGTTGAGGGCACATTAATGGTTAAATAAAGTAATATGGATTCATCTTATATGTAGTATATGCCCTCATCCCATTCCAACAGGCTTTTCAGAGTCTTGCTTGATTAAAAACATTGAGGCAGTAATAATTCGCCTGAGTTCGTCATATGCGTGGGTTCTCTTTGCCGTGAACATGTTTTTTCAGTCTTGCTAGAGATCAGAGGAACTCAATGAAAGGTTGTGCCTCTCTTCCCACTTGCCCCTGCTGTTTTTTCAGACTATGCCCTCAATAATTAAATAGCGCTCTATTTGTGGTGCAAAAGCAACCAGTCAGTCAAAGAGAAAAGCGTTGCAAATGTCTGTAAGCGCAAACCACCTCTTTATCAGCACAGTCTTCATTAATTACAGTCAACGTGATTATATAACGTGACACTCTGTGAGTGCTACAGGATATTTAATTAAAAAGTAGGTTCATTTTTTATTTTTTTATTCCTTATGAATTGATTGGATTATGAAAAGTGAAAAGTTTTTATAGTTTGCTATTGGGATGAGGGACGGATGGAAGGACAGAAGGATAGAAAGGTTGTGCTTTCTCAGGGTTGGAGCTGAACTTTGCAGGAAAGTAGATCTCCAGGAACAGGATTGGGCACCCCTGCTGTAGATGATAGATAATCCCGTTTTAATTGGCCCACAATGGTAGCCTATGAATTGAGCAAGTGCTCTTAGCGTAGCAGTGATCTGGAAGGCTATTCATCTTTTGGACGAGATGAAAATCGGACAACTTATAATTCTTGACTTATAATTATGGTCTTATCATATCCGTTGGAATGAAAAATGACCCTTTTCTTGGACAAACAAACCAGGAGAGCTTTGTATCTGTTGGCAGCTGCACGCTTGATTCACTATTACAGAAGAACCGATGGGAAACCCGGCGGACGGCATTCGGTACCACATCTGCAGGCTACTGTTACGTTTTTCATGTTGGTCTGTCCACAGAATGCTCAATGACCACTTTCCCAGGTTGCCTGGTAACTGAAGATTCCTTATTTTCACAGTGTAGCTGAAGCTACGTATTTTATAAGCATCAAACACCATCAACAGATGGTTGATTTCATCTGGCCATGTTTTACGCATTTCTTTCTACCTAATGACATATGTGTGCAGCTGTACTGATTAATCAGACTTGTGTTTCAGGTCAGCACATTTCTACAGGTTAGAGGAAACAAGCTACTAATTGCTTGAGGGGGAAATGAAAAATGGCCATCTTTTATGTTCCAGAAATATACCACTGCTGCTCCAGCCTTCACTGCCAGCTGTTTTTCTAACTATTTTCATAATGGTGAGGCTAGCAAAGCTACTAACTTTTAAATTTGATTTCATGGAAATACAACATTCACTAAAACTAATAATTTTGTTGGCTTTTACAGGATGGTATGTGGAGGACTAAATGTGCAGTCACATTAGCAAAATTTTGGATGCATTTTATTTATCGTAAGTAGTAAAGTGAAAGTGACGTGACATGTGGCCAAGTATGGTTACCCATACTTGGAAATTGTGCTCTGCATTTAACCCATCCAAAGTGCACACACACACCATGAACACACTCCTGGAGCAGTGGGCAGCCATTTATGCTGCGGCACCCAGGGAGCAGTTGGTGGGCCTTGCTCAAGGGCACCTCAGTCATGGTATTGAGGGAGGAGATAGCGCTGGACATTCACTACCCCCACTTACAATCCCTGCCGGACGCGAGACTGGAACTCGCAACCTTTAGCTTATGAGTCTGACTCTCTAACCATTAGGCCACAACTTCCCCTTCCCCTAGTATAGTGATATATGAAACTAGAAGTCACTTTCATACCAATCAGCTTTCTTTTGTAAATATTGTAAAAACTGTAAATATTATCACACCTCAATATTTGAAGTTAAACTGTTCATCCTACTATCTTACTACTATCTATTTTTCTGATTAAACCATTAATTTATTTTTTGTAGGAATTTGTACGAATGACCACCCCTAACCCTGCCCCTAAACTTACCCCTCACAGTAATTGTACAAAATCGTACGAGTGAGGTTGTATGAATTCGTACAAATTAGCCACTCTGTAAAATACGTACGAATTGTTCATGAGATAGCATTAAACAATACCGTTTTTGTCCCATGTAAACTACAAAAACGCTAATTTGTGATGCACATGCATATTACGTGTTCAGTCTATAGGTATGTGCGCAGGTTTTTAGTGTTTCTTAACAAAGTGACATCCCCAGCTACTGGCCTGGCATGAATAATATAGCGTTTTTAGTCGTTTTCATGGATTCGTGTGAATGGGGATCAATTTCACTTTCAACTTTCAAAAATGCAAAGAAAGAAACCATTCCATTTTTAGTCAATTTTTGTCATGTAAATTTACCCTCTGAGTAGCTGTAGATTTGTGGCTCGCATAAGCATTAGCACTGGGCTCCCATTAGCATTATTAGCTAGTTAGCTCCGAGTTTGGCTGAATGTGAGATTAGTAAGGCTATAGAGTGTTGCAGCCAAGACGTCAAAAACAAGAAAACTAATTTTCCGTGAGATTTTCTTATTGGGTTTTTATAACAGGATTTTTCAATTCATGATTAAAATAAGGTCAGTAAACATAACTTGACGATACTTTGACGAAAACTAGTTTTGTTTTACAACTAAAACTGCACACACTCACACCTCAAACGTTCTAATGTATTCACTTTTTTGTATTAATGTATTTAATGTACATTTTATTGTATTTTTATACAGTATAATAAACATAACTGCTTTCAAATTCATGTTTTCAGTATGGTTGTGTGTAATTTACATTGTAGAGCAAAACTTTTAAGTATTGTCTTTTTATTTACCACAAACCTTGTTTTACTTATAAATTGGAAAACCTAATTATAAATCGAGCGAACCCATAGCAAAATAGTCTAAGTTTTGATGTCACTTATCCATCACTCTATAAGCATACTAAATTTGTTTACACAGAAATACAAACAAGCTTCTCCAACATTTGCAAGCATTACTCTTGTTGCAGGCTTGATATATTGTGATGTTTTCAGTGCCGAAGTTGAGTTGAAAGACAGGATGACCTGTCGCTGCCTCCGCTGTTATTGTCAGTCACAGATCTGAAGCTTTACATGGTCCAATCTCACCTGCGTAAACCCAGCCCTGTAATTGCCTACTGTCACACTTTGCCACATCACTCCCCCTCAGATCCAGCGCTCAAATTGGAATGCAGTGCAGAATGGGATTGTGAGGAGGTGGCGACAGGGACAGTGGCGATTTCAGCATGAAATATCTACGTCCAGGAAGGTCACAACAGTCATGGCCTCATCTGTCAGCCGGGTTTTCAGCTTCAGTCTAATGCCGGCCCTTCATAGCAAGCCT
The DNA here is from genome assembly GCF_012432095.1 of Onychostoma macrolepis. NCBI lineage: Eukaryota > Metazoa > Chordata > Actinopteri > Cypriniformes > Cyprinidae > Onychostoma > Onychostoma macrolepis. Next base: position 29,417,212 of record NC_081176.1, on the reverse strand, counting down.
GAAGGCAGCAAATGAACCTCCATCAATCATGCTCACCCAAGCTTTAGCTGCTCCCGTCGCATCGAAGGTATGAAGGAGGTACGAATCAGGAAATGACTCGTCCTTCCACCTGTGGCTGAGACCCTATCCACAAGAAATACAGGAGAAATGGAACCAGTTTTGCACCATATCGCTAATAAAGAGCCATATGAAATATTTATGACATACAGGGCTACATTTAACCATTGATCAAACCGGGTCGGGATACATTTGTTAGTAATAGACGTACTGTGTCGTGGTACGTGTGCTGTGTGTTATTTAGTGGTTGGGAGATGAAAAACACTGCTTGGGGAGGTAGAAACAGCCTGGGCAATAACCCTTTTTTATTAGTGCAATTTGTCAGATGTGTCACATGACACCTTTATATCTTTTCCTTCAATACTTGCCGTCTAAAATGTCAAAAAGCAAGAGTATATGGGTCAATGACATGGTGCTCATTTTTCTATTCTTTTTTTACATTTATTTAAAGGGCTCTTATGATGCGATTTCTTGTTTCGTTTTCTTTAGTGTGTTAATGTAGCTGTTTGTGCATGTATGCGATCTGCAGAGTTACAAAGGTCAAAGTCTCCCACAAAAGGATTTATTCTATCTAAAAGAGAAGGCTGATCCAGACCGGGCTAAAACGCCTCATTAAAACACGCTCCCCACATGTCTACATCGCGATGTGGAAATATTTGCCTAATGCCGCCCAAATGTTCACGCAAAGAAACGTGGTTTCAGTAACCACAGTAGTGTTGATGCAGCCATGTCAGGGAGATGCTGTGCACAACCCAAATGTTCGAATTTGTGCAACGCATTTTATGGACGACAGTTTCATGAAACTTGAAGAATACAAGGCTGGCTATGCACGAAGGCTATTTCTAAAAAAAAACAAAAAAGTCAGTTCCGACTTTGCTATGACAATCTGGAGCTTCTGAATCAGTGACTAAGTATGTTTTGTTATTAGTTTAAGTATGTGCTATTGACTGTTTAAATGTGGAGTTATGTGCAGCGTAGAATAACGCATTGTGTGTGTGTGTGTGTGTGTGTGAGAGAGAGAGAGAGAGACAGGCTCACATCACAGTGGAGTCAGCTGTCTTAACCACGGCTTGTGTACTGCAAATACAAACGAGCATCATCACTGTGTCTGTCACGTTACTCTGTTCCCCTCTCGTGTTTGAACTGATGGTAAAGCTAAGGACATTATTAACTGTCTTTATATTTACTTTGAAAGCTGAAGCTCGCGATTATGGTAAGGGGCGTTACATTTCCAACGCGTGCTTGTAGTGTTCGGCCAATCACAATGCACTGGGTCAGCTGGCCAGTCAGAGCAGACTGCGCTTGTCAGAAGGAGAGACTTTGTAGAAAATGACGCGTTTGAGAGAGGCGGGGCATAGAGGAACTACAATAATATACAGTATTTGAAAAATAATGTTTTTTTTTTGTTTGTTTTTTAACATTAAAGCATGTCAACACACAAAATAATGATCTTTAAAAAATCATATGTCCCCTTTAAAATTCAAAAATGTATCCATACTTATATATGATGCACTAATCTTCTATGAGCATGTTTTAATGTCTGAATTAAGTTGTTTAATATTTTTTTTTTGTAATGTAAAGTATAATAATAATAATAATAATAAAGAAATGATTGAAAAGAAAACTAAGTTTTTTTTTCTTAAAACATCTAATATTTTAACAAAACTGTTAAAATTTTTATTTGATCTTTTTAAATATTAATGATTTATGATATTAAAATTAATTTTTTCTTTCTTTTTTAAATTTTTTTTTTAACTTGAAATTATGTACTCTCATATGTATTCGGAGTATAAGAAAAATGTTTTTGATGGTTACACCACATGACGTAATTTTTTACGGTCATTACATTGGTAATGAAAATGGTTTTCAGAGCTTTTCAAAACTATATAGGGCTGTATCCGAAATCCCTGTACTTTCCCTCATTCACTATTCCCTACATTAGTCCACTCATACAGTTCACTTGAAGGAGTGAATGAAAACGAGTGAGTGAATTCGGACACTCGGTGCACCGGAAGGACTGCCGCTTTTGCATAGTTTGCTTGCTGTTTAATAATCATTTGAAACAGGCAGCTCCAGTAGTAAGACTGAAGGATTTATCTTGAACTCTGTCATGAAAATTATGTATAAACCCTAATAGTCAATTTACAATTAATTTGTACCTTTGTTGTATTACGCCGTGGACGAGCGCTTCTAAAATGAATGAGTGGATGATTCAGCTGTGGGCGCCATCTTTTGGCGAGACGCGGGAATTCATTCGGCGTGCGACTCTCACAGTGCATTATGGGGATTCTCTAGCCGTTGAGTGTACGGGTGTTTCTCAAACGGAAGGCTGCATCCTACAAAGGTTGCATATCTCGGCTGCCACGTCATCAAACGTCACTGAAGGCCATCTCAATCGGAAGGATCCTTGGAAGACAGCCTTCGTTTCGCGTCCTTCTTTCAGCTGAATTTGAAGGATGCATGGGATGTATCCTCCGCAACCTTCAATCACCCACAATCCTTTGTACCCATTCCATTTCATGAAAATAAACTGACGAAAAACGAGTCAGTACTGAGCTTGTCTGAATTTATTATGAAATCTAAGACAAAAATAGTGTTTTCGGACATGAAAGGATAGATGTTATCTTTTGTTTTGGTGTAAATTACTTACTAAACGCTAAACTGCCAATAATTTGTGCCATAGGGAGATCATAGATGGCGGTTTTTCATTGTATTGCATTAGTAGAAAGCCAAATAATATAAAGATTTGTAATACAAAGGTTTTTTTCCAAAACTAAGTTTTATTAGTGTTTTTGTGCCGTGACGGTAAGGGCGGGAACATATGTGACGTAGCCACGCGCACTTGCTAGAGCGTCTCATTCTGGCGTTTATATGCCGATGAGGAGTCTAGCCTACAAGACTCTGAAGGACTGAACTAGGAAGGACGCAGCCTCGGTAGGATCCAGCCTTCCATTTGAGAAACACTCTACATTGGTTGTACACTCGTTTTTGCGGTGCATTGTGGGATTGAATGAGTGCACTCGAGAACATCCACTATGGTTTCGAACACCACTTAAAATGGCTGTCCCTTAAAAAGGGTATAGGGGGCGATTTCGGATACAGCCTATCTTTATCACAGTCTGCGTGTCATCACATCCGGCTCCGATTAGTAGCGTAAAGGAATTTCCGCCTGCTTTATTGTCAATGGACAGACGTCAGTGTAACATGAGCCTATCTGAGCGACGCGACTGTCAGCGTCAGATTAATGAAGAGCACACAGCTCAAGTTACTGCCAGAGGAATACTCGGACTGATTTAATTTTATTTTTAATATTATATTGTTTAGTTTTGAATTACATTCATTGTGATTAACCTCCCGCTCTTGTTAACAGTAAATGATATTCAATCGTCGCACGCAATCACGGAGAATAACTCTATTAAGATGATCAAACTTATTTTAATTATCGTCTATGGGCTGGAAATATTTATTTTATTTGAACAACTTAAATTTGATGCAATTATAGAGGATTGCATCAAAGTCAGTGCATGAAAAAATGTGAGCATTATGTTCACAACAAGTTTGCCCTAAACCTTTAATTTAATCATACAGCCTATAGTCATAATTAATGTTTTAAGCTTTGCCTAATTTGCCTGCTTATTAATGTGATATGTTGTTTGTATAGTTTTCTCGCTGTTGTGTGTTGAAATAATGTGAACAGACAGTGAAAAATTGCCTATACACATACAGTATGGCTTGCGTGCTCCTGTTTAAGTCACGAAATACGCATCGGGATATCGTGACAACATTCCTTCATTTCATAATGTTCAATTAATTGTTGTAAACTGAGATTGGTGTCTTTAGAAGACGTATATGTGCTGAATTCTACATATATAATCCACAACAATGCTGTGCTATGGGCACAGCCATTGATAGAAGCTGCAGCGGAAGTTCTTTTACGCTACTATTTGAATCTTCCGCTTTTCGAACGAAGAAGTGTGATAAAGGCCTATTAAGAGTACATTCTTAACTTTGGTTCAAAGAACCATTTTTAAAGTATTTAAAAAAAAATTTCTCATGGACACTCTTATGTGTCATTCACTCATGTTCTTGAAAATCCTAAATAAATTTAATTGACTGTAAGCCAGAACGTCAGTGGAAGTTCAGGGAAAGATTCAACACATTAGGCAGGAAGATTTTAAATATAAATGGGTGCATCAAGACATAAACCCAAACCTAAATGCATAGCATATGTTAATACTACTGTCAGTGTTTAACTGAACTGTCAGGTCATGTGGTGATCAATAGCAAGTAATAAATACGCTAATTTTGTTTACTGTATTTGTCGTCCATGAATATACGACCCGACTTCTGTATTTTCTTGAAAAATGACAACAATGTAAATACAGAGCACACATTTGAATAATGTAAATTAATGTAGCACTACACTTTCAGTGCTTTGCTGTTTGAGTTTGATTCAGCAATACATTAATTACCATAAATACATATTCATGCTTTTTCCATGGTTTTGCTGATTAACGGCAAGGGTATGAGGAACAAAAAAAAAGTCTACCTAGTTGAGTATGGGATCCCCCCCCCCCACCACCATTCATAACCAAAACATGCATGGTAATGTATGCAAAAAGGTAAGCATTTACTTTCATTAACATTTCAAAATGTGAAAATGGGGAGAATCCTTGAAGCATTTAGATCCAAGGACTTTCTTGGAATCATTCATCTTTCCCATTTATAGCAGTTTCTGAAAGGAAGTATTATTAAAGCAGTCTGAAACTCCATTTAAGAGAGGCCAAGTGCTTGGCTTTCAAAAATTCAAAGGTTGGCTGGTTTAATCTGGTTTTGTTTCATATTCCTGCATGACTGGCCTGACCATATAGTTCTACACATCAGGGAAACTATATTGGGATAGACTTGTAGATATACAGTCGTACTCTTCAAGTCCAAGTCTTCTGTGTCCAAAAATCTTTGAAGCAAGTCCAGTTTTCTGCTTCAAATGCTCCAAAAGGATTACATGCGAGAGGCATATTTCTATAGTTTGTCATTTTCAGCTTTTCACCAGACGTATTTTTGTAGCCAAGGGTTGTGGATAACAAACTTTTGAATTTTCAAACTTCATTCAAACTTCCAAACCTAGAGTAAGAAACTTTTAATGTTGTTTTTGTAATCACTAGAAGCATCTTAACTTCTTAAAGGGATAGTTCACCCAAAAAATGAAAATTCTATCATTAATTACTCACCCTTATGTTGTTCCAAACCCGTTAAGACCTTCGTTCGTCTTTGAAACACAAATTAAGATATTTTTGATGGAATCTGAGAGCTCTCTGACCCTCAATAGACAGCAAGGATATTACCACGATCAGCGCACAAATCGGTAAAATAGTCCATGTGAAATCAGGGGTTCAACTGTAATTTTACGAAGCTACGGGAATACTTTTTGTGTGCAAAGAAAACAATAATAACAATTTATTCAGCAATTCTTCTCCCCGAGCAGAGGTGTAAAAATTACTCAAAAATTTTACTCAAGTGAAAGTACAAATGCAGAGTGAACATTTTACTCAATTAAAAGTACAAGTATCTGGCCAAAAACATACTTGAGTAAAAGTAAAAAAAGTACAACTTTAAATTCTAAAAAAGTAGAAGTACTTTCTTTTCTGACAGACATTCAGAAGTTTGGTTAAAGGGAGAAAACGAAACAAAATGCAATGGTGCAGGTCAAACACGTATATCTAGTGCAACAACAACAATTAAAATGCAGCACAGCGGAACACCGGAAAAAAAAATACAGGGAAAGGGACTAAAAGGAAACTCCATCCTTTCTACCCTCATGCCATCCCATGTGACTTTCATTTATCAGATGAACACAAAGAAAGAGTTTTAGGGAAAAAAATCACGTGTGTGGTACATCCAAAAATGACACTTCAAAAACTACACAAAATGAATATGACAGTAACGCATGCAACCCCTGTTAATGTGAAATGATAGGCATATGTAAGAAGGATACAAATAGGCCTACTAATATTTTAAGCTTGACCATCGTGTTCACTTTGTGTGGGTTCTGAAGTGGTTCTGTTTTGCATTGTCTGGACTAAAAATCTTTGCTTGTGTTCATCTTAAGAAAGAAAGTCATAAACATCTGGGATGACATGAGGGTCAGTAAATGATGAGAGAATTATAATTTTTGGGTGAACTATCTCTTTGAAGAGCAAGATGTGATGCAGAGGCTAGGAACATATTCCACACAGAATACTAGAATGTATTGAATTAATGAGGAGAGTCATAGAATTAAAGGCCACTTTTTTGTGTGTTGTCTATTCAACGTCACTGTCTGACAGGATAATTAATCTTTTAATTATTTATTTGGGGCTTTTCGAGTTTTTTTTTTTTCTTTTCTCAGCAAATATTGAAAAATAATTATTTATTACTAATTAGATTAATTAATGAGCAAATCATGTAATTATTAAGATTTAAAAAAAAAAAAAAAAACATTGACAGTCCTGATTCCTACTCAGTGTGTCATATAATGACATATTATAAATACTTATCCACTACCTGGTGAGAACATCACTTAACATGAATTACAATTAATTTAACAAGCGATGCTTATTTAAACACTTTTGGAGATTTTTAATTAATTAAGAAAATATTTCCACAAAAATATTAATGGTATTTAAATTCTCATCACTGATTTTATTTGCATTCAATCTTGTGCATTCAGCTAATATATTACACAGCTAATGGCTCTATCAAAACAGAACAAATAACAAATAAAAATTTTTTTGGGAAAATGCAACTTTGCTACCTCAATATGCTTCCTCGGATTTGATGGTGAACTTTTGAAGCCAGAAATTTACCTGATGAAAGTCATAAATGAAGTAGAAATATGTGTGCTTGATGCATGAAACAATGATCATTGGTTCTCACATCAGGCACGCACGTTTGAGCTTCCGTTTACCATATTTAATGTACATAAGATAAAATAAAAATGTAATGTACTTTTTAAGATGAAATAAAATTGTAAGGAAATGTAATCTGTTTAAATTTTACTTGAATAAAGTACAAATCCCCCCAAATAATACTCAAGTAAAGTAATCAAGTAAAATTACTCAAGTATTTTACACCTCTGTCCCCGAGTTATCGTCTTCCGCCATTTTGGAGAGTACCCCAGAACATAATCAACAGCATGCGTGCACTGTCTACTGAACGTAAACAACGCACTATTTATTGCAAGTGCTCAAATCAGTTTTGTGTTAGTGGGAATCCGCAATTGTCATAGGAAAATAGAGCAAACTGTGAACAAAATAGCAATGTAGTCAGATGCCATGATTGTTATTTACATACAGTGCAATAATCTGACATGAATTCATTTTCAGACCAATTAATTAGCAAAAGTTATTACTGAATAACCTGCGTGATGTCATTAAATGATAGTTGTTGAACCAACATGGTTCGAATCACAGATCTGCAACAAAATTAAGTTTTCAGGTAACAGTTGTGACTAGCTAGTAAATCTCTCTAACAATGCTAACATACTTTGGTAGTTAAGCAGCAAGTTGTTGTTGTTGTTCAGGAAATGCACTGCAGTACGGGTTCATTTGAGGGGGAACACAAACTGGGGATGAGTTTGACAGAAGACACAGAAGATGCAACAGACATACTCTTAACACAAACAGAACAACCTAATTTTAATCGTTGTCATGATGATAAACAAATAAAATGCTTTAGCCATTCTGACTTTATGACAACAAATTGCCAAAGGTCTGATTAAGGTCTATTAGTCCAAGGACTTTTTGCACTGTATATGTTTTAGTTTGGATATGCCATTTCTTGATTTTGGGTTCAAAAGGTGGAACATGAAAACTCCAGACGTCCTCCACTCTCCTCAGGCCTTGTTATGGTTGGCTGTTCGAAACAGCATGATGAGCAAGACATCGGCTCCTCAAACCAGGAGGGAAGGCGTGTGTTTTGGCAGTTGGGAAAGTCAAGCATGGTGTAAGCGGTTAATTACGCCCATACTTCAAGTCCAACAGTTCCCCACTCCCAGAATAAATCAGTCCGTCCCTGAGAAATGCACAAGAAAACAAGGGAATACTGGAACAAGGTGCTAATCAATCCTGCCAACTTAATTACGGTTTCCATCTTCACAGGTGATTCTTGGGTGGAATTAAACTCCCCAGCCTTTTGACTCCCCACCGCAGGTGAACAAAAACACACTCGACTCAACAGCCTTCTGATTGTCCTTGCTCATTATTACGATTGCATTCACGCATCTATCAAACTTGAAGCTTGATGAAAGGGAGGAGACTGCCTAATTAATGAAAAGCCCAGGATTCGTTTTACAGTTCTGCCATCTTGTATCCATCGGGAAACAAAGTGTAAACTCTTGTTAATTCACCTTGACAATCTGTTACTTCCCACTGGTTTTTAGATTTACTCTAGACGCTGGATGTGGCGTCTCCTGTTGGATCCTCGGGGTGATGAAAGAAGGTGTAGAAATGAACATTCTGGCACAAACGTTTCCAGATCCATTTCGCAGTTAGTCGACAGCATTCGTTCTGTTTCTGCTTCATAAGGAAGCTCTACTTTCCATAGTGTTGATATGGTTCTTTGCTGTCTAATCTTTAATCATATTTAGGGAGATTATCTTTCTAAAATTACCCCAGCCCCTTCTGACAGGACCGTGAGGAAGCGTCTTGTTTATCTAATTTTTCAGATTTGCGTGTGGTTGCTAGTGGCTTATAGCGAGCATGCAACATTTGCACAAGAGCTCAGGAGAAATGACATCATGACAAAGGGGAAAAAAAGGCCCAGCTGCCACTTGATGGCATTCAAGTACAGTGCACAGATGTGGGCTACAGTACTGCTAGTCTCTTTTTGCTTTAGCTCTCATGCACAGACAAAACATGAAGGAACAGGAATTCTCTTCATGCTTAAATATGCAGAGGAAATTTCGGCACAAAATGGAACTTGATTATGAACAAGGTTCCTAGACATTCTTACTGCAGATTGCACCTGTTCCCATATCCTATTGCTCAGATAATGAAGTAGTCCCACCCCAAACTTGCATCATTGATTGACTGGAAAGACATTGAACATCACTGGATTTCCGTGGACTAAATTTTTGTGTATAGCAATAATGTTTCTGAGTAGGGCTTTTCAAAGTAAATCCAACAGGCTTTAGTTACTATTAACTGCTACAATCATTAATATTACATTTAATTCTCATTTTCAACTTAAAAAAATTATAATAAAATGAGAAAAATATCCTGTTTAATATTGCAAATGGCATTTAAGCTGACCGGACTTTATTGACGCCGGTTGGTTTGATTTTAGACACTTGAATCTGTCTGTATGGGATTGAGGTTGATCTGCTATTTTATAGTTCTTAAGCTGTAACTGAATCCATCTACTTACATCTTAATGTAGTGAACGTACTGACTGATAGTCTGTTAGCATATACTAGCTCCACTAAATTGAAAGATTTACTGCTATGATGTCTTTCATAATAGGTAATATTACAATAATGGTCCATCCATTGCTCGTACATCTCGACGCAGAGAACTACACCTCTCAGTGTAATATCAGGTTTCTTTCAGCCAGCAATAAACACATTTCATCCTCTTGGCAGCAGTAGTTTCGTGTGAAATGATCTTCCGAGAACAATCTCTCAGTCCTTTCAAAAAGGAGGTGCTCTTCAATATCTGTGGGGAGGACTTGGCAACCCGTTGCACCTCTTTTCAGGATTTTTTTTTTTTTTGTGGGAAGACATGCTTTCAAGAGGCGTTTGCTTTTGTCACATCTGAAAAAGGAGAATGAGACAAAAGTGGGAGGAGAAGAGGTGTGTGTATATATATATATATATATATATACACACGTGTGTGTGTGTGTGTGTGTGTATGTATGTATGTATGTATGTAAGAGAGGAAAAGGGACAGAAACAAAGAGATAACAATGCTACTTGGCATGCTAACATGCAGTTCTCCTCAGATGCACATGGGAAGCCAATGGAGGATGTGCACATGCATAAACATGAAGGTGCGTCAGGTTTAATTAGAATATCACAACGCCTAAGAACAGGAGAAAGGAGCAGCGGAAAGGAAGTGAGATGACTGCCGGCCCGGCCCGCTTCCCAGGGAGATAATGTAGAGGATGGCACAGAAGACAGCAGGAGGGAAGGGAGAGAGAGATTGTGGCAGAGCAATGATCAGTTTGTGCAAGGTCTGCAGTAATGCATTATGGGAAATAATGGAATGAGGGGGCTATAATGGTTTGTCAATGAGACAAAGCAATAAAAGCAGAACATAAAAGGGAAAAGCAGCAGCCTAACAGTTTATGATGGCAAATGCATTGGCAAACTTATTATCAAGGCACAGATTCGTAGAATTCAAGTGTGAATGTACTGCTAAAATGAATATTTTGTTAATTATTATATTTCATTAATAAAATGATGATTACATGCATAATTACATGAACTACTCATATTAATTCAACCAAGGCTCACTGGAAAAACTTGCCTGTGTTGACATTTATGCATAATATTATGTTACTTGTTATGTTACTAGTCAGTGGTGCTAATAGCGCATTCAATTTTCTCTGAAAGAGATTAACATGGATTGGGCAAAATTTACATTAGTTGTTGAACATATCATGGCAATTTGGAAATGAAATGTCCAGTCAGCGGTGCTTAAAAGTTAATTCTATCACATTTTAAAATAACGTACCACCTACACGACACCCAACCGGTAGTGTTCACAAAAGCAAATGTGAGATAAACACATACTGTATGCTTTAGCAACCATGACATTTTAACTTGCTTCTGCAAGTTTTTATGGTGACTTGTGTTTCACAGGACTTGTGTACTAGCTGTATTTTAATCTTGATTTAAGTACAGCATTTGACACAGTAGATCATGATATCCTTTTACAAAGACTCATTTAGTTGGGTTTCAGGGGCCTGTGCTGGAGTGGTTTGCCTCTTACTTTAAAGAGAGAACTGTTTCTGTTCATGTAGGGAAATGTTTCTCATCCTGTGCTGAAATCTCTTATGGTGTTCCACAGGGTTCCATTTTGGGTCTCTTCTTTTTGCTTTTTATATTAAGGTGACCAGACATGCCAATTCCCGGGGACACGTTTGGCACAGGATTTCTAAATTTCATAAAATAACCAGATGTTGATTGTTTGTGCTGAGCCAATCGTATACATGTATTAGCTTAAAGTGTTTTGAGGTCATAGTATTGTGCACAGAACTGGGCAAAAATAAGAAATTTTTCATCAATAATCTTCCCTTATGAATATACATTGTTGGTGTTTTACTGTCACTACTAGTGTTAATTTCAGCTGGAAACTGCAGTGTGTTTGTAAGTTAAGAGCAAATATTAGAGCAAACAGCAAATAATAATTTTAGTATTCTCATTAGCAGTATTGATTCCAAATATTATCGTTCACAGCAGTAATTCATTTAAATAAAATTAGAATATAAATGAGAACAGACACAAAAATGTGATTGAGCAACAACTTAAATTGCAATAACTTAGCAGTTAAGAAAATACATTTGTTTTTCTAGACCATTAAAAAAATGTACAATACATCATTAGTGAATAAAAGCAAAGTAGCCAACGGCAAACATGTTTGGTAATCAGAGGAGCTGGCTTTCTCACGGGCTTGTTAACAGCAGTGTAATCCAGGCCTGTTGCCAAGTAAAAGTATCTACTGAACTTGTGGGAAATAATTGGAGGTGATGGTCAGGTTTGTTAGAGCTCTGCCACAGAGCTGTGACTCATAATACCAGTGCTTGTCAACATATCTATTCTCTCTAGGCTTTCAAAGCTTTTGTTTTCAAACTTGCAAGGTAAATCTAATGAGAGATAGAATCTGATTCTTAGTTTAAACCTGAATTTTAATTAAGGAGGTCTGGAATACATTCTCAAGCAACTCAGTGGCTGTTGCTACTTTATATTCTGCTGTTTTTGCTCATGGGAAACATGTTTTTGAGCCAATCATCTAGGCTGTAAATGTCATGTGACTACACTGGAGCCACAGGAAAATTACAACATTTATTGGCAGGTGTCCCAACCAGATACAGTGTGATAAGATACCAACAAGCATTTTGTCTTTCTAAAAAATAAAATCTGTTGCTCATTGCAACTGGTTAAGATGAAAATATGGAAAAGTCACCTTTTATGGCACAACACTCCATCAAATTGCGTCTGTTATAACAGTTCAAGACACTTTTATGAGCCCTTTAACAAAACAAAAAGAAATATATTTGGAACTTAAAAAAAAAAAAAAAAAGAAATAGTTGGTATACAATATCTTCCAACATGTTAAGCTTGCTGTATGCTACCCCAAAACACCATGACTCCATTATCTTAGTCTTAATCTTTATTCATGGTATCAGTCTTAATAGTTATCTTGTTCTGAATCTTAATACATTTTAAAATCCACAAAGTCCCTCAAGGGGAAGTCATTTCACTCGGTGGCCATCTTGGCTATATCTGCGATTAGCTATTTCCAGTCAGCTAGTTCAAGAGTAGCTATTATTTACTTGAATAGGGAAGGATCAAAATCTCCAAAAGTATTTCTTAACATCACATTTCAAAAACATTTTTCATTAAAATCTGACAGGAGTATCATAGATGGTACGCATAACACTCAAAAAAGCTGCTACAGCTACCATGTTTATATCTCAAAAATATAGCTGGCTTTTTTTTTTAGCTGAATGGCTGCAAAACTGATTTCTCACTTTTTTTTTCTTTTTTTTTTTTTTCTTAGAGTGGTCCATTTCCTTTGTATACTGTCTCAGGAATCAAATCTATAGTTATGTTAACTCAAGGCTGTTCATTCTTCAGTAATGGGAATATTGTGGAGTACTGTAAGTAAGGACACATTGGTGAAAACAAGCCTGTTTATTTCTTTTGAGACCTTAACAGCAGCAGTCTTAAGTGCCAGTTTGTATTCAAGATACGAGGGCCACAGGGTGAATTAAAGTGCTGTGTAATTACGTGAAAAAAAAAAAAAAAAAAAGCAGGACGCTCACGCCTGAAATCACTATTATTAATATGTGAGCAGTTTCAAACGATGGGAATTAAAAGCCTCTTCTAAGTACCATTTGAGGAAAATTAAGAATAAATTCACAAGTAATGGCTTATTAAAAATACAGAAGCAAGGGAAATAATTGGATGACGGTACAAATGGGAAGGAATGTGATGAATGGTAAGTTAGAATAAGGAGAGGAAAAATGGAGCTTGTTGAGAATTATTTAACTTGATCCGCAGTTGCCTTCGTTAAAGTGGGGATGGACATTTCCGTTATTGCGAAGGAGGAGAAGGAGTGATGGTGGACTCGGGCAATGAAAGGAGATGTGTAGAGATTTTCTGTCAACTCATGATGAAGCTCATGGTCGGTAATGAGGCTTTAGCAGGTGCAGTCTTCATCGCTGGAGAGGCCCCAGAGAAAAGGCCATTTGAGTCATTTGGGGGTTGGACCGCCGCTCCGGGAAATCACTGATTGATGGATAGTTGGTGTCGCGCACAGCTGGATCTCCAATTTAAAGCCATCAGGTGTAGGTATTCTACAGTACTGGCTCTCAACTTTGCTTCAGGACAGTTTTCACGCTATACATCAAGTGACGACTTGTCAACCAGATGAATTTGCGCCAAAAAAACTAGTATGATTTGCTATATGATTTGCTAGCATGAAGCTACTTTTTGTAAATGTGCGATACTGATTTATTAGCTACTGTAATTACTAGAAGATGAAAAATGCAGTAAAATGTAAAAAAAAAAAAACAACATTGATGAACTCATGTATACAGAGCCCAAATCGATTTTGTTGATGCGTTATTATATTAGGACTGACAGACTGCAACGGTTTGAATTAAAACATTTTGTTTGTGTTCTGCTGAAGAAACAAAGTCACCTACATCTTGGATGCCCTGGGGGTAAGCAGATAAACATCAAATTTTAATTTTTGGGTGAACTATCCCTTTAACGTCAAATCTCACTGGTTCTTATGCAAGAGAACCAATGAGGTTTTGTGTTAATGTGTCAAAGTATATATTGTACACACATATATAGAAATATATATATTATATATATATATATATTATACTTTGACCAAACCAACATTAAAGTTGTAAAAGACTAAAAGAGATTAAAAAAAGAGTAACAATGTATTTACCATTTTTAAGAAAATATGAATACAGTTTTCCTGTGTAAAACTGAGGGTTAAAATAGTTACATAAACTCTTACCTCCAACAGTCATGTCTTCCAATCACCTCTTGTAAAAAAATTCTGTCAAGAAATAAGTATGTTTGTTTGACTCCCATTTATGTACATGCAGATATTATTTATATTTTGTTTTGTTCGATCTGAGTGCCTTGGGGGGGAAAACGTTGGTTGCATAAAACAACAACTTTAAGATCAAGCGGAACCCTCTGTCAGGTGGTTGCTTAAGCAGTGTTGAACGAACGTGCAAGCGGTAAACGGTAATTCCACATGGCTGGTGATTGTCACATAACGTAATTAATATTCATGATCCAATACGTGACCGGCACAGTAAACGTCCTGACAGAAAGTAAACATCCCAAGGAGACAACACATGAACAAAAGACACAGTTGTTGCAACAATAGGTCTAATATTATATCTTATTTGTTAAAGCAAAACTAAGTTTCTATGGCATGATTTCATATGTAATGAACTTTCTGCAAAATGTTTCTGCAAAAGTGCCATTTCATGTCATTGATTATCTGATGTCTGATTCTCACATCCCAGCATGAGATAAATATTTAATTAAAATAGTTTGACTTGACATTATTTAATTTCTCAGCCCATCTTTCATGTTTACATACTATCCTCATATATCTTTGCTGTTTCTCTTTCTGAAAAACAGACACTGCCGTTGTGAATGCATGAGGGCTTTGTTTCAGTGATGATCCAATTTTAATCAAGTTACAAGCAAACAGTATAGGCAAAAATCTCCAGAAAGTCTCTAAGGTACACAATTATTCATGCAACAAGCCTTGTGTACAGATAAACTTTGCCAGTGCCCACAGTATTGCCGTATTCCTCCTTGGGTCTATTAATGTCAGTTGCAGTTTATCCTGGTGAATGATAAAGAGACTAAAATGTTGATTCACTTCCCTCTCCGGTTGAGAGGACCAACCTTGTAAGTACAGCAGTCGTTGCTCAAAGGAGATGAATTCCATAAGAAGCTGTCCATCAAACGCTCCTCTCGCCTGAGGTATTTCACACATCAATTTTTAAAGCTTCTGCGGTATAGATTGGAGGTCATACCTAAATCGTTTGCAAATAATTTTACCCTCGATTTTAATTAATTTTTCTTAGTCTATTTTATGAATTGCACAAGATGCAGAAAACATTGTTTGTGAAACTGTGGCCTAGATAATTTGATCTTAAAATCTATGTCGTGTTCTTATAAATGTACTCTTTGTATCCATGTTGGTTTCATGTGGTTTTGAAAACTTTTTATATCATTTTAAGAAAAGTCTAAATTTAGTGCTTCTAAAAATGTGGCTTTGTAAAAATGTGGTGTAGATAAAGGAAACCCACAAGCCACCAGAACATGCAAAACTTGATCCAAACCATCAAAACTTTTTTGAAGTGGGTACAACATAATTTTGTGAAGCAGTAGCTGTTAGTAAACAAACTTAATACATGCAGGCCAACAGGTGTCAGTATAAGATGTAAAAACCACTAAGATCCAATCTGAAAAAAAAACATACACATTTAAATGGACGCCATCTTGACCAGAACATATGTATGAAAGTCTTTGTGATAATTTTTTATCTTAAATTATGCACATATTTGTTTTTTGAAAAGTTAATGACATGTTAATGGCAAAACAGTTATGATAGTAGTTTAATATTTAAGTCTTTAAAAGTATTTCAAAAATGGTCTCCTTCAAGACTTTTTAATTTTTCCAAAAGTATTTCAAGATTAATGTAGATAAGTTGATACTTGGATGAGACATAACAGACAAAAAGTTATTTTATACTGTAACTCTTCATTATTACTGTATAGCAGCAATTGTCTTATTTGTGTCGGTTTATATTTCCTCTAAAGGATTTTTTTTAGCGAGACAAAATTGACACTTAAATGAGACATAACAAAGAACGTCTCAGGTTACATATGTAACCATGGTTCCCTGAGTAGGGAACGAGACACTGCGTCCTCTAGGGGTCACTATGGGGAACGCCGTCAGCGTGACCCATGTCTGAAGCATATATACAAAAACACCACATGTTGGCCGGCAACAGCCTATGACGTCACTACCGGCACGACCACAGTATAAAGAGGCGACGGGAAAATACGTCATTCACTTCTTCATCTGAAGCTTGTGTCCGAAGCATGGCACCGAGCCTAGAGGACGCAGTGTCTCGTTCCCTACTTAGGGAACCATGGTTACATATGTAACCTGAGACGTTCCCTTTCGAGGGAATTTCGAACTGCGTCCTCTAGGGGTCGCTATGGGGAACGGAATACCCACGCCACCATACTGAGGGGAGTGCAAACCAAGCACAAAAAGGCAAGCACTAAGTACCAACTCTACCCGGCTAAGGGAGCTGCCCCTGGGACGGTTCGACGGCTGTCAGTGACATTATCCCCTTCGGCCAAAAACCTGAGCCGCATACCCCAGAACTTACCTGTTAGGGGCCGGGCCTCCTGGACCCAGGGTAGAGCTCAAAGGCTTGGAATCAGATTTAGCAGAGATTCCTTTAAGGGGATACGACCAAGCGCCTAGGATAGTAACTAGGCCTTGGCCTGTCACCCAGGGGCTACTGCTTGCTCTGCATGAGCTCGCTGAAGGAATTGTCTCAACAGATCCTTGGTAGCAACACCCTGTTCAAGTCAGTATCACTGGGGATACATAGGTAGAGTGCGTAATCCATACTATACAGGATTTTTAGAAAGATCGCAAAACACTTGGTGTGCCATCTTACCACAACGTGGCTTTCAGAAAGTGCACATAGACTAGCGTGCGCACTTACCATAACATGGATTTGAAACACCGTTCTGGAGAGCGGAGAACCCAATTCTCAGCATGAGAGGGAACTCAGACGCTCAGAAGGGAGCGGCATGCTCATAGGTGACCCTCTAAGGCGAGGGGAGCAATGCTAGCTCGACCAACAACATAGCTCTGGAGAGCGGAGAACCCAACTCTCAGTATGAGAGGGAACTCAGGCGCTCAGAAGGGAGCGGCATGCTCATAGGTGACCCTCTATGATGAGGGGAGCAATGCTAACTCTACCAACAAGGAGAGCAACCCAACAGGGAGGCATAAAGAGGCCTAACAACCTGAGGCTGCTGATGACAGAGCTCTGGAGGCGGAGAACTCAACTCTCAGCATGAGAGGGATCTCAGGCAGCTCAGAAGGGGCGGCATGCTCATAGGTGACCCTCAATAGTGAGGGGAGCAACGCCAGCTCGACCAACAAGGACGGCATAGGGCTGAATGACAGAACTCCGGAGGCGGAGAGAAACCAACTCTCAGTACGAGAGGGAACTCAGATGCTCAGAAGGGGCAGCATGCTCATAGGTGACCCTCTATGGTGAGGGAGCAATGCTAGATCGACCACTGACTCACAGAACTCTGGGAAGCGGAGAGCTCAGCTCTCAGAATGAGAGGAGCTCAGACACAATGCCAGCTCGACCAACAAGGAGATCATAGGGTCAGGGTCACAGAGCTCTGGAGAGCGGAGAGGATCTCATACACTCAAATGGGAGCGGCATGCTCATAGGTGACCCTCAAAGGTGAGGGGAGCGATGCTAGCTCGACCAATAACATAGCTCTGGAGGCGGAGAACCCAATTCTCAGCATGAGAGGGAACTCAGACGCTCAGAAGGGAGCGGCATGCTCATAGGTGACCCTCAAAGGTGAGGGAGCAATGCTAGCTCGACCAACAACATAGCTCTGGAGAGCGGAGAACCCAACTCTCAGTATGAGAGGGAACTCAGGCGCTCAGAAGGGAGCGGCATGCTCATAGGTGACCCTCTATGATGAGGGGAGCAATGCTAACTCTACCAACAAGGAGAGCAACCCAACAGGGAGGCATAAAGAGGCCTAACAACCTGAGGCTGCTGATGACAGAGCTCTGGAGAGCGGAGAACTCAACTCTCAGCATGAGAGGGATCTCAGACGCTCAGAAGGGAGCGGCATGCTCATAGGTGACCCTCAATAGTGAGGGGAGCAACGCCAGCTCGACCAACAAGGACGGCATAGGGCTGAATGACAGAACTCCGGAGAGCGGAGAGAAACCAACTCTCAGTACGAGAGGGAACTCAGATGCTCAGAAGGGGGCAGCATGCTCATAGGTGACCCTCTATGGTGAGGGGAGCAATGCTAGATCGACCACTGACTCACAGAACTCTGGGAAGCGGAGAGCTCAGCTCTCAGAATGAGAGGGAGCTCAGACACAATGCCAGCTCGACCAACAAGGAGATCATAGGGTCAGGGTCACAGAGCTCTGGAGAGCGGAGAGGGATCTCATACACTCAAATGGGAGCGGCATGCTCATAGGTGACCCTCAAAGGTGAGGGGAGCGATGCTAGCTCGACCAATAACATAGCTCTGGAGAGCGGAGAACTCAACTCTCAGCATGAGCGGAATCTCAGACGCTCAGATGGGAGCAGCATGCTCATAGGTGACCCTCAAAGGTGAGGGGAGCAATGCCAGCTCGACCAACAAGGAGAGCAAAGGGCTGAATGACAGAACTCTGGAAAGCGACCACTGGCCTAAAAACCGGTAAGCCCTCCAGAGAAGCTGCCACACAAAACTTCTGGGCTCTACACTTAAACCCTAGCAGGGAAGACGCACACTCTAGGCAAGGGCTCAGGGAGATTGCTACTTAAAAACCCTCGGAGGGGGAGCAGTCCCTAAGCTAGCACATAGATATCCTCAGATAGCCCTGCACCTTCTCAAACCAAAGAAACTGAAGTAAAAAGACCCGCAGGTCCTAGAACTGCAGTGTTGCAAGTGTGGAACACATAAATACCAGTAAAACTGGATCGTACTCACCCATCCATGGTTCCTGCGCATGAGATCAGTCCCGGATGCGAAATCCGAAGAGTCGGGTCCGGACCATCAGTAAGGTAGTTTCTATGAAACATAGAACTTAACCAAAACATCATAAGTCCAGCATAGAGACTGCAATGATTTTAAAGCGCAGGTTTCTATTTTGTCCCCACCCAAACGAGACATTCAGTTTGGACCTTCAATATCTTGGTTATGCTATCAAATTTCAATTATGCTTTCTTAACTTATTAGCAAGTTTCTTATTTGTATTTGTTTTTATTTTTACAAAAGAAAAGCTCTGATGCAGTAGCATTTAGTAAACAAAGTTCATACATCCAGGCCAGCAGGTGTCAGTATAAAATCCAAAACTACTAAGATCCAATGTAAACAAAAATGTACTAGGCACTAGGGCTGTAAGATTCAGAAATTTTTGGAATCGAGTCCGATTCCGATTCCTGGTTCTGGAATCGATGGGAGTCGATTCCGAGAATCGATTCCTCTGTTGTTTTCGATTCTTGTTTTTTTAGATCGAAGGAACCTAATCTCGCCATGACTGCAGGATATAAAGGTCATAGAAAGTATCCTTCTCATAATATGAAGCTTTATTTGTAAAAAATGACAATAAATTTCTATAGCTATGATTGATTTTTAAATTGTAATTTTGTCTGCTTTGCCCGTGAAATTAGTCATAGCTCACTGCTCAGCAGGGACATGCATTTATCGCATGAATTGAACAAGACATGAAGTGTCTAAAATAAATGTGCACAGTTCAGCTGAATGATGAAGTTTACTTTGATTGTATGCTTTGGATAAAATTAACAAACTGTACATTGAAACAAAATAACCAGAACATTAACAATAACACTGATAAGAGCTCGTGGTTTATCTGTCAATCAGATGCGCTCTCGGCCACTGATCTATGCTCGTGACGTTTTCTTTTAGAATTATCATTGGCTGATAGAAATAAAAATAGAATTTTAGATGGAAATAAGATCCTCAATCACGTCATGATCTATTCTGTCGTGCAGCGCTCAAAATTGTGGACAACATAAGCCAGCTCCACCGTAAAATATCCCCTGAATAATTATTTTTTTTGTTGTTGTTTTTTCTGGTTCATTAAAACTACCCGAAAGAAACTTTTCGTGGAAACGAATCAGACTTCTAATCACTTTTAGCGAGCATGAGGCGAAGGGTAAATATAAAAATGAAATAGATCTTTTATATATAAAAAATTATCTTTTATCTCATAACTCTCGTAATTACGGCTTTTATCGAGCATGAGGAAGGCGAATGGTGCTCCTCAAATTATGATGATGCAGTACCGACTCGTGAATTTAAATGTGTGCAGCCTTCGTAGGATGCAGCCTTCCATTTGAGAGGCACCGATAAGCTTTCTTGAACTGAAAAAAGCTCTGAATGAGGAGTCGATTCCTCTTGATGGGATCGACTCTCGATTCCCAACGCCTCGGAATCGAGGAATCGATTCTTTTTGGAATCGATTCCCAGCTCTACTAGGCACACATTGAAATGTTTTATTTTGAGTAGAACATAAGTCTTTATGATCATTTTATAGCAAATATTTGCTTTTCAAGTTGTGTGACCCAGCTGTCACGTTAATGAATTATTTCAGTTAGTAGCTTCGCCAATTGTAATACTTATTTTTAAAAAAGAATGCACAGGTGCTCCTTGTTATTTTGAGCCCTTATTGCAAAATCTTGGAGTTCAGCTGAAGCATGATCCCAGAGTGCATTACAAATCTCTCTTTATAGTCGCATAGTGTGGCATTAGGCAAATGAAGAGCTGCAAATTCTCTGGAGTCGAAATTTCCTCGTTTTAACTGGTCACATGTTTTCTGGAGGTTGCCATGAGCTATTTTCTTTCTTAGTGAGTGCTCCATTTATCATGTGGAACCGTAATGCCAGTCAGATTATGCGTCTATGGTTGCAAAGCCTTTGAAAGTGCTGTGATGGGACAGCAATGTGACAAAGCAGAACATGGCACAAACACCTACAGCGCTAAAATTAAATCAATGCTCTGTGCTAGCGCTACCAAAACAAGACATAACGCAACAGGAAAACTCGTGAAAACTCTATTATGCCACATATTGCTTATGGATACTTGATAAATACTGTAAGAAGTTGAGTGTAAAATGAATCCTTACCCGTAGGAAACCACAATCACAAATGAGGTCTTTTTAATATCTCGATTGTTTCTTCTACATAGTAATGAGAAACAATGAGTCTCTTGGTTCTCAGATCTTTCTACTGAGAGAAAAGACAGAGTAATCTGAAACTGCTCCTCTAGGGTTTTTGAAGGGTCTCAACAATGTCTGTTCTCAAATTTGCCGAGATACCAAAGTCTGCAATCAAAAGCAATTTCAACATTTCTCAGAAATTTCTCATAGCCTACTACCGAAATACCGAGTTATGATATCCGCATTTGTTTTATAGCTCTGTACTCTTACTGCATTTCAGCAATTGCCCCTCTTATGTCTATTTTGATTAGTTTTCAGCTAATTTGTAGCAGAAACATCTGAGACAAAGTTGACATATAAATGAGACATTACTGTGATCTCCATAATCTGTGCTATGCTAACAAAATTGCCTGTATAACTATGTTTATTATTTATTAACAATTATCTCATTTGTGTATGTTTTTATTTTTCCAAATCAATTTTAAGAGATGCATGAGACAAGTTGATACCTAATTGAAACATAACCAAGATCTCCAATATCTAAGAGTTACTTTATTCAAATTAATTTTATAACTGTACTACAGTTGTGTCAATTTGTGTTTTTATTCCTCCATATAAATTTTAAGAGAAACGTCTGATATGTTTGACACTTAAATGAGACATAACCTGAGCTATTTTATCAAAATTAATTTTATAACTATATGCTAAGACTCTATATCAACAATTATGCCATATGTGTCTGCTTTTCTTTTCTATTGCTATCATAATTCAATATGCTTACTGTTTGATTAATAATTCTCTCATTTATTTTAATTTCTCCACAATAATTTTATGAGAAATATCTGAAACCTAAATTAAACATAGCTGGAAACTCGATTAAGTTGACTGAGCTCTGAAGGAGCATCATTTGAGCAATACAAATTTCCCTTTGGGTAACACAAACGCGACTTGGACTGGAAGCAAAAATCCGTTTTATTAAACATTCATCATTTTATTAATCAATAGCTTTAGTTAGCAGACATTAACTGACACTAATAGACTAATAGAACATCAATTTATTGCCAGTTACCAGCTAGAAAAGTTACAAGTCACTGCAATTTTATTGACTGACAGTGTTACTTTCGACACTGAATCTCTCCACCAGCAGACGTATTAATATGCGTGTGTCAGCGGAAAATGAACGGGGAGATTGTACCTGGGAAGTTGATCATTATATCACTCAGTAGCACTAATAGGATTAATTTAATCTAACACTCAAGTTGCCTTCGGCCCAGACAACAGTTCATTACTCAAGCAGTCTCCTAGCAACCTCTGATTGGCCATTTAAAACAGACCCAAATGAATCAGGAAGTAGAGGAAGAGGATGTCACCTCACTGCAAAATATCATTTTCCTAATCAGTATTTGTGCCTGTTTTCGAGTAAAAATATCTGAACAGCCTTAAAACAAGATATTTACTTGACAAGAAAAATTGCATTAGACTTTGAGACTTGTTTTTAGAGATACTAATACTAATGCTGCCTACTAATATTGTTTTTCATATTCATTGGCAAACATGTTAAGCATTAATCTAACAAAATGAGGATTAAGCTTTAAGCATACAAAGAAAATTGTGGAAAAAAGGCAAATGATGATAAAACATCAATTCACATTCATATATTTTTGCTTATAATAGTGCACATTTTCATAGCCGCAAAGTATTTTGTAATTAATCACCATGTATTTAAATTAATCAGCTGAAACTGTTGGCCTGTCATGTGTTGATGTATACAGTATCTCACAGGAGTGAGTACACCCCTCACATTTTTGTAAATGTCCAAATTGGGCCCAAAGTGTCAATATTTTGTGTGGCCACCATTATTTTCCAGTACTGCCTTAACCCTCTTGGGCATGGAGTTCACCAGAGCTTCACAGGTTGCCACTGGAGTCCTCTTCCACTCCTCCATGACGACATCACGGAGCTGGTGGACGTAAGAGACCTTGCGCTCCTCCACCTTCCATTTGAGGATGCCCCACAGATGCTCAATAGGGTTTAGGTCTGGAGACATGCTTGGCCAGTCCATCACCTTTCCCCTCAGCTTCTTTAGCAAGGTTGTGGGGTCGTTATCATGTTGGAATACTGCCCTGTGGCCCAGTCTCCGAAGGGAGGGGATCATGCTCTGCTTCAGTATGTCACAGTACATGTTGGCATTCATGGTTCCCTCAATGGGCACGTGCGCTCAACTTCTTTGGTCGACCATGGCGAGGCCAGTTCTGAGTGGAACCTGTCCTGTTAAACCGCTGTATGGTCTTGGCCACCGTGCTGCAGATCAGTTTCAGGGTCTTGCTAAACTTCTTATAGCCTACGCCATCTTTAGGTAGAGCAACAATTATTTTTTTTCAGATCCTCAGAGAGTTCTTTGCCATGAGGTGCCATGTTGAAGTTCCAGTGACCAGTATGAGAGAGTGAGAGCGAAAACACCAAATTTAACACACCTGCTCCCCATTCACACCTGAGACCTTGTAACACTAACGAGTCACATGACACTGGGGAGAGAAAATGGCTTATTGGGCCCAATTTGGACATTTTCACTTAGGGGTGTACTCACTTTTGCGGCCAGCGGTTTAGACATTAATTGCTGTGTGTTGAGTTATTTTGAGGGGACAACAAATGTACACTGTTATACAAGCTGAACACTCACTACTTTAAATTGTAGCAAAGTGTAATTTCTTCAGGTGTTGTCACATGAAAATATTTACTAAAATGTGAGGGGTGTACTCACTTCTGTGAGATACTGTATATTGTTTGACATATTTCATTACTATTCTATTTCTATTTTGTTTCTATTTCTGTTAGGTCTGTCTGGTTATGAGTTTATGCCTCTGCAGACACCGAGGGGAATTGTAGCTGTCAAATATCTGCTATTGCTATTTTAAAGGTGAGGGATGTTGAATCAGTCATTTGAAGTGGTTTTTGATTAAAGAGTGTAATAATAATAATATGAGTCAGCCCTGAAAACATGAAGAAAAACACATCCCGAATTTGATTATACCTCTAATGTCCCAGTAGATTTGGATCTAATCTAACATAAGGACCAGCCAAATACATAAAACCATATTTTTGTAGAATGTTATTGTGTATTGTGCACATTATTTATGGATGGTGAATACTTATTCTTTACTTATTATTGACATTAAGTTTATTTTAAATACTAGATGCAATTAAGAAGTAGGATCTACTGCTAAGCCCTGTAGTCTCATCCTTGACTGGCATCATGAAGAGATTTTTAAGCTCCTGTGAAATGTGCTGGGAAACGGTGAGAACTTAACTCTGCATTTCAGAGCTCTTTGAATTCAAGAGCCATAACTGGGATCAGTCAGAAACTGAGCGCTAATTAGTCCCACTCAAGGCCTCTTGTCGAACGAAAGACATTCATCAATAAATATTTAGTATAAGCTGATGTTTACTCTTTTGAATATTGACATACACACAAACCAACAGAAAATTGTAAAATGGCCACTCTATAAAAAACAATGATTAATAATTTATTTTTTAATACCCAAATATTGTTATTATCTAATCAAGTTGTCATTATCCTTATTGATAACAAAAAAGACATTTAAAATGTCAAAACTGCTATTAATTAAAAAATATATATCCCTTTCTTGCTAATCCATGATTATATCTTCAGACTAACAAGTCTTGCATGTGAGTTAAGAATTAAGCACTTATATAAAGGGAGCAGAGGGACTGTTACAGTAACTGGTACTTTCTTTTGGTTGTACTTTCGTTGTAAATATGTATCTCATGTGCTGGCGAGTTTTCTGCATCAGTGTCAAGAAACAACCACCTATACTGCAAAACTAATTAGGTACGGCAACACATGACGGCCTCTGTAAGGAAGATAAGCCCCTTAATTAAGTGAACTTGGCCCAGCTACTAAATCATCTAAAAAAGCTGTTAAACAGAGCAGCTGCTTTCCCTCCAATTGTTGCAAACTTCTTGTCTCCACTCCCTCCACTGATTTTGTGAACACTTGCTTTTTCTTGGGGAGGTTGCATTTTATTTGCTTAATGAAATTATGCTAAATATCTGACACTTATCTCGGTTGGTGACATTTGTGACACTCTTAAAAATAAAGCATGTTGAGCTGTTCTTGGTAACACTTTACAATAAGGGTAAGCCTACATGAATAATCATGTACTATCAAATACTAATGATTATTAAAGTTGTTAATTAATCAAGAGCTATCCTTAACTATAACTGGAGTCATATGGATTCATGCATGAATAACGGCAGCCTTAGTACATGTTTGATAGTT
The DNA here is from genome assembly GCF_012432095.1 of Onychostoma macrolepis. Classification (NCBI taxonomy): domain Eukaryota; kingdom Metazoa; phylum Chordata; class Actinopteri; order Cypriniformes; family Cyprinidae; genus Onychostoma; species Onychostoma macrolepis. Next base: position 29,391,638 of record NC_081176.1, on the reverse strand, counting down.
AATGCATTAATTAACATTTATGGGTAAACTAAATCAAACAGCCTCTTTAAGAAATTATATGAAATACTCTGGCTTTGAAATAAATTAAAATAACTTAATATCATAATTTGAGCTTTTGACATCTTCAGCTTTATAATTGATAAAACTGTTTTGTGTTGTTCTCTTTCCCTTTAAACTCACCCTGCTGTGACTTATAAACAGCTAAATAAAAATAAAACCTCAAAATCCACAAAGAACATTTGTAGAACAATCCTGAAGTATTGCCCGGAAACAGTTCACTCTCCATCCAGACGCAGGCCGTGATACTGAACCTTCGCTCTCTGACTTCTTCAAAATCCACACCACATCTCTTAACCGGGCTAAATACTCGCTGTGTTAGTACATGTGTATTCGATAGTAAGTATGAAATAAATCATGAGCTGAGTTTAGTAGGTAGTTAACAGTGAATTAATTATGATTGGACCCCCTCAAGTAAAGTTATGTCAAGATAATGCATTAACAAGCCATGAGTTAATGTTAGTGTATGTGTAATTAATAATGAGTTAGTTATGAAGGGCGCCTCAAATTAAACTCATGATGACACAATGATGCATTAACAAATCATCAAATAAAAACCATTAAATATACTGTAAGAGTCATCTTTATTCCTTTACACCACCAGTACAACAAACAACGATAAAGGTTATTTAAAGTGCTTTTATTATTTATTTACATCACACATGGACTCAAAAGAAAGTCCAAACATACCTGTAAAGCCACACATAAGGTACAATATGGCATCTCCAGAAGCTAATGCTAACCGAAGCATACATAATTAAACGACAAAATAATACCATTAATTACTGTAAATAACTTCCAATAAAACACAGATGCAAACATGAATTTAATTATTAATTTGGTTTGCAAAAGCAGCCAACATTTATTAGATTAAAATGCCAGCAAACCGCAGTAGCCCCTCACTGCAGAACTAATAAGTGTCCCATCAGAAACACACTCTAAATACTGACGTTACGACTAAACAAACGAATAATAGAAAAAAAAAAATAATAGTCATAGTTATTAGTCTGTTTTCCATGTTTGATCTAACAGATCTGTTTCATTAATGGCACTAATATTTTCAACGAGCAATAATTTAATAAATAATTTTCGAATAAACGGGACTACAGTATGAGACACTCATTAGTATGGCACTCTAGGTGCTGCTCGGCACGTAAAGTTTGTTGTTATGGTATGTATTTTCTACACTCGATGAGGAGGATCAACTAATCTTTTTCCACCCAGTAATGTTTATGGCAAAGCTGAAGATGTAAAAAGTCTTTTATTTTTTAACAACAGTTAAAAAACGATAATATTCAATTATTTTAATTTATTTAAAATTCAGAGTATTTCTTATTCTTTCTTAAACAGGGTGTTTGATTTAGTTTACCCACAAATGTTAATGAATTAATTAACATTCAAACATGTAACAACATGTAAATAAGGCTGTCGTTATTCATGCGTGAATCCATATGACTCCAGTTGTAGTTAAGGATAGCTCTTCATTAATTTATGATTAGTAAACAACTTTAATATTCATTAGTATTTGATGAATTAAGTATTAAATTAGGCATTAGTACACAGCCATTTTTATAGTACAGGTACATGAGATATAAAAATGCTGAAAATATGCTAAAGCATGGCCAGGTTATTCAAGCAGATATGATTTGACAGTTGTAGGCAGGTTTTAGGTACTTGGAGATTAGATAAACCAGCTTGAACTTATTTATGGTTCTTTGGAGATGATAAAGGATCATGTTTAGGGTTACATGATTTGAATAATAATAATAATAATAAAAAAAAACGTATTGCGATATGACTGAATATTTGGAAGCTCATGTTGTTACAAATTTTTACTCTTTAAGGGTGTTCACATTGAAAAGAATGTAATTTAGACCTTATTTATTTAATCCAAAAGTGAACAGTGTGAAAAAGTAAAAATAACTTTTCCTTAAAGTGAAGTGAGATCGTTTTTTCCCCCCACTTCAGCTGAAGATCCTAAAGAGAAAATGTGAAAAAGTGAACACCAGTTTTCATTGCATTCACATTGTAACTGAAAGTGAAGTGAGATCAGTTTTAAGCCTGGTACACACCAAGCCGACGCTGAAAAACTAGTGGCGACGAAAGCAGACTGCAGGGTCGGCTCACGTCGGCAGCATCTGGGTCCAAAGTTGCCTTGACACACCAAGCCGACGTTCGACACCCGATGGCCAAGTAGAACGTCGGTTCTGCGCCTTTCTCGTGCACTGGTTCGCCAGCTGAAAAGTCAATCAGAACGATCATATGGCCTGACTGACCGACGAGCTCCGACGGCGATTCAGCATGTCGAATTGGCCGAAAAAAAGCCGACGCGGACCAACTTCAGTCGACGGCGCAGGACACACTGAGAAAACTTTGTCGGCCGACGAACAAAAACTGCCCAACGGCCGACCGTCGGCTTGGTGTGTACCGGGCTTTATATCTCCACTTCAGCTGAAGTTTCAAAAGTGAAGTTTAAAAAAGTGAAAACCAGTTTTTATTCTATTCACATTGTACCTAGAAGTAGAGTGAAATAATTTATTTTCCACTTAACATGAAAATCCAAAACTGTAAAGTGTGAAAAAGGTGAAAACCAGTTTTCATTGCATTCACATTGTACCTGACAGTGGAGTGATATTTGTTTTGTTTCCACTGCAGCTGAGACCCCAAAGAGAAAAATGTGAAAAAGTGAAAACCAGTTTTCATTGCATTCACATTGTAACTGAAAGTGGAGTGAGATCAGTTTTATGTTTCTACGTCAGCTGAAGATTCGAAAGTGAAAAGTGTGAAAAAATGAAAACCAGTTTTTATTGTATTCACATTGTACCTGAAAGTGGAGTGAGATCATTTTTTATTTCCACTCCCGCAGAAATAAGGTGTCACTTTGTATTCACATTGCCAATTTGTTTAAACTGCTTAACTATTATGATATTAAAAATGTTATATTAGTAGTATACTCTAATGCTTTATTATTATTATTATTATGAGTTTTAGACTTTACTATAAAAATCATTTCAGGCAATCCATTAAAAGGAATCCGTTAAACCTCCTAGCTTTTATTTTGGTGGACAACTATAAATAAATACTTCAACTGTCAACAAATCATTGAACCCACAAACATGAGGTATACATGCTTTTTTTCCCTCCTCTGTAGATGCCGCTCAACATCTGCAAGCTGCAATAATTAGCTTCATCTCATTAGAAACATGATTACATTTGCATACAAAAGATCTGTGAATAACACAGGCTCCGTCAATTAGCGTAACATGATGGCATATGTGTAACTCTAGAGGCTCTCACGTCCTTATGATAACTCATTAATATCTGCTTTAATATTACAGATCTGTCCCAGGCTTGATAGATAATGTTCAGGGACTTTGGCGATTCTATGGGAGTGAAACTACAGAAATCAGCTGTTGGTGAAAGAGGCATCAGGTGTTCTCATTCATTTCAACATCCAAATTGATCCTTGAGTTTTTACTAAGAGCACTCCATGTTGAAGATCTCTCTGGCATTCATTTCTACATTTATTTTCAGATATTTATTCTGATGTCTTGAATATTCATGAGATCTACTAATTAAAGTGCTTTTGTCAAGTGTCATTTCAGCCCAGCAGTACAAAATAAAATTTTCAACTACTACTACTACTACTACTATTAGGGGTCAAACACCAGAGGTGTGTAGGCATCTATTGCATCCGTTAGTCTTCTTCCTCCTCCTCCTCCTCTTCCTCTGCTCTTTAGTCTATATCAGCCCATAGAATAGTATGGTAAAACATGTTGTGCAGTTTGGCACAGATAGAGGACCGTCTGAACATTATCCACATCCATTTTGGAGTCTTTAACACAGTCCCTCTAGCACCACTGTCCAAATTTGTAGTTATGTTTATGCTAATAATTTCGAACTGAAAGGGCTAGAAACAAAGTAACTTTTTTTTTTTACTGATTCCTTGGCTCAAGAAGTTGCTCTGATTTTTGCGAAAACTGAACCAGATCATCTTCAGACCATGCTGACAAAAGTTATGGAATTCATGTTGATTTTCCAAATGAAAATTGATGAAGAGATCGCAAAATATTGACTTGAGGCAATATCTCCCCAATGCGTTAGCGAATTCACATCAAATTTGATGTTTATTACAACCATGAGCTGAGGATACCTGCACTAAAACCCAATGTGATTTTCCTATTAACTTCTGGATTATAACAAACGTTTATGATTCTTATGCATTGTGTTCATCAAGGCAGTTGTCACAGTACACACAGCAGGAAAGAATGAGGAACACGGAGATGAAGAGTAACTTTAAAATAATAGTCTTTAATGTAGACAAGGCAGGGCTGACACAGGAACACCGGGGAGTAACGAGTAGACCAGACAAACACTAACTGAACAGACAGGACTATAAATACACAGGATAATCAAAGCTAGTTACTAAAACACAGCTGGACAAGAATTAACTAATAATCACACTTAACAAGGACAGGAACATGACCAAATAAGGAAACATGAGGGCGGGAAACACAAGACACACGACAGAGGACTGACAGCAGTCTACACAGATAAAAACTTTTATGAAGCCTAAATACAATCATCAGTAGTAAAAACCTAAAGTTAACAAACCAATACGCTTACGTCGAAGTTCACGTGACATGCTCATGAACCTAATCGCACTTGAATCCATCGGCTTCTCCGATTAAGAAGAAATCCAAGCCACCGATCGCGAGTGATATGATGGACAAGATGGCGAACACTGTTGCACACTTCAAGGACATTCCAAGAACCGAGTTGACGGCGATGTGGAACGAGTTCGCTTCTCACATGTCAGTTGTTCAGTCACTATGGTCTAAATTGGATCTTCTTACAGGGGAGATGAGAGAACAAAAGTTGTCACAGATCACGATAGGCGTGTAGCTGCGCTCGAGCAACAGGTTGTGGACTGGTCTGGTCAGATTGCCCGAAGGTTCCCGAAAAGGACGACCCTATGGGCTTTTTGAAAAGATAGCTACCGACGTGGCTCCCGTCTCTGGTGGGCAAAGAGATTGAAGTGGAGTGAGTACATTGTGTGTACACAAGGCTCACCTCAGATCGCGCTAACTCAGATCTTCAAACGTTTGCAGTAAACGGACAGGGAGCTCATTCTGCAGGCCGCCAGACTTCACGCCCCGGTGAAAACATCCGACGGAGCAACGCTGTCTTTCTTTCCAGATTTTTCTCTGGTCACCGCAGAAAGAAGAAGTGCATTTTTGCTCCAATTAGGAAGGAAATGAGAGAAGCTGGCATCCAGAATTTTCTTCTTTATCCTGCAATGTTGAAGGCAGTGGCGGCGTTTCACAAAACCATAGGGTATGGCATGGAGGTGGGGGTGGGGGGATGAATAAATAAAATAAATAAATAAAAATACACTGAAATATTCAGTGTATTTTTCAGTGTATTCAGTCGTCACAGTTGATTTTGTGGTTTTATAAGACACTTTCACTTAACATTAAGCCTATATGAAAATCAAGCTCAAATGGAGTTAACAAGGTTTTTGACCAGCGAATGACAGAGATCTGCGTTTTGTCTGTCATTAGAACAGCTGTATCTGAGGCAGCAAGTGCATCGCATTACGCTTTCATCAACTTATAGGTTTTAACGTTTATTGTAGCTATATGGGTGCTTAGTTTTTCTTGTTGTTTAATACACACAATCTCATGATATGAAGCGCTATATGCACAGGATATTTAAAACGTACAAATGTATATTGGCTACAACTAAAGGGCAAATGTAACTCTTCTCCACTCTTCAAACACTTTGCCTTTACAGACATAGTATTTAAGTCATGAAAACGCTGTTCTTATTCAAACATAAATTATTTATTTACCCTTGCATTGCTAACAAGTGGAGATCTGCCTCCTCCAGGCTGTGCGCGGCACTTCATTCTGAATGGAAGCGGGGTGAAGTTACGAGGTTTCGCTGATAGTTTGAGGATCCAATGGCGTTATTAAGTTGTACTGACAAACTCTTTTAATTACTTTTCATTGGTTAAATATTTTCAAAACCCTCAAACAGATATAAGGAAGACAAATAGCACTGATTTAAAATGATAATAACAAAATATTATAGAGATATGAAGTTTGGATAATTTTCCATGGCACCTGACTGGGCTAGGGTAAGGAGACTGCCATACTCTGCCATAAGGAAACGCCGCCCCTGGTTGAAGGTCATTCTCAATCAAGGTGAACCTAAAATGCTATACTCCCCAGAAGAAGCAAGAGTTTTTCTCAGATCCCTTTTATCCACCAACTCTCAGTGAGCTTCAGCTGGACATTTGTGACCCTGGACCACAAAACCAGTCTTAAGTTGCTGGGGTATATTTGTAGCAATAGCCAAAAATACATTTTATGGGTCAAAATTATCGATTTTTCTTTTATGCCAAAAATCATTAGGATATTAAGTAAAGATCATGTTCCATGAAGATATTTTTGTAAATTTCTTACCGTAAATGTATCAAAACTTCATTTTTGATTAGTAATATGCATTGCTAAGAACTTCATTTGGACAATTTTAAAGGTGATTTTCTCAATATTTAGATTTTTTTTGCACCCTCAGATTCCAGATTTTCAAATAGTTGTATCTCGGCCAAATATTGTCTGATCCTAACAAACCATACATCAATGGAAAGCTTATTTATGCAATCTCAATTTCGAAAAATTGACACTTAAGACTGGTTTTGTCGTCCAGGGTCACATTTGCTGTCTAATCGGAGAAGAGATGCTCTGGTCTCTTTCACTGTTCACTTCAGTGTTCACTTCTTAATTCATAGTTGCTAGAAGCTTTCATTGTGCACACAGTATTGCTTACTGATTATGATGTTATTTTATTTGTTTTAGTTGTATTATTTATCTCTCTTTCTTTTCTTTTCTTTCTTTTTTTTTTTTTTTTTTTAATAGAGATACTACCTAGTCAATATTTGATTATGGGGCCAATGTTGGTGCTTCAGTAATGTGCAGGTTTTTGCCACGGACCATATTAAAGGGTGCTGGCAGATCAAGGTTTGTTCTTTGTTTGATCTGTTCATGGGAGTGTGTTTTTTTTGTTTTTTTTGAATAGTGACGGGGATGTTGGGGGTGGGGGATGGTTTAATGGTAGACTCAACTGGTTTTATTGTCAAACTTGTATTTTGTCTTATTATGCAGTCATTTAGTTTGATACCTATGACTCACCTTGATATTCTGAGTTGTAATATTAATGGCCTAAATGTCCCTCACAAACGTACAGGTTTTCTGGATTTTTTGCGAAGAAGAAAGGTTGATATATTGTTAGTTCAAGAATCCCATTTGAAAGAGGATGATATACACAGGTGTAATAAGTTTTATGAAGTGATATCTTACTCATCTTCGGATACTAAAACCAAGGGGGTCCTAATATTGGTGCAGAGGACTTTAAATACGGTATTACTATTTTAGATAAAGGTTGTGATACAGACGGTAGAATAACACATATAAAAACAATAGTGGAGAATAGGAATATTGTATTTCTTTCAGTTTATGCCCCTTGTACTCCTGACCCTACTTTTTTCTCTGTTTTGTCAACCTATCTCTTGAAATTTTCAGATTTTGAAATTGTTTTGGGTGCAGATACGAATTCTGTAATGTCGAATTCAGAAATCCTATTTGCGAATTGACTATATTTTAATTTCTACTTCTTTATCTTCAGCTGTTCGTGATGCCGATATCTGTTCCTTATCTCTGTCGGATCATGATGAAAATTGGTGCAGATTATCTTTGATCCCTCGGCCATCTCGTGCTACTAGATGGCGATTTAACCCTAAATTGTTACAGGAAGAAAACTTTTGCAATCAATTCAGAAATAAATTTGCTGAGTTTATTTAAATTAACCAGGGTTCAGTGGACGATCCTCAAACACTTTGGAATGCAGTTAAAGGATTTATAAGGAATAACTCAATTTCATATGCCTCTTTCCTTCAGAAAAACCGACACAAAAAGATAGTTGAACTTGAATCACAGCTCCAGAATCTGACTAGAGATAATCAATGTTGTTCCTCAGACAATACACTCAGTAAAATCATGGCGGTTAGGTCCGAACTCAATTCATTACTGAGATCCAGGGCAGAATTCCTGATTCAAAGATCCAGGCAGAATTATTATTTTCAAGGGAGTAGACAAAGTGATTTTTTTAGCTCTAAGATTACGCAACAGTGAAAGTTTGCTAATATTTCAGCAGTGAAATCCCAATCTGGGCTCATTATGACAGACCCAAAAGACATTAATATCGCCTTCCACTCTTTTTACTCTAATCTCTATACTTCTTCTGCTGATGGTGACCCTGACTCTTTTGCATCTTTTCTGTCCAACCTTGATTTACCTAGACTGTCAGATTCAGATTCGGAATACTTGACTGAACCGATCACTCTTCAGGGGCTGGAGTCAGCAATCGAATCCATGAACAAGGGCAAATCCCCAGGCATAGATGGTATTCCAATCGAATTGTATACTACTTTTTGGTCGGATTTAGGCTTCCTCATGTTAGATATGATACATTTTTCAGTTACTCAAGGCTCATTTCACCCATCTATTAATATAGCTGTTATTTCTCTCTTGTTAAAAAAAGATAAAGATCCGACTTCCTGTTAGATTTTTTTTTTTTTTTTTTAGATTCAACTTTATTGTCATTACACAAGTACAGGTACAGGGCAACGAAATGCAGTTTAGGTCTAACCAGAAGTGCAATAGCAGCAAGTGCAGTATATACAATGGTTGAATAAGTGCAGGACAAGGATATGTACTGAATATATGTATAAATATATATAGAAAGAAATATGGTTATTAATATAAACAGAATTTACAGGTGAATATGTATAGTGAATAAATATACAGAAATTTACAGGTGAATATGTATAGTGAATAAATATACAGAATTTACAGGTGAATATGTATAGTGAATAAATATACAGATGGCTATTACTATAAGCAGAATTTACAGGTGATATGTACTATCAATATAATATATATACAGATGACTATTACTATAAACAAGGTGTAAAAGTGCAGTGGAAGTGATTGCGTATTACAATTAGACATACGGCGCAAAATGTTAATGTAAGCATTGATAATGTAACAACAGTCGGCAGTGCAAATGAGCATAGTCCAATTTAGGTATGGTAGTGCAAGATACAAAAGTAAACAGTTGTTACTGTAATAAAAATTTACATTCAGTAGTGCAAATAAGGCAGATGTGAGGTAGGAGAGAAGAGTTAATAATATATGAGGAAGTGGATCAACGGGGGTTAGAGTTCAGTAAAGAGACAGCTCTGGGGAAGAAACTGTTCTTTAGTCTGCTGGTCCTGGTCCGGAGGCACCTGAAACGCCTGCCGGAGGGCAGGAGAGAAAACAGTCTGTGGGCTGGGTGAGAGGAGTCCTTAAGGATGCTGCGAGCTCGATGCAGACAGCGTTTCCTCCGCAACAGAGCAGCTCCCATACCATACTGTGACACAGTTGGTCAGGATGCTTTCTATTGCGCAGCGATAGAAGTTCACCAGTATAGCAGAGGAGAGCTGATTCTTCCTCAGTGTCCTCAGAAAGAAGAGGCGCTGGTGAGCCTTCTTGACTAGGCTGGAGGTGTTGGTTTTCCACAACATGTCCGCCGAGATGTGGATCCCCAGGAACTTGAAACTGGAGACACGCTCAACAGCCATTCCATTGATGTGGATGGTGTCGTGTGTGCCTCTTGACTCCTTCCTGAAGTCCACGATGAGCTCCTTTGTTTTGGTGGTGTTGAGGAGCAGGTTATTTTCAGTGCACCATGTGGCCAGGTGCTGGATCTCCTCCCTATAGGCAGTCTCATCGTTGTTACTGATGAGGCCAATCACCGTGGTGTTGTCTGCAAACTTGACGATGGAATTAGATCCATACACAGGCTTGCAGTCGGAGGTGAAGAGGGAATAGAGAAACGGGCTTAGCACACAGCCCTGTGGTACACCAGTGTTAAGTGTGATGGATGTGGAGCAGGTGAATCCTGATCGAACATTCTGGGGTCTGTTGGTCAGGAAGTCCAAAATCCAGTTACACATTGAGGTATTGATGCCCAGGTCTCCAAGTTTGGCTATTAACTTGGTTGGGATGACAGTGTTGAATGCTGAGCTGAAGTCAACAAACAGCATACGTGCATAAGTGTTCTTATTGTCCAGGTGAGTGAGCACAGAGTGCAGTGCCATGGAAACTGCGTCCTCTGTGCTCCTATTGCTACGGTAGGCAAACTGGTGTGAGTCCAATGTGGATGGTAGAGAGTCTTTTAGGTGTTCCAGGACCAGCCGCTCAAAGCACTTCATGACGATGGGTGTGAGTGCTACAGGACGGTAGTCATTAGGGCACCTCGGACTAGAGTGTTTTGTCACTGGCACAATGGAAGTGCATTTAAAGCATGTTGGTACGGCTGCTTGGGCAAGAGACAGGTTGAAAATGTCTGTAAAACCCCAGCGAGCTGCTCCGCACATGCCCTGAGAACACGACCAGGGATGTTGTCTGGTCCAGCAGCCTTGTGCGCGCTGATCCGCTCAGTGCCTTGCAGACATCTGTGGAGGAGAGTATGATTGGTGGGTGGTCAGCTGAGGGATTGAGCTTGGTGGCAGTTTCTCTGTTGTCTCTTTCAAAGCGAGCATAAAAGTAATTTAGCTCGTTCAGGAAGTTGACATCAGTGGCTGCGGGGGTGGAGTGGGTGGGTTTGTAGTCACTGATGGCCTGAATGCCCTGCCACATGCGTCGAGGTTCAGAGTTGGAAAAGTGTCCCTCTATCTTTAGCTTGTAGCAGTGCTTGGCCTTTTTGATGCCCCTCTTCAGGTTTGCTCTGGATGTGCTGTAGGCTTGTGCATCTCCTGATCTGAAGGCAGTGTTGCGTGACTTCAACAGGAGTCGCACTTCCTTGTTCATCCAAGGCTTCTGATTTGGATATGTGGTGATCTGTTTCTGGGTTGTAACACTGTCAATGGTGATATTGATATGATCCAATACAGAGGAGGTGTAAGAGTCAATGTCTGTGTGAGCGCCACTGGTGGCTTGAGAAGCAAACATACTCCAGTCTGTGTGTAGAAACCTTTCCTGGAGTGTGGAATCTGCCCCGCAGGCCACACCTTGATGGTCTTCACTGATGGCTTCACACGGTTGATGAGGGGTGCATATTTGGGGTGAGGAACAAAGAAAGGTGATCTGACTGTCCCAGGTGGGGAGGGGTGTCGCAACGTAAGCTCCAGCCATGTTTGTGTAAACATGGTCTAAGGTTTTGTTTCCTCTGGTGTGACAGGAAACATGCTGGTGAAACTTGGGTAGCACTGACTTTAAGTTTGAGTGATTAAAGTCACCTGCAACAATAAAAGCCGCTTCGGGTGATCAGTCTGTTGTTTACTGATGGCTGCGTGAAGTTCTTTCATAGCAAGCTTGGCATCAGCATCCGGGGAATATAGGCTGCAGTTATAATGGTGGAAGTGAACTCCGCGGTAGATAAAGCGGTCTACATTTAACCATGAGAAACTCAAGGTTAGCTGAACAATGACTCCCAACAATAGCAGAGTTTGTGCACCAAGCTTTGTTAATGTAAATGCACAATCCACCACCTCTGGTCTTACCGGAGCCATCTAATGTTCTATCCGCCCGGTGTGTGGCGTCCGCTAGCTCAATAGCGGTGTCCGGTATTCGCTGTTTAACCAGGTTTCCGTGAAGATTAGGGCGTTACAGTTCAAAAGTTTCTTGCTGTGTGTGATGCTGAGTCGAATCTCCTCCATTTTGTTCACTAGCGACCGTACATTGGCAAGGAAAATGCTGGGTAAAGAGAGCCGGTGTGGTGTTAGCCTTAGCTTAGCTCTTAGTCCTCCGCGCTTCCCCCGCCTTTGTTTACGATCTCGACGCCGCCTGCGAGCACTTCCGCCCGGCCGGGTAGGGTGCATAGCCTCGGGTGTCCTAGCGATCTCAGGAAGGAGTCGAAGATTGTCCATAAAAGTGTCGGAAATTCGCAAACCGATATCCAAAAGCTCACAACGGGTGTACGATGTAAAGGCACAACTGTTCTGCACGAACAGGCCCGAGATGAGTAAGAAAAATACCGCAAAATTGCAAAATCTGTAGAGACCCAGAGCCTCGCGATGTACTCGCTCCGCCATCTTGGGAACATGTTCCTGTTCTAGTTACCAGCCACTTTCTTTGATAGTACTTTAGCATATAATTTAACATCAGTCCCTATCTCGTCGTCTAGAGAAATTTATGAATAGGCTAGTAGTTCATCATGACCAAACAGGGTTTATTAAATCTTGCTCCGCGTCGGATAACTTGCGCAGGTTATATCATATTATTAATTCAACTAATATTTCGTCCACCCCTTGTGCAGTATTATCTCTAGATGCGATGAAAGCTTTCAACCAGCTAGAATGGAACTATTTATGGGCGGTTCTACAGCATCTGGGTCTAGGATCGAGTCATAAAAGTTCTGTACACCAATCCAGCAGCCACTGTTCTCACAGGTGCTGTTCGCGCTAACCCATTCCTTATAAGTGATGGGAAGTTTGGATCATTTTACTGACTCGGACCTTTGAGTCTCGTTCAGGAAAATGAATGAATCTTTTTTTCGAGTCATTTCGTTAATTTTAGCAAACTATAATTAAAATGTTACGTGCTACTTCCCTAACACATCTACTATGTATGCAAACGTTGATCACCCTACAAACAATACAAAACTATAATGGTATAAGAAACAGAAAAAAAATGTATTCATTGTTTACCTGGGTCTTTAGTCTAGATTAGAAGTCTTTTTCCCTCTGACTGCATAGGTTTAGCTTATGGGGCTGTCACCTGATGAACAAACGACTCGAAAAACCCGAAGACTCGAAACAGGTGAACTAATTCAGTGCAGAACCTATAGGATGTTGCGCATGCATCACTCCCCGAGATGACTCGTTCTTCCCGACTCACATTAAAGATTTGTTCAAAATGAATGAATCATTCAAGAACGACCCATCACTATTCTTTATACATCAAGGTACTCGTCAGGGTTGCCTGCTATCTCCTCTGTTATTTGCCCTGTCCCTGGAACCCTTAGGTCAATGGGTCCGACAATCTGAAACTATTTCTCCCATAAATATACGGAATACTCATCATCATATTTCTTTGTTTGCTGATGATATCTTATTGTTTTTGGAGAAGCCGTCACATTCTATCCCTCATGTGTTGAATTTATTTGACCATTTTGGATCTCTCTCTGGGCTTAAAATTAATTGCAGTAAGTCATGTTTACTTCGCCTCAATTCTAAAATTGATTCCATGTCCTTTTCTATATCTATTCCATTGGTTCAAAACTTTAAGTACTTGGGGGTAGATGTTTTTCCTTCCCTGCAGGAAATCAACTCAAAAAACTATAATTGTATTCTAGCCAAAGTATCCTCAGATTTGGAAAATTGGTCTTGTCTTCCTACTTCTTTTCAGGCTCGTATATCGGTGATTTAAAATTAATGTTCTCCCACATATTAATTTATTTTTTTCCATGATTCCTCTCGCTCCACCGATTGACTACTGGAACAAACTAGATGCATGTGTTTCACAGTATATATGGAATGGGAAACGTCCTCGTATTAAACTTGACTACCTTACAACGATATAGATTACTTGGAGGTCTTTCTTTCCCTAATTTTATACTGTATGCTCAAGCCTTTTCCCTCCGCCCTTTATCAGTTTGGTTTGCTCCTGACACTTCTGTGTCTTGGAGAGCAATTGAGGAATCTATTGTTTACCCGTATAAATTGAAGCATCTTGTTTTTTCGGGGGCTTCCGCTTAGGCAGTGTAAATCTCGGTTTGGTCCCATTGTAACCCACCTCCTCTCCACATGGAGGGATGTTGAAAGACATTCACAACTAGTTTCAATATGGCATAGGCATTCACCTATTTTCCACAATAATAACCTTTTGTCAGGCAGTACTCCATTTCGTTGTCCGCAATGGACTCACAATAAAGTAAACACTCTGGGAGATATCTATGATGATAGTGGTTTAAAATCCTTCCTGAATCTCAAAACTCAATATAATCTGCCGGGCACCTCCTTCTTTATGCGCATTAGATCGGCCCTACGGGCGTATGGGGTGCCTTGGAACGCTCAACCGCCTGTTCACCCTTTGCACAAACTAATCCTTCCTTCTGAGGAATCTCCCTTCTCTGCTTCAGTCATCTATTTCTTTCTTCTTGAGCATTTATACAAACCTTTGTTTATTACAACTGTTTGGGCTAAGGATCTTAATGAGGAGGTGCAAGTTTTATTTTCGGATCAGGTATGGGGTATGTTTAAATTGTCTTCTAAAATCCCTAATCACCAAATGATTCATTGGGAATTGCTGCATAGGGTTTACTTGACTCCAATTAAATGTTTTTATATGAATCTGTCATTTTCTCCTAAGTGTAATCTCTGTTCCCAAGGAGTTTTAGGCACATTTTTGCATTTTTTTGAGAGTGCCCCTCTCTCTCGCCTTTTTGGACTCAGCTCTCACAGGACCTATCATATTTATTGGGTCCTGAGATATGTTTGACTCCGCGCCATTTTTTCATGAATGACTTTTGGGACTTCACCTTGTCCGTCCAACAAAGATGTTTACTGTTAGCTGCTCTCACAGCAGCAAAAAAATTGCTAGTCAACCATCGGAATCTTCCTCACACAATAGACAGATGAACCTGGACTGTGTATTTGTTGGACATTATCTCGATGGAACTCTCAACTTCTCGTATACATGGATCTAATGTGAAAACTGTAAATTCATGGCATTCAGCTTTTAATGTTGTGTCATCTTTTCTAAAATCTTTGTAAAAAATATTTTATTGTTATTTATTTATCTATTAATATAAATTATTTATTTTATTTATTTAACTTTTTTTTTTTTTTAGTCTACCAGGTGGTGGATGGGTTGGGGTGGGTTCTAAATTTGTACAGCTGCTTTTTGTTTTATATTACTGCTCCCTGAAAAAATAAAAAATAAATAATAAAAAAATAAATAAACAGCTGTTGCCAAATAAATAATAATAATAATAATTTGTAGAAATTTGCCATTTGCATGTTTTTATACAATCTGTTTACTTCCCATTCATGGTTAGCTTTAGAGGTGGGGTTAGGGATGGACTTTTTTGTTTGATACAAAACTGCTGTCTCATAAAATTGTTACATGTTTCTGTGATATTGGATTAAAAAGAAACTACACCTTGGTCACATTACTTAAACATCACCAACACCACCACTAAACAACCACTAAAACAAAAACAAAAAAAAACATTAAACTGTTTTTTTAAATCTTTAGCTTGTGTTCACCACATACCTTATTTCAGGCATTTACCCAAAAGCCCATTCAAAAAACCAATTGACTTTGGGAATATGGAACCAGAAGTTCCAACTTGAACTAACTTGTTAAATGCTAACTTGTTTCCAGGTTTTAGGACTTGTTCTTATAGCACATCTATCTTTAACTACAACAGATGGAGCGAACACAAAATCAAAGTTGTCTAAGACATTACTTTATTGTCCATTGATTTTCTTTTATTATTTGGTTTGAAGCCATCTGGTGCAATATAATGTTATTTGTTTCTCCAAAGAATCGTATCAAAATAAGCAGCTGAGATCCGCCAATGCAAATGTGGAGCAACATTATCTTAATCCTGTTTCATGCCCAATTATCCTTGTTTGCAATTGAAAAGGAAACTATTTGTTCGTCATCCGCACCTTTTGTTAGAACAGGCGTTTGTGTAGATTCATATTAGCTGGAGTTCATTGCTCACAGCCTTTCCAAGGCTCTCCGCTGAGCTCAGATCTGTTTTGTTTGCGGCAGGCCTGTGGTTGGCTGCCTTCTCCATTCCCTGTAGGAAGCCAGTGAAGCGCTGGGTTTTTGACGGTCATTATATATCACTGTCAGGTAGATCCGGGATTGGGCCAAAGGAGTATTTTGTTCCAGTGATCAGAGAGATTCAGCACTGGAGTTCAGCGCTAATGTGACAGCTTTCACGAGTCATTTCCTGTTTTCATCCAGTATGGAGCCAAACAATGGCCCCAAAAGACACTTAAAGGGAGAGTTCACCTAAAAATTAAATTCTTATTCTTATGTTGTCCCAAAACTATATGTTGCAGTGTTTTTTGTCTATACAATGAAAATCAATGAGGTCCAGTGTTTAGCGTTTTGGAGCCCATTGACTGTTATTGAATGGGCAAAAAGAAAAGAAAAGAAAACATGACTAACTAATAAATAAATAAATAAATTAATTAATAAAGTATATGAAGGTTGAAAATATATTTACACATATATTACAAATATTTAAAAATCTAAATACATTTTTAATTCAAAATTTATTTCAATAAGCTGCAGTTTACACCATATATTAAACATATTTAAAACATGTTTTGAATAGATTATTTATTTAATTTTATTTTATTTTGTATACATATATTTCCCGCTCTGAAGATGGACATTAGTTGAAACTATAGAATGTGGGATCAGCAAAGTTTTTTAACAGTGATTTAAACAGAAAGTGTCCAGAATGTCAACATGCTTAAAAATCATCCCCATTCTCCTCAAAGAGACAGATAATTCCCTGTGAGACCATTTTATCCATCGCAAAAAAGGTCATTTTGAACTTTATGTCCCTATAAAAGCCTCATTGTACGCTGATTGATTATATTCTTGATGTCTTGGTTTAAAAGAATGTGCAGTGCATTGCTTCCATGCTGTTATTGAGCAACTAGAAGAATCCCTTTGGCTTGTAACTCGATGTAGATCCATGCCAAGTTTCAGAGATATATGCAAAATAAGAATCATTCCCTCTACTGCAGCTCTCAAATCTCACATGCTCTTGCACACATTTACATCATGCTATGTTTGGCTTCAATGAACATGTTAAATGTCCAACATACTGCTGGCTCATTGGAAAAATGTGCCTCTATGTACAATTTTGCAAAACTCCAAAAATGTCCCTATATATAACTTTACTGCAACTTAACTTAACTTACTTATATTAACTTTACTGCAGCTTTTAGCTAAATTGAACACTAGTGGCAGTAAAACACCAACAACTTTTATTTATTTTCATACAAATTATGATTACAGGAGCAGATTGTTTATTAAAGTCTTTTTCACTCAGTTTCTTACATAGTACCTGATGACCTCAAAACACTTTTACCATAGTTTATTACTCGTAAACTAAAACATTTTGATGTTTTCATCACATAACCAGGTTCATATGTTTGTCTGTTCTGACATAGTAAACTTGCTCAGTAGCGCACCCAGTACAGCATTGCAGTTGCATTATCGGACACTCAGGTATGAATCCTATGAAACACGAGTCACAATAAAAGAGTTCAAAGACTTTTAGAAGCAAGTTAAAATGGCATGGTTGCTCCAGCTAATGAGTTTTTAGCTCATGTTTGTGTTTGTTAACACTATCGGTTAGGTTTAGTGTATGACATTATTTTTAAACATGATAGAGCATTAACCTTTCCTTAATTTCTGAACTGCTGTAATACGTACAACAACCAATATAATAAAAGTCGCCAGATTTACGTTCATCTGTTTCGGAAAACACTTAAAGGGGTGGTTGATTGCGATTTTACTTTTTTAACTTTAGTTAGTGTGTAATGTTGCTGCTTGAGCATAAACAATATCTGCAAAGTTACGAAGCTGAAAGTTCAATGCAAATGGAGATATCGTCTTATAAAATTCTGGTAGTTTAACGCCTACAAAAACGACTGTTAAGGGACTACAACGAGTTACTTCCCGGGTCCGTTACGTCAAGAACCCAGAATTTGACATAAACCCCGCCCCCGGGAACACGCAGCAAAGGGGGCGAAGCCATATTAAAAGCTAACAGAAGCAGTAGCATTTACAAATAACATCGTATCTAAAAGTATGAGACAACAACAAACAAAAAACGTTTAGAGGCTGTTTAGCCAAGAAGTGACAGAACGCTGTGGAATAAAGGTAAATTTTGTGAAAAATAATCTTTTTTTTTTTTTTTTAACAAACGAAGCATTAACACATGTTAGACTGCACCCCATAAACACAATCAAGTCAAGAAAAAAAAAACAGTCAACCACGCCTTTAACACACTTTTAGTGGCACTCTGGACGTTTTACTTTGATATGTAATGTAATTTGATAATGTAAAATTTTGCTGAAATTTGTCAGTAATTATAACGCTGGTGCAACACGTATTTAAGTGGGAGATTTGAGTGTGTGCGCGCACGTGAATGAGGTTTGAGAGCTTTCTGTAAGTAACAACTTAAATTGAGGTCTTTTTTTTTCTTCTTCATGTGTGGCGTCAGAAGACTTGGAATCTGACAGTATGAAGATTCTTCTAAACGTCTCCTTTGGTTTTGCATTGAAGAAAACAGCCGTGCAGGTTTAAAATTATATAAGGGTGAGAAATGATGACAGAATTCTCATTTTGGTGTGAACTAATTTGGAATTGGTTGATTTGTTGAAACCAAATTTATTGCAGATGGATGTGAAATTGAAAGTATTTTCTTATTTGTTTGTTACTTTGATTTATTACTCTTGTAATTCTCATCCTCTGAGTTACTCTTCCACTATTCATTTGTCTCCTCACAGACGCCTGGAGAAATTGTGGCTGCACAGAGGTGTTGCCGGTGTTTTATTTATCCCAGTTATTGCCAAGGGCCTCTTCTCTGTTCTCTGGACTCCTGACCCCACAGGATCCATAAAGGCTTGTAGTCTACAAGACACTTTGTGATGTAGAGAAACCCAGAACCACTGCCATGGAGCTGTACTTTCTGTCTATCTTGTCATCCAGTGCCTTGAAGGAAGGTGTGGGTTTCTTTAATGAACAATGCTCAATTATTCAGAAATTTATTAAAAATGGAATTCATATATGTTTTATTTTGGTATGACTGAGATACTCTTATAGTTTTATTATTATTATTATTTCTATATTTTCATATAGAAGTTTTAGTAATTCTATTAGTGTATTTATTATTATTTTTTTATTTATTTATTTTTTGGTTTTGGTTATTTTTAAACAAACTGAAACTAAATGAAAATTAGAAATTGTGCTTGGCAACTAGCTGAAATAAAATGTTACATTAAAAATATTTCATTTCAAGTAACTAAAATTAAAACCATGAAAACTAAAAGACTTCCAATTCACGTGAGCCAATATTTTATTCACAATATAATATAAATAACATAACAAATGTTTAAACAGATAAATTGTACACGTTTATCCACTAAATGAGCTCATTTCAAATTTTTGCCTGCTACAGGTCTCAAAATAGTTGGAACGGGGACATGTTTACAATGGTGTAGCATATCATCTTCTTTTCAAAACAGTTTGAAGATGTCTGGGCATCGAGGTTATGAGTTTCTGTAGTTTTGGTGTTGCAATTTGGTCCCATTCTTGCCTGATAAACTAGGTTTCCAGCTGCTGAAGAGTTTGTGGTCGTCTTTGACGTATTTCTGTTTAATTATGCGCCAAATGTTCTCTACAGATGAAAGAACTGGGGCCAGTTGCATAAACTCTATGTTAAGACTGTGTCTTAAGAACAAGTTTGACAAACTAGCAGTTAGCAAAGGGGTAATTGGTCTTATTTTTGCATTTAACTTAGACTAAACTACAATTTAATGTAACTCAATTAAAAATATTATGGCCAGTCTCAAATAAAAAAATGAGATGACTAACTTTTAAGACTAGACTTAACCTTTTATGCAACCGGCCCCTGGACTGCAGGCAGGCGTATTCAGCATCCGGACTCTTCTACTACAAAGCCATGCTGTTGTAATAGCTGCAGTATGTGGTTTTGCATTGTCTTGCTAAAATATACAATCTCTGGAGGGGAGCATATGTTGCTCTAAAACCTTTATATACCTTTCAGCATTCATAGTGCCTTCCAAAACATGCAAGCTGCCCATAACGTATGCACTTATGCACCCCCATACCATCAGAGATGCTGGCTTTTGAACCGAACGCTGATAACACGCTGGAAGGTCTTCTTCTTCTTTAGCCTGGAGGACACGGCATCTGTAGGCGGATTGTGTTTACCGACAGTGGTTTCTGGAAGTATTCCTGGGCCCATTTAGTAATGTCAATGACAGAATCATGCCGATGACTGATGCAGTGTCGTCTGAGGGCCCGAAGACCACGGGCATCCAACAAAGGTCTTCGGCCTTGTCCCTTACGCACAGATTTCTCCAGTTTCTCTGAATCTTTTGATGATGTTATGCATTGTAGATGATGAGATATGCAAAACCTTTGCCATTTGACGTTGAGGAACGTTGTTTTTAAAGTATTCCACAATCTTTTTACACACTCTTTCACAGATTGGAGAGCCTCTGCCCATCTTTACTTCTGAGAGACTCTGCCTCTCTAAAACATACCTTTTATAGCTAATCATGTTACAGACCTAGGGCCGTATGTATAAAGCCACTCAGAGTAAAATTTTAGTCCTAAGTGTGTCAAAATTCTAAGAATTAATAATAAGAGTAATTTTACTCTTATTTCTAGACTTAAGAATAAGAGTGATTTATAAAGGTTCCTAAGAGTTAAGACTAGGTCTCAGCTCCTAGATTATTTAAGAGAGCTGAAGAAGTCTCCTAACCTAGTTAGGAGTAACAAGATGGCAGTAAAGAGGAGTAGACAAACACGTTCCAGCGAACATATGACATACTGGAGTTATATGATGATATGGAGTTGATAAAATGATACAAACTTGATTGTCGAGAAGTTTAATAACCTCTTCCACTCAACAAGTCAATGCTCTAACTGCAGAAATGAAAGTAATTAATTTTTTCTTTGGCTGGAAAATTGGAAAAATGCAGCAATGCACTGGTAATGACACTGTAAGCAGGGTCTTGCATATTGTGGCACTAACCCCACCAAACACAGTGGCCAAAAGTGATGTGTGGAAAGTTTTTATTTTTATTTTGTATGACCCCACATTTCACTTAAACCATTAAAATACAAAGGACAAAAAAACTGTTGCCAACTGCTTTCAATTGAAAGTAGCTAAAACTGGTCACTTAATGTTGCTAGATGACTATATTGTTACGACCTCTAGGGGTTCGACGTAGCAGAAATAGAAAACAGTATCCACACCAGAGAGATGCCGAAAAAACTAGTTTTATTTCTCATATAAGGGAATATCTTCAGGGGCAGACAAAGCCAAAACAATAAACAAAACAAACTTCTTTTTGATAACTAAATAACCTCAAGGAAAAATAAAGAAAACAAACTACAAACCAACTTCCCTACCTCCCTCAACCATAAACAAAGTGAAAAATAGACACAAAATAAAATGGCGTCTAGCCCCCTACAACCCTTAATTCGGCAAACATGTAATAAAGTAATTACAAAGTTCCAGGGCGTACACAAAGCAGAATCAGAATCCAAGTCATAGTCAAAACGGGCAATGTTCAGATAAACAGGAGATATAAAATTTGATCTCAGAATAACTAACACTCAACAGATTTACTATAGGTCTACTCAGAATATCTCTCTCTGGCACGACAATCCACAGAACAATAATTAATCAGAATTCTAGTAAAGACACAATGGTACGAAGTCGACGAGGCTCGAAGGCAGAAGACGAGTGTTTGAGGTGGTCCTTATCTATTGTTGAGAAGCTCCTGCCGTCCAGCTACCGCTGATGAAGAGTGCTTTCAGCGAGCTTCGTGCGTGTCTTATTGTCAAACCAGCCGCTGATAAGTGGTGCCTACTCTGTTTATTTTTGTGTTTTCTTTGATGTTCTGTTGATCTGTGTTTTATTTGTCTATTCTATATTGATTTACTTTAGTTTATTTGATTCAATTCTTTAATCAATCGGCAATAGATATAATAATACGACTCGTGAGCTGTTTGGCCATTAATACATGGTTAAATTGATCTTCTGTCTTGCGCGTCCTTCTTATGTTACTTAACCCCCTTCCTGAATGAGCATTTTAGAAGTGGGGTTTGTAACATTATCACAAATAAAACAATTGACTCAAAGCATATTCACAATATGCTTACAAAATCTTGCACATTTTTATTTTTTTTTTATTTTTTTATTAAGGTTGAATATGTCAAATTTCCTAGGATGGACGTCACTTTTGGCCACTACTATATGGCAGTTAATTGACTTTCTAACTGTCCGCCAAACCATATTGCAAAAACAAGCCAGTTTTATGAGGGTTGTGGGTTTTCCTAGAGTTGTTGTAGCCATTTATGGAACTCATGTTCACATCATTGCTCCAACTGTAAACGAGGAGACATACCATTACCAATAGAAAACGAAGCATCAGTAATAATTTGTGATAATTTTGCACAATGCAAAGCATTTAAAAAAAAATATATATACATAGATACACATATATATATATATATATATATATACTTATTTAAATATTAAAATATTTCAGTGTCTTAATTAAACTATTTTATTGTAGTTACATTAAATGATTGGTGTTGTGCTGCTGTGACTTTACATGAGCAGGCTCACTTGTCACGTTTTGACATCATTGTAGTCCTTAGTTCACAACACTTAAGTGTCACCTCAGTCAACACTTAAGAATCAGTTTTAGGCTTTACTGAAAGTTGCTTTTAGCTTCTTTATAAAAGTCTCCTACTCTTAGAAAAGTCCTACTTTTTACTAAGAATTTTTTTAAACTTAAGTCAAAGCTTAAGACTATTCTTAAGAGCATTTCTGAGAAGTTTTATACATGCAGACCCTAATTTCAATTAACTTAATTAGTAACTATTATTGCATCCAATTTTAAATGAGCTAATTTAGTGGATAAAATTGTAAAATTTCTCCGTTTAAAAATATTGGCTCATGTGATTTGAAAGTCTTTTAGTTTTCATTTTATTCAAATTTTAAAAACGTCCCAACATTTCCGGAATTCGGGTTGTAATACTCTATATTTTTATTTCCGTCAGAAGAGTTTAATATTTATTTCAGATAACAAAAATATTGTATTTATGGTTTTCATTTTAGTATCACACAAGGTGTAAACAAAGTGTTATTACTTTTTAAATGTTTACACCACATGACATTGTTAAAGTCATTAAATTGAAACTTTTCTTGAAAATGGTACATGACTTCAATACGAAAATGGAATTTCTAAGAACTTGCCACAGAAAACTAGATTTTCAAATGTAGTTACTGGGGATACACTCATTTTTTTTCCCCCAGTACTCGCCCGATAACAATAGGGACTTTAAGCAGCCTCCACTGCTGGAACGGCAACGGCATTCCAACATCATATTGCGCGTTCGCGACTTCAACTGCTACTTCGTGGCGTTCTACTGTAACTGTTTACTAGCGGAGAACAGCTGTTTTGCCGTAGTCGTTACAATGTGACAGCTTATGTAGTTAAATGTTGCGTTTTATGGTATATACCATTTAATTCCATCACTATAAGATTCTACCATTAGTCTTTCATTTAATCTGTGTTGATGATGTTTTAAACTTAGGCTAAGTACGCTAAAGATTTTTTTCGACTACGGCAAAGCAGCTGTTCTCCGCTAGTAGAACGCCACGAAGTAGAACGCCACGAAGTAGCAGTTGAAGTCGCGAACGCGCAATTTGACGTTGGAATGCCGTTGCCGTTCCAGCAGTGGAGGCTGCTTAAAGTCCCTAATACTTTTATTTTTGGTACTTGCCGATACCGAGTACTGATACCGATATTTTCATTGCATTTGTAAATTTTTTAAATATTGGGTACAGAAACCAAAAGAGTATGTACCAATGTTAATTGGTTAACTTCATTTATCAAATAGTCAAACCAAAATTTATTCAGACACCTTCAACATTTCTCACATCATCACAGTTTATTCGCTATAGTTTATGGTAATAACATATGACAATAACTCAGAGTTAAACTGTTTCAGAACAAATTCAGCTTGATAAGGTCAGATAACTTTTATAGAAAGGTATGTAATGAATTACAATCACCCAAAAATTATTCAGACAGCTCTTAGTATGACAATATTTACACAACTATCAATACTTTGTCGGGCAACCCTTAGCCTTAATGACAGCATGTAGTCTCCTGGGCATGCTGTCAACCAGGTTCATGTAAACCTGGGGCCGTATGTATAAAGCCGCTCAGAGTAAAATTTTAGTCTTAAGTGTGTCAAAATTCTAAGAATGATGTCATTTTACTCTCATTCCTAGACTTAAGAATAAGATTCATAAAGGTTCCTAAGTGTTAAGACTAGGTCTCAGCTCCTAAATTATTTAAGAGAGCTGGAGAGGTCTCCTAACCTAGTTAGGAGTAACAAGATGGCAGCAAAGAGGAGGAGACACACACTTTCCAATGAAGATATGATGCACTGGAGTTACGGTATATGATGATATGGAGTTGATAAAACGATACAAACTTGATCGTTATGATAGTAAATTTTTTTTTTTTTTGTAACTGACAAAGTAAGAAATTTAAATAACTTCTTCCACTCTACAAATCAATGCTCTAACTGCAGAAATGAAAGTAGTAATGACATTTTTTTTGGCTGCAAAATTGGTAAAATGCAGCAATGCACCAGTGATGACACTGTAAGCAGGGTCTTACATGTTGGGGCACTAACCCCACAAAACACAGCAGTGGCCAAAAGTGATATATGGGATTTTATTTATTTATTTTTTCTTATGACACCACATTTCACTTAAACCATTAAAATACAAAGGACAAAAAAAAAAAAAAAAAAAAAAAAACACTGACCAGTGTTGCCAAATGCTTTCAGTTGAAAGTAGCTAAAACTTGTCACTGGTGTTGAGTATTTGCTGAGTTACAGTTCATTTTAGTAACACATTTCTGAAAGCAGTTCACGGAGACGGAGAAGACAGAGAGCACACCCTGTTTGTTTCATTTTTTTTTTTTCCAAAAGCACAAAGTTTTGTTGTTATTGTGAGTGTACAGTTTTTATTGATGTATAACACTTATTTGTGTGACCAAAATCAACAGAGTATTTTTAGTGTCTTTTGCACTGATCTTAAAAAAAAAACTGAGCTGGTATCGCCGGCGATACCGTTGACCCCAGGGAGTTAATGTTGCTAGATGACCTCATAAAGTTGAATTCACTGATCTATATTTATATACTGTAGATCAGTGAACTCGCCTTTATGACATCATAGGAGAGTCTCGGAATATAGATAAGCTTTGTCCAAGAAACTGATTTTGTTGCTAGGATAAGGAAGTCACTAAATCTTGAGATAAAATCACTGAATTGGCAACATTGGCACACTAACTACAATATAAGTTATTAACAATTCATTAGTCCTCTTGTTTTTGCATGTGTTCATAATTTCTTTGTATGACAGCATGGCCGAAAATTATGAGCTCACAATTTGGCATGTTTCATTGCATCATTATCACAAATAAAACAACTGACTCTAAGCAACTATGCAATATGCTTACAAAATCTTGAACTTTTAAAAAAAAAAATTAATTAAAGGTGAAGATGTCAAATTTCCTAGGCCGGACATCACTTTTGGCCACTACTATATGGCAGTTTATTGACTTTCCAACTGACCGCCAAACCATATTGCAAAATTAAGCCACTTTTTTGAGGATTGTGGACTTTCCTGGAGTTCTTGGAGCCGTTGATGGAACTCATGTTCATTATTGCTCCAACTGTAAACGAGGAGACGTACCAATAGAAAACAAAGCATCAGTAATAATTTGTGATAATTTGGCACAATGCAAAGCATTTAAAAAGATTTAAATATTAAAATATTAAATATTAAAATATTTCAGTGCCTTAATTAAATGATTTAATTGTAGTTACATTAAATGATTGGTGTTGTGCTGCTGTGGCTTCACATGAGCAGGCTCACTATTGGCTGATTCAGAGGTCAAGGTCATCCATTTTGTGTTGACATCATTGTAGTCCTTAGTTTACAACACTTAAGTGTCACCTCAGTCAACACTTAAGAATCAGTCTTAGACTTTACTGAAAGCTGCTTTTAGCTTATTTATAAAAGTCTCCTACTCTTAGAAAAGTCATACTTTTTATTAAGAATTTTTTGACACTTAAGTCAAAGCTTAAGACTATTCTTAAGAGTATTTCTGAGAAGTTTTATACATACGGGCCCTGAGCTTCAATTTTTTCCCAGACTCGGTCTGAATAATTTTTGGTTCCAAATTTGTATCAATTTTATTGGTAGTCCACTGTATGAAGAAGTTTTGAGTATAGTATGTCTCAGTTTACTTTATTTTGCTATCTTCACTTACATAAATTAACTATAGTATCCTGCACCCTAGTAAAAAATATCAACAATTATATTTGGTCTCTGAATAATCTTTGGTATGACTGCATATCCTTCGTTTATTTTCATACTTAATGCTACACATTAAAATTAATTTTAAGATTTTGTTACTTTCACTGTTAATTTTTTTATGCTCTATGGTACATCATCTTTAATTTAATAGCATTGGAGCTGCTCCATTGCAGCGGTTTAGTACTGTAATTTTTTTGTACGCGTTTTTCTGTAATAATGCAGGGAACCACTCGTTATAAATCTCCTAACTGTGATATTTTCAGAAATAGAAGTTGCATTTTTTTTTCATCTGAAACGTGCTGCGATTTATATTCCAAAGCCACTCATATAATGCAGAAACACTCATGAAGCAAGCAAAACACGCTCAACACGCGCACGTAATTGTACTGGTGCAGAATGAGAGGGACAAGTAGGCCTACAGAACAGCCTAGCGCATTTCACACAGGCTGCGAGGTTCACTCTTGCCAGAAAGTCGTGTATGCTTAAGGTTGAAAATAAATTATGTTTATAGTGAATGCCCCTATAAAATGTCTTATATTTACAATTTAGTTTTAATCAGAAGTGCTCTCTCTCTCTCCCCCTCCCTCCCCCTCCCGTCAAGTAACTTCTGCATTGTTTTAATTAGTTGTTTTTGACATATCCAACCGAACTACAAACTTTCCAGTGATGTCTGTGAGAAAGGGATATTCACTCGACAAAGTCGCGTATCTGCGCCGCCACTCAGTGCTCAATCCACTCAGCGTGCTTTGCTTATCAGCTCGCGCACATCAGCTATACAGGCAATAATACTGAATGTTTAACATTATTCATTGCATACATCTGCTTTTAGTTTAGTATGTTTAAACTAGTGGTGGGCATAGATTAATTTTTTTAATCTAGATTAATCTCACTGTAATCTTGGAATTAATCTAGATTAAAATGGCTCATTTGAATTCTGCCAAGTAGATCAGAATAAGTTTACTACTAGTAGTAAACAACTAGCAGTCATCACGAATTTAATATTGATAATAACATCAAAGACATTCCTTAAAGATAAGGTTTTAATAGTTTTAGTAGTAGTAGCCTATTACGTTCTGCCCAATATCTTCAAGTGAAACCGAACTTTTATTTTGACGGGTTGCCGTGAGGATAGTTTTTCTCAAATGAAACGCTCGAATGCTCATGAAGTGACTCTCAGAGCAGTTCTGGAGATGTTGTTCATGTATTTATGTCCTTAGTGAGACGACAGACGTTAATATCGCCGCAAGCGTCACGCGGTCTTCTGTATGAGTAGTGAACAAACCCGTGCGTCTGCGGTATATTAACACAGAGACACACAGAAGTCATATTTAAATAGACGTTTTGCGGCTTAATATTTACAAATAGGAGTGGGAGTGTGCTCACTTGTGTGTGCGCTTACGTTTGTTTGTGTGTGTGTGTGTGTGTGTGTGTGTGTGTGCGAACCGGGGCGGAACTCCGCTGTGCGCGCGATACAGAGAGCGCCACCATGTAACGTAGAGACAGAAATGACTTGCCGATTTCCATTGGGAAGCTTCTTAAAAATAAATTTTCCCTGAAGCAAACCCGGCGGCTTCATAGCTGCATCCATGTTAGCACGCATACACACAGGTTCGAAGACTCGTTCTCGCCCCCTACAGTGCAATTCGGCAAGTATACATCCGCGCTAAAATATCAAGATGAAAGTCATCATAGCTTGCGTAGTATAGACCCAGCTCCCAACCCAACTTTGAGAATAGATTAACGGCGATATTTTTTTTATCGCCCGATAAGAGTCTCACGTTAACGCAGCACGTTAACGCCGATAACGGCCCACCACTAGTTTAAACTTAATTTATTTTAACTTTATTTCAATCAGAAACATTCATTATTTATTTCAAACACTATTGATTTATGGTTTTAGTTTTAGTTAACTCCCTGTATTCAAGGTGTAAGGAGTGTTATTACATTGTACTTGATTTATGCACCTCATGACTTTTTTAGAGTTATTAAAGGGACAATTCATCCAGCTCAAGAATGTTGGTAACCAAAAAGTTGACGTAGCCATTGACACCCACAGTATTTGTTTCCATACTATGGAAGTCAATGGCTTCCGTCAACTGTTTCGTTACCTTCATTCTTCAAAATATCTTCTTTTGAAAAAAGAAACTCATACAGTTTTGTAACAACATGAGGGTAAATGATGACAGAACTTTACATTTTTTTGTAAACTGCTTGACTTTAATCAAGCAAATCTGTTACGTGAACAGCATATTACATGTCCCACCAGAGAAAGTAATATATTGGATCACTGTTACACCACAATAAAGAATGCATATCACTCTGTCCCACGGGCAGCTTTGGGGCTCTCTGATCACTGCCTGGTTCATCTTATACAACCTACAGGCAAAAACTTAAATCTGCTAAACCCGTGGTAAAGACTGTAAAGAGATGGACCAATGAGACAGAGCGGGTTTTACAAGCCTGTCTCGACCTTACTGATTGGAGTGTTTTTGAAGCTGCTGCCACCAATCTGGATGAGCTCACAGAGACTGTAACTTCATATATCAGTCACTGTGAGGATATATGCATTCCCACCAAGACTTAAGTAATATTAAACAATGATAAGCCATGGTTTACAGCAAAACTCAGACACCTTCGTCAGGCCAAAGAGGACGCCTACAGAAATGGGGACAGAGTCTTGTACAATCAGGCCAGGAACACACTGAATAAGGAGATTAGAGTGGCTAAAAGGACCTACGCTAAAAAGTTGGAAGATCAGTTCACTTCCAATGACTCCGCTTCAGTGTGGAAAGGCCTGAAAGCCATCACCAAGTACAGGACACCATCCCCCAGCACTGAAGTGAATCAACAACTTGCTGAAGACTTGAATGAGTTTTATTGTAGATTTGAACCCCCCCACACCCATCCTGACCATCTCTCTACACAACTGTTAACACCTCCAGCAACCCCCCCACTGCCCGCCCCCACTCCTGTACTTCAGATCAGTGAAGAAGATGTGTGCCAGGTCTTCAGGAAGAACAAGAGAAGGAAGGCACCAGGCCCAGACGGTGTGACACCAGCCTGCTTGAAAACCTGTGCTGACCAGCTGGCCCCCATCTTCACACAGATCTTCAATAGATCTCTGGAGTTGTGTGAAGTCCCTTCCTGTTTCAAACGCTCCACCATCATCCCTGTTCCAAAGAAACCCAAGATAACAGGACTTAATGACTACAGACCTGTGGCTCTAACGTCTGTCGTCATGAAGTCATTTGAAAAACTGGTTATGGCTTATCTGAATGACATCACTGGACCCTTACTGGACCCCCTGCAGTTTGCTTACCGAGCAGACAGGTCCGTGGATGATGCAGTCAACATGGGACTGCATTACATCCTGCAACACCTGGACAAATCAGGGACTAATGTAAGGATCCGGTTTGTGGACCTTAGTTCGGCCTTCAACACCATCATCCCTACACTCCTCCAGACCAAACTAACCCAGCTCTCTGTCCCTAGCTCTATCTGTCAGTGGATCACCAGCTTCTGACAGATAGGCAGCAACTAGTGAGACTGGGGAAATTCATGTCAAACAGCTGCTCCACCAACACTGGTGCCCCTCAGGGATGTGTTCTCTCCCCACTGCTCTTCTCCCTGTACACCAACAACTGCACCTCTAAAGACCCCTCTGTCAAGCTCCTGAAGTTTGCAAACGACACCACACTCATCGGCCTCATCCAGGACAGTGACGAGTCTGCTTACAGACTGGAGGTTAAAGAGCTGGCTGTCTGGTGCAGTCTTAACAACCTGGAGCTCAACATGCTCAAAACAGTGGAGATGATCGTGGACATTAACGGTGCCCCCCTGCCCATCCTTCAAGAACTGTATACATCCAGAGTGAGGAAAAGGGCTCAGAAAATCACTCTGGATCCCTCACATCCAAGTCATCCCCTTTTTGAACTTTTGCCATCTGGCCGGTGCTACAGAGCCCCAATTACCAGGACAGCCAGGCACAAGAACAGTTTCTTCCCCCAGGCAATCCAACTTATGAACAGTTAAATGCCCCCCCCCCCCCAATTATGCAATAACAATGTACAATAACCTTATATTTATTTGCTAACACCTCCATCCTAGTACATCCCTTCACCTCCTTCTATTCTATCCCACTCTATCATCTATAGCACAACTGTATATACAATGATTTATGTTTCAAATTATTTTTATTTTTCATTTTTTTGTTTATTTATATTTGCATATGTGTATTTTTTTTATTTTCATCTTATTTTTATTGTCTGTGTGTCGTTGTTGTCTCTGTGAACTGGAAGCTTGTGACACTAAAATAAATTCCTTGTATGCGCAAGCATATTTGGCAATAAAAGCTCTTTCTGATTCTGCTTCTGATTCTGTCCCTCAAAGGTTTGTTCTTTATCGTGGGCACTTGTTCATTAATGTCATTGACCCATTTCATAATTCGATATGTATTGTTCTCATGCCACCAGACTGCAGATTGTTGGCCGCATCTATCCATCTCTGATGCTTACGATCACTGGCCAGGCCCGGATGACCTTGGGAAAGGTGGCGGCACCTCAGAGACTGCAGCTGTCGGTGTTGGCTCCTGTATTGTCCAGGCCTCCATGCCCTTTAAAAAGACGTGCAAACCTTTGAAAGCAACTGCGCTGTGAGTGCTGGGCAAAAAATGAAGGCCAGTTATCACCCTGCGCTGACATAAGGCCGCTTATGGTCTTTTTTTATGGTCAACGTATTCAGTTTTAAAGATAAAATCACTGCGGTGCTGGAAAAATCCACAGTTCAGCCTTTTATATATTAGCTTAGCCATGTTCAATGACTCTGTTAGAGAATGTTACTGCTTCCAATGTTTCGGTCTATTTTCTAGCAAACTCTCGGAAACAAAAATCTGGCGGGGTTTGAGAAATTGCTTGTTATTTACTTTAATAACCCAAGCTTTGCACAGAAATCTCAAGCACAACTCACCATGAGCTTTGCCTCTAGGCGGCTTCAGAAACTCCAGAGGAAATCCTTTATTATTTCTGAGAAGTCAGTTTGTGCCTCGACTTTAAACACCTTAGCTTTGTTTTGGTGGCTCTGCATGATATGTTTGGAATATTAAGGCAAAAAATGTGCTGACATGTCCACAAGAAAATGTCTGGCGTGATTGGCTTGAATATGCAGTGCGGAGGAAGCTGTTGAAGTGGTTGATTAACCTCATTAATAGTAATAAAATGTTTACAATTTGCAATATTTCCTCACATTTATGATGTAAGTACTTCTTATATCTTGAATAAAATATCTTAAAAATCAAGTTAAAAAATGAATGAATGAATAAGTAAATAAATTAAAAAAAAAATAATAATAATGGTGGTGATTTATCAATCAGAACTGATTGGAAGGTGAAATTTTATAGATTAAAAATATACATATGTAAACTTCAATAATAGTAATAAAATGTTTAAAATGTGTAATATTTTCTCAAATTTAAGAACTAATGCAGTAAGAAGAAGTATTTTTGAGAAAAATTATTGAAAAAATCAAGTTCAAAATAACACACACACACACACATATAATATTTGTGTGTGCGTATAGCAAAATTATATGTGTGTGTATTAGTTTGAAATTTTACTATTATAATTAACTACTATATATGTGTGTGTGTGTGTATATATATATATATATATATATATATATATATATATATTTATTATCATTATTATTATTATTTATTTTATTTATTTTTCCCTGTTCTTTTCATTGATTGATTGATTGATTGATTGCTACTTTGTTGTTTAGGAATGAAATGCCCCACAAAATTGCCATCTCTCCAGTTTTTTCTCCTCAAATTCAAGCCTTCTTTTTTGTTTAGGGGGATCTTGGTTTTCAAAAAGAAAAGCGACTGCAAACACATTTCCTCTGCATCTCTGTGTTTGCTACACTAGTTTTATGATTCAAGTGATCAGATTTTGATTAAAGAGTAGCAGTACAGCTTGCAGTAACTAAGATTGAAAGCAGGATTTAGTTTATTTCATGTAACTTCAAAGCAAATGAGGTGCCTTTATAGACTGAATACAAGTCTGAACACAGTCACAAGTTTCGAGTTACTAGGATTAATTTACAATTAATTATTATAATTTTTTTTTAATTAAATTACAACTACTTTATTAGAGCCACACATACAAAAAACACTATCAGTGCTTTTGTACAATAACAAATTTACATTATAATTTGCTGTTAAAGTGATTGACTTTGAATTAACAGCATAGCAGAGTCCGTTCATAATTGCCTGCTTCATTGTTCCTTCATTATTGTAGAACAAAGGTGAAAAACCGAGCTTTGCATGTTTGTTATTGTCTCATTTTGCTCTTCTTTTTTCATGCACTGCGTGATTGAGCCAGTGCAGTGCATTTCTCAGCACACGCCTCATTAGATCCACTTAGAGCAAACGCAAGCGGATTTCTCTCTCAGACCACTTATTTATCTCTGACGCATGGCTGAGTCTCAACCTCAGGTCTGAGCAATGAAAGCTGGTCTGTACGTCTGCAGCTCTGTTTAGAGTGAAGAGCGCAAAGGGAAATCCATGTAGGAGTTGAAATTAGTCTGGCTCAGAGGTCGTTCTTTCATACCTCAGGAGACAAACTGACAGAAATTTGTCTGATCTGAACACAGTTTGAGACACTGTTGAGACACATGAGGTTATGGGTTGTTTTCAGTGATTTTATTACCGTCAAAGGAAAACAGTTGAGACACTAATAAGTTAATTTCTATTATGTGGTGATGTTCTTGAGAAAGACATTTTAAACTCTTATTTTTTGAAATCCAGTTTTCGTATATAATCACTAGAGCTGCCAATTTAACATGGTAATTTAGTTAAATTTATAATTTTTAAGAAATTATTGAATGAAATTATTTTACATTTTTGCTTAAATTACTACTCTATTTAGATATTTAATTATATAGATATATAATTACATCAAAATGAATGAATTAATCTTGCCGTCCACCTTCGTCATATTTAATTTAAATGTATTTTTTTTATTTAATTCAGTTTATTTATTTAATTTAACAAATTTAAATGAAATAAAAATTTAATACATTATTCAATTTAATTATATTTATGTATATTTTAATCATTTTTATAATTACTTTTATTTTAATACATTTCATATATATTTAACATTTTCCTTTATTTAATTGTGATCAATTATTTATAAAGTTCCTTATATACCTTCATGTCATCTTTTAATATAATTTTAATTTAATTTACTCAATTTGATTCATTAATTTAATTTAATTTATATTATTTTATAAATTAAAATGAACTTAAATATATTTATTTATTGGAAAACATTATACTAACTATATATTCATTATAACTAATGAATGTAAGTTAATTATAAATAATTACATAACAATTATGCAATTAATCATGCCATTATCTTCACATCATATTTTAAATTACTTTTAATTAATTTTAATTAGTTAGTTTCATTTATTTTATCGAATAGATCAAAACAAATAATACAAATTAAATTACATTATTTTAATATATTAATTTTATTTAATTTTTCATTATTTTTATTTTTTCATTTCATATTGACTTATAATCAATTATTCATTAAGTTAATTATAAAAGATTTATGTTTAAAAATGAATGCAATGAATCGAGACCTATTCGCAAGTTGAAGGTAAGAATGTTTTTTTTTTTTTCCTGAATGATTGCATATAATTTATGTAATTTTAAATTTTTTTATTAATTTTATTAATTACATTTAATACTTTCATTGGTACTATTGTTTATATATATATATATATATATATATATATATATATATATATATATTAATGAGATATTACATAATTGAATCATTTTAATTCATTTGATTTAAATATTTCAACCCTAATAAACACTACATTCATCTCCTCGATGGCTCCAGACTCGGTGTGGACTCAGCATGGAGTCTAGTGAACAGATATTTTGCCGCCAAAGTGTATCAGTGTGCAGTAATCTCTCTGAACTGCTGTTCATATCTCGTTCTTTCATTCATATTTTAGCTTCTTCTTACAGTGATGTTCTCCATGGCTGACGTTCAGAATCACCATCTCTCCCGTTCCATTTAGTTACCATGGAGATCAGCAGTACTTTGATGTTTAAGTAATGCTATTATATTCAATATAGATTAATGCTATTATAATCAGCCAAAATACACTCACAATGGAGTCTATTTTTGGATGCTAGTATCACATAAAATACTTTTTTGGACTGAGGAAAGAATCCCAGATTCCACTATTTAAACTTAATGGTTCTTCATTACAATCACTGAAGTGAAAAAATGCTTGCCAGAATTTGGAAGCAATTTAGGTTGAGTTTTGCTTCATTACCATGCCACAACTATGAATTTG
Organism: Onychostoma macrolepis; assembly: GCF_012432095.1. Taxonomy (NCBI): domain Eukaryota; kingdom Metazoa; phylum Chordata; class Actinopteri; order Cypriniformes; family Cyprinidae; genus Onychostoma; species Onychostoma macrolepis. The sequence continues at coordinate 29,356,934 of NC_081176.1, read as the reverse complement.
ACTTTCACAACTATGAATAATTTAAAGCCTGTGGCATGTTGATAGGATGTTAAAAATAGTCGAAGGATGTAATATTTCGAAGACAATCCTGGTCAATCTTTTACCTAATATGAAAGTGAATGGAGATGGTGCTGTAAAGTTCCAAACTGACCAAAGAAATGTAGACACTTTTTAAAATCATTATCTCACTCTGCAAAGGCAAGAAACATCAATTTCAGTCTGAACATTTTTTTTTTTCTTCACAGAGAATTAATCTTGAGAATGGAAATATCTCCACTCTATCTTCAGGAAAAGGGCTGCAAGCCACTTCTGAACCAGAGACAACGTCAGAAGCATCTAAACTGGGCTGTGGAGAAAAATAACTGGACTGTTGCTCAGTGGTCCAAAGTCCTCTTTTCAGATGAAAGTAAATTTTACATTTCATTTGGAAATCAAGGTCCCAGAGTCTGAAGGAATAGTGAGAGGCACAGAATCCATGTTGCTTGAAGTCCAGTGTGAAGTTTCCACAGTCAGTGATGATTTGGGCTGCCATGTCATCTGCTGGTGTTGGTCCACTGTGTTTTCTGATGTCCACAGTCAACGCAGCCATCTACCAGGAAATTTTAGAGCACTTCATGCTTCCTTCTGTTGACAAGCTTTATGGAGATGCTGATTTCATTTTCCAGCAGGACTTGGCACCTGCCCACACTGCCAAAGGTACCAAAAGCTGGTTCAATGACCATAGTGTTACTGTGCTTGATTGGCCAGCAAACTCGCCTGACCTTCCTTGTCAAGAGGAAGATGAGAGACACCAGACCCAACAATGCAGATGAGCTGAAGGCCACTATCAGAGCAACCTGGGCTCTCATAACACCTGAGCAGTGCCACAGACTGATCGACTCCATGCCACGCCGCATTGCTGCAGTAATTCAGGCAAAGGAGCCCCAACTAAGTATTGAGTGCTGTACATGCTCATACTTTTCATTTCATACTTTTCAGTTGGCCAAGATTTATAAAATCCTTTCTTTGTATTGGTCTTAAGTAATATTCTAATATTTTGAGATACTGATTTTTGACTTTCATGAGCTGTAAGCTCTAATCATCAAAATTAAAAGAAATAAACATTTGAAATATATCAGTCTGTGTGTAATGAATGAATATAATATACAAGTTTCACTTTTTGAATGGAATTAGTGAAATAAATAAACTTTTGATGATATTCTAATTATATGACCAGCACCTGTATATATTAATGAGATATTACATAATTGAATCATTTTAATTCATTTGATTTAAATATTTCAACCCTAATAAACACTACATTCATCTCCCTCGATGGCTCCAGACTCGGTGTGGACTCAGCATGGAGTCTAGTGAACAGATATTTTGCCGCCAAAGTGTATCAGTGTGCAGTAATCTCTCTGAACTGCTGTTCATATCTCGTTCTTTCATTCATATTTTAGCTTCTTCTTACAGTGATGTTCTCCATGGCTGACGTTCAGAATCACCATCTCTCCCGTTCCATTTAGTTACCATGGAGATCAGCAGTACTTTGATGTTTAAGTAATGCTATTATATTCAATATAGATTAATGCTATTATAATCAGCCAAAATACACTCACAATGGAGTCTATTTTTGGATGCTAGTATCACATAAAATACTTTTTTGGACTGAGGAAAGAATCCCAGATTCCACTATTTAAACTTAATGGTTCTTCATTACAATCACTGAAGTGAAAAAAATGCTTGCCAGAATTTGGAAGCAATTTAGGTTGAGTTTTGCTTCATTACCATGCCAGACTTTCACAACTATGAATAATTTAAAGCCTGTGGCATGTTGATAGGATGTTAAAAATAGTCGAAGGATGTAATATTTCGAAGACAATCCTGGTCAATCTTTTACCTAATATGAAAGTGAATGGAGATGGTGCTGTAAAGTTCCAAACTGACCAAAGAAATGTAGACACTTTTTTAAAATCATTATCTCACTCTGCAAAGGCAAGAAACATCAATTTCAGTCTGAACATTTTTTTTTTTTTTTCTTCACAGAGAATTAATCTTGAGAATGGAAATATCTCCACTCTATCTCCAAGATAAGAAATCTTATTGGAGAAAGTGGACTTCCTTCGATAACGCTTGGTTTGCCCTCGGTTGGCCAGTTGCCCGCTGGGCATTATGGCCATCTGCGTGTGCCGTGAAGCTTTTGGCAGATACTGTCTTTCTCATCTGAAACCAGTTATTTTTAGTACTCCAGAGCAAAGGACGGTTTCATAAATACTGTAGGCCAACTGCTTTGGATATAACTGATGGACCTTGTAATGTCTTGAGCTCGTTCTGTTATCATAAAGCACTCTTTTAAGTAAACATGTGTAGATCAGATTACATGAGTGATCTTCTGGCAAGCACCATGGACCCCTTATGGCAAGAATATCTTCACTGGATTGAATGCAAAATTGACCCATTGAATCCATGCGGGTCTAAATGTGCAGTCATATTTAAGTTGACTTTCACAATACCATGTTATGACCTCAAAACATTTTGTATGGTATACAAAAGCATAGTATACCATTTGTAAATGAACACATTTTGATGTTTGCATTACATAACAGCTCCATATGTACAGCTTTTTTAATGAAGTAAACTTGCTCAGTGGCACACCCGGTTCTAGCTTTGCATTTGCAATAAGGAGCACTTGAGTATTGAATCCCAAGAAATACAAGTTATGACGCTCTACTAAAGAACTCAGGGACTTGTAGAAGCAAGCTAAAATGGCATGAATGTTTCAGCAAATACAGAAATGCAGGAAAAGTCATGTTTTCCCATGAGCAAAAATTACCAATCATGTGGATTCCAGCTGAAATAACTGGATTTTGCCTGTGAAAATTCAATGAGCAATTGTGAATTTTACAGCACCTTTAGACCGGCAAGGATTGATGTGGGTTGAAAGATTGAAGTCAGTGGGTTAATTACAGTATGTATTTTATCTAGTGATGATGTTCTTGCCACAAGGGGTTTTACTCAGTCCATGGGTTAACTCTGGGGAAAATGCAATTAACCATATAACTGTGCAGAGTTAGAATACAAAATAAATAGGCTTATCCTTTTATGGTCACAAGCCATATTGGTTGAACATGCATTATACTAAAAAGACCATTGAACATACACAACTCAGCCTACATTTCTGCAAAACCTAGTATACATTGCTCTGGGTACACTTCTCTGCACTTTTCAGCTGAAATGAACACTAGAGGCAGTAATACACTAACAACTTTAATTCCTTTACTCACAAATTATGATTTCAGGGGCAGATTATCGATGAATAAAGACTGATTTTGGTATGTTTCCTTCCACAACACTATGTTATGTCCTCAAATCAATTTTACCATAGTACATCATTTGCAAATTAACACATTTTGATGTTTGAAACACATACCAGCTCCATATTTATGGCTTTTTTAATGTAGTAAAGCATTGCATTAGCGATATGGAGCGTTCAGGTACAAATCCCATGAAACATGAGCCATGACAATCCACAAAAGAGATCAAAGACTTGTAGAAGCCAGATAAAATGACATGGATGCTTCAGCAAATGCAAAAATTAAGAAAGAGTCATGTATTCCCAGTGAGTTTGTATATTTAATTCACATACATTTAGACAAGCTGGTAACAACGTTGCAAATTGCAGTGCTCCAACTGTTTTTTCCCTATTTCTTTTTGTGTGCAACAAACACTTGTTGGGTGTAAAATCTGGGTCTGGAAGCAAAACCACTGAGCTGTGTAATAGTAGCTGAGTGATCATGCTCTCTCTGTGAATTTTGAACTTTCGTCTTACATAAGACCTGCATTTGAGACCTTCTCAGCCATCGTGTTCTTAACCCTAAAGAAGAATTTAGTGGGCTGGGATAAAAGCAGTTTTAGCCAGTTGAGTTAAATCCCCAGTGACAATAGCAGTGCCAATCTCAGCCCTCGGCTGCAAAGATAAGTCCCGTCTTCCACAAAAGGACACCGTTCCCATCTCAGTATTAGTCACCTTGTCTTTCCTCGGACACACACTTGATTGACCATCCTTCTTCGAGGGCTTTTTTTCAAAAGAGGTTGCTGGGTTTGTGCTGCAGCTCTGAAGCGTGTAATAAGAGATGGAGAAATTCAATGGTTCGATACTTTCTCTGCTGGTCTCATTCCTGTGTGTGTGTTTTTTTTTTTTTGTTTTGTTCCTATTTTTTTTTTTTTTTCAGTCTGGATTGGAAGGCCAAAACCCAGATGCAATAGATTATTAAATAACACCTAATTTCCTTGTTTTTTTTTTTGGCCTACTCCTAAGGTTAGAGAAACACTTTACAGTATGTAAGTATGCACTTTATCTAAGTATTGATGCTTGGCACTGCGATTTTTGTAATATACAGTATAAAATATACAGTTTTTTTTTTTTTAATAAATAGCATTAAATAAATTACCCATAATGTTTGTTAAGACTGTAAATGTATTTTCTTGCCCCGTGAAATACATTTTGTAGAGTCCAATGTGGAAAACATTGAATATTGAAATTATAACATAAATATATTGTGTAAAAATTATTGTACTGTGGAATGTACTTCTTGGATCTTCAGCGTTCAAAACCAAAGTGCATCAAAAGCATTCCATTATGATTTTGGTAGTTGTATTGATTGATTTATTGGTGTCCTCGCTTTAATGTCTGCACCAAAAAGAGATTGGTTTCCTCAAACACTTGCTTCTTTCAGAGCCATTAGACGTTCGGTTTGGTGGATGTGTATGACAGTGGTGTGTGTGATGAGTTTGGCTATAGAGCTGAAAGCATGGCACTGGGTCATTAGAGCGTTTTATTTCTTCAAAGTGCAACATCCTGATATCCGCCTATTGAGGTGCTTTAAACGAGCTTGTCAAACCTGGCCAGTAATGGACAGGCTGTGCTTTTGATGTACTAGCGCTCGTTAAAAATTAAGAAAATAATAGTGCATTAGACCATAAAGAAGGCTAGGAAAATGGTAAAAAACAAAAATAAAATAAATATGTAAAGAAATGTGAGAACCATTTTACCCTTAAAAGGGTTTGAGAACCAGACATAACAAAAAGGCAGAGGAAGTACTGTACAAAAAGCAAATAATGCTACTTACACCAAGTATAAATAATGTTAGATACTATTTATAATTCATAATATAAAATAACAATAATAAAATGATTTTGTGTCTCTGCTGCTAATTTTGAACACAAGGTTCAATATATCCCCATATATCTTTCTCAAACCAGCTATAATAGAGGTTTTCTGATTTTTACATCAATTTTTAGTGTTTTCGTAGTGAAGATTTTTGGCAAATTGCACTGAAACCAATGTAGGGCAACACAGAAGTTGAGAACCCTAGTTAGGAACCCTTTTCCACTATAAAGAACCTTTTGTGCGGTGGAAAGATTCCAGAGATGTTAAATGTCCTTCATGAAACTTTAGATGCCGATAAAGAGTGACCCATAGTAGAAATTACCCTCCTAACTTGTACTTGTCAAATGGTTTTATCTGATATTGCACCTGATAAATTTACTTATTATTCTCAATGACATGTCATCAATAATTTTCCAGTGTCTAGATGCAGTGCATTCCCTAAAACCATAGGAAAGACTTTGTGTTTTAAATTGAATCCAGAATGCAGAACGTGGCCTCCATAGATCAATACACTTTAATAAGAACAACAGATTCAGACAAGGATCCTTCTTTATTATTAATACATTCAACGTTTATAAAGATGAAACGTACGTCTCTAATACAAAGTGTTCTCTCTGTGGCGAAGATTTGTTATGCCTGACTGTAAACATGTCAATACCATGGGGTTAATGGACTCCGAACTGCCACTTCAGCCAAAGCGTATTTGTTTGTTCACAGATTGACTGTCCCCTCGAATTTACGACCGGCACACGGCCATAAATCTTCACAAATACGCAGAGGTATTTTCAAATAGTTTAGTCATATTTTCTTCTGTCTGCTCGGCCTCCATAACCTCTTGATCCATCATGAAAAAATGAGAAATCTCACTCTCTTTTCCCCTCATTTTTCATGATGATCAATGACTCCATCATAAAAGGCTGTTAAGAGATTCTGTGGGTCTCCATCACGCCTCACAGGCTTCTGATGCGTCTCCGGCTTGTTTTGATGGTCTCTATAAAACTCACATTAGTTAAAACCCAGTGGTGGAGAAATCACTAAACTAAAAAAAGTTAGCACATGGTATATTAGCGCTAAAACTAGACTTATATTCAGCCGTCATTCAATTTAACCAAAAAAGCTCTTCAGCAAGTTTACTAGCAACCAAAAACAATTTAAATTGTCCAATTTGGACTCATTGACACCAAGTCTTGTGAAAAGAAGTGTGCTTAATTGTAGTGAATATGCACTTGTAGTTTACTTAAAATCTTAAAGGAATAGTTCACCCAATAATGGAAATTAGCTAAAATGTTACTCACTCTCAGGCAATTCAGAATGTAGAAGAGTTTGTTTCTTCATCAAATTTGGAGAAATGTAGCATTACATCATTTGCTCACCAATGCATCCTCTACAGTGAATGGGTGCCGTCAGAATGAGAGTCCAAACAGCTGATAGGAACATCACAATAATCCACAAGTAATCCACGCCACTCCAAGTCCATCAGTTAACATCTTGTGAAGCGAAAAGTTTCATATTTGTACGAAACAAATCCATTATTTTAACTTTAAATATTTGCTTCTAGCTAAAATATGAATTTTCTATCCATAATATTGGTTTCTCCAGTGAAAAAGTAATCTTGTCTGAATCCGGAGAGAAATCTGCACACATCAAACACTGATTACAAGATAAAACAGTCCAAAACAGTTCTAAGCAATCATGTTGTTGAATTTTAATGTGAGAGGACAACAGAGGATGGACTTTGTCACAGGAAGAAGCATTATTATGGATTATGGACTTGTATTTTAGCTGGAAACGACTGTTTTTAATTAAATATGCTTTAATGATGAATTTGTTTCGTACAAACATGCAGCTTTTTGCTTCACTAGATGTTAATTGATGGACTGGAGTGGTGTGGATTACTGTGATGTTTTTACCAGCTGTTTGGACTCTCATTCTGAAGGCACCTATTCACTGCAGAGGATCCATTGGTAAGCAAGTGATGCTACATTTCTCCAAATCTGTTCCCGTGAAGAAACAAAGTAATCTTTAGTTTAGTGAACGGGCTTTTCCAGTTCACACGGTTCCACAAAAACTCTGTTTAGGGTTCAAGTCCAATATATCATTCATAACCGGCCATGGGAAACCAACTTTTCTGTTTTATCAGCAATAGCAGATCATTCGTTCATACACGGTGTTATATGAAATGACATTGTGGATCAAAGCGGCGTTGATAGTACGTTATTCAAACGTTACTGACATTTGAAAAGCTTAGATTGCAATATGGTTCAATAATGCTGCTAATGAGAAGTCTGATCATGCTGTGTTTGATGGATGAAGCTCTCCGAAACTCTGATTGATTTCTACGTGAGGCTGAGAGCGCCAGCCTGGCATGATTGGAGCAGATATTCACAGATAACCGTCTCAACGTCTCCAAATATCAAATCACTCACAGGTTCAGTCGCAAATGGCAATTCCCACATGAGCGGGAGAAGTGGCATAACGGGATTTGCTGATCTATTAAAGAATCGAATAACATCGGGGCACGTCTTTTACGCTCGCTCTGCGTGTTGCTTATCGAAAGCTGATTCAATCAAGCGTGATTGCAGCTCTTGAGTTTCACATGCACCGCAGGAGGAACAGCTATGGGAAGTGCATGCTGTGCCACAGGAACAATGGCACGATACTCTCTCTGTCCTCGTGGCAGTGACGTGCAAATTCGGGGAGATTTAACAGGACAGCTACAGTCATCATATTCTCAGCCTCAAGCCCAAAACACACTGCACGATTTTAGCAATCCTATAAGATCACTGCATGTCACACTGTGTGACATGGATCTAATAAACTTGGCTACGACGTGTGTAGACTGTACGATTGACTCGTTCAATACGACGCACGTTACTATAGTAGAATAAAATGTCAAAAAGAGCATGATAAATCACACTTTAGCAATCGTATTTTGTCGAAGCGGTGAAAGAGGAAGGGATAAGAGCCTGATGTAAGCAGTTTTATGTTTTAGCGCCATGTCGCGTTGATTTCATGTCGCATTTTTATTGGTTGGTCAGTAAACGTGGATCGTAGCAGCAAACACACTGTCCGATGATCATGTTGCATCGTAAGCTATCTTTGGTCGCAAGACCATGACAACAGTCGTCTTTGAACCTCTCTCACTGTATGGATTATTATCGATGTTGAAAACAGTTGTGCTGCTTCATATTTTTGTGGAAAACATCAAACATTTATTAATAGAAGTTTCCAAAGAGCCACATTTATTTGAAATAGAAATAGTAAATAAATAGAATTCTAATAAAAAAGAATAATATATTATTGTTTACTCTCCCTTTTGATTAATTTATATAAAATTACAGTACCAGGAAGTATTAACACATACACACAAATTAAAGCTCAAATAAAAATGACAAAATATGTCTAAAATTTGAATATTAATCCAAGTTTTGTATTCCAAGTTTTCTGAAAAGTTATGCTTAAATATGCTAATTGTGCATTATTTAATTAAATATGCACACATTTGCATACATTTCCAGACCAGAAATCTGAACACTGGATAAAGTCAGGATCAAAAATTGTTTAATTTTGTTGACATATTAGAGTTAAAGGATTTTACAGAGGATCACCATGTTTTAGAAGGAAAATGTTATATAAACCATGTTATACAAGTCGAATGATGAATAAAACCTTTCAGGGGAAAAAACAAAAAAAGATAGAATTCAGAATATAGATAGGAATAAAACTGTTAAGCTTGGTGAATGTAGGTGCTGCTGAAGTGAGAATTTCTGGCTTAATGCAGAGAAAAATAAATAAATAAGTCGACGGCCTTTAAATTAATTGCAAATCTTCAGACGCAAATAGATAAAGTGTAATAAAGTTACACTTAAATGGGTATTTTAAATGTTTTCTTTCCACTAGTCTGATGTTATGGAAGTAAAAATAGCCTAAAATCTCAAAATTGACCAGTGCATGAAAAAGCAATGTTATTTTTGTTTAGTGTCTTACCTTAAATTCATCAATGTACTGTATGTGATATATGGCCAAGAAAACAAACCAGACTGATTTGTAACAGAGATGTATATACTACAATTTATATTCGGAGTTAACTTTGTTCCCTGCAGGAGTATCCAAGTCCAACATTATAATGAATGGTGAAAGCAACTCTGTATTATAAATATAAATTCATCAATAGAGGACTACAAATATACAAATACAGATTTAGCAGTCTGAAAATGAAGAATGCAAGCCGGGAATAACATTGACGGAGTGCTTATGCAGCTCCATGGGTCTCTCTAAGAATCAGTGTGAGGCAATCAAGCAAGAAATGTAAATAGGCCTATTGACCTGATGGTGTGTGCCAAGCAAATTTACTGAGACTAGAGGAGAGAACTACCAACTGAAGCGGCTAGAAAAATGTTTTTATCTTAAATGAAGTAAAGTTGTATAAATGAGTATGCTGTATGTTCAGACCGATTTTTCTTTTTTTTAACTGTACAACGAATTTATATAAAAAGTTTAAAGGAATAGTTCAACAACAAATTAAAATTTGCTAAAAATGTACTTACCCTAAGGTCATCTAAGACGTAGAGGAGTTTGTTTCTTCATCAGATTTGGAGAAATGTAGCATTACTGTACATCACTTGCTCACCAATGGATCCTCTGCAGTGAATGGGTGCCGTCAGAATGAGAGTCCAAACAGCTGATAAATACAACACAATAATCCACAAGTAATCCACTCCACTCCAGTCCATCAAACTTTTTGAAAAAGTCCATCCCCTGTTGTCCTCTTACATGAAAATTCACCCAAATATTTGTTTAGAAGTGTCTTCACTTGTAAACAGTGCTTGATTAGTGCATATGTATCTCCTGATTCAGACCAGACAACTTTTTCACTGGAGAAAGCAATAGGATGGATAAAGGACTCATATTTTAAGTTTATGGATTAGTTTCTTAAAAAAACACACAGCTTTTGGCTTCACAAGATGTTAACTGATGGACTGGAGTGATGTGGATTGCTTGTGTATTACTGTGATGTTTTTATCAGCTATTTGGACCCTCATTCTGACGGCACCCATTCACTGCAGAGGATCCATTGGTGAGCAAGTGATGTAATGCTACATTTCTCCAAATCTGATGAATAAACAAACTCGTCTGTCTTGGATGGCCTAAGAGTGTGTAAAAATTTTTTTTTTTTTTGGGGTGAACTATTCCTTTAGTGCTGCCAAAAACAATCTGAAAAATGTTCTTTCAATATGGCCTTAAAAATAAAAATTATAATAACTACAAATATTTATGGGTATATTTTTTATACACAAATTATAAATGCCATCTAATGTTTCTGAAAATATTCCATATTCTATATTTAAACATAAATACAGTTAATAGTTGCCATCATCAACTGTTTAATTACCCACACTCTTCAAAATATATTCTTTTGTGTTCAGCAGAAGAAAGAAACTCATACAGGTTTGTATCAATGGATTTTTGGGTGAACTATCCCTTTAACTTCTCATACTAAATCCCCTCCTTGTAAAATAGTTCAGATTGAGCAGTTTACTAGATGTTGGAACGCAGCCCATGTGTCATTTATCTCCTGACCCCAAATCAATGCCAATATGATGCATTTTGTAGACAGAGGGAGGATACATTTTTCTGCGGTTCCCTCAGATGTTGTGCACCAATCACTGGACGGCTCTAATTGGCCTCCTGATCGGCAGCACCTTTGATGTTCAGGTACGAAAGAGATGTTCACTGCAAATGACATCTTGAATCCACTGTGCGTCCGTTTGTGTGGGAGAATCGCACCTTTGTACCTGATGCCCGCTGTGAAATATCTAGAGGGTAGTCATTTTCGAAAGCAACAGCACATGAAAGAGTAGAAGAAAAAGGGAATTTGGTTGTAAACTGTGAAGTAGACTGACATTATCATTATCATTTTTGTAATTAGACTGAGGGCGGTCGAGCACATGGCGTTATACAGCCATTTCATTGTGTCCTCAAAGCTGTGAATATCAAAAAAGGAAGAAAATTAGAAAGATGTTCAGAAAGTATTACGCCAAGAGGAGATACCTTTTGTATCTTGCTGAGCTAAAGACTTTCCACAGATGTTGATTAAAAGTCGCTTGCGTAGCCCTGCTGGACTGCACTATTAAAATGCAAGTGCTGAGTTTCTACAGAAAATTGGCTTTATTCATGCAAGTTTTATGTGGTTTAAAAAAAAAATATTTTTTTTTAAATTAAATGCCTTCCAATTAAATTAAATAAGAAAAAAAAATAAGAAAAAAATTTTTTCAAGGTAAAAACATTTTTTTTATTTGTAGACTACCATTCACAAGTTTTGAGGCCTGTGCATTTTTGAAGAAATAAAGGATTTTATTCAGCAAGGACACATTATTTGATGTTGTGTATGGAGCCCCAGACGTGAAATATGGGATAATATTTATATCATGGCCACAAATTAACAGTTACATTCCATGACTTACTAATTCGTCACCTCATTTTAAGTAAATAGTGAACATGATTTACTAATTTGTTAACTTGTTTTAAGTACATTGTTTGCACAATTTACTAATCTGGGTTGAGTTTCCCAAAAGCATCATAAGTCTAAGTAGATCATTGAACCATTGCCACCAATTGCCAGGTCATAGACCTCCTTGAAGGTGGCTCCCCACCCAATGCAAAACATCGGCAAAATAGTCTCAATCGTTTGTGCTCTGTTTGTGCTGGTTTGTGCCGTAAAAATGCTTGTTTGTGCTGCTTTGGTTTTTTAGATATTAAAATAATATTTATAGATTATTCTGAGGTCACTCAGCTCCCCCACTCCAAATAGTCTTGTTTGTTTGTGCTTCGTTTGTGCTGGTTAAAATTTTAATTTGTGCTGCTTCGGTTTTTAAAATATTACACATTGAAATATAGGTGATGACGTCACCAGCCCCCACATGCTCCAAATTCACCCAAAACAGGTTCAATCGTTTGTGCTGATTTGTGCCGGTAATATTATCGTTTTTGTGCTGCTTTAGTTTTTAAAATATTAGATATCAAATTATAGGCGATTACGTCATTCAGTCCCCCTACATACTCCAAATTCACCCCAAATAGTCTTGTTTGTTTGAGCTTCTTTATTATTACTTTTATATATGAATAATAAAATCGCTATATAGGCACATTTCAAGTGTTGTTGGGGCTGATTTACCTCAGAATGACCTATACATATTATTTTAATATTTAAAAAACCAAAGCAGCACAAACTAAAATTTTTACGGCACAAACCAGCACAAACGATTAAGATTATTTTGCTGATGTTTTGCATTGGGCAGGGGGCCAACTTCACGGAACTTCTCCACAGTTGTGTTTTCATTGCGTGTTGAAATTTTGTCAGAGAGAGCATTAAAGAACATTTTGCTAGTTTTGAACTTGAACTATTTAACTATTATAACTTTTTTTCTTTCTTCCTTGTGCATTATGTTGTTTTTTTTTTATGTTAAAGACAACATTAAGTGGAATGTTTTGTTTTTGCAAACATTATGGAAATTATTTTTTTTAATACTTGAATGTTCTTAAAACCATCTGACGTTAGTTGTAACTTTTAAAAAATGCTGCAGAAAAACGTTCCATGAAGGATGTATAAATAATGTTTTTGTGCTGACTTTTTGAATGTTACTAAAGATCAGATAACTTTGAATGAAAGTTCTATTAATGTTACTGGAATAACACTTGTTCATAACTTAGAGAAAACTTTGAAAGAATGATAGACTTCACAAATCGCTTCATTATTAACAATGGCCTTTTTTGTTATTATTATTTTTTTTTTTACCTGTGCAGTTTTGTTAACATTTCACTAATATGACTGCAACATTACTGTTAACCTAAATACATTTTTGGGTGGACATTCCCTTTAAGTACTGTTACGTCCCTCGTTAATTAGATGTTAATTTGTCTAGAAATATAATTAGACATAACACAAAAAAAATAAGTATGTGTGCGTGTATTGACAGTAGGGGAGCTGCAAAAGGATGACCCAAGACCAACAACTTCAACTGAAAAGTATTTAATGCCAAATATTAGAATAAAGTGAAGTAATAAAGTGAATAAGTAAATAATTAATAAAAACAATGGATATTTACTAAATGTACAATTGAACAAAACCAAGCACAAATCAACAAACAACCAGGGAGAGAGGAAGGAGCAAACGAGTGGTGCTTAAATAAAAAAACAGAACAAAACAAAACTCTTCTAACTGCAGATTTAAAAAAAATAAACTAACTAACAACCAAAGATGTAGAAAACAAAACATCTTCAGTGTCCGAAAACGCCATAACTAAAACTACCCTAACTAACCAAACAAAACATACATATTTAGCACCACTACTAAACCTAGTGTTTTAATACAAGACTTGAACTGTATGTTTGCAAATGTAGGTCGCGACCTGCTTACCTGACTCACAACCTCTACTGCCCGTATACACAGCGTAAGTAATAAGTTGAGATAAATGGTCAAGAAACAGCACTCACCAGACAAAACTGTCATACCTCAAGCATCAAACACAAGAATAAACAAGCACGAATGAACACAGAACTGATCGAACTAACGTAACCATCAGCCTCTCAGACCGGTCTCTCGAACGAGAGCACCGTCGTCACAGAGCGTGCACTCTCTCCAAACAGAGCGTCTCTCCCCTGAAGTTAGCGCCATTGATAAGCCTCTGACCAGTGAGGGAGTCAGCAACTGACGTCACTTGACAGGCAGGCGGTTCCTCCACTCACGTTCCACACCTGCAACAGACAGGACACAACTCAAACACACAACCATATATGCACAGCACAGATACCAAGGAAAACACATACGTAGCACCGCGTACGTAACACTCACCCCCTTAAGATTTTTCCCTAAGGCAGCTTTTACGCCCTAGATAAAGTGTCAGCAATGATATTTTCGGAACCCTTTTTGTGCTTTATGACCAAATTATAATTCTGCACAATCAACGACCAACGCATGAGGCGTTGATTGTGATTATACATTCGGCTCAAAAACACCAAAGGATTATGGTTGGTGTACACAGTAACAGGAAGAACGGATGACCCTACATAAACCTCAAAGAATTGTAACGCCAGAATCAGACCTAAAGCTTCCCTCTCAATGGTAGAATAATTCCGTTGATGCCGATAAAATTTTCGAGAGAAGTAACAAACTGGATGCTCAAAACCATCCTCATTTTCTTGAATAAGAACAGCTCCCATGCCTAAAGCACTAGCATCTACTTCCAATTTAAACGAACGTGTAATATCCGGAGCCGCGAGAACAGGTGCACTAGTCAACAACAGCTTTACGCTGTCAAACGCATGTTGACAAACATCAGTCCAAATGAAAGCACTCGCTGGACTTAACAGACTGGTCAAAGGATGTACTACTGTAGAGAAATTTTTACAGAAACTTCTGTAGTAACCAGCCATTCCTAAAAAACGACGCAACTCTCGTCTGGTCGTGGGAGTAGGAAAATCCGCGATGGCAGATACTTTGGCACTAACGGGACGGACTTGACCCTGCCCTACCTCCTTACCCAAGTAAGTGATTGTGGCTTTACCAAATTCACACTTAGTCAAATTAACTGTTAGTGAAGCACCAGCTAACCTTTCAAAAACGGTCCGAAGAACAGTCAAATGTTCAGTCCAATTAGAAGAATAGATCACTAGATCATCCAAATACGCATTACAATTTTGAACTCCTGACAATACAACATTTACAAGGCGCTGAAAAGTTGCTGGGGCGTTTCGCAGCCCGAACGCCATAACACGGTACTGTAGGAAGTTATCCGGAGTAACGAAAGCTGAAATTTCCGCAGCTCGGGCGGTCAATGGCACTTGCCAATACCCTTTCAGTAAAACTAGTTTCGTCACAAATCTAGCAGAACCAAGATTGTCGACGCAGTCTTCCATTCTAGGAAGAGGATAACTATCTGGTACAGTCACAGAATTTACTTTTCGGTAATCTGTGCAAAACTAAATGTACCATCGGACTTTGGGACCAACAAACAAGGAGAACTCCACGGACTGTAGCTAGGTTCAGCTAAATCATTTCTCAACAAGTACTCAACCTCATTTTTCATCACGAAACGCTTTGGTCTGGTTTACTCGATAAGCGTGTTGCTTAATAGCAGAATCACAAGTCACCTGAATATCATGTTGTATCACCTGGGTTTGAGTTGGCACATCACTGAACAGCATGGAAAATTCTTGAATTAACTTGATAATATCCTGTTGCTGTGATTCAAACAAATTGTCAAGCTTTACTGGCAAGGTTTTCAAAACTTCAGAATTCAAAAGTCTACCATACATTGACAAATCATTACGAAATGCAACACCATCATCATTCGCTGCGGTGGAGTCAGGTACAGCAATAACGGCAGCGGTTAAAATCTCACCAAGAGCAGCAACAGGCTTTTCTTTTTCCTCCGGTTTCTCAGAAACCTTTCGAGAACAATATAGACAGAGTCAGGGGTCAGGCGTATGTATCACAAAATCTGTCTCACTCAGTCTCTTTGATACTTTGTACGGTCCAGAGAAACGAGCGGTCAGAACTGAACCAGGCATTGGTAACAGCACTAAAACCTCATCGCCAGGTCGAATTTCACATACGACAGCTTTCTTATCGTACCGTTTTTTCATGCCCTCCTGAGTAACTGACAATGATTCCCGTGCAAATGAACATGCATTATGCAGTCGTTCTCGAAAACGGCTGACATAATCCAGCACATTTTGTTTTACTAACTTGATGTCACTCAGCATTCCATCTTTCAACACTTTTAGCGGACCTCGTACTGTATGCCCAAATACCAAGTCTGCAGGGCTGAATCCTAAGGATTCTTGAGTTGCCTCCCGAACTGCAAACAATACTAGTGGTACTCCTTCATCCCACTCTTTACCAGAACTCAGACAGTACTTCCTTAACATTGACTTCAACGTCTGATGAAAACGTTCGATCGCACCCTGACTTTCAGGATGGTACGCGCTCGAAATTCGATGCGTTATACCCAAGGTTTTCAACACTTGTCTAAAAACATTTGAGAGAAAATTCGTTCCCTGATCTGTCTGCACGATTTTTGGCAACCCAAACGTACAGAAAAATTTAAGCAAAGCTTTAATAATGACAGGTGCCGTTATTTTTCTCAATGGGATAGCTTCAGGAAAACGTGTCGCAGAACACATAATGGTTAACAGAAATTGATTGCCCGTTTTTTATTTTGGCAAGGGACCAACACAATCCAAAATTACATGCTCGAATGGGTCACAAATGATAGGAATCGGAATGAACGGAGCTGGTGGAATCTTTTGGTTTGGCTTGCCCATCACCTGACATTCGTGACAAGAACGGCAGTACTGAGATACATCTCTCTTCAAGCCAGGCCAGAATAAATGTTTGAGAATACGATTGTAAGTTTTTGTCACCCCCAAGTGACCTGCAAACTCATGATCATGGGCCAAACTCAACACTTGTTTACGGTAGGCAGTAGGCAAAACAATCTGACAAACGGCGTCCCATTCATTCTCCACATCTGTGTTAGGATGCCACTTCCTCAGCAACAGCCCATTTTCGATCACATATTTAGCCGAATTACTTTTATCGGATTTGGAACTTTCCACAGCAGAAAAACAATTAGCTAACGACACATCTTCTCTCTGTGCAGTCTTAATCTGTTCATGAGAAATAGGTTCAGCTAACAACTCAGACGCAGCTACATCAACAGAATATCTGTCATGTACAACATCTTCAGAACGCATGTGGTCTGACTCAGAATTCGTGTCATTCAACACAGGTGACATAAAAGAATCGGAAAGCACAATGTCATCCCCAATTCTACGTTTTTGAGCACACGTCACTACACTAGCTGCAAATACATCTGGAAAATTATCGGAGATGTCATCAGCAGGAATAAAACAGTCAGGTTTATTAACGACTTCAAGCACAGGCAACACGTTACCTCCTGCCAAATCGTTCCCCAGAATGAATGCAACACCCTTCACAGGAAAAGAAGAACGTACACCCACCTTAACAAAACCTGAGACTAAATCACAGTGTAAATGGATCTGGTGCAGCGGTACCTGTACGACACCCATTTCAATCCCTTGTACTAAAATACTTGACCCGCAAAATGTCTGGTCAGATAATGGAAGTGCATCAGAGATTACAAATGACTGGATCGCTCCTGTATCTCGCAAAATTTGTACCTCTTTCTGCTCTTCCAATTTACCATTTACAGAGATTAACCCCTTCATCATGAATGGTCTAAACCCTGCATCAATCTCATCTTTCTTTAAAACAACCTCAGACACAGTCTTCACAAAGTTAACAGGTTTTAACTGTCCTTGCTGACTCTTACGTTTTAACACTAAACAATCAGAAATAAGGTGTCCCACCTTGTGACAATAAAAGCATTCTCGCACCTCTTTATTTTGTGATTAACTACTTTTAGGACGGGCACTCGAATTCTGAACTGAAAATGAACTCACAGTTTTCTCTGGTCGAGTCAAGACAAATACACTCTTGTGCATTAACACATACTCATCTGCAAGAATCGCAGCTTGTGAGAGTGACGTAACCTTTTGCTCATTTAGGTACGTGACTACTCGTTCCGACAAACAATTTTTAAAATCTTCTAAAAGCATTAACTCCCTCAATGAACTCAAATCCTGCACATTATTCGTAGACAACCATTTATCAAAGAGAACTCCCTTCTCACGGGCGAATTCCACAAATGTTTGTTGAGCTACTTTTTTATGGTTCCTGAAACGTTGCCGATATGCTTCAGGTACCAATTCATAGGCGCGAAGAACAGCGTTCTTTACTACCTCATATTGCAAACTTTCCTCTAACGAGAGCGCTGAACAAACATCCTGTGCTTTACCAACTAAACGGCATTGTAGTAAAAGACACCAAACCTCTTTTGGCCAACGAAGAGCAGCAGCCACACGCTCAAAAGCAGCAAAATACGCATCCACTTCAGATTCTCTGAAGTGAGGCACCAAGGCGATATGTTTACTAACATCAAATGTAGTGGTCGAAATATCACTCACAGAGTTAGCCGAATTAACTGAAGTAACAACAGGGCTAACAGGATTAGGCTGCGCAATTCGGTAAGGGCCAACCTTCGCTGACTCTAACTCGAGCTGTCGCAGTTTTACCTGTGTGTCAGCCTCAATTTCCAGTTTACGGACCTCTAGGCGTAGCTTCATTTCGGCTTGGCGCGCCTCAGCCCGCTCATGCACTTCCATCTGGACTCGGGCTAAGCGGACCTTAAGTTGCGCGTCACCCCCAGACTCCACGGAAAGCGGAGACAGTGGGTAGAAGGGCGGCAAGACTGCCTTGGGCTCGGCCTCAACCTCCACCTGGGACATCTCACCTGTTACCTCCTCCAAATTCCCCACACTAGGCAGGTGCCTTTCCACAGCCGACATGCCAGCCTTCTCTCTGTCCGCATCTGGAGGCAAAAACACTTTTAGTTCGACCAAATGGTCCAAAATCTCACGTTTAATGACACGCTTTAATGACTGCCTCACCACAGGAATGCGATAGTGATCAGCGATTTGCAGCAACTCGTCTTTTCTACAATGCCCAACAGTTTCTAAAGTTGGACTAGTAATAAATGATTGCAAATCAAAAGTACTCATTATTTCTTCCTTCACGATACCAACTTCACAATACACAAACTATTTCGTTGGTTGCAGTTTTCCCCCATACTACACAAAACAACGCACACACACCAATTAACCAGGATACTATTGTATAAAATTAAGATCGCATCTCAAAAAAAAAAGATAACGATCCCGGACGAGCCCCCAAAATGTTACGTCCCTCGTTAATTAGATGTTAATTTGTCTAGAAACATAATTAGACATAACACAAAAAAAATAAGTATGTGTGCGTGTATTGACAGTAGGGGAGCTGCAAAAGGATGACCCAAGACCAACAACTTCAACTGAAAAGTATTTAATGCCAAATATTAGAATAAAGTGAAGTAATAAAGTGAATAAGTAAATAATTAATAAAAATAATGGATATTTACTAAATGTACAATTGAACAAAACCAAGCACAAATCAACAAACAACCAGGGAGAGAGGAAGGAGCAAACGAGTGGTGCTTAAATAAAAAAACAGAACAAAACAAAACTCTTCTAACTGCAGATTTAAAAAAAATAAACTAACTAACAACCAAAGATGTAGAAAACAAAACATCTTCAGCGTCCGAAAACGCCATAACTAAAACTACCCTAACTAACCAAACAAAACATACATATTTAGCACCACTACTAAACCTAGTGTTTTAATACAAGACTTGAACTGTATGTTTGCAAATGTAGGTCGCGACCTGCTTACATATACACAGTGTAAGTAATAAGTTGAGATAAATGGTCAAGAAACAGCGCTCACCAGACAAAACTGTCATACCTCAAGCATCAAACACAAGAATAAACAAGCACGAATGAACACAGAACTGATCGAACTAACGTAACCATCAGCCTCTCAGACCGGTCTCTCGAACGAGAGCACCGTCGTCACAGAGCGTGCACTCTCTCCAAACAGAGCGTCTCTCCTCTGAAGTTAGCGCCATTGATAAGCCTCTGACCAGTGAGGGAGGCGGGGGGAAGGCGCAATCCGAGGCGTCAGCAACTGACGTCACTTGACAGGCAGGCGGTTCCTCCACTCACGTTCCAAACCTGCAACAGACAGGACACAACTCAAACACACAACCATATATGCACAGCATAGATACCAAGGAAAACACATACGTAGCACCGCGTACGTAACAAGTACACTCTCTAGTTATATAAAAGTTGGTGGAACATATATTATAGGAAGACAGTCATACATTTTTTAATGTGTTTTCAGCTGCTTCCAATGTGCAGTGTTTAATCCATGAGGTACTGACACATTGAACTTTGGTGCACATATGGGATTTTCAGGTTCAAGTCCAGCCTGCAACATGTGCCAATCCTGTTTGACTTCCTTCTCCTGGCCATGTATGTATGTATGTATATTGTGTATATATATTTTATTTCGTCTAACAGTATGATATTTTTGGCAATAAAGTTTCACCAAAATGTTGCTAATATGACTACACCTTTAGACAGTTGCTACACTGACAAGTTATACAAAAAAAAAAAAAAAAAACAACATGCAAATGTCCAATTGGTTAGAAACAACAAAACAACAACAATCTCTATGAGGAAATGTGGAGGACGGTTTTTTTTGAGAAAAAAATACACTGTAAAAACAATTACGTAAAATTTGCGGTAAAAAACGGCAGCTGTGGTTGCCGGAATTCTACCATAAAAAATACGGTAGCAACGTTTTAGGTTTTAACTTACAGTTAAATACCGTAATTGCATTAACTGATATAATGTTAATATAGCCTACCAACCTATTGAAGTACTGAAATCTGTTTTGTACCTTTGAAATACACTGATAACCACCAAATGCAGGTGGTGATGAGAAAGTCGCATGATAAACTAAAGCCCATCACAAGCAGCTTTTAAATAATAACATATATAGAAGGTGCACAGTATCATTCACACAAACACTAAAAACCATCATGGTGAGACTCATTAAACTGAAATATGCAATAAACATTAATTTAACAACATTAGATGTAACATACAACCCTAATAAACATAACTGATAGGAAAAAAAACTTAAGAAGAAACATAGTTATTTAAAAGAAAAAACATCAAATTCAAACAAAATTTGAAATGCAACGCAGGGAATTATGGGAACGTTAATTTACGAGTTTTCCCTGTAAATTTTACATTATTTTTCACTTCCAAAAATGATATTTCACCGTAAAATTGTCTGAAAGGTCTATTACAATTTTTCACTGTATATATTAGGGGAACTTATCATTAACCATTTAACAGGTTTCTACTGTTACAGTTTTTTCCCGTTAAAATCACGGTAATTTTTTTACAGTGTAAGGTCCAAACTCTAAACTTAACCATCAGTGAGTCATAAGCAGATTGTATGAATACACATGCATGACATCTTACCAGTTCATATAAATTAGCCACCAATTCAGCAAATGTAAAACAGTTATAAATTTCCATGCGATTGATTTGTCCAAACCCACATTTGTGCAGTTGCAGTGCTGTCAAACTCCACTGTGGGTGTTACAGTCATTCGTTGTATAATGTCAGATTGATTATAATCACACAAAACTCACAACGATGTGGATATTACCACAGAGATTGATGGGGCAATGAGACGGCGAGAGAAAGAATGTTACAGGGATGCCGACAAAAACAGATCCATTTTATATAGGCAGGGCAGCTCTTTTACGAGTCTTCAGAGGGGGAACTTTACATCTGCATCTGTCTTCTGATGCCAGACCACAGAGAGTTCAGAATGACGCAGGGAGAAGTATTTTTAGAGTGTGTATGAATTTCAAATAGATCCATCTGGAGGTTGATCAGACTCATAAGTCAATTGATGTTTCAGCAAGCTGGAAAAGCAGATCAGATACGAGCAAGCCTGAAGACATACAGTGGCCTCATAAAGTATTTGGACACGTAAGGCGTGCTTAAAAATGCATGAATGTCTCCACGTTATATAACAACATATCAAACCCACATAATATATTTTAAAGAAATATAGCTCTTTTCAACCAAAGCATTTCTCAAAAAGAATTGGTTAGGTTTAAAATGAAAAGAATAATGGCTGTATTGTTAAAAATTCAGACTTAAGTACACTTTATTTTTGTCACAAGTTAGTGGAACATTTATTAAAATATACTGTTACCTAACAGAATGCAATTCATACATTTTAAGTGTGTTTGAGAAGAGTGGTTAAAGGGATAGTTCACCCAAAAATGAACATTTTGTCATTATTTACTCACCCTCATCTTGTTCCAAACCTGTATGATAGATACATTCGTCAGCATTTTATTTTTTATTTTTTTGCCCACAAAATTGTCAAAATTTGGACAATGGACCATATCTTTGCTCATGGAATTTTACCAATATTTGGACAATGGACCAATTTTGCCTGCGAACAAACAAAAATCCACCAAAAATTGGACAATACATTATTATTACCCATGACATTTGACCAAAATTCGGACAAAGGACCATTTTTGCCTATAAATTCTTGTTAAAATTTGTACAACTGACCATTTTTGCCCATAACATTTTGTCAAAATATGGACAATGGACCATTATTGCCCACAACATTTTGGCAACGTTTGGACAAGGGACCATTCTTGCCCATAACATTTTGTCAAAATTTGGACAATGGACCATTATTGCCCACAATGGACCATTCTTGCCCACAACATTTTGGCAACGTTTGGACAATAGACCTTTGTTGGCCACTAAATTTCACCAAAATTTGGACAATAGATCATTATTGCCTACGAAATCTCTAATCTCTGAATTTAAAGCTGCTGATTTTGCTGCCAGGGCTAAACTGCACCACAGGTTCCAAACATCTTTGAAGACAGTAATTTTGTAACCTTGAAGTGTTGCGTCTAAGTCGACATGGCCATTTAAGAAGTTTTTGACTACAGCTGTCAAGTGGAACCGTGTTCATCTTACCTTTTAAAAACATTTCACTTCAGTTGCTTTGTAGATTGTCATTCATAATGGACAGATTGTGTGATTACCCTCTAATTGATGTCATGGTTGTAGGTTTGAGTACTCAGAAGTCCTTCTGAATGTGCAATTCACTCATTGTGAATACACTACACCATTCGCATGACAAGCTAAAATTGCTTTCTCCTTTTAGGACCGGCTCTTTCTATCTCTCATCTTTTTTTTCCTGTGCAGAACAGATTACAGCCATCCTTTTAAACATGAAGTCCATTTTACCTCTTAAGTATTGAAGTTTCATGTGTATCCATGTGGTTTTCATCTGAATTTCAGTTTTTCTAAAAGAAAAAGCAGGGAAATTACAAAGAGGAGACAAGATATGCAAACAGAAGGGAAATAATAAAAAAAAAAAAACATTTTGTCATTTCTTTTTTCAAGCTGTTCCTCATATAAACACATCCCACACCATCTTATTACCGCCTCCCCAATTTATTCAGTTCATTTCAAATTCAAGCTTTGCTGAGCAAACAAGGAGTAATTGAGAAAGGATGAACAAACGTAGAATGAAATATATGAATCTGAGTAGTCACAATAAAAGTGGATACTGCAACTTGTAGCAACTTGCTGCAGTAAATCCCATTTTAATTTCCTTTTAACACTCATGTTTTGGTGTTATCATGGCTTCCATTTTATCTGTTTGCTCATGGCTAGGATGTTTACGCTGTATTCCTTTTTTCCTTGTGACTGTCTTTGCTGTCTTTTGATATACAGATCTCTGTGAAGAAAAATAGCTGTTTCTATGCGCTGCTTGCAACAAAGAGTTATAGAGCTATCAAGGAGCTGAAAAGTAGAGTTTTTGTTTTATTTTGTGAAAGCAAAACTATTGATTTGCTTCACAATACATGACCTTCTATAGTAAAAATGTTCATATATCAAATAAGTTTCTTTTCTGCAGTAGAGTTTAGCAGTAATTAAAAGCAAACCACTCAGAAGTTGTATTAAAGCATATGCTGATGCACGTCAGATATTGTATCAACATATGTTTTTTTTTTTTTCAACAACCTACTGAGATGCAAGCATTGATGCAAAGTCTGTTCCAAAAGATGGGCATCTTAATTATGCCATCTTCTACAAAATCTTGTTTAGCTTCTAAGATACCTTGTTTTTGTGACAAGCTGGATAAACTGTTGTTTGGCTATCAGTTTTACACACTGTCTTTTTTTTTTTTCTCAGACTATAGGGAAAATACCTGCTGGATGCCTTAACATTGTCAGGAGTTTGCGGAACTTGCAGAAAAGTTTTTAAAAATCTGCTCCCTAATGTAGAACAAATGATGCTGGATGAGCTACACTGCAACATTTAATACTTAGGATTAGGAATTTGTTCAAATTCATAACTTTAAATGGAACAGTTAGCAAATTTTTTCACCCTTTTTCATCTTTTCATTTCATTCTTTTTCATTTTTTCATCATTTATTCACCCTCACGTCATTCTTAACCTGTATGCTAATATTTCTTCTACGGAACAGATGTTTTGAACTCTATATTGAATCTCATCAAGTATATGAGTTGCTAGCTTTAGCAAACACTGCTAATGAATTTTTGCTGTAGGCTGTTATTAATGTAATGTAATTAATACATAATTCAACTGGGTTGTGGTCACAGGTCTGTGTATATCATATAACAGCTTTGAATGTGGCTCATCTGATCAGATTTTAGAGGCACAACTGTGCTTTTCTAAATAATACATCAATGAAGGGAAGTATATGAGGACATTTGGCCAATACTACAGGGGTAATATTAGTGGGTAACATAGAATGGTACAGTGGAAGAGACAGGAAATAAATAATAGATCATCAGCTGGGATGCTTTCAACTTTGTTTTCGGCAATGTTTATCAGTTACTTAGGACAGAATGTTACTCTATGTATAGTCAGTTGAAGTGTTTGTGAGTGTGAAAGTGATGACGGCTAACTGTTGCTAACTGTTGCCATAGTTACCCGTAAATGTGGGCAGAACAGGGGAATGCTGTTTCTAATGCACAGATCTTGGTATTTACAGACAGGTCAAACCAGCACTTTCCAGATAATGTGACAAATATGCTACAATATTTGGGCTGTAGAATACAGTATAGCATTTGTGTAAATGTTACAGTATTTATTTATAGAAGCAAGGATCTTGCAGTCTTATATAATGCAATTCAACTAACACCACATGTAAAACAAATTATTAGTCCTTTCTAATGTGAGCGGTGAACTGATTATGGACATTCTTACCCTTGAAAGGTTATCCCATTTCTTTGGGAATTTAAATCTTTACATTCAGAGGCAATGTTGTGGTGAGTGACAACTAAAGCATCTCAAAAGCTGAACTTTCCAACATGGTGGATACGTTGACGTGTCCGCAGCAGTCAAATTTGGTACTGTATATATGATTAGATGTCTACACTCTCAGAAAAAGGTCCTAAAGCTGTCACTCAAGCGGTACCCTTTTCTTTTTTTTTTCTTTTTTTAAGTACACCTTTGTTCCTTATTCACCCCTGAAAGATGCATATTAGTATTTAAAGTGTCCATATTAGTACCTAAAGCTTATTAAATAGTACTCATTAGTACCTGAAGTGCACATATTACTACCTAAATTGCACATATTAGTGGCTTAATACAGTATTAGTACCTAAGGTTTGGATTTTAGTAACTAAGTGGTACATAGTAATACAATAACGTTACATATTTGTACCTAAAGTGTGCACATTAGAACTAGAACTACCTAAAGTGAAACATCGACGTCTCTTATCGTTTCTTTCAGACATTTAGCTTATCTTGTCATGCGCTCCATCAAGGTGCTGCTCTGCAGGGGGCATCACGACTTCAGTGTAAATCTAACCTCTCATGCATCAGTCTGGAGCTGAACGGTTTTTATTTGTTAGAAGTCTGACTTGAAGACCCTCTGGTCCTTCCCCTCCTACACAAGACTCATGACTCATTCTCTGAGCCAGAGTCGACCATCACAAAATCCCTTTCCGTTTGCACCAGCTTGATATTAATTCACAGGCGCTTACCATTTGGTGAGCTATTACATTTCCAACAGAAATAATTTGTAAAATTCCAGTTCAGTAAAACCAGGGCTGTCAACAAGGGGACCTTGTGTGAACATTCACAGCATGAAAAGAAATGTCGATTCGGGAATGCTGGGAAGAGAAAAATCAAGTATCATCTCATTTATAGGCTTTCTTTGCATGTCTTTTGATAAACCATGCAGCACGTTCTTTACATAGCAGTCTTCTCTACCTTTCTTTGACTCGAGGGTTTCATCGATTCTGGTCATGTCCAGCACAATTCTTTGGTCAGTGCATTAAGAGGGTGTATGTAATGGCAGATTGACGCGTCACATGCTTGCACCCTCATCTTTTATTTAGCTGCCCGCTCTTGGTGGTGTGAAGGGAGAATTTATAGGCAGCAGCAAAGGGCCCGAACCTCCTATAAACCTGTCACTCGTTGAGCTTTGATGCAGTCACAAATTTCACTATGTCCCTTATTATTCTCTCGGTCTCGGTTTTGAACACCCATTTTCATATAAATAGTTTTTTGGTGATAGACAGACAAATGAAGGTACAAGGTCACAGAGAATCGTTGCTGATGGTAAAGGAAGGAGCTTTTTGCAGATAAACTTCTAACGTGTTATCTGGTAGGGATTCCAATGTATATCTACAGCATGATTATTAAAGGAACAATTCACAAAAAAAATGGAAATCTGCTTAAATTTACGCACCTCAGTTTGTTTCTTCATCAGAACTGATTTGGAGGAATGTAGCATTACATAACTTGCTCAATGTTGGATCCTCTGCAGTGAACGGGTGCCGTCAGAATGAGAGTCCAAACAGTAAAAAGACACATGTTTGTAAAAAACAAATCCATAATCTGAGAAAATAAATCCGTAATATTGTTTTCTCCAGTGACTTTTGCATTTAACATAACTGTTAGCTAATGTCAAATGTAAAAATCTCTTTATAACAGGTATAGTTTTGTTATATTTTACACTTTATGCATTTAATATGTGCCTTATGTACCTTTCTTGTTAAAATGTGTGACTGTCCCTTTAAGTCACTGACTTAATTTCTTCAATAACTCCACCTCTTCCTTTTTAGAGTTGTTTTTAATCAAGGAGGTATGTTTGTCTTTGAGCTCATTTTAAAATCTAAAGTCATCTTTGCTTTAAAGTCATTTTACTTATATTTGTTAGTTGTTTAAAATGTATAGTATATTATTTGGGTCAATTGTTGGAGTATTTTGATGAAATTTTGTATAAAAGTATATTTTATCTTTCTACCTTGTAGATTACATTCAAATGGAAGCCTGTCTCTGCCTCTGAAATAAATAAATAAAGATAATTGTGACTTTATACCTTACAATTGCACATTTGGTTCTCATAATTGAGACTTTATATGTCACTGTGTGACTTTATATCTCACATCTGCAGCATTGAAATCTGTTAATGTGACTTTTGAACTCCCAGTTTTCTTGTGATTGTGACTAATTTCTTGTTATTGGTACTATATATGTGACATTGTAAAATAATTTTCAAATTATTCTCTCTTCAGAAGAGAGAATTCACATACCCTGCATCCCATTGTGCATACCATCCACCCTATCTGCCCTAAATAGTATTGAAAATTACTAATATCACATAGAATTTAGGATGCATAGTATGCACATTGGGACACAGTCTACTTAGGCATTTTGGAGCTTGGACATAGTGCCAAATATCTCCTTTTGTGTTCCACAGAAGAAAGGAAGTCATATGGGTTTGGAACAACAAGAGGATCAGTAAATTATGTCAGTTTTCAAATGCACACTCAAGCTCTAAACTACCTTCCAAATTGAACAAGCGGTGGTGCAAATCTTGCTTTTCCACAGCAGTTTTAATTGACACGCAATGGCCCAAAGGATTAAGCTCATGCTCAAGTGTGAAAATCATCTTATTCATTAAGAAGGTGTCACTTTAATTACCTGTGAGGTGAAACACTGAGAGGCACGGTTGTTAATGGGCCTATCATTCACTCCACCATCTTTCAACATTTAGTAAACGTACTCTGCTACCAGTCAAAACATGAAAACTACTTATGATGCATTGTTTAAATTTTGAGACAAGAGTAATACAGATAATATAATACTGGTAATGCTTGTAAATATAGCGTATCTGTCTAGATAGATATACATATGAACTCCATTAACTATAATGTATTGGACGTTCATAGAGTTTGGGAAATCTATGTAACTGCACTAAATATTCTCTTAGAATAATCCAGATTCATCAGCATTAGAATGGGAGTAAGACTAAATTCACGTGCATGCAAACCTGTTCAAGGTGAAATTTTGGTAAGAACCTTTTCTGCACACATAAGAACAAGTAAAAGCAATTATAAAGACTGAGACCCATTGTGAGGTTCAGAGATTGAATGCATTGAACCAGGAGTTCAAGAGGTTCAGTCTTTTTGAATTTGTTGGATATTTCATGGTACAGAAAGTCAGATTACATCCCGAAAAGACTGTTAAGAATGGCAGGTATGGAAATCCGCTAAACTGAGCCTTTGATCTTTTATCCTACACCTTTTACAACTTTTTTGGGGGGGGGTGTCTGCTGGAGAATTACAGTGCATGAGATTTTTTGGGTTCTTTAAATTCCAAAAGATCCATACTTTCTCATTAGAAACTCATATCGTTCCATTATGAGAGATTATTATTATTTTTTTTCAGCTGATGTGTTTGCACGATTTATTCCTGGTGCTGATACACATACATTTTTGATAACCCTTCTTATTGATGGCACATGAATTGGCTTTTCATAGTACATGAAAACCAAATCAAACCGTCTGCCTTAAATTATTAACCTACACACCAATTACGCTCAGATAACTCTCAGATATTTTCTCTCATTGATTTAAAGCCCCTGCGGTGCGAAGGGTAATTGTTTCAATATTTAGTGAAAAGTTTTATATCACCTCAGTTGCTGCACTGTGGTGCATTCATTCACTTTCTTGCATAGGAATTGCAGTAGATAGATCTGACCAAATGAATAAACTGCTTTTAACATGGGTGGGACTGCAATCAGAGTGCATGGTAAGATAGCTGCATACTCTCTGCAGCATCTCTTGGCCTGAATCTGTTGCCATAGTTACCCACTCATCTGAGGAGAGGAAAACCTTCGGGGGAAATTCCTCCTGTATCAGGAAATTTAACGACTGTCACTTTACTTGGAAACATGGGCCAGACCTCAAAGCAAAAGAGAACAGATCTCAGATCGGTTTATGCCTTTCATATCCAATTTAGCACAGTAATAGCAGCTGGGAGAGAGCTAAACCTAGATGAACCCGGAGCACTTAGTCTGAGATGCTAATAGATTCGGGAATAGGGGATTTAGCGAGGGCAATAAAAAAGGATCAGGTTCAAATTCTCCTCCCTCGCTCTGACCTAGGCTCAATCTCAAATGGACCATTCAGGACTGATGCATTCTGTACAATAAAAAGGCAAAAGCGTTCTTAAAACCCCAAGTTCTAATCTGTTTAGCTGGTTTTTGCATCATCTTCAAAACTCAAAGTGTGCATGTTGTTCACAGTGTGCTGGGAAACCAAGTTTATGGTATTTACGAGGCATCAAGTTACTACAAGCAGCAATTCTGAGAAACACCCTAATCACTGGATTTGTAGCATCAAATCTGGGAAAAGATACTCAAGGGTTTTGTTCAACCATACTTTCTGCTTTGTAAAATAGGTTCTTATTATTTTTTAGGAATAAGTTTTGTCTAGGTAGAGGTGCGACCTGCCAGTGACAACTTGCTTCTAGAGGTACAGGAAGCAGCAGCATCTTTCTAATGGCTTGACTTCTCTTAGTGCCCTGCAGAAAATGGGTTGTTGACCTGGCATCCTGACTCATCAGCTGTGGCATGGGGTGTGTTCCACTTCACTTTAAGACACACATTCGCGACTTTTCTAAGCACTTCCAGTTGGGGAATCTCTGCCAATATTTTGAAGTGCAATCCACTCAGTCAAAATTGAGTGGTCATGGGTCGGTTTGTAGAAACTTCCTTTGTCCACTTGACAGAGTCAACTCATGTACACTTCAGGCAGCTCCATATACCAACTTAATAACTTAATATCATAATTTACCCCCATGCTTGGCTCTTGTTAATACCTTAAGATTGACTAATACAGTTATAGTTTATTTTATTGCTTTTCATTTGTTTGTGTAATTTTATACTTTTTTCCCCAACAGCTCAAGCATACATATAGGCATATAGAATGGTGCATCAAACAAATCAGCTCCATAGTGGATTCCAAATGGTCAAGGGCTTGGAGCATTCCAGTTAAACCGTCTGCAAGGGTTCTGTCAGTAGTGGGATTCCCAGCTTGCTGTCTTTATGGACATGCAAGAACTCTATTGTGCTCAACATTTACCAGCACCAGTGACAATGCTCCTTTGACTTAGGTGCACCTTGTCTGCCTGAGCATGTTAGAGGGGCCCCTGTTTTCAGTTTCCTTCAGAAGTCTTAGGCAGTATGTCCTGAGGCAATCCAAGGCCCTAGGGCAGGATAGCAAACCCTGCTCTGAATGCAGTGCTTCTCAAACTTGTACTCCAAGAATGTGGTTGGGAACCATTGATCTAACAGACTTGATTCAACTCATTGGCGCAATAGTAGATACTGCAAGACTTGAAGTGGGTGTGACCAGTGAGAGAGGCTTCCAAAATGGTTGGGGGTCCCCTGGTCTCAGCCTCAGACATCATGCCCATGGACCATTGACTGAATATCTGTTGCATATCACACACAAAATTGGAAACACTTCAGGAGCTTTGGGAGATGTGTGTGTCGTATTCTTTAATGTTCCGCATGGAAACAAAGATGCAGTGATGACAAACCCCCTCATGGAAGAAGAAAGCCGTCGTGTTTACAAATGTGACAATGAGCGCTTATCAGATTCAACTAATTGCTAAGGTTCATGGCATAGATGCTTTAAAATATGTCCAAGAGTTTTACACACTGGTCTGTTATTGTAGGCAGATTTCCATGCCCCTAAACACGATGCTGCACAAAACTTGGTTGCTTTACCTGTTAAATGGCATCTTGGGTGGGCCTTGGCCATTCAAAGCGCCTAAGGTTCCCAGACCTCGAGCCGCCAGTCTGAAGGTCTGGCTATGTGAGACTAGGGGTCTCCATGAAAAGGTTGAAGAAGTACTACACCAGAGGCTACATTCCTGCAGACTGTAGTTCCAACCCTGCTCCAAAACACCTGCCTGTTATTTTCAAGCAATCCTTATCAGCTTGATTATTGGATTAGGAACAGTCATTGGAACATTGAAGTGTTTGGTCCACTGTTCCTCCCCGTCATGATGAGAAAAGCTACAAAGTAAAACATTTCAGATTTAGCTACTTTTAAACATCATGTTAAAAACAAACTCTGACTGGATGTTTCACAGCTCCTTCTAGACTAAACTGATTCTGGAACAGCGATTCTGGAACTCCCATTTAACCTCAAGAGACAATGTGTTGCTATTACCTTATGTAAATCTTTCCTGAGGTAGGAATGATTAATTGCTGCCTTACTTGAAAACACAGAGGGATAGCAGGCCACTCTGTTTCCTTATGTCAGGCAGAGATAAAAGGCTGAGATGTCCCTAATTGTCTGGAATATGCACACAGGAACAGATTTTAATACTTTATGGAGCTATGCATTACAGTCGCAGGGAATTATGGATGATATAATGAATTGTGCTTGAGAGTGTGTATTTCCATAAGTGCTGTGTGTTTCCCAGTGCTCATTTGTACAGGGTGAGGAAGCGTCTTAGTCATGTGCTGATTCAGAGATATCGCTCTCCATCCGTGACTTAATTCCACCTACACTATTCGTGGGAGACTCAAGGGTTTTCCCTGGTAGTTCTCGAAACCTGGTTATGCCAGAAGGGTTACAGTTGGTGTTCAGGGTTTTGAGAGTGTCTGATTATGGGTCTGAAAGGAATGTTATCGCAAGGCCAGGCTTTTCATTATTAAAGTCTTGTCCACATGGGCTCTGTCCCGAATGGTACCCTCACTCCTTTCAGGCCTCCTCTGATTCTGCATTTTACCGCAAGGACCACTGGGTAATAGTTCTCTATGAAGTCCGCCACCAGTGCACACTCTGCAATTGAGCGCATCAGGGGCCGCAAAAGGTGCTCTGAAGGAATAAATGCATTTTATTCTGGCCAAAACCTTTGGAAATGAGACTGACTGTCTGACTGGCTGGTGATCAAGTGCTGTTTAGAGGCTGTAAATGTGAAATAGGTGCAGGGTTGCCGCTAGGGTTTCCAAGGCCCCAGTACTGTTTAATTCTTCGAGCCACCACTTTTTGCTACTAATTGCCTCAGAACTTTTAAAGCTTTCATTCCACAGACCTCACAAACTTCAGCAACTTATTCATCCTCAAAAGTGCTTACAATATCAGCGAGGTAACTTTTAAACATTTTTGTTTGTCTCAAACTCTCGGAAGTAGTTGGCAGTTTGATTGAAGTTTGCAAAGTGCTTTCCAGTGTTCGTCTGAGACATACGGGTGGGAGACCCACTATGTGACTTGACAATTTTATTCAAGTCCATGATGTTTTATATAGAGGTTAGCATGTTGAATTGTACAATATGGTACTTCATAAAAAGTTTAGTATGGAGAGTTGACAACCTTGTTGGATTGACAGATTTTTTCCCCCCAGATGGTTATCTGTTTTATTTAAAGTTGGATCAATTAAATACTTTGAAAGCGAATTATATGAGGGCAGTGAAGTGTGGGGTTTTCCAATTATTGACTGTTGTAAATTAATTGATGTCTTTCAAAAGGCAACACAATAATGATTACAGTCTCAGAGTACATTCTTCTCTTCTGATTACAAAAATATGGCTCAATGAACTCAGATGAGAAATGTGTGTCCTCGCATTGAATGCGAACATACAGATAAAGAAAGCTGTGGCACTGTTAGTGACAGAACATGAGTGCTTTTCTCCATACTCAGACATGGACTTTTTATGGCCTGTTGGCTTGTCATGTATTGGTAAGGTATTGAAGACAGGTACATGGTTTTGCAATCTGTTACAAAAGAATTAAGCTTTACTTGTCCTAGTTTTGTACATAACCCAACATGTGACTAGTAGCCAAGAGTATTTTTTTGTGGTGATCTTGACTGTAATCACATCAAACCTACCTTGGGTTTTATTACTGCTTTTAAGACACTGCTACTGAAGGGAATGGTCTCATAGAAAAGCATCTCATCAAAGTATGTTTTGCGTGTCTAATGAATGTATTTTTTATTTTTTTTTCCTTCAGTAATAACAGGTTTTTTAAACAAGATCAAAGTGTTCTTGGCATACAACAACAGTCATTTAGAGCTCCTCATAAGATTTCAAAGCGTCTACTTGACTGACTTCAGACACTGTAATTAAGGGAAATTTTGAGGCAATGGTATGTTTACCCACATAGTGGGTAGTTATCTTTGATACACACTTTTTTTTAATGGAATGAACTCACTTAGCAACAAAAATAGGCCATAAACAAGAACTAAGTGGCAACTTAATTAAATTAGACAACAATGCAACATAATTAGGACCTACACAAAATGAATTAAATCATGAACTAGGGCATGAACTCATCCACTCTTGAATTGGATTTTAAAGGCATTGGCTCTATTTTAACATTAAATACTACCGTAATAAAAAATAATAATTTTCAATGAGAAAATGTGATCATAATTATTGCATAAATATGAATTAGTACCATGAAATTCTCTCAAAATACGAAATAAAAAAATATTATTAAAGAAAAATGTTACATTGATTTTACTGGGGGGGAAAAAAGTTAAATTTTAGGTGTCCGGTCACTTTTGACCATGAAGATCACAAGTGTGACACCCAAATAAGGAGCACCAGAGGGTTAAACAGGTGAAGGAGCCTTTTTCCCTGCACTAGGAAAGAAAAGATCCAAGCTTCAGCAGGTCCAAATATGTTCCAAGCTTCTATCCATAGGCCTACTAAATTCACGCCGTAGATACTTCTAACTGCCGGTGAATCAGAATGTGTTTGTTCGAGAGAGGAACATTGATGTGTGGGTGCTGAATTTATGTCTTTAACATATGGAAGCAAACTTTATATTTGTTTTGTTTTGTCTTGTTTATTTTTTCAGGAAACCGAATGCACGTTGATGTACATAAAAATGATCCATTATACAACTGATGCTCCTCTGCACAGGATATCAGTTTATGAACAGTAAAATGTGAGGGTTTGATTCATGAATATTCATGAGGTGACTAAATGTTCCAGGAAGATTACCTAGCATTGTCAGTGCAAAACGAATTAATATTTATGAGCTCAGTTTTCTATATAAAGTGACATCACGACCCACCACAACACAGCAGAATAATCGAATAGAAACGTTTGCAAGAACATTGAATTTATAACTTATTCAAAATAATAGCAGGTACTCTGTGCAAAGTTTACCTGAGTTTCAGGATTATTGCAGTTACCTAAAACCATACAATGTTATTGCCAGTTGAAATAAACCTATTAAAATAAAATAAACTTATATAACCAAAACAACATTTCTCAGTTCAATTAGTTTAACTTGATGTACTAAAATCACTGAAAAAAATAAAATAAATAATTTAAAATGAAAATGGAAAATACTGTATATTAAATGTAAAACAATATTTCAGAACTTCATATGACAATTTTTCTACATATTTAATTCTTCATTGATTCTTTAAAACTTCCCTTTTGGTTTATTAATGCCACATTTGTTGGCAACAATTTTGTACACATTCACAGGTTCTAAGGACTTTTTTGGGGGGTGGTTGTGATATATACATTTGATCTTCCTACTCGTTTTTGGGACTAGGACTGGTGCCTTAGGAAATATGATTCATTACCCACAATACATTGCAAGTGGGTTATAAGCCTGGCCACCTTCACCACAGCAAACCATGCAGATTCATTCTTGCTTCAGGGTGGATCCAGGATCAGGATTTTCCTTTAATGCATCGCAGAACCTTTATATCACATAACACAAGTGAACCAAGCATGGGTGAGGATGCCTTGAGAGAAAAGCCTTAGGACAGCAGAAGGTCCTTTATGGCAAGTTCTCTGATGCTACACTCAGGTGGCCCTGTCTTGAAACGGAAGACAAGCATTCAGGGAAGTACGTGTGCTATTTTAATATAGTTATCTTCCTCTAGGAGACTTCCAGTGAATGGAAATGTGTGGAAGCTTGTTTCCACCACTGAATAAAAATAAATAAATAAATAAATTAACTATAACTTTTGAATATCACAGTTCTTGTTTTTTCCCCCCACAATTTAAACTTTTATCGCAAATCTGACAATTCTGGAAAAAAAAGAAAAAAAGGGAAATTAAATGAAAACTTGTAACTGCAAGGAAAAATGTCAGAAAATATTTTCTTCTGAAAATCTGAGAAGGAAAGTCTGAATTGTAAGATATAAATTCACAATTTTGAGAAAAGAGTCGTTATTACCTTTTTTCTTCTGTGGTGTAAAAAAACTGAATTGCAAGAAAAAGAAAGTCAGAAGTGTGAAATTTAAACTACAAATCGTGAGATGTAAAGTCAGAATTATGAGTTTATATCTCACAATTTCAACTTTTTCTAGGAAATTCTGAGAGACAAAGTCTGAATTGTGAAATAAAAAGTTGCAATTAAGATTTTATTTATTATTTATTTATTTTTGTGGGGGGGGGGACGGAAATGAACTGAATTGTGAGAAGTAAACTCAGAATTCTCAGAAACTTGCACATTATAAACAGAATTGTGAGGAACAAAAGTCAGAATTATAAATGTATGTCTCAGAATTTAGATTTTGATTTATTTTTTCTCAGAATTGTGAGAGACAAAGTCTGAATTGTGAGATAAAAAGTCGCAAGTATAGCTTAAAATAATTATGAGCTGGGCTTCCCTACAAATTATGAACAAATAAATAAATAAATAACACAAAACAATAACCAAAAAAAAAAAAAAAAAAAAAGTATGTATCTGCAAAGATATCTCATTTGTGAGTTTTCTTTCCTAATTGGCCCAGATGCAACAATTATTCTTTTTGTAAAATAGCTGCGTTTGTCTTTGGTTTGAATTTCTCATGGATTTCCGAAGTGTCACATCTTACTGGTTTTGTCATTTACAGAAATAAAATATCAGAGATTGGACATGCTCAATTTTGCAACTGTTGGCAGGCCTGCGGAATTGTTCACGCCAGTAGCTCTTTTCATCCAAACAATGTTCATGGATCACTGCATTTCAGAAAAAAAGGAGGAGGGAAAAAATATGGAACTGGCACAGAACGTGAAAAAAACCTTGAATGTGCTTAAAGCTATTTGAATTTGAAAATGTTTTTAATCGAATGCATTGACTCATTGACTGTGTGTTTATGCTAAAGCAGCTGCGGCCAGAATGCGAGTGGATCTTAGCATTGTGTGGGTGTTGCTGTGTTTGGCTTTTAAATTTTGCGTTTAAAATGCTGAAAAGTTGTGCCAAGCCTGGGATTCAAGACCTTGTTCCTGCACCAACTGTGTTCACAATGACAGCGACTGAATTGCTAGGTCGCCAATCGTATAATTGGTCACTAGAAGGCGTTCCTGCTAAACGTAATGGACTGGAGTGGTGTGGATTATTGTGATGTTTTTATTAGCTGTTTGGACTCTCATTCTGACGGCACCCATTTACTGCAGAGCATCCATTGGTGAGCAAGTGATGATCATTTTTAGGGATGTTGGATTTAAGAACTGGTTTTACAGTTACATAAATCTGGTTGTACAGTTTGATGGACTTAAAAGCAGTGCAGGATCAGGCCACAGTAAGCGTCTACAGGCTGCCAGTTTAGAGAGCAGAGTTAGAACATTATGTAAGAGAATTTTAAGAGGTTAAATCAAAGTCAAGCGGAAGAGTTTGGAAGTGCTAGAGGAGATGTGCAACAGATGTTCTTTTTTTTTCTTATTTTTGTTGAAACATTCACATTACTCTAACCATGTAATGACCACGGAATAGGGAAGGAAGAAGCTTTCACTCTGTAGATATTGAGGATATCTCGGAATGGATAGAAATAATTCATTCAGCCCAGCCTTTTAACTCCAATCTGAGTGCTGTGGGACTGTGTGGGAAAAACATTTGAGGTCAATTGGGAGAACTGCTTCAAAGAGTCAGCCATGTAGAAATATAGCATATTTTGGAATATTTGTATTATTATTTTATATTATTTAATTATTATTTGAAGTTAAAACATATATATTTGTGAAACAACATAATCATTTAAAATTATGTTTAGAGTCCAGATATATGAAAGTTTGATTTGATCAAATTTATAAAAGTAAACATTTACACTTCCATATATTTTACAAGAATGTGAAAGTCTTTCTACTTCAAAAATGTCATGTTATTCAACATTACTTGCTATTTATTTGTAATTAACTATTCTTTTCTACATTTTTGAAGTAATTCCTGTACTATTTATTTATTTATTTATTTTGTCTGTGTATTATTATTATTAATAATAATAATAATAATAACAATAATATTGTTATTATTAAAGTTTTCATAATATTTTTAAGAAACTACACACACGCATATTATTTATATATACGGTATATATATATATATATATATATATATATATATATATATATATATATATATATATATATATATATATATATATATATATATATATATATATATATGTGTGTATATGTGTATGTATATATATATATAGCCATGGCCAAAAATATCGGCACCCTTGGTAAATATGATCAAAGAAGGCTGTGAAAATTAAACTGCATTGTTAATCCTTTTGATCTTTTATTTAAAAATAAATAAATCACATTAATAATCTCACTACATATTAAATTATATAATTACCATAAATATGAATGAATTTAATCAAAGTAAATATTACTTATATTAAATATTATTTAATTCATATGTAATAATATTATTCATTTAAATTATATAACAAATATATTGATAACCTTTAACAAACATTTTTTGCTCAAATGTTTGAAATTCATTCACAACAATACATTTCCTTAACACAGAGTTTACATGTGTCAGGGTGCATGAGTAATCGGTTACTAAAATTGGTTTATTTTAAAATATATATATATATATATATTTTAAAATATATAATATAGAAATGATAAAATATTTAAATAATTCAACTCACAATTATTACTTTTTTTCTCAGAACTGCGAGACATAAACCCACTATTGCGAGTTATATAGTCAGGATTTAGATTTTTAAATGTTTTTATTATACATGTTATTAATTACTTATTTAAATAATTTTAACTTATTGTAAATTATTGCAATTTAGTTATTTTTTAGTTATTTTAATTATTTTACTAAATTAACAATTACAGTTAGTTAAATTGGCAGCCCTACCATCAGAATTTTTTTCAGTTCTTTAACACATTTCATGAATTCTTTCTACACCTTTACATGGTATTACTATGATGCATTCACTGTACCATGGTGCCAGCACAATGTTTTTGCTGAAATTGCTGACAGTCGTGAAACCTTGTTTCTGACAGTAATTTCTATATGCAATGATGTGAATGTTATTCATGAAACTGGTCTGATGCCACAGACACTTCCTGAGCCATGAAGTGTAGAAATATGCCGCATCATAAACTAACAATGCATGAAAATATCACTTCCAGCTGCATATTTGCACAATCGTGAAGGATTTTTACCACTGTGGCAATGAAGTGTCAACAAGTGTGTCTCTGTATGTGAGAGAGACGTGTGTGAGACTCTGGGAGCTGAAGCCACCTGCCTGGCCCGGAGGCGATGCTGAGCAAAGGACTTGCGCTAATCAATCACAGTGAGCGCAGCTGGGCTTGGCAGGAGTCAAAATGACTGTGGATATTGGATCTGGTCCATATTGCCTGGGAATTTATGGAAATGGTGGATGAGGGAGCTGGCAGGTCACAGGTGTTTAGTGGGTCGAAAGGGGATGCTTGAGTTCTCAGCTCTGGATCTGGCATGTACAGCATCCTAAAATGAAAATTATGTCGTGACAAAAACCTGTATGACTGGCTTTATTCTTTGGGACAGAAAAGTAGAAGTTTGGTGAAAGTATAAAGTGACCAGTGGCTGTCAAGCTACAAAAAAAGCACCATAAGGCCAGTTCACACAGAATGTATTACTGCAGTTTACACATTTATATATACAGTATATATATATATATATATATATATATATATATATATATATATATATATATATATATATATATATATATATATATATATATATATATATATATATTTTTTTTTTTTATTTTTATTTTTTTTTTTTATTGTTATTTTTTCGTGTTTACATAGAGATACCATGGAAGCTTGTTTCTGCCACTGAATTAAAATCAAAAGGCAATTGTGACTTTTTGTCTTGCAATTCTGGCTTTTTTCTCGTAATTGCGAGTTTACATCTTGCAATCCTTTTTTTTTCTCAGAATTGCGTGACAAACTTTTTATTTTTATTTTTTTATTTTTCCTCAGAATTGTGAGATATCAATTTGTGATCGTTTTTTGAGTATTTTCCCTTTAGAATTTAACTTTATAACGCACACTTGCAAGTTTATATCTCACAATTGCGAGTTTATATCAAGTCATGTCAAGTCACTTTTATTTATATAGCGCTTTTAACAATACAGATTGTGTCAAAGAAACTTTCCAATATCAAAATAGAAAAATAGTTTGTCAATAATGTAAAATGACAAGATTAAACACTCAATTGTCAGTTAAAGGCATTTCATTATTGAATTCATGTCATCGTTCCGCTCAGTTCAGTTTAAATAGTATCTGTGCAAACAAGTTGACGATATCGCTGGAAATTAAGTGTCCCCAACTAAGCAAGCCAGAGGCAACAGCGGCAAGGAACCAAAACTCCATCGGTGACAGAATGGAGAAAAAACCTTGCAGGCTCAGTCGGGGGGCCAGTTCTCCTCTGACCAGACGAACCAGCAGTTCAATTCCAACTGCAGCAAAGTCAGATTGTGTGAAGGACTCATCTGGTTCCCGAGGTCTTGTCCCGATGGCCGTTTAGGAGACAAGGTCTTCACTGGGGATCTGTCTCTGGGGCTCATCTAGGTGTCCCGATGTCCGCTGACGTTCAGGGCTGTAGAGGTCGTCTCTAGGTGCTGATCCACCATTTGATCTAGATACGGACATCCGGGTGACTGCAGTAACCAACTGATCTGGATACGTACTGGATCAAATGGCTACAGTGATCTCGGAATAAGAAAGAGACAGGCTAATATTAGCATAGATGCCATTCTTCTTACAATGTAACAAGTACACCGGGTGTTATGGGACGTGTTCCCGGTTCTGGTTGACCTAATTAATGCAGCCTAACAATCCTTTAACGGATTTGAATATTAGAAGCTTATTACTGTATTATGTGTACGCCAGGTTAAAGAGATGGGTCTTTAATTTAGATTTAAACTGACAGAGTGTGTCTGCCTCCTGAACAGTGTTAGATAGATTGTTCCAGAGTTTGGGGGCTATATAGGAAAAGGATCTGCCGCCCGCAGTTGGTGGAGGACTATAATGCGATAAGAACTCGCTCAAGTACTGAGGAGCTAAACCATTCAGGGCTTTATAAGTAATTAACAAGATTTTAAAATATATTTGATGTTTAACAGGGAGCCAGTGCAATGTTGACAGAACCGGGCTAATGTGGTCATACTTCCTGGTTCTAGTAAGAACTCTAGCTGCTGCATTTTGGACCATCTGGAGTTTGTTTATTAACGTGCAGAACATCCACCAATAAAGCATTACAATAATCTAGCCTGCATTTGACTTTTAGAGCATAGGTCTCAATTTAGATATATTTTTAAGATGAAAAAATGCAGTTTTACAAATGCTAGAAACATGGCTGTCAAAAGAAAGATTGCTATCAAATAGCACAACTAGGTTCCTAACTGATGACGAAGAATTTACAGAGCAGCCATCAAGTGTTAGACAGTGTTCTAAGTTATTACATGTGGGGGTTTTAGGAACGATAATAAACACCTCTGTTTTTTCAGAATTAGCAGTAAGAAATTACTCATCCAGTTTTATATCGACTATGCATTCCGTTAGTTTCTCAATTTGTTGTGTTTCGCCGGGCTGCGAAGAAATATAGAGCTGAGTATCATCAGCATAACAGTGAAAGCTAACACCATCTCTCCTGATAATATCTCCCAAGGGTAACATGTAAAGCGTGAAAAGTAATGACCCTAGTACTGAGCCTTGAGGTACTCCATGCTGCACTTGTGATCGATATGATACCTCTTCATTCACTGCTATGAACTGATGGCAGTCAGATAAGTAAGATTTGAACCATGCTAATGCACTTCCACTAATGCCAACAGTGTTTTCTAGTTTATTCAAAAGAATGTTGTGGTCAATAGTGTCGAACGCAGCGCTAAGATCCAGTAGCATTAATAGAGAGATACAACCACGATCAAATGATAAGAGCAGGTAATTTGTAGGGGTGTCCCCGAATAGTCGACGATTCGATGCTTCGATTCGAGGAGGCTGATTCGACTCCAAATCTCACAGTTGAATATTCGCAGGGTGTTATGATCATGCCATTTTGGCTATACAGTTGTGCTCAGTGTCTGATTTCGCATAGAACTACTAGCAGTTTTCTCCCAATAAGTTAATATACAGCCTATTATGATAATGCTGTAAATAAGAATCTTAAAAGAAAAAAGCTTTAAATAAATATTTTAACGTGCGTGAATAAATCCAACTTCCCCTATAGATTAAAGTTTCGCTTTCTAATCCGTCACCGACAGAGGAGCATTTTGGCGGCAGGGATTTAAATTTTTAACAAGACTCAAATTCACACAGGCAGAGTGGAAGAATTCATTTTTTTTCGATCAGTAGCGTACAACAAGTGATTTCAAAACGTTTCAGTCGGTTTATTTATATCATGTATATGTTATTTATCTCGTATAAGATGCATTTGGTTGAGTTACACTACAGTAAAGCGCTTCACTGTAGTACTATACGGTGATCTCTTCAGCGCGCGGTGCAAGCAGAACAACAATGCAGAATATTAATAACTATGACTGTCACATAGCATTATAATGAGAACAGTATTATAATAAAACGCTGTGATTTTTTTTAGTGTTTAGTTGTGTTTCTGCATGTTATTGCGTGAAGAAGAACGCGTCCACAAAAGGAGTTCATTCGGAGCCGCGCAGACGCGTTCATGTGCATTCTGGGCATTTTGTGCAGATAGCCTATAAGTTGTAATATTAACGTTATGTTATATAAATAACGAAGCGTATTCTATGTGAGATAAATTAGTTAAATCCCATTGATTAAAAACCTGCTATCATATGCTTCATTCTACTGGTCATCTTCAGCGCGCGCAGCTCAAAGCAGAAATGCATAACGTTATAACTACAATCATATACATAATGTTATATTGAGAGCACTATTGTAAAAAAAAAAAAAAATGTTGTGAATTTTTAAGGGTTTCGCTGACATTTATTGTTAACTATCTTTTAATCAAAACATAAAACATTATTTACCCCGTTTGTATCTGCAAGGTGTCCATTACACATTTTCCCTGTGTATTTATGATTGTCAAATGACAGACTTGACTCTTGGTAATGTATTTTGCCCCGCTCCCAAATATACGATTCGACTATCAGTCGACTATCGGCATGATTCGAAAATTCCGATTCGACTATGAAAATCCTTAGTCGGGGACACCCCTAGTAATTTGTAACTCTAATGAGAGCAGTGTCAGTACTATGATATGATCTAAATCCTGACTGGAATTCCTCACAGATATCATTTTTCTCTAAGAAGTAATATAATTGTGAGGATACTACCTTTTCTAGTATCTTTGACAGAAAAGGGAGATTTGAGATCGGTCTGTAATTAACTAGATCTTTGAGGTCAAGTTGTGTTTTTTTTTTTGATGAGAGGCTTAATAACAGCCAATTTGAAGGTCTTGGGGACATATCCGAATGGCAATGACAAATTAATAATAGCCAAAAGAGGATCTATGACTTCTGGAAACACCTCTTTTAGTAGTTTAGATGGAATAGGGTCTAACATACATGTTGTTGGTTTAGATGATTTAACAAGTTTTTACAATTCTTCCTCTCCTATAGTAGAGAATAAGTGGAATTGTTCCTCAGGGGATCTATAGTGCACTGATGCAATACTGTAGCTGATGGCTGCAAGGATACAATTTTATCTCTAATAGTATCGATCTTGGAAGTAAAATAGTTAATAAAGTCATTACTGCTGTGCTGTTGGGAAATGTCAACAGCT
Organism: Onychostoma macrolepis; assembly: GCF_012432095.1. Classification (NCBI taxonomy): domain Eukaryota; kingdom Metazoa; phylum Chordata; class Actinopteri; order Cypriniformes; family Cyprinidae; genus Onychostoma; species Onychostoma macrolepis. The sequence goes on along the minus strand of NC_081176.1, from coordinate 29,313,888 downwards.
GCTGATGCTTTATTTTTTGTTAATTTAGCCACTGTATTGAATAAGTTATGTTTGTTTTCTTCTAAAAGAGACGAAAAGTAATCAGATCTAGCCGTTTTTAATGCTTTTCTGTAGGATGGGGTACTTTCCCACCAAGCAATACGAATACCTCTAATTTTGTTTTCCTCCAGCTGCGCTCCATTTTCCGGGCTGCTCTCTTTAGGGCGCGAGTGTGCTCATTATACCACAGTGTTGGACTCTTTTCCTTAATCTTCCTTAAGCGTAAAGGAGCAACCGTATCTAAAGAAAAGAGATTTATCATTAACACTTGTTTCTCTAGATAATGTTATATGAAACACCTTTACTTCAAAGGAGTTATACTTAAAGCCTGCCCTCTGAGAAATACTGAGAATATTTCTATAAATTGTAGGAACACCTCCCCCTTTGCCATTTGGACGCGGTTAATTTTTATAACAGAAATTTTGGCCAGGTTTCTGTCAAACAGAGCACATCTAGGTTATGATCGGTGATCATATCATTTACAAAAAGCACTTTCGTAGAAAGGGACTTAATATTCAGTAAGCCAAGCTTTATCATTTGTTTCTCTGTATTATATATATTTTTTTATTTGTTGAACATCATTTAAATTGTTACTCTTAAATTGGTTTGGACGTTTTTTGTATTTTCTAGTTCGGGGAACAGACACAGTCTCTATAGTGTGATATCTAGGTGAAAGAGTCTCTGTGTGCTGAAAATTAACTGACTTCTGTGATGTGAGGCGGCTAGCAGACGGTTGCTTTAGCCAGTCTGTCTGCTTCCTGACTTGGGCCCCAGTTAGTCAAGTACAAACTCTAAGTCTATGAGAGAAGAGCGGCACCACCCCAGGAGGGATGAACACCATCTTTTTTCAACAGGTGAGGTCTGCCCAAAAAAACTCATCCAACTGTCTATAAAACCCATGTTATTCTGCGGGCACCACTTAGACATCCAGCCATTGAGTGACGACAGTCTGCTATGAATCTCATCACCCCGGTAAGCATTATCTGTTATATCTTGCAGTTCTGACTTTATTTCTCACAATTGCGAGTTAATTTTTTTTGCAATTGCAAATTCTTATCTCACAAATGTCACTATTTCTCACAATTGCAAATTTATATCTCACAATTCTGACTTTGTTTCTCATAATTGCAAGTTTATTTGCAATTCTGACTTTATAACTCACAATTGCAAGTTTATATCCCTCAATTATGACTTTTTCTCGCAATTGCAAGTTTATATCCCACAATTCCAAAATAGTTTCTCGCAATTGCGAGTTTATGTCTCTCAATTCTGAGAGAAAAAATAAAATAAATCAGAATTGCGAGATGTAAAGAAAAAAAAATCAGATTGAGAGAAAAGTCACAATTACCACTTTGTATTTTATTTTTTTTATTCAGTTGTGGAAACTGGCCTCCATAACAAATCAATGGAAAAGTATTGCAGTGGAATGGAACATTCACTTATTGTACCATCCATGTGCAAATTTGTGCGCAAAGTCAGTGTACAGATTTCATTATAATAAGTATAAGCATACTCTGGGTTGCTTTGCTGCATAAACATGTTAATGTAAAATTGTATACATGCATACTGCATCTTAAATGGATTTCAACATATCTTTATATATGTGGGTTATAGCGTGAGAATGCAGGGTTGTGTGGAAAGCCCTTACATGGAGATGGTTTTGGTGTGTTTTACACAAATTACACACATTGGCTTATTTAGAATACTCCAAGTTCATTAACATAAGAATGAAGCTTAGAACAAATCTGTGTGCAAACCTACACAATTTTTTCATGAGAAGTTCTCCTGTGTGTTTCTCCATATGACTATGAATAGGCCAATATTATTATTGAATGAGACCCAATATTTGCTGAAAATCTGTGAAATATACATTTGTGTGAAACTGAAGATGTAACCTTTATCACTGTTATAGGGTATTTCTGCTGGTGAATAAATAAATAAAATATTAGGTTATATTGGATTATACAAAGTAGGCTAATTATCATTTACTGTGAGGCCTGCCCAATTTTTTATATGATTGAGGAAAGAAAATTTTTTTTTACTTTCACCCTGAAAGCAGAAGTCATTGCCACTGCATTGAAGCTCTGCAGCGTCTTGTACGCTTGTCTCTGCCAAGTGAATCAAACTGTCCGGCGCTTCACTTTAGTCAGAAGTTGAATGAGCTCTTTTGGTCAGTCAGCAGATTTCTGGGATGAAATGCCATGTCAAAGCTTTGTCTGTTCAGGAGAAAGAGGTTGACACAAGATAACAGTCTGACCTGATCCCGCTTCAGACATACACGCTTCAGTGAATATCCCGCTCAAGAATACTTTAACCGTTATTGTATTTTTTAAAACACTCTTACCTCATATTAAGTCTCAAGTATTATAGAACATCATATTTCTGAGCTGGAACATGCATGTAAGGTCTCTCTCACATAAATTTTTAGTTTTAATCAAACCAGGCGCCATCGAATTGTCAGATAAAGAAAGGCCACAGATAATGGGATTTTCGGAAGATGGTTTGCATAAATATGCCACCACGTTTCAACCTCGGCACGGATAAGAGCCGTTAATTGGAATGAGAACCAGGCCATTATCATAATATACCTTCCATCTACTCCCAACGGTTCCCGTGGGATCTGTTACAGGGGAGGTCAGTTGATATTTCACCCGGTTGCTCGCTTCCAGGCCTGCCATATTTACAGGTATGCCAGCTTCATGTTTTGTTGCTTGCCGCATTATAAAATCTGAGTAATCAAGATGTGGAGATGCGCGTGCCTGTCTGTCCTTGATAGATGTAGGGGAACCTTTGGGAATGATTGTGTGCGCATAGATGCTGGAGATATGAAAAGATAACACATGGCCTGGACAAAATATACAGTTCTGGTTTTATTGATGCAGGAAAAAGACATTCACAGATTTAAAAAATAAAATAAAATAAAAATGCACCTACATGCAGCTCAACAGAAAGAAATCAGCGTTCAGACATCAGAAGTCCCCGATTAGAGATTCAGCTCACAAAAAGATTTACACATACGTGCAAATCAGTGCTAGAATGCATCAGCGTTTCATAAATGCACGATCGTGAATTTATGAAAATATCTCATAAAAGCCTGTTTGATATCGATTCAGTTGAATTTCAGTTTCATCTTTGTTCATCATTTGCTAGCTTTGCTTAATTGGTAACCTATCGTTATGCAGTTTGGCAATTAACAAATGAAAAAAAAATGAAGAAGAAAAAAAAAAAGACTGGCCTTGAATTAATTCTAATGTGTCATCTGTTAATGCTCAGAATTATCTGCAAATAAGCCTTTATGTCAGTGATGGCATACAGAATGAAATATTCACTGAATTCTCTTTTCAAGCTTTTTAAATTTATTGTGCATATTGACATACTCAAGTATGAAATGTTTCAGCAGTTAGTTTTATGAAAATGTATTAAAATGTCCAGTATAGAACAAACAGTGCCATAAAATAAAATAAAAATATCCAAAAACTTAGTGGCCATACAAAGTGTTAGGCTCGCTTTAAATTCATTAGTTTAATTTTTATTTAAATTTTATGTAAATAAACTCACTTTACTACCAACGTAGTCATGTCAATCCAATTAATAATATTGTTCTGAGCATATGAACATTCAGCAGTCTTTCTGACTTGCACACCAACATGGCATTTAAAGAACTGGCTTTCCATCACATATAAATATAAACAACAGGATTGGCAGGCCTTGCTTCTGTTTGCCCATAGAGGGCATCTTTGGTGTGATTGATCTCTTTTTCATAAATAGTCTCCCTTTATTTTATTTATTTATTTATTATATATATTTTTATTTTTTTCTGGTTTGTGTTATGATTTCTGAATCCTGATGGATGTCCAGCTCAGGAAATGAATGAAATAATTTATCTAGGGAGACAGCTGGACCAGTCAAACATTGATTCCTCATAATAAACCCATCTAAACTCAGAGAATACTGAAAGATAAAATAGAGGAATCACAAAATGTCTGTCATAGAACATTTTAACGAGTCCTCCAGGAAGTGACATTATTTTCAGCCCATTTCTGCCATGGAATTTAAAAAAAAAAAAAATGAATTTGAATTTTTATCTCACAATGCTTACTGTCTTTTTTTTTTTCCTCTCAGTTTATGTCTCACAATTCTGAGAAAATGTCAGAATTGCGAATTTAATTTTCTTTACAATTCAATCTAGTTAGAATTTTGAGAAATTGTAAGGAAAAGGTTGCAATTACTTTTAATTCCATGGCAGAAACTGCATTCAGTATAAGTACTAGCACTGAATTTCACACATTCTGTGATTTTTCTAATATCAGCTGCTTTGTCTCACTCAAAAACATTTTGTCTGTTTGCAGCACTGAGTATGATCACAAACATGTGAAAAGATCGCTAAACTCTCAAAATTAACATTACAATAACAGCTAATCTCAGTCCATCACTGAGTAATTGCTAGATTTATCTCTGCTTATTTCCTGTTAATTTTATAATTAGATTATATTACTGTGTACTTATTAAATCTAAAAATATTATGCTTTCTGAAAGCTTTGATCATGACTGTTATAAAAATGAAACATCTCTGCTCTCTGTGGCTGGAAACAGCCATCTGACCAGACTATAACTACCGGATTGGGAGCAAGAACCTGCTAGATTCATATACTGGCTGCAGTGAGCTACATATGGTGAAGTGCCGACAGCCCAACACATTGCCCTCACAATGTCTTTACAGTGTTTATGATTAAAACTAAACTATTCCTCCTACATAGATGTTGCAAAAAGGTTGGCGGAACTGTGAAAAGATTCAGCAGTCTAGCTGCAAGAAGCACAGATTCAGATGCATTGTGGGATTGATTGCATAAATGAGACGTTTCTAGAACCTTAGCACATTGCAAGACAGTACCTTGCTGTTTTAATCTTTTAAAGTCAGTAGTTAGGTTTCCATCTAAAAGTTGCAAATTTAACTTATCGGCAAAATTGGAATTTTGCATAAAACATTTGCGAATAAGCACAGTTTCCATCCAACGAGACAAAGAGAACAAAATTGTTACTTACTGGTAAACTGGCACTAAATATCAGTAAGATATATCATCTATATATAATAAATTGCGTCTCAGAGTGAACAGACGAAACACCATAAATGCACTGTAAAAAAATTTTTCGTAAAATTTACGTTAAAAAAACGGCAGCTGTGGTTGCCGGAATTCTGCCGTAAAAAATATGGTAGCAACATTTTAGGTTTTAACTTAAATTTACAGTTAAATACCGTAATTTCAGTATTTAACTGTATCTGTTTTGTACCTTTGTAATGCACTGATAACCACCAAATGCAGGTGGTGATGAGAAAGTCACATGATAAACCAAAGCCTATCACAAGCAGCTTTTAAATGATAACATATATAGAAGGTGCACAGTGTCATTCACACAAACACTAAACACCATGATGGTGAGAGTCATTAAACTGAAATATGCAATAAACATTAATTTAACAACATTATATGTAACATACAACCCTAATAAACATAACTGATAAGAAAAAACAAGAAGAAACATAGTTATTTCAAAGAAAAAACATCCAATTTGAAATGCAACGCAGGAAATTCTGGGAACGTCAATTTACGGTTTTTCCCTGTAAATTTTACATTCTTTTTCACTTCCAAAAATAGTATTTCACCCTAGAATTGTCTGAAACGTCTATTACAGTTTTTCACCGTATATATTAGGGGTACTTACCGTTAACCATTTAACAGGTTTTTACTGTTATGAAGAACGTATGGTCACAATATTAGAATACTCTAAATAAAATCACTTGTCGACTTTTTAAATGGTTACAGAAGAAAAAAAGTGGACATCATATGACTAAACGACTGAGGATCACACTCTACTAGTCGTTCAGGTCATTCAGAATACTCAACTGGCTCAAAATATCAAACATGTTTGATATACTCTTACTCAGTAATTCAAAGTCTGTGCCTATCATACATTATGCAATTTTATATGAAATATGTCATCTCGAATCTGCAGGGTGGCTCTTACTTCTCAACTCGTCGACACCATCAGACTGTGAATTAAGGCAAATATCTTGGCAAAAGTCATGTAGTGTATCCTATTCCTTACCTAGTCTTTGATTAGTTGTAAAAATGTCTACTGTAGAGTCAACGAATGATGTGATTGAACTACTTGAACTATAGCCAACCTTAATAACATTAGTCCCATGGTGACTTCATCATTTACATCTTAAGTGTCTCAGCAGACACTTAAAGTGACTTACATGAAGTGCACTAATCAGGTGAATGTCAATTACCATGATAGACTATTGAGAGTACGTCACAGGCTAAAAGTGGGCCCCAAAAGCCTGTTTTTTTTTTTTATCTGAATGTTTGAAAAAGTCGGCACAATTTGAGGAATCGTTCATGTCAATAACACAAATGATGTGGAATGAATTATGCTGTAAAATTGAATGATTATGGACCACTAATACAATTGTGGGGTGGTTTCTAAGAGGGTCTATGTACTTAATAGCTGATTGATGCATTATGGAGCAAAATATGCATAAAAAAATAAAAATAATTCACTGATTTTAGCTGGCAATTATTATCTACAGATAAAATTATCTACAGAGTTTGGTGGTTTCATTTTGGTTTGCTAAAGCTGCAAAACTTGTTCAGAGATCCACTTAAATACTTGTAATAAAAATATGATGGAAAGTGCTTTGAATACCGTTTTAAATAAATATGAGAATAGGAGTGCAGTACATAGCAGTGAAGAATTATTCCTCTGTTTCTCTGAGACCATGAGGGATTAGACTCACATATTAAAAATGTCACACCACTGTAAATCTCGACTTTATTGTACCTGGCTACATGATGTGTATATGAGGGTGCTTATGTAATATAGATATTTTTACTGCTTCAGTGAGCTTTGCAAATACAGTGATGATAATCTGTCTTTATATACAGCGGGAATAGATAACAGACTATGTAGTTGTTTAATCAAACTTTGGAATCAGAATTGAGGACACAACCATGCTCAACTTTAAACATTTTGCTAACTATAAGTAACTTTGCAACTAAACTCTCATTATAGTTTTAGTAGACTGTTAGGCTAGGGTTAGTAGAATAAGGGTTATTTGACATGTACTTGCAAAATTACTTATAGTTGAATGTCCAAAGTAGACTTTCAAAATATCGTAGTAGTGAAGACTGGAATATGGATACAAGGCAGTAACTCTGCAACTCGAGTAACTTCAGTTTAAAATTTTGAATCAAAGGAACCGTGGAAGTACCAAGGCCATGTTGTGTCGGACCAATTACAGTTTGAAGCCGGCACATCTGTGGCAGCACTTGACCAGGAATCGTGTCCTTGTAAGTCTAGTCTGTTCATTTTTCAAAAGACACGGAAAGAAGTAACTCAAGTCCACCAGGACTGTGCTACTCAGTTCCTAAGCTTAAATAGATTATAAACAATCCACACTTTTAGTAAAAATGCCACTATGAAATGTTATATGAACTCACAGAGTGATTGAAAGGGCAAGGAATTGTTAGATGTTGCTCACTGAAATTATGCATTTTACAGCAATTAAAGAAGCTGAAGTTGTAGTTGCATGATAATTCACAAGGATTTTATTTATTTATTTATTTATTTTTGTTCTGTTCTGGAAAAGATACTAGCAACATCAACTACAGGGGAACATGCATTCCAATTGAGGCCTTGATTTGGAGGCAAGAAATGCTTGAGGATGTAAAATCTGTGCAAGACTCAAGCTGTCAAAGCTGTAAATTAAATAAAGTCTTGACCAAAGGAATCACATCTGTTCCACATATAATAAAGTGGACAGTGAACATGTGCAATGCTTGTTACATTATGATGTCAGATGGTTGTCATGGGGAATGTTTTTAATTTCATAAACAACACTCCAAGGTACAGATGATTTTGTGTGTGTGTGTGTGTGTGTGTGTGCAGGTGCTACCCTTGGCAGGTCTGTTTGTAATCCAGCAGACAAAATGAGCCAAGTTGGATGATAAATTCTCACATTCTCATTATAGGGGTCTCTCTTTCACATCTTTGTTGTGCGTGATAAAATTACAGCTGTGAAAAATAAACTTTTTGTCATTGACGCCAAGGCAAGTAACATCTCTGCTTCCTTAAATCCTTCCTGAAAATATATATTGTGCTTGATTCTGCCATCAAAGACACTCAGACACCTTTTGTCGTTAGATGAACTTCAAGACATCAGGTACTTTCTACTAGAGGCCAAACCCAAGGGAAACCCAGACATCTTTGTCTTGATGTAAAATGAAATACCTAAAGATCTTTTTGTTCAACATGAGAAGATGGAAGAGCTATGAGGTTCCTTTTACCAACCTTTGTGAGAAAGGTTTCTCTACTCCCACTGCAGCCAAGAAAGCAGATCTGATATCAAGCCAGATGTTTGAGAGATGCTCTGACCTTGTCCTTGACATTGCACAGCTTTGCTTGGCTAAACAAGTTCCAGACTCTTCCAATGAAATGCAAGGGTGCCCTAACCCTAGCTTTAAGTGGCACCTTCTACTCATTTCAAAGGGAAATTGCTACTTGTTTGAGGACACATTCTTGGAGAAAGGGCACATTAAGATGGCCTGCAAGGAAAAATTGGTTCATCTAAAGATCAATGCTCACAATACAATCAATATTCAGTTTTGGTGAGTAACCTTCAGAGATTTTGATGTGTTTAGTCCTTCACAACAAAGAGCAACTAGACTGGACCAAGGGGTCAATATGTTTTGTAGATGTCGCAACTATACATTCTGTGGCCAAAAGTAGTCATGGCGAATATGGTTTGCGATAGTATTGTGGCTGAATGCATTTTTGTTATCTTCTTCAGGTATTATAGACTGACGTGACTGGGCCTACTGTCACTTGTCACCAACTTACTGAAGCACCATGTCGATTTACACCACTTACTTTCATGAAGGTCCCTAAAGACTTTAATGTGAAACATCTTATGAAAATGTGTTCCTTCTTCACTATTAATGGTAAAGTAAAGGCTTCCATCCCTCATCAACATACTACTTTTACTAGTATAAAAATAAATAAATAAATAAATACAAAAATACATATATATATATGAAAACAATGTTTTGATGCAATTCACTGCAGCTTCAAACTGAAATGAACACTTGAGGCAGTAAAACACAAATTCGTTTTTTTCACAGCTCCTTGTATAAACTGTGTTATGACCTCAAAACACGTACATTTTGATGTTTACATCACACAATCAGCTCATTATGCATTTTTTTTTCTAATGTAGTAAACTTGCTCATTAGCACACCTGGGGTGTGTTTCCCAAAAGCATCGTTAGCTAATTATGGTCGTTAGTTCCATTGAACTCAATTGGTAACGACAGAACTTGCGACCATAGTTTCTTTTGGGAAACGCACCCCTGGTAAGCAAATGCTCATGTATGCTTGTTAATACGGTCCCACTTTATATTAAGTGGCCTTAACTACAATGTACGTACATTTAAATTAATCATTTGATACAATGCACTTATTGTGTACATGTTTTTACATTGTACTTATATTTTTTAAAAATACCTGTATGTAGTTACATCTGTAATTAATTTCTGTAATTACATTTATAATTACTCTGTTGACCCATCCCTTACACCTTAACCCACCCTTAAACCTACCCATACCACCAAACCTGTCCCTAACCTTACCCATATCCCACCTCAATAGCAGCAAAAGTGTTTTGCAATACAAGTACATTGTACTTATTTTTTGATGTAAGTACATAGTAGTTAAGGCCACCTAATATAAAGTGTGACCGTTAATACTATAATTTAGGTTTAGGGTAGGGTGTAGTGTGGGTGGTACATTGTTTTCTAAATGTTATGGAGCATTAACCATTTCATTTCCGAACTGTCAAAATATGTACAAAAACCATTGTAATAAAATGTTGCCAGATTCACCTGTTTCAGGTAAAACTGAACATGTGTTCAGAACCACTCACTGGACATTTGACATGTTGCAAAATGTGCAAGAAGCAATGCAGTATAATTTTTTACAGAAATAGCACCACAGAGAATTGTTTTTTCCCCCCAATTTTGCTCTTTTTGGCTGCAATGGCACTGTTGGTCAAATAGGCTTTTAATGGATTAGTCAAAACTGCAACTAGGACTGAAACAACGAAACTTTATAATGAATGGCTCTAACTGCTAATTAATGCAGCTTCAAAGTTAGTCTTAGAGCTGGTTTGGTGAGCAACTAAAGGATAAGGCTGTGATAACTTGGGTTAGATCAACATAGACTTTGGTCTATAAATTCCTGTGTGGTGATCAATATTGCTTGTGATGTTTTCTCTTCATGCAGCAATACAAACACCGATACTTTCCCAGCACTTAGCCATTTAGTGCACTCTCTGCACAGATGGGCACCTTTATTGCACGATTAAAACTGTACCCATCAATGAGACATTTACAGTGAAAAGATACAATTTTCAATGTGATAATTACTGATTGTTTTCGAAACATCTTTTTTCTCTCCTCCCCATTCGAACCCCAGAACAGCTGGATCTGTAAAAGGACCTCAGGGAAGCCTTCAGTTCTTGGCATCGACACGGAATCTGAGATAAAACCTGCTTAGACAAAGACATCAAATGTACATTTAGATGGTCTTAATGATGGTTCAAAGAAGTCTGCGTCGATTAATGGTTGGATTGAAAATATGGTTGGTTTTTATTTTATGTGCTGGGGGTGATGTCAAGGTTTTATACTCTCGAACAGACGCTTTGTAGACCAGGCAGTGTCTCTTTGTATAGGGCTCTATGGACAAGCCAGATGGGTTATGCGGCGCGCTGCTGCAGATGCAGCCTTCCTGTTTATAGTAAAAGTCCTCCGTGGCATTGCTTGTAAAAGCACAGGGGGTGGAATTATTCAAACAGTTTCATCCTCAAAGGCTGCTCACTGCTTGACTTATTATTCTACAAAAGACATGAAGAAACATGTTGGAGGAAAGTTTGCTTTAAAGCTGCTGTAAGCAGTTTTTTCAATACCATGCATAAAATGTCCCTACTACCTGATAGATAGCTCAGAGTTAGTTGTCCTGAAAAATAACACTTGTGTCGGTGTCAATCCTAGAGCCTGTAAACTGCAGAAAAAAATCTGTTAGCCAATCAGAAAGCTTGGAAATAACTCCAATGGTGTGAGTTTGGGGTAGGGACTACCTATTTCTCATTTGAACAATCAAGACTCATGGGCACTTCTTTAAGTTAGAAATATGTTCTATTATGTTCAGTTTAAAATAATATGTTCTATATAGTATGAATGTGTGAAGTATGAACATAATCCGGACGTGCTACATTCATTTTGTTGTCATTGTCATGTGACCTACCAGCGACAGCGTCAGTTGCGTCACTTCACTGTCATTCACAAATTCTCTCCTGTGGCCTCATGGGATAGTAAAGTGTCTACTGGATGTGCATTTTCATATCTTTCCAGAAATAGTAAGTCACCCTGGCACTTTTTGTCTACTGCTGTATGAATACTGTCAATTCATATATACTACTCTTTTCACATACAGTTTTTCGCCTACTGTACAGTAGGGAATGATGCGATTTTGAACGCAGCCGAAGTTTAGGTTTGTCCATTTAGCCCCTTTTTATGGTGGCCGAGAGAGCTCAACGCACTGCAAATAGAAAAAAAAAAAAAACACCTTCAAAAACAACTTTGTCAATTTTACAACACACGTGCTGCAAATGCTCACAACACAACCAAATAAAGATACGCACTGCGAATAGAAATAAAAACACCTGCAAATTAAGAAAACAACTTCATCAATTTGACAATACGCGCTGCAAATGCTCACAACACAACCAAATAAAGAAACACTCTGCAAATAATATTATTTATTTGGTTGTGTTGTGAGCATTTGTAGCACCTGCTGTCAAACTGATGGAGATATTTTCTTGATTTTCTATTTGCATGTGTTTTCTGAAGTTGCAGCGCTTTGAGCTCTCTCGGCCACCGTACCTTTCTGGTAGATGATAACTACACTTTTAACATTGACTGCCATTCAAAAATAACCATGTATTCAAACAAGATAAAACATATCCATTTTTTGCCACTTTGTTTTTCCACTATGCAAACTACGATGGATGCTAAGATGTATTAATTATAACTCGAACATACAGTTTGGACCTATAGTAAAAGAAAAAACATGTTGCCACAGGAACGTTTCCCCAATGATCCTGGGTTGAAATACAGCTTAATGAAATTTCTTCAAAATATCTCCTTTTGTGTGTTAGCGATTCATATATTGGACACTGATAATTAGATATTTGATAAATAATATATTTTTCATATTTTTTTCTTTTTCTTTTTAATCATTTGTTAATGAATTTAATTTTTATTTAATTAATTATTTATTTTTAATCTACAAAAATCAACTCCAGAGAGACCAACATCTGTCTGGTTAATTTTGGCATCATTAAACCATTATATTATGGTAAATGTTTTACCAGTGCCTAATTGTTTAGAGACTTGGGACTACTAACAAATGTATTTCGGCATGTATATTACAGCTCCTTGATTACAGCAGTTAATCCCACAGACTTTAATGAAATTAATTTTAGTTTGGTGAAAGCACATTTAACACTGAAGGATTTCATTTCCATCTGATTAATTCTCTGTAAAGTCAGAATGCCAAAATGTCCATATGAAAGGCAAAGACTATTAGATTCACAGTACAGAACGTCAAATCAGGTTCTTCTATTTTTAAAATTGGGCACATTTTCATGCAGTTAAATACTTAAATGCTCCATCACACCACAATGATCTAAAATAATGATCTTTCTGTAACAAAGCCCATCTTTTTAAATAGTTTGTCACAGGCACTGATAATTACAGAGGGTGCTATAGTGACGACGGTCACAATTACATTTACTAATGAGATAACAGCAGATGTTGGAAACAATGCAAAAAAACATCTGTGTACCATCTGACCCAAAACTGGAGGCTGACAACACAAAAATAGACATTTTGAGCAATTACAAGTGTATACATTATGCAGTAATGTGTTTGGTTCATTGCAGTACAGCCAACATGATTTACTAACAATTCCTAACAACTATTGTACTGAAATTGCTTATCATACTCGGAAATGCTAAATAGATGAACATTAATTAGTTAACATGGTGTCCAACTCAAGCTCTTTAGGGGATGCTTCACAAGGATCTTGCTTTAAAATCTCTACAACCAGTTACAAGTGACAGCCTTTTCCATCAACCTCAACAGTTATTGGCTCAAGGCCTGTTGTATCAAACAAAATGACTCTTTATGTACCATAAATGTGTAGTGTGTAATTAATTTGATGTTAAAATACTTTACCTCATTTTATAATCCAGAGACAACTACAAGTAAGCCATTTGTTGTTCAACATAGTGTAAACACTGTGGTGCTTTCAAAACATTGCTCTGTTTTCTCTGTTGAGCCTCTTAATTTGCCTGACGACAGCAACACTGGCTCAACCAATGGCTTAATTTGGGGGGCGTGGCTATGTGTTTATTTGACCAATGGTAGATGGGGAGTGTTTGAGGAAACCTGTTTGAAACATGGTGATTATTTTTGCAGTTACTTTTGGTGTTGTGTAATCGCCTTGGCGACAACAAGCAGAGTAAGTTTTGTACATTTTGAAGCAAGTAAATGGGTTAATTTGGATTTTAATATAGACTTTAACTTTTCACCTCAGTCTTTCATCTACTTTTACTCCTGTTTCATGCTTCATGTTTGCTGGACTGTTGTACACTTTCCAATTGATGTGTAATTAATTGCTTTTTGTAGATGCCTTTTTCAGCCCTTCTTCTTTCTAAAACCTCTGAGACACAATTTCACACTCTTCTAGCTAGGCGAAAGGGGATAAAACTCCTAAATAGATAAGGCTCCTAAAGTTTGAGCATATTTCACCACCGATAAGAAGAGTCCACACTTAGTGACTCAGTTTCAGCCATAATGATGCTAGCTGCTCTGCGCACCGCTAACTTTGATGAGAGAATAGCAAATAGCTTGGGGAAAAAAGGCGCTTTTCTTGGAAATTCTTATTTTATAGATTTTAAGTTGTTTATTTGAGTTTCTATGGTATCTTTCTTGTAGTAAGTGTCAGTGAAGTTTAAAATAAAACAACAAGTATTGCGACAATGTCCCTGCTGAAAAAAACAATAGAACCCTGCCCAAAACACAATAGAAAATGTAATGGTTTTAATGGAATTGTATTGGTTTTAATGGAAACTATAATGGTGTCTACTGGTATGTGATGGATTGTATTGGTGGGATGTTAAATCCTATTGGAAAAATGCCCAAAACACACTACAAAAAGGAATTTTGTAATGGTTTTACTGGAAAAAGCTAATGGTTTATAATGGTATTTTAATGGAAACCATTGGAATTTCTGTGATGGTTTCTATTGGACTTCTATTGTTTTTTTTTTTTTTTTTTTTTGTTTTGTTTTAGCAGGGGTGTGCTAATGATTTTAGCATGGTTGTAAAAAAAAACTAATAAAAAAAACTGTGGTAAAATCATGGAAATGAACAGCATTGAGTGGCTTCTTACGCAATATGATGGTCAATTTAAAGTAACAAATTTGAATCATAACTGCATTAAAATAAACCCCATAATTCCAAATATAACACCTAAAATTGCTAAAAAAAAAAAAAAAAACAAGTTACAATAACTAAATTATTATTTTAGCTAAAATATTACTCCAGAATAGCATGTGTTTTTTATTTATTTATTTTTTCATTATTTTTATTAGTCACTGAAGACTTTTAAAAACAAGATGTTGTGTTAACAATGTAAATATTGTAATAATAAATTCTTTGTCTTCAAACCAATAGAGAGTTGGACACATTAATACACTTCTTTGCCAGTCTTAATTAAATTTCTTTTTAATTAAAATCTGCTTCACCTATTTTCTTTCTATCTGCTTCTTGAGATCTCACTGATTACCTCCAAAAAGGTAATTAACTTGGCTGTAAATATCTTTAGCCATGCCTCAACACGGTGCCGTATGTTTCCAATATTTTTGGACATTGATTTTCCTGTCCTGTGTCCTATTGTAATAGCACCGAGAGCTTGGGTTGCTGCACTGTCAAGCAGATACTTCCAACGGTGGATGGGAATCCAAGCGCTTTGATCGCCTTCCTGCGGTACTTGTGGTCCAAGATCAATTGGACAAAGACGAGAGTAAAGTGGACCCTAAGAGGGGCAACCAGACGATGGACGCCACTTCGAGGAGAAAAGCAATTGTTGGTATAGTAATGCATTTCATCTGACCTTTGCTCTTTTTAGATGTGGACTGCAGGGGCTTAAATGTCTGGTATTTGCCATGTTCTCCTCCTCTCCAAGAAATAGCTCATTCCGAAATGAAAGTTCTGTCAGTATTTACTTACCCTCATGTTGTTTCAGACCTGCATATTTTTCCTGATATACATAAAATTAAAGTGCTTAGATAATCTTTATGCATGCTTTTATAGCAGTTTACAGTGAACATGTCTGTTAAGCAACAGAAATTGACGAATATGAAAAAAAAAAAAAAATTAAATAAATATTGTATCATAGATGTAATTCATGGCTTTGTATCTTTATTAATCTAATTTAAAATATAACATATGCAAACCATATTTTTAAAGAATTATGCAGTTTGTATTGCAGTGACAGTCTAATATATGTCAAGCTTCATTATAAATGTAGTTCATGATATTATTTACATCTCTCTCTCTCTCTCTCTCTCTCTCTCTATATATATATATATATATATATATATTTAGTTTTTTGGCAATTTAAGAGTGCTGAAATGTTAAATTTAACATAATTTCATTATTATAATATAATATAATAACCAAATATAAACATTTTTTTTTCATTTTCATTCTCCCTTATGTTGCTAAAACCATATAAGTTTTCAAAGATTTTTTTCTGCATTTTTTTTTTTGTAGTAAATGTTAAAAATGAACATTTGGAACTCCAAAAAGAACAAAATTAACCAATTAACTAAATATATAAATAAATAAAATGAAAATAATAATAATAATAATAAGCATTGTTGTTCCAAAATAAATAAACAAACAAACAAACAAACAAATAACTACATACATACACACATACATACATAAGTAACAAATTTCATGACTTTGTATTGTTTTTCTTTAAATGATCCCCCCTCTAATTTTTAAGAGTGTTGAAACGTTAAATTGGCCAGATTCATATTATATTATATTATATTATATTATATTATATTATATTATATTATATTATATTATATTATATTATATTATATTATATTATATTATATTATATTATATTATATTATATAATTTTGAGAGAATTATGATTATGGCAGTTTGCCAGTCACTTATTTTCATCCCTGCCGGGACAACAAGTGGATGATTTTGTTAATTAAAAATAAATGTACTCAGACAGGCTCTGCCACATTTCATGGCAATATAAACAAACATGGTTGCGTCGTGCTAATGACTTAGATGTTTCATAGTCTAGTGAAGAATTAAAATAAATAAATAAATAAATAAATCTGGTTCCATCTAGTTCATGAACATCTGACATTTCATGCCTTTTTTCCCTTGCTGTTTGGATGAATGTCATACTTGACATTAATAGTTTTTATCCTGAGACTCAGCAAACCAGTGACAGTATTTTTATTTGTTTAAAGCATTTTAAATGGCCTCTTCAACATCCATCAGTGACTTCCCTCATTGTCACTTCTGTCTTTTTCTGAGAAAACACACAAGGAGGTGGAAAGGCTCTCCGGCAGATGCTTAGTTAAATACATATCACATTGCTATAGAGCTGAGGAGACACCAAGGGTATTTAGAAAGTCATTGGTTTTCGTTGAGGCCTGAAATTAAATTGAGAAACAAAAATGACGGAAGCCTTTGGAGTGGAGAAAAAAAGTGCCCTAAAAGTGGAGCATGGCATGCATTCAGCTCAGTCTCTGGAGAAATGAGCGTTCATCTGGA
Organism: Onychostoma macrolepis; assembly: GCF_012432095.1. Classification (NCBI taxonomy): domain Eukaryota; kingdom Metazoa; phylum Chordata; class Actinopteri; order Cypriniformes; family Cyprinidae; genus Onychostoma; species Onychostoma macrolepis. The sequence continues at coordinate 29,296,854 of NC_081176.1, read as the reverse complement.
ATCCAAAACTGCTACCTTAGGACTGTTTTACATTTCTAAGAACCACGTCCCTTTTATGCTCCCAAAAAAACTTAAACTTTGAATGACAACGCATATGACCTACATATATACAGCACCTTCCCATTTGCTACAAGTTATAATCACTCCATTATATTGACTTTTTTCAGTAATATTATGTAAAACAGGATTTTCCTATTATTCATACCATGTAAGCACACTTGAACTAGAACTTTCTGCTAAGTAAGGCTTAGTCAAATTAGACATATACCTACTATTATAACAAAGATAATTTACATTTAGTACAGGTACAGTAGCAAAAACAGCTGTTTGATTGTAGAGATCAGGAAAAGGGAGCAAATGCTTACATGAAACTAACTGACTGCACAATTTGATGAACAAAATCATATTGCTATTATATATATAAATATGACTATAATATAATAATAATAATAATAATAGTAATAATAATGATAATAATTTAATTGTATAGTACAACTGTAAAATTACTATACTAATATTTATTTCTTAATTTATTCTTTTTTTTTTTTTTTAAAGAGCGTCAGATTTGCCCTGTTTTTATTTATTATTATTATTATTATAAATTAAAATCTATTGTATACTAAAATAAGCAATGTATTTCTGTTGTAAATACTACTATAAAAATATAAAAGACTATAATAATAATAATAATAATATTAAAACATTAAATGTTATTATTATTATTATTATTATTACTATTATTATTTTAAAACATTAAATAAATGGTATTGTAATTATACTATTTTACCGAAAAACAACAACAACCAAAAAAAAAAAAAAAAAAAAAAATATATATATATATATATAATAATAGTTCAGTACAACTGTAAAATTACTTTACTAATATTTCTTAATTTTCAAACATAAAAAAAGTTTTTCTTTTGGTGGAAAACCAACACTATTTAATTGTTTAGTTATGCAAATATCTATGGAAATAATAAATATTTAAATAAATACATTTGAAAAAAATATTAATTTATTTTTCGTTATTCCAAAATAATTGTTTAATTTAAGTCAGCTTAATTTCATTTTCCCCCGCACAGTGGAAGTTAGTGGAGTCCAGTGTTGTTTGGTCCCAATGTTCTTCAAAAATATGATCTTTTGTGCTCCATAAAGTCACACATATTTGAAGTGATTTTAGAGGTGATCTGTCCATTTAATTTAGTAGCACTGCTGCTTTTACTGAGTTGCACCCCAACATTTCTGTGTATTATCTCTTACTAATATATCACTTTAACCTGGTTATAGTGACACATCAAAAATGCTGAAACTGAACATTTCCTAATAGTGTTGAGGGGAGAGACCACCTCCCCACTTCTCTGATGGATAGCCAGTGCTGCTTCAGCACAACTCAGGAAGGAGGCCATCATTTGATTCTTGAACATCAGCCCTAAAGTTCAATCTCTGGATCCTACAGCAGTAATAAAGAGACAGAGTCTTTTCATTTGTTCCGGAGCAGAATAGTCCTGTGAGGGCTTTGGTGCACCTCTCGACACAAACGACACTAAAACCGAAAAGATTATGCCCAAAGATAGCGTTGTTGATTTTCATTAGTTACTACATTTTAGAGTGTTTCATTTAATGGTAACACTTTACAATAAGGTGTCATTTGTTAACATTAGTTAATGTATTAACTACCATGAACAAACAATTAACAATACATGTATTACACTATTTATTAATCTTTGTTAATGTTAGTTAATGAAAATACAGTTGTTCGTTGTTTATTCATGTTAGTTCACAGTGCATTAACTAATGTTAACAAACACAACTTGTGATTTTAATAATGCATTAGTAAATGCTGAAATTAACATTAACTAAGATTAATAAATGCTGTAGAAGTATTGTTCATTCTTAGTTCATGTTTACTAATGTTGTTAACTAATATTAACTAATGAACCTTATTGTAAAGTGTTACCCATTTAATTTATTAGTTCATATGACATGTATTGTATGAAAATATATTTTTTTATTAGAAATAAGTAAGAATGAAAATCTACCCCTGAACATAAACATCACTGCAGCGTAAGTAGATCGAACGGTAATGTGAAAATGAGATTGTACAAATTCATACTAATTAATCACAAGACATAAAATGGTTACAAACTGCCATACAATTGTGTTGTTTATTTCTATTTTATTATTTCTATTCAGTTTAGGTTTATTTTTGTAGTTTTAGTTTTCTAGTTTCAGTTTATTTCATTTTTATTTAGTTTTGTTATTTTAGGGCTGTCAAAGTTAATATGTTAACTAATAGCATTTAAGATATATATATATATATATATATATATATTTTTTTTATGCTTAGCAGACTGGTTGTAATGTTTTATAATGTACTACAAATATACATCATATACACATGTAATTAATTTGTGGACATTTTTGTTACAAAAAAATTATTTTAATTTAGTTTAAATAGCTTAAATAATTATGTTATTTTTTATTTCAACCCAATATCAAAACGTAACTATTCTAAAAGGTGGCAATTTTGTATGATTTTTTTTACAGTGTGAACTGTAAGAAAATGTATGATTTTTCCCGCTAAGTAGTAAGCATGAAGATCCACCATTAAACATAACCATTAGTGGGTCATAAGTAGATCATATGAAAACATACGAATGAAATTGTACAAATTGTTCACTTTTATTTTATCTACATTGTGTTTCTTTTTAATTTTGTTTCATTTTTTTAGTTTTAGTTTGTTTATTTAATTTTCATTCAGTTTCAGTATTTTAGGCCTGCCAAAGTTAATAATGTTAACTGATCTAAACAAATAATTCATAAAAATAAAAAATAAATAAATAATAATAATAATATTTTATATGCTTGCTTCAGATGGGTTGTAAAAATTTATAATATACAATAAATAATATATACTTAAAGTAAATTTGTGGATTTTTTTTTTCATTAAGTTGTATTTTAATTTAGTCAAATGTTTTCCCATTTATGTTAGTTTTTATTTCAGTGCAATCTCATGGGAAAACGTAAGTATTGGCAATTATGTCAAAAAAAATAAATAATTATAAATAAGCATGAAGGTCCATCCTCAAATCTAACCATCAGAGGGTCATAAGCAGATAGTAGAAACATCAAATGATATCGCAGAAACTCATACGAATTAGCTACCAACTCGCCAAAATGAAAAATAGTTACGAATTGCTATAAGTCTGGGTTATTCGATGTTATATATCTATAAGAATGTTTCTTTTAACTTAGTTTATTCTCGTAGTTTTAGTTCTCAAGAGTTTAAATTTCATCTTTATTTCGTTTTAGTATTTTAGGGCTTCCAAAGGTAATGTATTAACTAGTATTATTTAAAAAAAAAAAAATAGTTTTATAATTACTGCGGAGATATTTTAAAGTGTTCACCACTGATTTACCAAAACTAGAGCTGTCAAAGTTAACACGTTAATGCAAATTCATTTTAAGGGCTCTAATTTTATTAATGCGCAATTAATGCAGCGCACATTTTCTGTTTGACCCATGGCCTAGCCCGTAGTTGGAGAAATGGAGATGCACAGTACTGCCAACATAGCGACTTTGCAGACCCCTTTAGTGATTCAACCCCCCCCCCCCCCTTAAAAAACATACAAAAAATTGTTGAGCCAACTTAAAATTTTAAGGCAACCAGCTTCAGCAGATTTTTGAGTTTTTTCAACTTGTCGTTTTAAGTTTATACAACAAAAAATTGAGAATCTCCCACAAAAATAAGTTGAGCAAACTCAAAAATCTGCTGAAGCTGGTAAAAATAACTTTTTTTTTTTTTACAGTGTGAGACTCGCTGGTACTGCTGCACGAGAACAAGGTCTTGCCTTCCCAGCGTGCGCACATACCTCCCTCTCTCTGTGCGTCTGCTCTGTTCAGCGAGCGGTTGAGAGGAGGAGCACTTTACATGTAAGTATAGCCGAAATCACAGCACAGCTATTGTCTTTATCTTATGTGTATTTGATTTCATCAGACGACGACTCGATTGTCAGGATGTTTGTGCAGATTAACATCTTGGAAAGGAGAGCTATGTGTCATGTCTTAATGGGTCACGTTTCAACCACTATTCCATATTAATTCCATTGTCTGACAACAGAAACAGTAAAATATATAAATGAAAACAGTTTTATTGAGAATTTAGCAGCATCAAAATACAGTATGTGGACACAGAGAGGCAAACAAATGTAATAATAAATAATAAATGTACATTTTACATGTTCAGAAGAAGAGCTGCCCTGTCCTGTAAAAATGTAAACAGGTTTGTGCCAGTAAATTGCTCAGTGCAAAGAAAGAGAAGTAATGGGAACCTGGTATTTCTTTTTTCATGTGTCTAATAGACATGAACAAGTTATTTGAAAAACATCTATGACCTTTGAAACATGTCTAGTCTTCATGATCTATGTTGACTATGGTTTCAATAATAATAAACATACATTTGCATGAAGCATCCATATGTATCCATGCCCATGTTGATTAGAGTATTAAAAACATGAAAAGTATTAATTTAAGGTACATTCACAACAAATAAAAATGTGTGGTTGAGTTGCGATTAATCACGAGTTAACTCGTGACAATCATGAGATTAATCGCGATTGAATATTTTTAATCGATTGACAGCCCTAACCAAAACATAAAATAGTTTGCAACTACTCAATTAGATTGTGTTATTATAGTTTCATTTCAGCTTTTTCTTTTTTTTTTCTCTTTTCATTTATTAATTTCATTCACATTTTAAACTTCTTGTTCAAATGAATGGGAATGGAAAGCATAAGTACATTCTTCAAAAAAAAAATCTCCATTTGTGTTTCACAGATGCAAGTAAGTCTTATCAGTTTATATGATATGAGGGTGAGTACATGATGACAGTTTTCATATTTTGGGTAAACTATTTATTTTAGGATTGGATGACTCATCTAAATTTACACATACACACACAAAAAAACAACAACAACAAAAAAATAAAAACTGATAAACTAATGTGCAACAGTATATAACTTTTTATTGCATCTGTCAAGAACCCAAACCACATTCAGAAATCTGACACTGCACTTCAAACGGACCATAACTTCTGTGGTTTCTCAGAAACAAATTAAGCCTCATCCTTGAAAGTGAACCATTTTAGGAGAACCACCATTGATCATAATGACTAAGTCTAAGATAAAACTAATTTGTGTCACTGACTTTCTCATATGTACAGAAAGTTTTGGAGCAGAAAGGAGGTTAATTTGAAGACTGTACGCAGTCAAATATGCACTGAGGGGAATTTAATGAGAGATGCTGCGGTCACAAAAAAAACCAATTGAGCTCTCGCGGGGCCTTCAGGGAACTTCTAGTACTTTTTTTAAATTTGCTTTTTTGCTGTAATCTCAAGAACAGCTGAAGAAGTCTGTTTTCACATTAAATTATATTACTGAAACATGACTATTCTGCTAAATATATACTCTGAACTTAAAGAGGTCATATATATACCTCATCAGTAAATCGTATGAAGTGAAAAGCTGTTGATAGCACTTTATTTTACAGTACGTGTACTTCCCTGGTACATACATGGTAAATATCTTGTACCTGATGGCAAATGAGTGGTAACACAAGGTACTTATCTGAAGTATACGTACATGGTAACAAATACGAAAGACGGCTGTACTTGTTGTACATGCATGGTAATTAGTTTGTACATGCAGACAAGTGTGGCTAAGAACGGTCACTTACAGGTAGTGCCCGTAAATGGTAACTAATTAGATACGTTACTGTACTTACTAATGTATATACATGGTAAATATGCAGTACTTAATACTGTAGTAAATATATGTACATGGTAAATGTGTAGCACCTACGGAAAAATGTGGTAACAAACAAGACACATACTGTACTTGGTAAGTCCTAAAGAGGACTGTTAATACTAAATTGCTCTCCACAACAGTGCTTACAAAGTTTGAAGAACTGGTAATTCCTGTGTAATGTTTATGTAAAATGGTGCACTTTATTTTACAGTCCTATTTCCATATACTTACTATGTATGTACTGGTGTATATACCTATTAGTTAATGTACAGAATAAGTTATGCGGTACTCAAGTTGGGGGGTATACATGGACCAAGGTACTTATTGAGTAATTACTTAATAATGATTTCTCACTAGAAATAACTTCAGACACCATCTTTATTTTGCTCAACCACACATGATTGTGGGTATCAAGGCAGAGAAGGATACTTCTATTCTGCCTTTAATTATCGACCAAGTGAAGGTATCTCAGGAGGCAGGAAGTAAGGCTATAACATTGCATTCGGCATGACTTGATGCCATCCTTCCTCAAAAAAGCAGCATTTTCCAGTTCGGATGCAGCCTTCATTTCAGCGTTGATTCTGCTCCGGTATCAGACACACTTGTTCTGTCTAGTCGTATTGGAAACATGCTTGTTCTTAAGCTCTTGGTTGTATTGGAAACATGCTTGTTCTTAAGCTCTTGGTTGTATTGGGAACATGCTTGTTCTGAAGCTGTAGTCATATTGGGGACATGCTTGTTCTAAAGCTGTAGTCGTATTGGGAATATGCTTGTTCTTAAGTTGCAGCTGTATTGTTGGGAACATGCTTGTTCCAGAGAAATCCGGTCGTTATTTCAGAACGTGCTTGTTCTTAAAGCCGTAGTTGAATTGGAAACATGTTTTTCTTAAGCCTATCTGGTGTTATTGAGAACATGCTGCTTAAGCTTAAAAATATTGGCAATATATTCATTAGGCCATCTGTTGAAGGCAACATGCTTGTTGCTATAGGTTATGTGGGTTTTGCCAAAATATTTGTTTTGGTCATTGGTTAAGGGCATATTTTTTGTTGCTTAAGGCTTTGAGATTTTGCTATCAGTTTGTGTTGGGGGATATCAGCATATGGTTTTGTTTTGGGGGGGTTATCGCTGCTCTCCCTGCTCTCATCCATGCTAGGCTGCATGGATGCGCAGGGAGTTCTTGCCCAGAATGGAACCATACCGCCAATCCAAACTGTATGCTAATTGTCAATCATCTTTGACGATAATGGTCCTGACAGAAATCAAGCGTAGCGTTAGATCTGGCAGGTCACGTTAGTCAAGCTTGCATCAGCTGACTCTCAGCTGATGCCCATCTACCTGTAGGGAAACGGCACCTATCTAATCTTCCATATATAAGGTCCTTCAGTATTATCAGCAGTTTTCACATTGCTCAATAGCTAATTACCCACCTCCATCCCCAACTCCTCCTCTGTCAGTCAGGATCCAGCCTTCTGATTCTCTTTTGAATCAGACTAATTCTAAAATGTGTACATAAAATTACTGAACTTTAACAATATCTGCAAAACTTTTGTTGGTTCTGTTCTGTTTACCCTGGGGGTTATCGCTGCTCTCCCTGCTCTCATCCATGCTAGGCTGCATGGATGCGCAGAGAGTTCTTGCCCAGAACGGAACCATTCCACCAATCCAAACTGTATGCTAATTGTCAATCATCTTTGACAATAGTGGTCCTGACAGAAATGCAGCTTTTCTCTTTACAAGATGTTTACTGATGGACTGGAGTGGTGTGGATTACTTGTGGATTATTGTGATGTTTTTGTCAGCTGTTTGGACTCTCATTCTGATGGCACCCATTCACTGCAGATGATCTGTTGGTGAGCAAGTGATGTAATGCTACATTTCTCCAAATCTGATGAAGAAACAAACACATCTACATCTTAGATGGCCTGAAGATGAGTACATTTTCAGGAAATTTTCATTTATGGGTGAACTATTCCTTTAAGACTCGTATAAACAGTCTCTGTTATGATTGGCTAATGCAACTGCATGCAAAATTACTCATCCTGGGGTGCGTTTCCCAAAAGCATCATTGGTAATTTGCTAAAAATTATGGTCGCAAGTTCCGTCGTTATCAGCATAGTTCAACGATTCGGTGTTTCCCGAAACCATAGTTCAAACGAACGTTCGCAATCAGCGTCACAAACTTACGTGGTTGGAACTGTAGCTCTCGACCTGTGGTTAGAAGCATAGTTTCTTGTTAATAAGATATATGGGTTTAAATAAATATGCTCTTGGGCACAACACGCAAGCTAACATGCAGTACTATCTGTATCTTCCATTCTATCTAAATATAAAATGCATTTTAATTATGTATTTTTGCGCGTCCTTTGTAATCACCATTTCTGAAAAGTGTGCATGTGCATAAATACCTAAGGCAACCCCGGAGTATGACATATGAGGGAACCTGCGATTAATCAAACATCAAATAAAGCACAATGACAGGGAACAAAAAATAGTAAATTAGTCAGTAGGTGCCATGTTCAATACAGCAGCATCTTAGAGATCTTTAATCAGTTAAATAGCAGAAGTTATTCCTCCAACACATGCGTGTGACGTCATTAACAATGGTCCTATGTTGCTGAACCAATGTGGTTCAAACGACGGAGATGCGACTTTGTTCGGGAAACAGTCGTGACTTGCTAGTTCGTTTCCAAAACAATGCATCGTACTATGGTGGTTAATCAGCGAGTTACCGCGTTGTTCGGGAAATGCACCCCAGTATAGTTTGTACTGCTTCATCCCTCAATAAAAGCCTGTATGTGACATTATTTTGTGGCAGGATCAAAAAACAATCTTTTTCTTTTTAATTTTAAACATTAATATTACTTGAAAAGATCAAGGACATTTTTTAAATTATTTTTTCCCCCCATGGATGACCCCTTTTAATGCTGATTAGTTAGTGCTTCCTTGCAAGTGAGACTTTATTTGCATCTTGAAGAATTGTGTCCTGCCATTTAGAGCAGATAGGAGTACTAATCAATTTGCTAATTAAGCACGTCTTGGTTTAATCACAAGGGCCTACCTTGAAATACCTTCAAGCACTCCTTAAAAAATTTGTCATGTTCAGATGAAGACTGATGGAGGACAAAAGAGAAAAAAAAGAGAATTTCTAGAGAGAATACAGTGCATACTTCTAGTGTGTGTCTAGTGTATGTCACCTCATTTTTCAAATGAAACTTTGCTACAAAACTATAAACTACCATTCAAAAGTTTGGGGTCTTTAAGATATATATATATATATATATATATATATATATATATATTTATATTTATTGTATTTTTATAATTTGTTTGCTCACCAAGGCTGCATCTATTTGATTAAAAATACAGTAAAAACAGTAATATTGGGAAATATTTTTTACAATTTAAAATGACTGTTCTCTATTTATAATATATTTTACATTATAATTTACTCCTGTGATGTAAAGCTGAATTTTCAGCATCATTACTCCAGTCTTCAGCGTCACATGATCCTTTTTCCTGATGGTGATCTTAGCAGGTCATTACTAACTCTGTCATGTTTTACAAATGACTTTTCTCCTTTGACCCGCAACAGAGGCTTTCAAGGTAATCTATATGAATGAAGGTCTGGATATCCAGGCATCACAGGGGACCCTGTTGCAGATCTGTCGCTAGCTCATTAGCAGTGCTACCCTTTTTGCTAGCACACCACCTGCAGGATTACTGTCAGTGATGAATGTTGTTATTGCTTTTTGCTGGGGAACTTGAGCTTTTCTGGTTTGCCATGTTGAATGTAAATTTTGCCCTATAAACATGCAGTTTGAGGAGGCATATGGTTTGACATGGTTTTCATATTCAAGAGAAATTGCTTTTTACGGTTTAAACCACTTGTCTCATGTCTCACGCATGTCTCAACAGGATTTGTCTTTCTGATGTCATTATCAGCTGTTTGGACTCTCATTCTGACGGCACCCATTCACTGCAGATGATCTGTTGGTGAGCAAGTGATGTAATGCTACATTTCTCCAAATCTGATGAAGAAACAAACTCATCTACATCTTGGATGGCTTCAGGGTGAGAATTTTCAGCAAACATTATTTTTTGTGCCAATTTTTTTTTTTTTTTTTTCAAAAAAAGACTTCTCTGTGACTTATTTTCGGTTGTGGAACAAAACATTTAGATGTTTAGTTGAATGCCTGAGCTTCTCTTTTCCATACAATGATTATCAACAGAAGCTATAAACACCAAAAGCACCAAAAAAAAAAAAAAAAAAAAACAACAACAAACAAACACCTTAAATGTATCATAAAATTGGTCTATACTTGTGCACTATTTTCCAAGTCATCTGAAGTCATAAAATATATATTTATATTTTGTTGCACTGTATTTGAAGCTGTCCTTGTTCCATTGTACTTATAAATTTAAGTACTGAGTAATATTACTACGTAATATGTACTTACTATATGGTTAGGTTGAGGATTAGGGTTACTTTATGTAATTATGCAAAATTTATTGTTATTATAATAGTAAGTTCATGTCATTTGTGTAACAAGGACACCTTAAAATAAACTGTTACCTGCTTTTTTTATTATTTGTCTTTCTCTTAGTACTCAACTCTAGGGATCTGTAATTTAGCAAATCATATCTTAAATTTACTTGTAATACAACCGATTTTATTTTTTAGTGTTTAGGTTAAACTTTATTTTAAGGTGTTATTACATTGTAATTACACAAGTGATGAGAAATATTAACTAACAACATGAACTTCCTATAGGTTTAGTTTTTTTGAGAAAAGCAACGCCTTCCCCTGGACACTCTCCCACAGCTTTTCTGGTTTGAGTCAGCAAAAGGATGCAGAAATGCACTGGCTGACACATGTTTTGGATGGGGCTGTTCCACTTATATTCATGGGTTATTATTAGTAGGGTTGAATTAAGCCTTAATACTCTGTTAGGGTTAGGTTTTAGGTTTAAGATTAGGTACAGGGCTAGAGTTCCTTATATTTGCCCCTGTTGGGGTTAGGTTTAGATTTAGGATTAGGTACAGGGCTAGACTTCCCTTTATCAGAGCTATTATTTAAGCTTTACTCCCTTGTCTGGGCCTTGGTTCAAGGCTAAACTTTGCTATTCTCCCAAAGAAATCTTTTATTTTTATTTTTACAATTTTTTTCCAGAGAAATGCCTAAGACACACATCGTCAGTAGTGTTCCTCAAATGCATCAAATAAGGACTATACACCCTCCTCCGAGGTGGCCCACTTAGGGAGATCAATCTTAGGTGTCTGTCTCACTCCCTATAGACCCGCAAATGCAATGTCATTGCGGTCCAATTCCTGCCATCCTTCCTTTAATAAAAAAAAAAAAAAGCATAACGTATAACACCAACATTCTCTTTATTATATACCATTTTTGAATCCACATGAACTCTTTTCTTTTAATCCTCTTGGGAAAATCATCCCTAGCTTTTTAATCCAGTACCACTCCCTCTTTTATCTTTCACCTTTTCCCCAACTTAGATTATGCTGCAATCCACATACCCTTATACTTTGTACTCCTTGTCTGTGAAAATGTGGTACCAAATGTCCCTTTTCTGCAATTTCCCTCTAATTGCATACCTATGAGCTGACATTATTGTTTGAATTGTATTTCCCATTTCCCCCACAAATCTCCTTCCACATCTTGCACACTTTATAAGGTAAACACAGTTCTTCCTATTCAAAGGTACTCTTGGCTTTATTCCATACACCTTCACTCCTTCTCCTGTCATCATGCTCTCATAAAATCCATGAGATTTTTTCAGATTTGTAGGCCTAAGACCACTGTGTACTACCATGTCTTTAAGGTTTTTGTCCCTCTTAAATGCTGCTTTGTTCCCTCAGTTTATCCCCCCATGTCCATTTCTCAAAATTCCTCTGAACATCATTTATTATTCGTTTCGTCATTTCAGAATATTTCATTATCAAGGGTAAGACCTTCCTCTTCACCATCGCTCTCCCCAAATTCTTTTTGACCCCTCTTTCCTCCTTCTCCACCAGTCTCAATAATCTTCTGGAGTACCCCCTTTTTTTAAGGCCTGGAAAAGTATTCTTATTGCCTCTTCCCTGGTAAATTGTTCCCTTTAAATTCGTCTGAACCTCAATAACTGTGCCTTAACTATCCCCCTGAACACATTTATCATGATAGCGTCTATGATGCAACAGCACACGGGTATCCGTAGTTTAAAAAAAAAAAAACAACAACTTCACATCTAGTTTTCCTGTTTTCCCAAATCCTGGCCCCTTATACGTGATCGTATCCAAGAAGCTAATTTCATGCTCCTTCAGTTCCCATTTTACCCTCATCGAGGAACAGTGCTGATTCAAGTCTTTCAACTCCCTCAACTCCTTCTCTGTACCTTCCCATATTCCCCACACATCATCCAAATACCTCCAATATTGCATTGGTAACTTCCTACATTTTGGAAATACTGTCTCTTCCCAATACACTCTATATATGTTTGCATAGGCCAGAGCGAAACTCTTGCCCATGGCTGTGCCCTTAACTTGTAGGTAGAATTTTCCATCAAACTCAAAGTCATTATTGGTAAGACTCAATTCCAATAGCCTTAAAACTGCCTTCTCTGGTCTATCTTTATCCAGGTATTTTTTCAAAACACTTCATTACTGCCGCTAGACCCCTTTCTGTTTCAATATTAGTATACAGACTTTCAATATGCATAGAAACAAAAAAAGCTTTGCTTCCTTTAACTTTATCCCTTTCACTTTTTCCAAGAAATCATATGTAGACAAGAGTGGGTTTAGATAAAAGTCAATAAACTAGTTTTTAAAATCTCCAAGCCCCCAAACAACCAATTTCTGACATTACCATGTAACTTCCAACTGCCATAGTCGGGGCTGCTGGCATCATCACAGAACCCAGCCATCTCGCCACTTGTTGCAGAGACCTCGGCCCTGGATTCTCCTCCCTGTTCCTAAGGTTTCTAAGAAGATGGACTACCTTGATATATTTGTGCATCAATCTGATCATTGTCTTAAATTCTGTATCCTTCACCATTTTGTAACCTATAATAACAAATAAGTTTATATTAGTTACCTATACCTCTCCAATCGATTAACCTCTGGAAATCAACAGTTACCTTAGCTAATCCACCCACCAATTCCATACCCCATGATTAGATTGAACCCAGTGAGAAGAGTGACACAAGGGAGGGCGGCGGGAGTTTGTCGGCCTCCCCCAGGTGCCTAGCTTGGCTTCCTTTTCACTCTCTCACTCGATTCCCACCCGGTCCAAAAACAGAGTGCAGCAGTAATTAAAGAAATTCAACACTCAAATTTTTCACAGCTCTCCCAGGTTTGAAGGCATGTTAACTTTTTTTTTTTTTTTTTTTTTTCATTTAATTTTGCAACCTATATTAACATAGAAACTTCCATTAGTCAGGTTTTTTTAAAAGAAAAGAAACGCCTTCCCTGGACAGCCTCCCACAGCTATTAGGATTTACGTTGAAACTATTCTTACTCAGAAATTACTAGTAAAAAAAAAAAACCTCAGGTAACACACTGAATTAAACGTGAAATTTTGAAGTCGAAAGACTGAAAAAAGTATTTTCTTGCAAAACGTATCTCACAGCTTTGTAACTTCGGAAAATCTTCTTTTTTTTTTTCTTTTTTTTTTACAATGTATTTCTTTACCTACAATTACACTTGATCAGTTATCAGGATGGTTTCACACTTTTCCTTCTAAAACATTTTTTTCCACACCAGAGCCTTATTATGTGGACTGAACCAAGGAACCATCTTCCATCTGCTTCCAATCTGTCCTCCTGGAAGATCAAAGCCTGGTCCGACTGTACTTTTCAACCCAACAGGAAAATCAACAATATCCGTCTCTTATCACAGCCTTTGTTCTATTTTGTATAGGCGCCTGTGACGCTTTGCAGAATGTATCTGCCGCCTCCGAAACCTGGAGTCTGAGAGAGAAAAGAGGGGATTGTAGAGTAAGACCACGGTGAAGATTAAAAGCTGAAGCAAACAGCTATTGAAGCGAAAGACGGACAAAGAAGACGCTTGGCAGAGGCTGAAGAAAAGCCAGTCTTTCATCAACAGCAATGATGAGGCCAAATGACATTTCTAATGATTGTGCACTTCAAAGTCCTTCCTCTGAGAGCAGGGAGCATGACTGCAGAGGAAACTCAAGTAAAGTATATGTCAGACATCTCTATTTCAATTGATTTCTTTTATATAAAGGATTGTGGGATTTCACCAAAGGAATCCAAACTTTTTCAATAGATTATTTGATGTAGTAAACCTCGCCTTTTATCACCGCCACATTATGTTTTTAATTGGTAATCAAGAGACGGGTAATGCTTATTAGCTGTGTTTACTAAGGCAAGCGACTGATTATTACACATACTTAAGGTTAAAGTTGGCACGAAATGAAAATTTTAAATGCATGTTATAGATTGGTGAAAATGAAAACTGCTCTCTCGTAACATATGCAGGATTTCTCTATTCATTTAGTTGCAATACTAACTTTTTCCTCAGAATTGTGATTTAGAGTTTATATCTCTGCAAGTTAACCTTGCAATTCTGAGTTTACAGAATTATGAGGAACAATAGTCAGAATTGGCCACTTCATTAGGTGCACCTTGCTAGTACAGGGTTGGACCCCCTTTTGCCTTAAGAACTGCCTCAATTCTTCATGTCATTGATTCAGCAAGGTGCTGGAAACAAACTTCAGAGATTTTGGTCCATATTGACATGATAGCATCATGCAGTTGCTGCAGATTTGTCGGCTGCACATTCATGATGTGAATCTCTCGTCCCACCACATCCCAAAGGGGATCTATTGGATTGAGATCTGGTGACTGTGGAGGCCATTTGAGGATAGTGAACTCATTGTCATGTTTAGGAAGCCGGTATGAGATGATTTGAGCTTTGTGAATGATGCTCAATTGGTACTAAGGGGCCCAAAGTTTCGCAAGAAAATACCCCCATGTCATTACACCACCGCATTCTAAACTGTTGATACAAGGCAGGATGGATCCATGCTTTCATGTTGTTTACGCCAAATTCTGAGCCTACCTTCCAAATGTCGCAACAGAAATCGAGACTCATCAGACCAGGTAACCTTTTTCTATTCTTTAATTGTCCAATTTTGGTGAGCCTGTGTGAATTACAGCCTCAGTTTCCTGTTCTTAGCTGACAAGAGTGGCACCCGGTGTGGTCTTCTGCTGCTGTAGCTGTGCTTTAAGGTTTGACATGTTGTGTGTTCAAAGATGCTCTTCTGCATACAGTATCTGGATTGTAACGAGTGGTTATTTGAGTTACTGTTTCCTTTCTATCAGTTCTAACAGAACTAGTCTGGCGATTATCATCTGACCATTTTCAAGGCATTTTCGCCCACAGAACTGCTGCTGGTTATTTTCTATTTTTCTGACATTTTCTGTAAATCCTAGACATGGTTGTGTGTGAAGATCCCAATAGATCAGCAGTTTTTTAGTTTTTTTTAAAATACTCAGACCAGCCCGTCTGGCACCAACAACAATTTCACATTAAAGTCGCTTAAATCACCTTTTTACCCTATTCTGATGCTTGGTTTGAAATTCAGCAGATCGTCTTGAACACATTGTCTCGTCTTGCTGCCATGTGATTGGTTGATTAAATATTTGCATTAACAAGCAGTTGAACAGGTGTACCTATAAAGCAACCAGTGAATGCATACATTCTAAATTGCAAGAAACAAGTCTAAATTGCATGAAAAGTCCCAATTACCTTTGCTATTTTATTTAATTTTTTTTATCCCATGGCGGAAACAAGCTTCCATAGAAAACAAAGGGAAGTATACTTTCAGCTTAAGCATGGCATTAGACAAAAAGCCAGCTCACTAGGTTTTGGAAAATAGCCATCAAGTTCATTTAGGAAACACTGAGAGCAGAAACAAGTTGAAACTTCATTATTATCACACAGAGGTGTAGGATTCTTGTAGTTTGACAGTTAGCGTGGGAACTGTGTTGTCAAAAAAAAGTCAAATGCGATACCAGTCAATTTAGAAACACTGTCTAACTAATTATTTGGCAGATCTCAGAAATTATTCAAGACTATTTAAATCATCATTCCTCAAGGCTTTTGCAGACATGATTTGTTTCTCAAGCTGTTTTTTTTTCTGCACGACTTAGTAGTGCCACACACTTTAATCGTGGGGTTGGGATTTCAGACCCTTTATGCTGTAATTACATGTTGTTGTTTTTTTGTTTTTGTCATTTTAAATAGGTCTTTTAGAGAAAATCAGTGGGACAGGTCAGATGACAAGAGTTTTTTTTATCCCTGAATGAATCGCTTGTGGAGAGGGAGGATACGTTTAAACAATACAACGCCATTTGTTATATTGGAAAGTGTTGAAAAGCGCTGTGGGACATTGTCTCCTGTGATGCCTGGGCTCTGGGCCAAGCTGAAAACTGGCAAAATTTCTTAGATGGCCATTGAGAAATATACATCTGCTCATTGCGCTCCAATTGAGAGAGAGAGAGAAAGATAAAATTCATTTAACTGAGTTTCTCTTGCTTGGAACAACAATTGGTGATTGCAGTGCATCTGTTATGAGTGACCCGATTTTGTTTTTGTGAGTGGCTGGGTTTCATAAAATAAACAAAACAAAACAAAAAAGGAAAAAAAGAAAATGTCATGTGTATGGTGGTTACACTCCTTAAACAAGAATGCAGATGCTTTCTTGCACAAATTCAGATTCACACAATTCATTCAGCAATGAAACACTAAGTTAGCTGTTTTCATTCACATAAGACATAAACGACGTGAAAGACAAATCATTTTCGCGCACTGTCTGAAACGCGTCTGTCGGTGTGTTCCAAACGGGATATATCGCCCTCTGAAGGGCACTTCGGAGTGAAAACAATCATGGCCGCCTTATTGAAGGGTCGTTCCAAACCAGAGTGCTCAAAACTTGCCACTTCAAAGGGGCCCTTCGGAATGAAGGATTTTGAAGGGTACAACTGATGGACACTTCGGACCCCCATGATCCTTTGCACAGATTCTTTCCATGATGACGGCGCCTCTGTGTGGGCACAGGATGAAGACGCAGAAGGGCACTTCAAGAAACAGTTGTTTGGTCCCCTACACCCTTCAACCCTTCAAAGCTCTCACTCCGGAGAGTAAACCCTTTGAAGGGATTAGGGCATAGGGATGAGTCCTTCTGAATGGAACACAGGGTGTGTGTATGTGTGTGAATGAGACTGTGTGCGGCTGTGCGCACAGAAAACAGTGCGCAAGTAATGTTACCGAATTATTTCACCTCTTCTCATAATGGAATTGTTTAAAATTGCTTGAGTGTGTGTAAACTAGCAAGACAAAACGCATACAACTGATAAACTTTCACTCTGTGATGGTTAAGTTTTATAACTAATCTGCGAACCACATGCGTGGGGAATCATGGAACAAATACGATTAATTTGACCCCTATTAACAAGGTTAAGTACGAGCTTATCAGACAACGTTTGCTGAAAACATTCAAGCACTTTATTCCTAGAACCTGCAACCGCCAACACAAGACAGCATCACTACGTCCCTGAACAGAGCGCTTTCTGTTACTAACGTTAATTGTATCAGACCATTTGTAAACTGTTCTTCAATGATCAAGAACATTCAAATAATTTTCCAGGACAACAAGATTTTTCCAGGACAAATTATGTTTTCTCTCATTTTCCATGTGTTTTCCAGGACTGTAAAATTGGTCATTGATTTTCCGGGATTTCCAAGTTTTCCAGGACGCGTGGGAACCCTGATTTTGTAAAGACCAAAGTGTAATTATTGTAATAAACTATTATGTTGATCGAGAGGTGTCATGACCAATATGTCTAAGCATCTTGGTTCACCGCGTCGAATTAAAAGAATGTGCACCGTGTTTGATTCATCTCAACATTAGCCGGCACTTGTACAGCGACAACGGCGCAAAATGTTGCGTGTGAGATACCGTTCTTCATCGCTTCGAAAGGAAAGCTCACACA
This sequence comes from Onychostoma macrolepis, assembly GCF_012432095.1. Lineage (NCBI taxonomy): Eukaryota > Metazoa > Chordata > Actinopteri > Cypriniformes > Cyprinidae > Onychostoma > Onychostoma macrolepis. Next base: position 29,279,039 of record NC_081176.1, on the reverse strand, counting down.
AGAAAAAACTGAGGAGTGTCACAGGTCGATCACAGCGTTCGTAGTCATATGATTGCATCCCTTTTCTGTAGTCGAGTTGTGTTTAGGTAGGTGCTACATTACAGGGAAATTATTTTCAATATTAAATTTGAGCAAGCCTAGCGATGTTTATTTATTCCCAGGGAGATGACCAGAGTGCTCAACCTAAAGTACACACCCCCTTCTAGGGATAGCTTGTCCAATGTCTTAATACCTGCATGGTACAAGGTAGAAAAGGCAAACTTAATAACGGAACTAACTACTGTCGGAAAAGTTGCTCTGACCAGCGATAGCTGGACAAGCCTCTCCCAAGATCATTATCTCACAGTGACGGAACACTACATTCTTGATGGGGAAAATGAGACAGAAAGTTCTAACAACAAAAGCAGTATATGAAGCACAGACAGGGCCAATTGTTGCTGAAGAAATAAGTGATGTTTTGCAAGTATTTGGCATAATGGATAAAATAGGGGCTGTCACCATTGATAATGCTTCTAACATGGAGGTGGCAATAAAAAGGCTACAATTCATAAAGCTAGGTTGCTTTGCCCAAACACTTAATCTTGGAGCTCAGAGTGTCCATTCAGTGGCATCAGTGGCAAAATGGACAGCAAAGATCTGGAACATTGTTGAATGAAGAGGTCATCTATGGCGAAGACTGTGCTCTGGGAAAAAAAAACAACAAGTCCTAAATAAGAATGTCTCACTTTACCGGCACTGTATTATGTATATTATGAAAATGTAGTTTATATATAGTATGCATACAGCATTTAAAAGTGTATAAAGTTTAACATTTGTTTAAAAAAATGTGAACCTACATTTCATCTCACTCATGCTTCTGTCCTAGATTTGCCTCAACGCTCACTTATTCTTGACGTAAGAACCCGCTGGAATTCCCTCTACTTGATGATAGAACAATTTCTTGAACAGTACCCTGCTATTCAGGAAGCCAGCTTGGATCAGCATTTGAGAAAACCAATAGAGAGGGACCAGTAAGCGATGAGTGATTTGACTGTAAAGGTAAGAACTTCCTTAAGCTTCTTTGCCTTCTTTATGTAACATATTAAATGTATATTTGAATTCAGTCATATACTGCTATTATTATTGTCTTTTATTAAAAAAATAAAAGCCTTTCCATTCAGTGAATCACTCTCTCATAACTAGGGTTGGGTCTCATTTGAATTTTGTCAATTCCGATTCTTTTCGATTCCAATGTAGTAAAAAAAAAAAAAAACGAGGATAAAAGTGAAACATTTATATATCAAACATGTTTATTATGTGCCGTTAGTTTTAGATCAATTACATAAACATAACCAGCTCTAGGCTACATAAGAGCTGAGCTGCTTGGCTACACATGTTCAAAAAATAAAATTAAATAAACTGTTACATTTAAAATTGTAATACAATAACCCTTGTTGGCTGCCCTGCAACCAAATAAAGTGTGGACTTGTTTGTAAGCATGCAAATGTAGGGGTTTGCTACTGTTATCACCAGTGCTTAACAGTTTTTATTTAGAAAAAATCAACACATTCGCCTTTTCTTAGATTATACGAGATCTTTCGGGGCAAATAGTGTCTCCAGCAGTGGAAAAAACCCTTTCACTTGGGGTTGAAGAGGCCTGCACACATAAATATGAAGAGGTAATGTCTAACAGGAAAGGAGAAGTTTTTTTTTTTTCTTTCCACCACCAATCGGATGTCAATGTAGGTGGCATGTCTTGGTACATCTTTAGCTCTGCATCCACTTTGTTCTCAATAGACAATGTCGTGCTCTCTGTGGATTTCATTTTCAATTCATCATCTGCTGCAAAAAGTTCCTCCAGTGGGGATATTATGGCCCTTTTGCAGGAGGTGGCTACAGAGAGAGTAGGCTTATTACTTATCACGATAAGATACTGAAGTAAAATTCATAAATACACAGATAAAACATTGATAATTTTTATTGCATACTTACGTGATCATCCTCTTCCTCACTCCACTCTGTCTGTGATGTCATTCTCTGTTTTCTTCTCTCCTCATTTGACTGCATTGTAATCCCTTCTTCTTTACAATCCACTCTTGGCTAGAGACAGTGCAATTAATATTTAGACAGGTAGGTATTTTGTCATAAATGAGGATATTACACTGATATATTGGGTGTGTATATTTCAATTTTCACCTGTGTAGACTCTGGTAGATTTGCTGCCATCAGCTTCTCTTTTATCCGGACTCTGACAGTGCTACCGTCTTCAACTTTGCGTTTAAATTTGTTCAAAAGTACAGATTCAGTCACAAAAACAAACAAATAAATAAATAAATAAATAGACAAACACTACTAACCACGTTTAATCATTGCCTCAATTTTCTAGGCTGTATGCAAAACCAATGTAGCGTTTTGTTGTGTCAATTGCTAATTGCTGAAGAAAGTAGCTCACATTGAAAAACTACATTGCTAAGAACAGCTGAACTATTGTCACACTACTGCAAAATGTAGTTAAGTTAGAGTTCCTACTTTTTGTTAGTTACTCCCCAAGACTCCTGGGGACTGGCATTCACAACACATTTGCTGTGTTTCAGCTGGGTAATGCTTACTAAGAATCGATCTAGAGAACAGTCACGTCCAACGGCCACGAAAGATGCAGTGACTAAACCTAAAGGCGAGAGTCAGGGTCTTTCTCTTGCATCAGCGCTCATGTGGATGTTCCTCCTCTTCAGTCTGCCTCCACACTGCAGCCACACGACTCACACCTCGTCTTCCTTCCCAGCATCCCGTGGGCTTTCTTTCCTTCAGCTACTTTAATTGAGTGGGTGATATGTGTGACCAGCAGCCAACCAGCTAAAAATCCCCAGTGGGTTCTATAACCATTACCACTTCTTGTTTTGACTTGAATTCGCCACCTTCCAAAAAAATAAATAAAAAAATCGGAACGGAAAATCTGCCTGTTTTCATTAATCCATCTTTTTGGTTCATCTTTATATAACTTTGATTCATCCGCCGAGTAACGGCGGCCAAAATACAAAGCCATTGAGCTAAAAAATACAAAAATAAAAAATGAGGCATGAAAATGTCCTCAGCTCTTTTGATTTTGAATACTGAATAAACACCACTCAGAAGCAGGAGATTGGAGAGTGGTTTGGGATGAAATTGGCTTTACGTAAATGTGGAATGAGTTTGGACCATATTTGTGTTTGGCCCTGTCGTCCGAAGCAGATATAGGACGGTAGCAACCAGGCAGGGCTCTCGTGAGCATGACTGTTAGAGCAAGCGTCTGTTTGACGTGATCGCCGCCAGATAAGCAGATGGATCTACTGTCGGGAGATTATTCAGATGCCAGTTTTCCAAATTCACAATGGTCGAGACCTCTAAAACTCTAAAATGTCATTATTGTTACAGTGGTCATTTTCAGTCAACATTGAAAAGCAATGTATTTGCCATTAAGTCACGATTAAATAGAGATATCGAAAAATGTTATCTTGTAGGGTGAGAACGTGGTTCTATCTGAGTAAAAAATACAAGGTCAAAAGTATAAATGTATTCATGGATAAATTAAATAATCAATAAGATCTACAACGTGCAATTAGAAAAAAATAAATAAAGCATAACTTTCATTTCATGCTGAATTTAAGACTTCAATGATCAATTGGTCTTTTTGTCATTCGATTCATAAACTGACTGAATTTGAACTTTGCTATACAACAAAAAACATGAATATTTCAGTCAATCCAAAGAATCAAGAGCACTTAAGGCTCCAAATCAACTCCTTTGACTAAAAGACATTTGAATTGATACCCTGTTGAGTGCCTGATTAGTAATCCTACAAAATCACTTTTAGATGTCGTCTGAATTGTTATTATGACCTTTTAAATTGTTAAATTTTAAATATACTGTATATAAACAATATATAATGAGATTAAACACTCATTCTTTTCACTTAAGTTACCTTGCACTTAGCATACCACTAGAAAAGCACAGTGAACTGTTATTACGACCTTTATTACCAATTTAATTACCTAGATTTCATGTGAATGTTTTAAGAAGGTCATACTATTTTTTTATTTTTTTTATTTTTTTTTTTTCTGTGAGTGTTTATGTATGTAATCTGTTTTGTGTGAAACTTTTTGTGCTGCCATTTTGGCCAGGACTCCCTGGAAGAAGAGATTTTATATCTCTATTTTACCAGGATAGTCCCATTAAGGAAAAAATGAAATGAATAAAATAGATATTGTCATGCCCCTGAACTGTTTTGTTGTGTTTTTACTCCCCATGTGTTCCCAGTGACACAGTTTCTCCCTCATGTTGTTGATTTGATTCCAGGTGTGTCTCGTCTTCCTCCCTGATTGTCCTGTGTATTTAAGGTCTTGTCCTTTCAGTTAGTTTTGTAGGTTCTTGAATGTCTTCCTTGTGCTCTATGTTACTCATTTGGATTATTAAAGACACTCGTTTTGTGAATTCATCATCTCCTTGTTCCTGGCTTCCTTGACTCCTTGTAAATCGTGACATATATCAATACGGGTTATGCGCAACATACTTCCGTATTCTGCTAACCAGGACTTGTTGCACGCACGTTTTGCAAGTGCCCGTTAAATATGAAGCTTTTTTTACTCAAGATGCCTTCAAAGTAGACACTAAAGATAATCATAACCAATGTCCATCACATATGTGGATTGATATATAAAAGTTTAAAATTTTTATTCTTTTCAATAACATTTATATATAAAAGTCGAATAAAACGTCAACAATAAAAACAGCTAGCTAATTTAACTGATTACCTTAAAACTCCATTGATATCACCATTTTTTTAATACTGCTATTAATACGTTCTCTGACGAGCGGAAGCGATGAGACCTGTTTTCCGGGTTTGGTCAGGTGACGTTCGACATAATCAATTGTGAGATTAAACATTTGTCATTCTTTTTATTAAGTTACCTTGCATTTATCAAGTTAACCATTTAGCAAAAACTAGTTTAGCATACCACTAGCATAACATAGTGAACTGTTATTAATGTCTTTTAAATATATACGTTTAACTGACTATGACCAAGATCCTGATAGTGAGATTAAATGTTCCTCATTATTTTTAAATTACCCCACACTTAGCAAGCTAACCATTTGGCAAACTAGCTTTGCATACTACTTAATGCAACCTTTATCACCAGTTGAATAAGATTATATATATATATATATATTGTGAGAAATGTCTCATTCTTTACGTTTTTTTGTTAAGCTACTTTGCATTTAGCAAGCTAATTGTTTAACAAACTATCTTAGCACATCACTAAACTGTTACTATGACTTTTTAAATGTTACATTTATGACCAATATTTTAACTGTGATATTAAACATTGCTCACTCTTTTCTTTTTAAGTTGCTTTGCCTTTAGCAAGTTAACCATTTAGCAAAATAGTTTAGCATACAACTAGCATAGCATATTGAACTGTTAGAACAACCTTGCAGTTACATACAAGTTAATACATTTGATTGCATATGACCATGATATTGATTGCGAGATTAAATAATTCAATATTTTTGTTTGTTACCTTACACTTTGCAAGCTAACCGTTTAGCAAACTAGCTAGCAAAACACAGTGAACTGTTTTTACGTCCTTTTTAAATAATTACATGTAATTATATGACCAAGATATTGATTGTGAGATTAAACCTTTCTCATTCTTTTCCTTTTTTTTTTTTCTTTGTTAGCTTACATTTTGCATGCATTTAACAAACAACTTAACATACCACAGGAATAACATATCATGCTTGCTCAACGTATTGTCACGTGTCTACCCTTCTAAGTTCCTGTTTTCCCTTATTTGGTTTAGTTCCGGTTCTTATTAGTTAATCATCTTTCATTGTCCCCACCTGATTTGCATCATCTTGTTTGCTCTTTTGTTCTCGTTATGTTATAAGTCCTCAGTTTTCCCCTTTTTCTTGGTCTGAGCTTAATGTTAATAACCCCCGAGAACCCTGCTCCGCCTTGGGCGCCCAAGCTCCCTGCTAATAAACCCGCTTTCCGCGAAGAAAGCCGGCCATCAGAGAGTACGGCAAGCCCGCCAGTGCCTGCTCCTCGCAAGAGCCCTCCTTCATCTCTTTTGTTCTTATGTTATAAGTCCTCAGTTTTCCCCTTTTTCTTGGTCTGAGCTTAATGTTAATAAATGGAAAGTGAGTTGATGCTACTTCGTTCTCCTGACCTTCATTTAATCTTACCACAACCACGTACCCGTAACACATATCTAACCGTTACTTATACCCTACTTTAATGTACACTTATATTTGAGTCAGAAATATTGTAATTATGAGTTCTAAGAACATGAATGAATGCGCAAAGTCATATTTATGAGTCAGAATACTAGAAGTCACCGAATCATCATCATCATCATCATCATCATTATTATTATTATTATTATTATTATTTAGTTAATTAGTAATCAAAACAGTTTTGAGACCATGTATAGATAAGTGATGGAAATTAACGGTCAGCATTTAATGTAGTTTATGATACTTATGCTTCTGACTTGAACATGACATCTGAATAAGGATCATGAGTTCCCCAAGTGTACTTGAAGGCAGCATCAATCATATCAATTCTTAAAGTGCTTGATTAAGCATTGCAAAATTTCAACTCGTCAGATGGACAAACTGAACTTCTTTGCATGTTCTTATTTCCTCTCCCCATCGGATCACAAGTCTACTGTAACCACACTTTTACCTGCTTGTTGGTGAATTTTGCCTCTTTCCCATTTTTGCTAAACACACTGCTGGAACAATTGGATCCAGCATTGTTGGGAACAAACAGACAAAATGTCTTGTGTCTGATGTCAAAAACTGTATTGCATCTGAAGCAATTATGTTCCTGCAAGCTCACCTTCCTTGGTTTGTCTTGTCAAAGCTTTTATCTCTAAATTGCCTTCGATTTGTGCGGCTTCTTGCAGTCATTAGTTTTATTTCAGTCCTCCCCTGAGTGCCACAGCATGATGCAGCGTCGTTATAATGCACTTTCCTTTGCCACATTTAAATCAATGTCATGAAATCATCTTCGTTTTTAGACATTCTGAAAGATGACTCAATGTTCTGTTGGTCTCTAATGAAGTATAAAAAAATCTATCTGTCAATTATTTGTTTAGCATTAATTTAAATTCTGTTCATAATTTAGACTGCACACACAAACTGTTTTCAAAGCCTCTGCTACTGTACATAATACTATGTGCTGCCTTCAGGTCATGTTGGAATTGTTTTTATGAGACGAGTGCGCCACCGTAATGTTATAATTATGTGGGAAACACTTTTAGCCTCAACTTTACTAGTTGGGGGCATCTCAGTTAAAATGAATAAAGCTTTGATGGAGAATAGTGATAAAGCTGGCCAGAAACATTAATCATTTGGCCATTTTATTAGCTGTCAGGCTTGCGCAAGTTTTCCGAATGTGTTGGAACTATGTAGACTTGCTAGCTCTATGAAGTGTCACAAACAAACTAACAATGCCTTGTGTAAAAGAATGGTGTCTACTTTAATGACATGTTCATGAAATCCAGTGGTGTCTTTTAAAATAACAATTAGCATTAATGAGATATGCTACAAAGCTATTACAAGGCCTTAGCTATTCTCAGTCATGCTTGTACATTAATGTCTCTCAATCTGTTTTATCATCAATAGTTTTCCATTACATATCTTATTTTGAAGAGTGTGTCCTTTTCTAGCTGGTCCTAACATTTCTAGCTAGTCGGCTAACTTACCATGCTCTAAAAACAACATAGATTAGCTAAGCTTAAACATGCTATATTGATTAGCCACCATGCTAACAATACACGGCTACCAGCTTTTTTAGCAGAAGTGCCAAGATAACAGCTGTTCATTAGCATTAGTAGCAAAAATTAGCATAGCTTTGCCTATTGCAATCACAATAACATCTTACTTACGGCACTTTGAATGTTGTTGCTAACCACAACACGGCAAGAATTATGTTGGGCCCAGGAAGCATATAGTGAACTCCACAGAGATCCACCTAAAGATGATGCATCGTTTTGCCGCTTTAAACTCTGAAACAACTCGCGAGCAGATGTTCATTACTCTTATTTCTCAGAATCTCTCTCTTCGGCAGGATGGGTGAATTATTAATCATATTTAATTAAGTCAGAGTCGTTTTAATATGGTCTGCTGAAAGCACTCTAAGATTTAATTAAGTGCTGTATTAGCTTAGAGGAGGCATATTGTCCTTCTCTGATGTTCAGATGTTGATTCGCAGAAGGATAAGCCAGAGGATTTAAATAATTAGTCATATTTGTCATATTCAACTCTGCGTCTCACTCATTTTTATTGCTAATCACAGGGTAAAAAGGGGGAAAACATGTAACCCCTGTACAATTCTGTGCCATGATAAACCTAATTTAGCTTCTTATTCAGATATTAAACACATTAATGGCATAATAACCGTTTTAAATATTCATTGATCCTATGTTTTTGTTGTTAAAATCTCTGTGAGTTCTAAGGCATCTTTATAAAAGCTGTTTATATAATGATAATAATAATACATTTTATTTATAACACACTTTATATTCACACAGAATCCCAAAGTGCTACAGATTAAAACAAGAAGAAATATTACAAAATAGATACAAAATTAAATCAAAGGCTTTGCTAAAAAGGTAGGTTTTGAGACCACGTTTAAAAACATCGACAGATTGCGGAGTCCGTAAATGATCAGGGAGAGCATTCCACAGACTTGGAGCAGCTGAGCAGAAAGCCCGATCTCCCATAGTGCGAAGCTTAGTCCTAGGGATTTTTAATAGATATGTTGAAGCAGAACGGAGTGTACGTTTGGAAGTTTGTGGAGTAAGGAGTTCCTTAAGATATAATGGGGCGTCGCCATGGATGCACTGATAGGTAAGAAGAGAGACCTTGTAAACAATCCTGAATGAAACAGGAAGCCAATGTAGTGATTTTAAAATGTGTATTTATATCGTATTTGTGCACCCTCATCAGGATCCCAGCAGCACTATTCTGGATGTACTGCAATTTCTGTAGGCTTTTGCCAGGGATCCTAATGAGGAGCGCATTACAGTAGTCCAGCCTGGAGGAAACAAAGAAACAAATATATCTTAATTTAACTAAGGCCTAGTTCTGGCTAAAGCTAAGCCCTGTCTGTGAAGCCAGGCCTAAAGTGCTGAAGAGTAACAGTAAAGACATGTTTAAAAAAAAAATATATATATATTATTTCTTTATTTTCTTTTACATTTTATTTATTTAAAATAAATTGTTCTTTTGAATATTCAAGTATTTAAGTAAAGAAAAAAAAAGTACCCATCCATTGCAAAACTACTCCACAAGGCTCCGGGGTGTTAATAAAGGACTTCTGAAGCGAACCGATGCGAAAGGCGCAACATAAGCTCCAGGGAGAAGCGTGTAGTCTCACGAGACTTACGTTGCGCCTTTCGTGGTGCCTACGTCATGCTCAACCACCTTGTCGGGAACGTGCCTGCTTGAGAGACCGGAAGCTGGACTAATTGGTTTATAAAGTTTTAAGAATCGACATTTTTCTTAAACTAATTAAGAGCCACAAAACCGTATTTATTTCTTGAATTTCTTAAAAAAAGACCAAATTTGAAAGCTGAGACCTTATGTCATACCAGAATTAACCTGCTCGGTCTTGTCTGTCGGCACGTTGTCAGTTTCTTCTTAGTCTCAGCTTCAGAAGTCACGCCCCAGACCGCTGGCTGAACGTCTGATGCATACAGCACACTTAGCTGGAAACACTTCAGGAGTTTTGAAGTCGTCATCGGATTAGTTAAATTATACAGGATTTCAGGGTGACCTGTGTGTCGTATTCTTTCTTCCAAACCCCCTCATGAAAGTTTACAGCTGTGACGATGAGCACTTATCAGGATCAACTAAATGCTGGATTTTCACAAGTATGTGAAAAACGTAAAGTTTGCGGCATAGAATCTTTAAAATATGTCCAAGAGTTTCACTCACCAATCTGTTATTGTGGCAACATTTCCACGCTCATAAACATGACGTGGCACAAAACAAAACGTAATTGGTTGCTTTACCTGTCAGCTATATGGCCTCTTGGGCAGGCCTTGACCATTCAAAGCGCCCAAGGTTCCCAGACCTTCTGCCATCACTCTGAAGGTCTGGCTACACGAGACTAGTTTCCTCTTTGCTCCACAATGCTTTTTTTTTTTTTTTACTGCGTGGGAACTGCAGGTTTTTGCGAAGTGTCAGTTGTGACCACAGTCTGTTTACAATTTCTACCATTGTAACATGTTTACATCTACCAATGTCTTTTATACAGTGTGTGCATAGAGAGAGTGCATCTTATAATTATAGATTATATTATATATAACTTGTACTCTCTGCATAAGTCTGTATATATTGGATTGATTTTAATAACTAATGTACTTGAATTGTGCATGAAACACTAGAAATATACAAGTATCGGAAGGGAACTAGGTATCAGCAGATACTCAGTATTCAGTGACTCGGATCAGATCGGGGGCACAAAAAACCATATTCATTTTGTAATAAAAAACGTTTTCAAACAAACTTCTTTCACGTTGTCATTATGGGGTATTGTTTGTAGAATTTTGAGGAAAATAATGAATTTAATTAATTTTGTAATAAGGCTGTAACATAACAAAATGTGGAAAAAGTGAAACGCTGTGAATACTTTCCGGATGCACTGTGTGTATGTGTGTATATATATATATATATATATATATATATATAATATAATGTTAGTCGTACATTTTTTTTTTTTTTCCTGAGCAGTGAAGCTTCTCACCGTTCTTGACAAAAATCCTCCAGGTACTGTTTTTTTTTTGGTTTTCCCACATCCTCTGCACATTTGAGTTCATCCCCACCGGGACTATATGATGTGGAGATCCAGCTTTGTATTTCTGGACAACTGATGAACTCATAACTAACACCAAAGACGTTTTTATGATCTTATTTCTAAGATTCTATCTCTCTTTTTTAGTTTTCTTATTGATTTTGCAAAAGGTACATAAACTTATGAACTGTAAATGAGTATGCACAAACAGTAAATGTGCTTTATTGAATATACACCAGTGCTCACATCACTGTAAACCTGACTCTCCTAGTTCATTTACCTTGAAAGCTCAATAGCTTAGCACAGAGAGAGGGAATTGTGGGATATGCCCCTTCATCTGTCTGTCTTTTAGGATGCGTTACGTGGAAATATGTCTCTCTCCCACGTACTCGCACACACACAGACACCTTGCTGAGGTAAAGGGCATGCTTTTGTGTTCGCAATTTTTTATGTTTCAGAACTCAGAGGCTTTTTATCCATCGAGACCTCATGGTCTACACTGTGTTGCCATGACAACCGCTGCTCTAACAGGGTGTTGTTTGCGGGGCTCGGCTCTCATAACTGGATGTGTTCATGCACCATAGACGGCACTTAAATCAAACAAACACTATATGTGAGACCTGGAGGCCAGAGGGTTGTTCAGTATAAATTATAGACATTCCAGCATCGGCATCATGCTGCCATTCACTGCGCTCTCTGGGTATAGTACATACACATCAGAGTGGAATGCTGTGACTCGTATGGTCTGGAAGTGAACTGAATATTTGATGTTTTCATAATGTTCGTTACCTGAAATGTAATGAAAGGCTGTCTGAGGCCAAAGTCCTCTGGGATTCAGATGATGTATCCCATAGACAAAATTTGTTTGCAATCTCAATGTCTGAGGTGGAAAAGCAAAAGATCAGTATAGATGGAATGACAGACAGACAATTGAAAAAGGACAGAATGATGTTACAAAGCATAAATGAGATAGATATACATTCAAACATACTCAGATGATAGATAGATAGACAGACAGATAAACAGACAGACAGACATTCAAACATACTCTGATGATATAGATAGATAGATAGACGGACAGACGGACAGACAGACAGACATTCAAACATACTCGGATGATATAGATAGATAGATAGATAGACGGACAGACAGACAGACATTCAAACATACTCAGATGATAGATAGATAGACAGACAGACAGCAATTCAAACATACCCAGATGATAGATAGATAGACAGACAGATAAACAGACAGACAGACATTCAAACATACTCGGATGATATAGATAGATAGATAGACGGACAGACAGACATTTAAACATACTCAGATGATTGATGATATCTGCGTCTACATTCTTATTCTCTGGTACTTGTCACACATTTTTTGATCATTTGCTCCAGAGCAGCTAAGAGACATGTTGACAAGCATCTAAGAGATGACGCAACTACTGTATAGTGCACTGTGACTGTTTAATGCTTAGCAGACAGGGTTGCTCTCGGTGATGTCTGTAAAACATAAAATGCTGAAGTCTTGCTTTCATTGTCATCCCAGTACGTCTGCTGTCAAGAATCAAGTCACTATGACTGAAGTGCAAAGCAGAACAAGACATTCCGCACCACATGACAACATTCCCAATCACAATGGAGAAACAGAATATGAGCAAAATCTCAGACTTTGTGTTTTTTTTTTTTTTATAGCACTCTTGATTGCGCAGTCAGTTGAGATGGTCATCAAGACTGTCACAACTCCAGTTCTCTGACTCCCTGTGGTGATAGAGACCCTGATCAATAATATCATCAACTGATGGAGAGCTTGATAGCGGGAACACAAGACCCATCATGGGAATAATTGATTGAAGGTGTTTTGGTCTGTGAGGCAATTAACAAACAAGCTCCCACATTAAAAAGGAGTGTGATGTTTGCTAAAAGTACACATTCATATTGAGTGTAAGCTCATGGCGTCACGGTTTTGTGATTGCCATGGACTTTACTTTGTTTTGAAATGTGGTGGGCACAGTTGGGGTGGGATTTGGTCGAGTGGTTATAATATAATGGAAAGGCTTGGCTTGTGAATACTAATAAGGTTAGCAAACACATTTTAAGATACTTTTTTTATTATTGTTTTGATAAGTCAAAAGTCTATGCAAGGGATTCACAAACTTTTTGACACCCATGACATCCAAATATGATAATCCTTTTGTGAGGGACCCCATTCAGAAAATAAAAGGGTAGCAACATTTGTATTCTATTATAAAGATCCATTTATACTGTGTGAAAAAAAAAAAAAAAAAAGCATAATTAAACAATAATATCAAGTTAGGCAAATATGTTACAACTATTGGTAACACTTTAGAATAGGGAACACTTATTCACTATTAACTACAACTTTTCCCTCAATAATTTCCTAATTTGCTGCTTATTAATAGTTAGTACGGTAGTTGTTAACTTCAGGTACTGGGTAGGATTAGGGATGTAGAATGAGGTCATGTAGAATAAGGCATTAATATGTTCTTAATTAGTACTAATTAATGGCTAATATTCTAGTAATACGCATGCTAATAAGCAACTAGTTACGAGACCCTAAAATAAAGTGTTACCTATATTATATATACAGTATATATCTTCTTCATTATTATTGTTATTTTTAAAGCTTGGTTTTACTTTTGTGAATTTTATAGCTTAAGTTAACGTTGGCAACCCTAAAATACATTTTCCCTTAAAAACATTAGTGTTTATTTATATTTTTGTTTACCCCTTTACTTCAGTTTGAAAACCATCTAGTTGACATATTGATACAGAGATCAAAATTTGCCCATTTAAAAGACAAAATGTAAATGTAAACAATAACAGCAAGCATTAACATCTCCAGTCATATAAATGTCAGTTGCTTAGATGGTGCAGGACTTTATATCAATGGTAGTTGCTTAGCTCATTCTGTAAATGTTCACATGTCAATATCCACATTTTATTGATGACATGAACTCTTTCCATGCTAGTGTTTAAAAAAAATAATAATAATAGTAGCAGCCACCGCCAGTATTTTTGATAATTTTTACAAATTTTCATAGCCCCCAGAATATTTTGCTGTATGAATATGTCAAAAAAAAAAAACATTAATAAAAGAAAAATGAGTCTCTGCATTAAAAAAATTAAATTAATTTATATATATCTATATATATCAAGCAAAGACAGAAAATTCTGTTAATGGCGGGGGAAGAGATAAAAATAATGTTATTATTAACATCACAGTACTGCATTGCACCATAATTGAAGCATTTTTGTTTGAGATAAATAAATAAATAAAAAAACCACAAAGAGAGAAAAAAAAACTCTTTCCTATCCAGTGAAAACCTCAATCATAAACCATTTTTAGGTTTTGACATCAGAAAGGAGTCAAATACTGCATCTTAGACATACTATTCATGATTGCAACATCATAACCTTCACCAAGCTCCAGCAAAAGTTTTCTGTTCTATTTGATACATGCAGTATCTCCAACTCAAAGGCTCTATCACCGAAGCCAATTACACCTCCACAGTACCAACTTCTAAAAGAACTAGATTTTGACACTTTCCAAAGAAAATATGAATGGTACTTGGCTGCATAGGCCTGGCTGTTATGATGCTAGGTGTTGTAGGCAATTGCCAGGGGTATTGGTATTGGTTTTTCTTTTGTAGGTGTTTAGAAGACTTGGACTATAGTGTACGCAAGGGATAAATAAGCAAGAAAGGTCCTTGGGTTGTTCCTTGTCATTGCACGGAAAGGAGGTTTGAAAAGATGTGTCAAAAATTATCAGCTGAGAAAATAAGAGCAGGCAGGACTGAAATAATATTGAATTAGTATGGCTTTTCTGAAGTTGGCCTTTAGAAACACAACCCTAAACCTAAACTGACAGGGATGGCTAGTGCATAACACTGAACGGATGGTTTTGCTTGAGCACAGAATGCCTAACTAAGTCCTTGACATTTTAAGTTAATTCTACATGAAGAACGGTATTTTGAGGGTCCATAACTAAGAACTGTGCAAGAAAATTGTTGAACCATTGTTGGTAAATTTAAGCAACGCTCAGACACACTGACCTTTTCTAAAGCTGCAAGCTTCTGAAGCGATAAGCTGCTACTCTCTCAGGTATACTGTAATGAGGAATGTGGTGGGAGAAGTCACTTTCCCATAAAGCTCTAGTCTTGAAGCTGAAGTTGTTTAAAAGAGTCCATTGATTCAAGCTAGCACTTTCATCATAGCTTTGTTCTGCTTTATGAATATGAAATGAATATATTCTCAATTCCAAAGACACATTTCTGAAACCTAAAACACATTTTCAATTGTATAACAACACCAAAAGTCAAACAAAGAGGCATTTGTTCTAAATGTTTCAAATTATAAAGCAACAAGTATTTGAACATTTTGTGGTTGTCAAATGTGACTGCTTTGCTACTTGAAGGAACTTTAACTTCCAGTCCTTACTGTAAAGCTAAGAGTTCTTCATGAAGGAGCAACGTATAACCTCCATTCGTATGTTGATGTGTTTCTCCGGGATGTCTGGACATACCTGCAGATGATGGACAAGGCATGCAAAGAGATTCTTTACCCATATTGCCTGAGAGAAAATACTGAGCTTACTGAGAATTTATGGCCAAGTAAAGGTCGAGCTGACTAAATTCTAGCATTGCATCTTTGCCAAGGATAGGCAACGTCAATTCTGGAGTGCCGCTATCCTGCAGAGTTTATCTCCAACCCTAATCAAACCCTAATCTATAGGCTTGTTCGAGATACATCGGCACTGTGCAATCCGATCGGTGTATGACATCAAAGTACTGCGAGAGCAACTGGATAACAGACAACTCTTTATGCTTTTTAAGTGTTATCATGGAACTTTGATGTCATACGCCGATTGGTCTGCGCAGTGCTGATGCACCTCGGACATGCCTAATGTCTTCAGGATTAGGATTAGAATTAGGATTACAGGTAGGTGAGTTTTTTTTTTTTTTTTAAGGGTTGGCACTAAACTCTGCAGGACAGCTGCACTCCAGGACCGACATTGCCTATCCCTGATCTACAGGGATGTACTGAATGTACTGTACATGTACCAGGGAGGTCCAGTCCTACTCCTACTACTGGAGGAACACCTTCTAGCAGAATTTAGATCCAACCCCAATTAATCAAACCAGAATCAGTTTATCCAGGTCTTCAGGCAGGTGTTTGGGCCAAGCTGGAGCTAAACTTTCCAAGACATTGGCCCTTCTGTAGCAGGACTGGACACCCCTGATGGAAGTTGTATGGATATGTGTAGACCAGTGCTTCTCAAACTTGTCTTGGCGAGCCCCTGCCACTGAATAATTTGTATGTCTCCATCATCTAAAACACCTGACTTAACTCACCAGATCAATAGTAGAGACAGGAAGATCAGGGAGACATATAAAATGTGCAGTGGTGAGAGTCCACAGGACAAGTTTAAGAAGCACTGGTGTAGACCAGAAATCCTGTTCCTGGAGAGTTTTGGAGCAAGGTTGGAGCTAAACTCTGCAGGATGTCCAGGCCCAGGATCGGGCACCCCTGGTGTAGACATGTTTTTATTGTACTGTATTAGTTTTTGAGGTTTAGGTTTAGGTTTTTGAGGTTTTAGGTTTAGGCCCAACTGCTTGGACATGAAAAACTTGTGTTTCTCCACTCGGAACTCATATAAATATGAGTTTCTTCTTTGTACTCATCTTGGCATTAATTTTGTTCTCAGTAGGAATACAATCAAGTAAAGGTTAGCAAGTAGTACATTAAACCAAAGAAACCAAAAAAATCATGAGTGATCTTTATACATGAAAAGAGTAGAGATGTATTTATGCTGCATGAAACTTTTTGTTTCAAAGATTTGCAAAATGAGTCTGGATCATTTCCCTAAGACTGCAAAACATCACAAGGAGTGAACAAGCACTGAAGCTGCATATCAGTGTCTTTTGTTGAGTAAAACATTGCTGACAAGGTAAAAAAAAAAAAGGTTGTCTGTAAAAAAAAAAAAAATTCATGGTGCCTCAAGTCAATATATTTTAGTAACAACTTCCACATATTTTAAAGGCAACAAAAACTGTTAAAATTTAACTTAAAATACTAAGACAGTAGACATTGACAAGATGGTGAAACAGCAGTAACAATTTCAGGCCATTATCCAAGTCTGGTTTGAGCCTGGGTTCACATGAGTACAACAGATATGAGCAAGATATGAGCTGTGCCACTGCTGGGCAATGATTGTGTTGCAAAACACTTAATATACTACTTAAATTATTTGAAAACACCAATATTAATGAAAGTTTTCATGTTTGATAAACTTGGGGGAAGGGCGGGGCTAAGCATCATGTGATTAAACTGAGCGTGCTCAATATATTGTTTTGTTGCTTCAACAAAACGTAGCATTTGATGTTTCTCTGCTGAAATTGCTCAAACTAAATGGATTAAAAATGTTGACCACATTCATTTTCATTTCTACAATAGATTATCAAGCTTTCAAATGGAGTTTGTTGAAACTTATCATTTGATTCATTTTACTGTATAAAGGGAGTCGTACACTAGATGAGAAGTACCATGGCTTGTCGTGTTAACAGGTAAGATGTGTTGTTCTGTACTGTTCAAGTTAAAGTTGATGGGGTTGAGCTTTAATTTTACATCGTCTTTAGTAACACTAAAATGTGATGAGCTATTAAATCATTTTTGAATGTTAACCAATTAATTTATTACACTGTTCATATAAATAATGACTTTATAATTGTTTGGGTCTAAAATAATGGAAAATTATGTGAGTGGTATTTATTGGTTAATTCTGACCGTACACCAAAGTCATAGTTTAGCGTTGTTGATGCCGATTGGCAGCAGTGTTATTTGCTGTGTTCATGAGCAAAGGACTCGTAGGTTTTTCATGTTCAGTTGGAGATTTAGAAGAGTTTTATGTTGTTGTGTTTTTTGGATACCTGAGGAGTGAAGTTGAGGACTGTTATGTGTAAAGATTGTGGTGTATGGAGCTTTACTGAGCAATTCCTGTGCTGATGCAGTGACTAATATGCAATATTGCTAGCTAGTAACTAGGGGTGGCACAGTACGCGTACCGAACCGTATTCCAAATGGAAGTGATCATCCCTATCCCCTTGGAGTGGGGACTTTGGAGTGAACAGGGCACGTGCATGCCATTATTTCATCATTTGAAATGCACTTGGCAAAGGGAGCGATCAATTTCCTCAGAAATCTTCAGGTGGGATGTTCCCGTGACAACGCAGCAAGGCACGCAGCACAGAAGATTCGCTGACCGACACTGGCATAAAAGAAATATACATTTTATATTTTAAAAAGTTGTATACATATTAGTTTTTATATATTATATAGCGAAAAACGTTTTAAAATATAAAATGTATATTCATTTGAAACAGTTTTGCTAACAACAATAAAAGACATAAGACATTAAAACAGCGACATCTGCTGACGCACACCGTGCTACGTTATCACGGGAACATCCCAGCTGAAGATTATGATGAAATTAGATCGCTCCCTTTGCCAAGTGCATTTCAAATGACTAAATAATGGCACGCACGTGCCCTGTTCACTCCAAAGTCCCCACTCCAAGGGGATAGGGATGATCACTTCCATTTGGAATTTGCCCCGTGACCCGTACGGTTCTGTAAGTGTACCGTGCCACCCCTACTAGTATCTAACTCAAAATTGATTCAGTAAACAGACAAACCCAAATAGCATTATTGTTTTGTGGAATAGATTCACGAATTATATCATAAACATATATATATCAGTATAGACAACAAATACATTTACTATAACTCCTCTTGGTGAAATGGTGCCTTGAGCAGATCAATTCATTTAATATGTAGTGTAGTATCAATATTGCGTAAGCAAAATGACAATGCAGTTTAATGTTGTAAACTTTTTCACTGCTTAATAAGAGACATCTGTAAGTAAATTATTCATAGGTTGATTCCTCTTCAAAATGTAAATGTTTTGCATCATTTCTTGTTGGAGCATTTGGACCAGCACAGCATAGCAACACTGGCTCAGCCAGTGGTGTATGTTTGGGGGCAGGGCTATCTGTTCCTCTAACCAATGGCAGATGGGGGGAGGGGTGTTCAGGAAACTTTTTTTTCTTTTCAAAGTACAGTCTTTATTTTTACAATTCCATTGTGCCTGGAAGTGCGGAAATTGCATTAGATCTTACCTTGATTTGACATAATGAGACTAGTAATTAATTAATTTGGTTTGCTGTTATTGTGAGATAAAACGGTTCTTTATGAAATCCATGAAAGTATTAGGCTGTTTCATTCATTATAAGGTCACTCACAAATGCATTTAAATGTCCTTTTATTAAGCATAGATTATAAATGTATCAGCATTCAATGCTCTTTTTGAATGCAGTAACATTATGGCATTAAAGACATGGAAGCCTTTTAACAAAACAGACAAAATCTATGTGCATTGATAGCATGACATTTTTTCACCTGTGAAGCACAATGCCTTTTAAACTAGACCATTCACGTCAAACTGATAAAACGTTCATGAATAGAACTTTTAATGGGGGCTAAAATGTCTTTTCCTCCCTCTAGATGAACCACATTGGAATAAAAGCTTTTAAATATGTATTATCTGCATTTGGCTGGAAGATAAAATTGACAAACCAGTATTGCTTTCTCCAAAACCTTAAAACTGGGAAATTATACTGTTTACCCATGAATCATACAAGATTTCATAGTTGCTAGGTACATTGTTGAGTCAGACCTTAAAAAAGCTGCATACTTTGGTCACCTGGCAGCCTATGTGGACAGTGTTGGTCTGTCGTCCTGCAACCTACCCACAATAACACGCTTAGCAACCAATGACCCTTAAATATGCTTGCCGTAGGAGGGAAATGACAACACGGCATCACGAAAGCTACTTCAGCTAATGACACACTGAGATGCTAAGCAGTGATTTGTAATCAATCTTGGATCTCCACAAGCTGAAGTTTTCACTCCCACAATAACTGAGAGAGGTAGAAACAAAGGGAATTTAAAGTAGCCGTAGCTCCTAAGTCAGTATTGTTCGCAGAAGAACGTCTTATTGTTTGCCATTGTTAAAAAAGGAATTGTTCTGTGTTAACAATACAAGGCTTAGTTGGTATCAGAATTCCTGCGTGACTTGGATCCGGGAGGGATTACAGATTTCTCAAACGGTGATCTGAGGGAGCTCACGCAATTCAGGGTGTTTTTCAGAAAGCTGCTGTGTGTTTCAGGTCAGCAGGTGTTAAATTGATATTTAATGGTGTTTTTGGATTTGCAGCCCTATGTTTTTCAACTTTGTGAAATTAAATCTGGAATTTTTTTTTTTCCCCATATGTGCTAAAAGTAGATTAGGAAAACTGATTGGGACAACATGTGATGTCGATTGTTGTTTATGCAGTTGCTTTCTGGCATCGATTTCTGGTTTTTGCTTGGGGTGTAAACAAATTTTGAACCCATTTTCAAGGGAATGGAGGAATTCATCAGTACTTCAAAACGGGATCCTTTTAAGATAATCTCTTGTGTTTTATAAATGCTTGAGGTGATTCCTTCCAAGTTCACATGTTCCCCCGTCTTCCCTCTAATGCTTTATTTGGTATTCCAAGTGTGTGTGCGAGAGCACAGAAGCCGCTCTGTGGAGGTGACAATTCGTGCATTTCTCAGTTAATTGCTATTTACTCACCCCAGGCTAGCTGGAGTAAACCGCAAACTCCCGACACTTTGCTTCTTTTTCTTGCCTGGCCTTATGCTGTTGTCACGAATTGATTTGTGTTTTGAAATTACGCACTCTAAAATTCAATTACGACATGTTTATCTTCACTTGGGGTATGATGCTATAATCAATTTGAATCGTGAAACTCCTCAAATGGATGCGGCCAATTGTATTGTTGTTTGACAGGCAACGCAGTCAGTCTTAGTGCGATATAATTAGGATTTAACAAGACATTATTCATTTAATCTAAAATCGATTCATCTTTTGGGTGCCATCATGAGATTTCAAATGACTTCAGATACTTTGATTTCATGTTAAAACGCCAGTGCTTATAAGCTTGATTTGATGTTAAAATGGCATTTTATGGCTTAGCGTGAACCACTGAGTCTTCAATAATCCATTTTTTTTTTAAATATCACAGTCAATTCTGCTTATGTTTAGCCTTCAGCCATGCAGGGTTTTTGATTCTGAACTAATTAAGAAGTTGGTGTTAGTCTAACAAAACTGTACTGCACTTTACTTTAGTAAATATTTAACCTAAAATGCAAATTTTGTCACAACTTACTCATCCTTGTATTCCAAATCCATACAACTTCCTTTCTTTAGTGGAAAGCAATGTCCTGGATTTCCATAATGGGGACTGATGTCATAAGTTGTCATTTCTAATTTGCGATTGTGTTGGATTTAAATATGATGTGTCAAAACATGTCAAGTTTGACCTCTTTAAGTGCCAATGACGTCAAACCTAGAGTGACACGTTTTGACACACTATATTTGAATTTAATGAGATCTGAGTGTGGAGCATTTTCAGCAAATAACAAATTATATTTTGGTCTGTTCATTACTTGAAATAAACTTGGATTAATGGACATTTCATTATTGTTTTTGCTACTTTCGACTACAAGAAATTTAATTTTGGGGTTAACAAACCCTTGCGATAAAATAAGTAATAATATCTCTCACCCTCACACTGAAAGAAGGACCAAAGCTGCAACCAAGGGCTGGATATATGAAACATTAAGAATAAAGTTAAGAATATTTTGTATTCTTATACAAATATACACACACACACATGGTTCGAGTGGTAAATCCAGCCTCTTGTTTTCGTGCAAGCTCTCAGCCCGAACGAAGAAAGTAATGCCGTTATTGACTGATTATAATGCAATTAAACAACTCACTTAGATATCACTGCTTTGAGTCACTTCAAAATAAAACTTGAAATGGCCTGAAAATGTGATGACTGTGACAGACACGAAGATAAATCTTTAATTTCATAAAGCTGAATGCTCACTAAAAACTGACACAGTGTTTAGAGGTTTTATTACGATGACCCCGAAAATAAGTTGACTGTTAAAAAGAACAGCTGAACGTCAGTTCACAAATAAAAAAAAATAATTCGTAATGCTTTACAATAAGGTGTCATTTGTTAACATTAGTTTGTATTTCCTAACATGAACAAACAATGAACATTTATTACAGTATTTATTAATCTTTGTTAACGTTAGTTAATAAACACACAGTTGTTCATTGTTAGTTAATGTTAGTTCACAGTGTATTAACTAATGTTAACAAACAAAACTATTGATTTTAATAATGCATTAGTAAATGTTGAAAGTAATATTAACTAAGATTAATAAAGGCTGTAGAAGTATTGCTAACATGAACAAACAATGAACAACTCTATTTTTATTAACTAACATTAATAAAGAGTGTAATACATGTAGTGTTCAATGTCCGTTCATGTTAATTAATACATTAACTAATGTTAACAAATGGCACCTTATTGTAAAGTGTTACCAAAATAACTATTTAAAATACACAACGCATTAAAACAAAACTCCCTAAAAGGTGAACTCCCTTCAAGCCAGTCTCGACAAAACGTTCTTTTTCTCGAACATTTTGAGAATTGAACTTTAAGAGCTCCTTAGAATTTGATCTTCAATTGTTTTTTAGAAGAAATTTCTTATCTTCTTTCTTAAGAAGATTTTTGAGAATGGAAGGTTCTAGAACACCCTAGCAACTAATTCCAGCGCGACCCTGAACACTTTTGCCTACTGCAAAGCAACCACACAGAAACACACGATAAACTACACAGCAATGCACTATAAACTACTTAAAACATCATATCAACCACAAAGAAATGCCGCAGCATCCACACAATATTGCACTAACCACTAACACTCAGAACACCTCAGCAACTGCACTGACAACCACTCAGAACGGTTTGGCAACTGCATAGCAATGCATTGACAACAATTTCAGAGCACTGCTGCTATATGAACCACTCTAAACAACATTACAGCCACACTGAAACCACTCTATAAATGACTAAAAACATCTTGGCAGCTTCTATAGCAACAGTCTGGTGCACCATACCAAGGTGGTGACACACATTTTCGTCAGGAAAATGTAGTTACTATTTTAATATAACGTTTTCAGGGACATCTAATGTTAATTAGATGAAGCTAAACTTTAAACAGAAATCAAGCTGTAAACTTGAAGGCGGGATTTCTTTACTGCGTATGGAAGAGAGAGAGAGAGAGAAAGATAAAAAAAAAAAAAAAGATGTGCACCTGGCGTACAAGCTTAAAGACATTACCGAGTGCTATTTGTGCTAATCAGAGGCTGTACATTCTAGCAGAGACAGCACTGCCGGCCCCGTCTGGGTGAAAAGACAAAGCAAAGCCGTTATCGGAAACAGTGTGAGGGAACATTACTCAGAGAGCGTCGTCGTGGGCTTTCGAGACCAGCACCATCTGCTCCAGTGTCACCGCCGTAGGAAGGATAGGATGAGTCAACTCGCGGCGCAGGCGGGGACACCGTTCCTCCTGTAAGAGCCCGCCGAAATGACAGGAGACGCGGGAAAGTGGAGGTGTGCAACGCGCGAAGATGCGCTGTGCGCTCGCGGCCGTGACTGCGGTCGAGATATAATGAGGGTGTTTCTTTTCTTTATGTGAAAGTGTCAGGGGTGTTACAGTGAACCGTAACGTAGGAGTTAGCATACGACCGCCATTAATAATTGTTATGGTAGATACATGTGAAGATGTTGCATTATTCAGTAGTTTGAAATAATATGTGGGAATACACCGCTGCTTATTTTTATAGCCAGCACTGGATAAATTAATGGCTTTGACTTTGACTGTAAATGCAAATGTATGGGTGATATGAAGTGCAATTCCTCACCTAAAGTAGGCTAGTTATTTCTATTGCTCATGCTCAGTTTAAAATAGCAGACTATAGCCAAGTTGGTAGATAGACGAGGTAGATACCACCAAATTATTTATAATTATTAATGAAAATATGCATACTGTACCTTGTTCACCTCCCATATATGTTATTAATTAGCAGTGCAAGTATACTTATTAGGCACGGCAAGTTTATTTATATAGCACATTTCATACACAGTGGTAATTCAAAGTGCTTTACACAAAATGAAGTAAAATAGTCATTAAAAATAATAATAATAATCACAACAATAAAAACAAGGAATTAAAATAATAATAAATCACAACAATAAAAACAAGGAATTTAAAAACAATCAAACATTCTCGAGCTTTGTTCAAACTCTTCCGCACTAAGTTAAAAAAAACCCTTCCAAAACACCTAACTATTCCACAGCTTCTAGTTACTTTGACCATCATAAACTAAACAAATAGAACTCAGAGGTCCTACTTTCAACTGGTTAACAAACACACTTGTCTTTCTTTGCCCACATTCTCTTTACCATCACAGCACTTACTTTAGGCTTCTGTTTAAACTTTTAAAATTATATAAAAATTTATTTAGAATTAAAACAGTTAAGAATATAAAATGATTATACATAAAATACAGTACAATCAGTTAGTAATGCACTGTACTAAATATCACAAAAAAATAGTATTATTTAAAGCATGTGTGTATATAATACTTTTTGCCCCACTGTGTATAATATATATATATATATATATATATATATATATATATATATTATTATTATTATTATTATTATACACAGTGGGGCAAAAAGTATTTAGTCAGCCACCAATTGTGCAAGTTTTCCTACTTAAAAAGATGAGAGGCCTGTAATTTTCATCATAGGTATACCTCAACTATGAGAGACAAAATGAGAAAAAAATCCAGAAAATCACATTGTAGGATTTTTAAAGAATTTATTTGCAAATTATGGTGGAAAATAAGTATTTGGTCAATAACAAAATTTCATCTCAATACTTTGTTATATACCCTTTGTTGGCAATGACAGAGGTCAAACGTTTTCTGTAAGTCTTCACAAGGTTTTCACACACTGTTGCTGGTATTTTGGCCCATTCCTCCATGCAGATCTCCTCTAGAGCAGTAATGTTTTGGGGATGTCGCTGGGCAACACGGACTCCAAAGATTTTCGATGGGGTTGAGATCTGGAGACTGGCTAGGCCACTCCAGGACCTTGAAATGCTTCTTATGAAGCCACTCCTTCGTTGCCCGGGCGGTGTGTTTGGGATCATTGTCATGCTGAAAGACCCAGCCACGTTTCATCTTTAATGCCCTTGCTGATGGAAGGAGGTTTTCACTCAAAATCTCACGATACATGGCCCCATTCATTCTTTCGTTTACATGGATCAGTCTCCCAATCCTCTTCTGGATCATCCAAATGCTCTCTAGCAAACTTCAGACGGGCCCGGACATGTACTGGCTTAAGCAGGGGGACACGTCTGGCACTGCAGGATTTGAGGCCTTTGTTACTTTGGTCCCAGCTCTCTGCAGGTCATTCACTAGGTCCCCCGTGTGGTTCTGGGATTTTTGCTCACAGTTCTTGTGATCATTTTGACCCCACGGGGTGAGATCTTGCGTGGAGCCCCAGATCGAGGGAGATTATCAGTGGTCTTGTATGTCTTCCATTTTCTAATAATTGCTCCCACAGTTGATTTCTTCACACCAAGCTGCTTACCTATTGCAGATTCAGTCTTCCCAGCCTGGTGCAGGTCTACAATTTTGTTTCTGGTGTCCTTTGGCAGCTCTTTGGTCTTGGCCATGGTGGAGTTTGGAGTTGGACTGTTTGAGGTTGTGGACAGGTGTCTTTTATACTGATAACGAGTTCAAACAGATGCCATTAATACAGGTAACGTGTGGAGGACAGAGGAGCCTCTTAAAGAAGAAGTTACAGGTCTGTGAGAGTCAGAAATCTTGCTTGTTTGTAGGTGACCAAATACTTATTTTACCGAGGAATTTACCAATTAATTCTTTAAAAATCCTACAATGTGATTTTCTGGATTTATTATTTTTTCTCATTTTGTGTCTCATAGTTGAGGTATACCTATGATGAAAATTACAGGCCTCTCTCATATTTTTAAGTGTGAGAACTTGCACAATTGGTGGCTGACTAAATAATTTTTTGCCCCACTGTATATATATATAATAAATTACTAATGGGCCAGTGTACGCTACTGTAAGTATGCAGGTACAGTAGATGTATCCAAGTTTTATTGTATATTGCTATAATGTAGTTACATTATTATTATTATTTTTTTACATTTCCAATAATTAAGCCAGATGATATAGATATATATCCCATATAATATTTAAAACTAAATTTGCAAGTCTCTAAAAATGTCATGTGGTGTCACCATCAAGTAAACAATTCCTTTGAATAGTGTACAGTAATAATTTTCAAAAACATTATTAATATATTTTTAACAGGTATGAAGAAGTTTTGGGCAACTATTTATTTATTTTATTTCCCCTGTGCACACGCATACCTGAGAAGGAAATAAATCAAGTATTAAAAGAATGGTTCACCCAAAATTAAAATTTGCTGAAAATTGACTCGTCCTCAGGCCATCCAAGCTTTGCATCACTTGCTCAGCAATGGATCCTCTGCAGTGAATGGGTGCCATCAGAATGAGAATCCAAACAGCCAGAGGCGGACCAAGTACACAACTTCCTTACTTGAGTGAAAGTACAGATACCACTGGTCAAATACTACTCCACTACAAGTGAAAGTTGTAAAGACAAATTTTTACTTAAGTAAAAGTACGGAAGTACATGTTTTTAAAAGTACTTAAGTATCAAAAGTAAAAAGCAAATGCATTGTTTTATTGCCTCATTGTTGTATACTTACAATACCTTATGCCACTAATGCAACCTACTGAATACACTGATTAGCGTGTATTATCTTTGGAATTAAGAGCTTTTGTGTTACCAAGCCTATAGAAATTGAACAACTGAATGAAGATAATCATCTTTATTTTTTTATTTAACACTCCTACAACTACATTGAACTCATTTGAATACTTGTTTAAAAGTTACAAAGTTCTTTTTCAAAGAGATTTTGAAGTCTATGATATGGTTCATTTTAGGCAAACAAAGCAAACATTGAAAAGAAAACAAACCTTTAGTCTTTTCAGAAAACTGGATCATACTCTCTCAGTATGGCCATGGGTGTGCAGGTTGCGCCAAAGAACCGTCTTTTTGAATTTTGCCATCAACTGATCAGTGTTCATAAAATGCTCAGAAATCAGTGAACTTCACAACATGTGGCTACGGTTGGGCATTGTTTGAATTTTATCCATTCAGATTCTGATTCTGCTTATTGATTCCAATTCTTATTGATTCCCAGGTTAGATTCCAAAGTTTTCATTTAGCGTACTTTTTGATCATTTGTTTGCAAAAAAAAATAACAATAATAATAATTATTTATTTATATATATATATATATATATATATATATATATATATATATATATATATATATGTATGTATGTATTTATGTGCAGTGTTTTGACAATAAAATAATGTTCAGATTTATATACTTCCCTGAACAGTTTTTAGCAGCAATTTACCAGTAGGCCTAAGTTTATATATATATATATATATATATATATATATAGTAAAGTGAGGGCAGCGATTTTTGACATATATATTAGTCTACCATTTGTATTGCCATAGTTTAAATCAAACTATAGTTAATATAATGAAACTATGGTAAATTTGTGGTTACTGAAGTTTTACTACAAATACCATAGTTATGGTTACTATAGTAAAAACATGGTTAATTTTCCAAAGGGCTTTAATGAGTTAACACATGCCTTTTTAGAGCGCTTTTAGCTGTACAGTAGCGCGGACGTTTACATTAGTTTAGTGGGGAAGATCCCGAGGTTGCCAGATTTGCATAAAAAAATCAGCCAAATGTCCATTCAAAGCTAGGCTGAAAACTGCAGGCTTAGAAATACTGTAACACTTGGCAACAGAGGAAGATCCTGGCAGATCGCAGGCCGAATTTTCGCAGAAAAAAAAAAGGGTTCAGTGAATCTGAAAATGCACGCACTGTAAAAACTGCTACATATAACGACTTTCTACTTTGGGACCTTGATATAAATGTAGCTGAGTAAAAAGTACGATATTTGGCTTTCAAATGTAGTGAAGTTAAAGTCGCATGTTTCCAGAAAAAAATAATACTCAAGTAAAGTACAGATACTCAAAAAGTGTACTTAAGTACAATACTCAAGTAAATTTACTTCGTTACTGTCCACCTCTGCAAACAGCTGATAAAAAACATCACAATAGTCAACAAGGAATCCACACAACTCCAGTCCAAAAGTTAAAAGATGTGAGTTTGTATAAAATAACACCATAATTAAGCTGTTTTAACTGTAAACAGTTGCTTCCGGTCAACATAGGTATCCATTGGTGAACAAGTGACGTAACGCTAAATTTCTCCAAATCTGTTATGATGAAGATACTTCTACAGGCTTCATTGTGGGCTCTTTTGACATTATCCAGTAGTAACCTATACCCAAGTTTTGCAAGAGCAAACACTACTCACATTTTCTGCAGAAACTAATATTTTAGTGTCACAGGTGGTTGCGCTTCAGCCACAGTGCAACATCTTATGAGCCTGAGCTGTAATGTCAAAAGGAGATGTCAAATATTCCCTAATTTGACAATTCTATCAACTCCAAGGTCTCATCTTGCATGACATACATGCACGTACCTGTCTGGCATCAGCATTGCCAAGTGTCCACCAGCCTTTTCTTTTAAAGTGTGGGTGGAAGCAAACTCAGCTGGCATTGGTGCGTGACTTTCTAAGACTCAGAAATACTGTGATTGCTCATGGAAACAAGCCAGCACGGTGCCACTATAAATAACATGCATCACGATTCAAGACATTAGCTATATCCCATAAGAGTGTTTATTTGCTTTGACACGAGAATAAACCTATGTGTTACCATTCGATGGAAAAGGAAAATAAAGAACATTTTGTGCAACTAGAGACTGAAAGGCTAAACGAAGCAGTCTGGACCTTTGTGGGTGTATTCCCTACTTTGATACAGTGCCCGGTAATTAGTTTAATTGATTTTCCATGGTCCGTTGTTAAATTTCACCTCTGATAGAGAAAATGAGTGAGAGTAAAGATGGTGCATCTGTCTTGTCTTGTTCCTCTTTGATATGAATTGGTTTTCATCATCCTTGTTAATTATAAACTGACTCTTTCAAAGCTTAATTTATGGCTCATTCTCATTTGAAAATGACCTGATAAATGACCTGGTTTTGAGTAATTTCTAAAAGGCTATTCAGAAGTCAGAGGAACATTTTCTAATGTGCAGCCAAAACTAAATAATTAGTCAAAATACATGTTTAACGACTTTGCCTTTATGGGATTTATACTGTAGAAAGGAATAATTGCCTGTTAAATTATTGACTACTATTGATTACTTGGCTTTCTGCATACCAGTCAAGTTCTTCCACACTTGTTTGTTACTGACATGAGTACCTTGCGTTTCAGAAATCTATATACTAAATGTTCACCCGACTTATTTTCTATAGGGTTGAGGTCAGGGAACTGGGATTGCCATGGCATGAGCATGTTTTGTGCTCAGTGAACTATTTTTGCGTTGATTTTGATGTTTTCTTTGGATCATTGCCACATTGGAAGATCCAGCCTTAGCCCATTATAAGATTTCTAGCAGATGCAGTCAGGTTATGATTTATTTTTTTATTATTTTTTAAAAATCTCTTGCTATTTGCTATAATCCATTAAGTTATCTATCTGAACAAAATGTTCAGCATCTCCAGCAGAAAAAACAGTCCCACAACATTAAAGATACAGAAGTATATTTAACCGTGGGCATGGGGTACTTTTTCATTCCTGTAGATCATTTTAAACCCATATCATGTGTGCCATAAAGCATTTTTTTACTTTCGTCTGACCTTTGAACCCAGTCCCATTTGAAGTTCCAGTAGTTTCTGGCAACTGAATATGCTGGAGGTTTTTTTTTTTTTTTGGAGAGGAGGATTTTTTTGTGAAACATTCCTAAACAGCTTGGGGTGATGAAGGTGTTGTTTGAGATTGATTGATTTTACCCTTAAGACTCAACTAAATTCTGCAGTTCTCCAGCTCTGATCCTTGGAGAGTCTTTGGCCACTCAGACTCCCCTCCTCACCATGCATTAAGACGATATAGACACACAATCCTCTTCCAGGCAGATTCGTAACATCCCGTTGATTTAAACTTCTTAATTACTGACCTGATGGTGGAAATATGAATTTTCAGTGCATTAGCTACAGGCGCATCTCAATAAATTAGAATGTCGTGGAAAAGTTCATTTATTTCAGTAATTCAACTCAAATTGTGAAACCTCATAGATTCTCTATGAGGTTCAGGTCTGGTGAGTTTGCTGGCCAGTCAAGCATACCAACACCATGGTCATTTAACCAACTTTTGGTGCTTTTGGCAGTGTGGGCAGGTGCCAAATCCTGCTGGAAAATGAAATCAGCATCTTTAAAAAGCTGGTCAGCAGAAGGAAGCATGAAATGCTCTAGAATTTCTTGGTAAATGGGTGCAGTGACTTTGGTTTTCAAAAGTGCTTAGCGTCATGTCAGGGTCCGAGCAGACGTACGCACTTTTTATTGTCGGAGTAATGCAGAATTTTTCAAATGTAAGCTGTTCTTGCAGGTCGCTGTTCTAAATTATGATGATTGGTTATATTTTATATGTTAATGATATTAATTAGGAGTCGTTTACAAGGCAGAGAGCTGAAACCATTCAATTGCGTACAAGTTCAAGATAATTTGCAATTCATAGATTTCACATCTGAAATAGGCGCGTACGCTCGTTTTCTGTTCGTACAAAATTTAGGACTGTTTCTGCGCAACATTTTATAAATGAGGCCCCTTCTGGTTCTTCTCCTTAGCCCAGGTAAGACACCTCTGATGTTGTCTGTGGTTCAGGAGTGGCTTAACAAGAGGAATACAACAACTGTAGCCAAATTCCTTGACACGTCTGTGTGTGGTGGCTCTTGATGCCTTGACCCCAGCCTCAGTCCATTCCTTGTGAAGTTCACCCAAATTCTTGAATCGATTTTGCTTGACAATCCTCATAAGGCTGCGGTTCTCTCGGTTGGTTGTGCATCTTTTTCTTCCACACTTTTTCCTTCCACTCAACTTTCTGTTAACATGCTTGGATACAGCACTCTGTGAACAGCCAGCTTCTTTGGCAATGAATGTTTGTGGCTTACCCTCCTTGTGAAGGGTGTCAATGATTGTCTTCTGGACAACTGTCAGATCAGCAGTCTTCCCCATGATTGTGTAGCCTAGTGAACCAAACTGAGAGACCATTTTGAAGGCTCAGATTGATGGCATGTCACCATATTCTAATTTGTTGAGATAGTGAATTGGTGTGTTTTTGTTAAATGTGAGCCAAAATCATCACAATTAAAAGAACCAAAGACTTAAACTACTTCAGTTTGTGTGCATTGAATTTATTTAATACACAAGTTTCACAATATGAGTTGAATTACTGTAGCGAATTAGCTTAAAAGAGAATTGTATATAAATAATTACAATTAATTATGATTAATTACAATTATTTATATCGGCTGACAGCAATAACTGTAGCAGAATTAAATTGCCATCAACTGACCTGGTCGTCCAGCGACCATTCAGTGCAAGTTCAAATCAACTCTAAGAAAGGATATTTTCGTGGGCACAGAAAATACTTTCTTAAGTATTAATGCATTAGAGCATGTAGCGAGGGTCAGAATCGTAAAGGGACATTAATTTGCAAGGCAGAACCAGAAACTCATGTAATTTGTGCACACAACTTTTATTAACTAAACGCTAACACACATAACTAATCTAAACAAACAAACATACATACACTCACGCGTATATACAAAAGGGGAGCTAAAGTGGATGAATAAAGCCATTAGAGAAAACAGAATGCAGTTATGGAAAGAGTCGGTTAACCACCTGAGTAAAACCATCAGCGCCGTTTATAACAGGGTCTATAGCTTATACTAAACCTCTGCTTCGTTTAGTTAGATGTACCATACTTGCACTTCCACGGCTGTTGGCGTGTCTGGAATGCAGTCTTGGATGGAAAGTCTTGAGGGTTTCAGGTCTTGGACTCGCGATCATGTTCTTCCGGGTTGAAGAGTGATGAATTCCAAAGAGGTTATTCTTGTTCTGAGGTCCGCGTAGCTTTGGTTGAATGGAAGGTCAAGGCCGCAAAGCCTGGCGCAAAACTTAAGTGTCCCGAAGAGTTCTAGCTCACGTCCTTTTAGAATCTAACAGAACCGCAAGACTGAGATATGTTGGAGCCTACCGGGCACGCCGGCACTGGCTCAGGCTCTCCACATGGGCAGCAGTCCGGGATTTTTAGCAGGAGAGAGTGCAGAAGAGAGTGCGCCCAAGAAAAAAAAAAAAGTGCGTGGAGCTGTGTGTGAGCTCTTTAAAGTCTGCAAAGAGTCACACCTCTCAGGATGGGCTTGACCAATGAGAAAGGCTGAATTTCCAAGCGGGAGTTTGGAAATACTGGGGGGTTTATGGCCCTTTGTCTGCGAGCATGGTAATTTGCAAAAGGGGTTGGATTGAAAGTTATTATACAAACTATTAAAGATTCTTAGGACACTAATACTATACACAATGACTTAATGATATGTGTGCTCATTTAAAGAAAGGTTTTTCTATGAATTAATTAGAGAAGAGTCCATTTTATGGCATAATGTCTTTTTCCTATACGAAGTGAGTGTTGCTCGGCCATTTGCATTCCTTTTAGTGATGGGAAGTTCGGATCATTTTACTGACTCGGACCTTTGAGTCTCGTTCAGCAAAATGAACAAATCTTTTTTTCGAGTCATTTCGTTCATTTTAGCAAAATATAATTAAAATGTTACGTGCTACTTCCCTAACACATCTACTACTTATGCAAACGTTGATCACACTACAAACTATAATGCTATAAGAAACAGAAAAGATTAATTCATCGTTTACCTGGGTCTTGATTAGCTCACCTCACCTCTTATCTGACAAGCATTTGGGTTTGAGTCGTTCGTTCATCACGTGACAGCCCCATACACTAACCAATGCAGTCAGAGCCGGAAAGAGAATTGATTAGTTCACCTGTTTCGAGTCATCGGGTTTGAGTCGTTCGTTCATCACGTGACAGCCCCATACACTAACCAATGCAGTCAGAGCCGGAAAGAGAATTGATTCATTCACCTCCCGAGTCTTCGGGTTTGAGTCGTTCATTCTTTTGTCACGTGACGTGACAGCTTTGGGCAGAGAAATTAGTTCATTTACAACCTTCCTTACAAACGGGTGCATAGTCATTATTATTATTATTATTATTATTTACTCGTACAGTTATGTGATGCATTTCTGGTCTCAAATTATTGCTTTTAATCTCTGTCACAATGGTTATTTTCCATAATACTGAATGTAGTAATAAAGATAATAAAGTTGGTTATGATTTAATTTTATTTTTTTATTTTTTTTGGAGTCTAATCTTCATAAAATACAATACCTTGTTGTATTTATGTCTTTTGAGTTAACCCTTTAGATTAGACTATAGTGTTATACTTTTGTAACATACTGTACAACTGTGTACACACTCTTGAATTGTTTTTTTATTGTTTATTTTTGTGCCCGAAAAAGCTTTAGCAAAGAGGATAACTATTCCAAAATGAATTAAAACAATTAAAATAAAAAAATACAAGAAAATTAAAATATACTAAAGCCACAGAGCCAGATCATAACCTTAATATTTTAAACTAACATTAATCATTCATATTCAAAATGTTATTTGCTTTCACTTTATGTCATTGTGTCCTTTTTGACCAATCTTCTTATACAAACATTAGACCAATATGTCAAGTCTGCCTAGGAAAAACAATTATACTAGCACAGTCAAAATTGGAGTAAAAATGAACAAACTATAAGTGCTTTGTAATTTTAGGCTTGGATTTTTTTTATTATATAGTTATATTATATGTTTATTGATAGACAAAGAGAGTGAAAGGACAAATCAATCAATATTTTATTTATAACAGGGTTTTATTTATTTATAAAATAACACAGATCCTCAAGAAAGAGTAACAAAAACATAGTGACAGAAATGAACAGACCATTTTTATTTCTAGGAAAATGCTTATTACACATATTTTGATAAATATGATCCAACATACAGTTTTACTTTATAGTATTTTACTGATCCGGCAAGTGGTCACGTGACAAAAGAACGAAGGACTCAAACCCGATGACTCGAAACAGGTGAACTAATCAATTCTCTTTCCGGCTCTGACTGCATTGGTTTAGCTTATGGGGCTGTCACGTGATGAACGATTCAAACACGATGACTCGAAACAGGTGAACTAATCAATTCTCTTTCCGGCTCTGACTGCATAGGTTAGTGTATGAGGCTCTCACGTGATGAACGAACGACTCAAACCCGATGACTCGAAACAGGTGAACTAATTCCAGTACAGAACCTATAGGATGTTGCGCATGCGCGACTGAACGAATCACTCCCTGAGACGACTCGTTCTTCCCGAGTCACATTAAAGATTCGTTCAAAATGAACGAATCGTTCAAGAACGACCCATCACTAATTCTTTTGAGCAATAAAACTAGTGTTATCTGATGGGTTGCCATGGCACCGGGGGGGCCTGGAGGCGTCCACAGACATAGGGGCACCTAAGGATGTGTATTGGGTGAGGGCTCTGTGATTGTTTGTTAATCTAATAACTAATTTCATTTGTTAAATCAAATGAAAATTGTGTGTCTGATTGGTCCAAATGCTACATTACTGAAATAAATGAACTTTTCCAGGACATTCTAATTTACTGAGATGCACCTGTATTTTCTTACAGCCACTCCTCAATTTTTTTTTATAATTGAATGGGGACATAGTTCACACATTTTATTCATAAGAATTTCTAGGGGGCCAATAATTGTGGCCAATGTGTATTGGAGAAAAACATATATTCCATAATATGATGGGGACATTATCAATTGTTGCACTTCAATGTAAGGTTAGATTTTTGTGAACATTTTGAATGAAAGATCAAAAGGATTGACAATGCAGATTTATTTTCACAACCTTCTTTGCTAATATTGACGAAGGAGGCCAATAATTCCATGACTGTACATTAAGTGTTAGGCAATTTTTATGTCATTTTTGTAATTTTTGAAATTTTCTGTATTTGTACTTCCAGTGATTTTTGGAGTTCATCGGAATCTATCTATCTATCTACTTACTTATTTACTTATGTACTTACTAACTTTTTTGGGGGGAGTGACATGAGTATAGTCTTTCATAAATACACTACAAAAGTCATCCATATTTAGTTTTATGTAAAGTTAGCGTGTTAACTTCGAAGAATAGCAGTAATTATTCACTTATAACTTTTTTTGCAAGCAACCCCTTACCAAAAAATAGTATACTTCAAGTTTATTTTATTAAGTATACCTAAGTAAAGTTCAAGTATATTTTTAAGTATACTTTATGTAGTAAGTCTACAAATATCGGTATACTTGTAGTATGCTTGCACTATTTCAATAGTCCTTGGGACTAAATTGGCCCACTGTGTATGTATGTTTGTTTTTTAGCTTGTACTGCAACTATACTAAACGTGAACGTAAAAGGTATACTGATAGTTTAGTAATTAAATACATCATATTTAAGTATACTACTACTACAGTATGTCCCTATTTAGGTATTAATTTGTATATATTTTGTTATATGAATATCTGAACATACAAAACATCTAAAGAAATAACAGATTATCTGCTTGTAAACAAAACATGTTATTCTAGCTTCTTGCATTCTTTTTTAAACACTTGAATGTGGGTAAGTTTCATAAAATAATAAAGAAATAAACAACATTTTGAACAAAAAGCTGAAAAAAGAATATGAATTGGATTCAGAATGATAATCAAAATGTAGATGGAGTCAATCAACACCCCAAAGCTTGACAGTCATTATTACGTCTTCATTGTTGACATTTTATTCCATAACGTTACACAGTTTTGATGCTGTTTTATGTCTGATGAACGTGTTAGATTACACGTGGAAGCATCTGTTGTTTCAGTTTTTAATTCACTTGTGATTTTTTTGGGAAATTTTGTAAATAAGATGTGTACTACTGCCCCCTACCATATAACAATGAAAACACGGATTCTAGGAGCACATACATTTAGACTTTTTCTAAGTATAAGTAAAGTATATTTAAATGTCATTTTAAGTATGTTTCTGAGAAGTACATAAAAAGTAGACTAAAAGTGTACTTTCCTGTTTTAGTTTAAAAGTAGTATACTAATAGCACATTTGAATAAATTTATTTTCCGTAAGTGACATTTAGCATAGCATAAAGCAGTATTTAAAAAATGGTTCTTAACAGTATAAAGTTAACTTTGTGTTTGAATGAGTTTTAATATTATCAATGTCATTTATAAATGGCTTTTATGTTCATAATTTTTATATTTTTATATAAATTATTTACATTAAATCTGTGTGGATATACAATGACTAACACGTTTGCTAGCAAAGCTTCAAGTGTATTTTTGAGAAGCGCATACATATTTCTGGTCATATACAATGAGACATCCTCTAATGTCTGCTATGATTTCTTGTACCACTTTCTTGTCTATTGTTAATCCAGGTTTTCTCATTTCCTGCCCTCTCTCTCTTGATTGAGATATAAATAAATTCCTCCTGTGAGTGATGGGACTCTTTACACTGCTGTAGTCGTGCAGCTAATGGAACAATGTGTCTTTGTTGATGCTGAGAGCTGGATGTTACTGTAGTCAACTCGGCCTTTCCGGCTGAAATAAAGGGGGTGGCGTATGTCAGAAGAAAAATGCTGTGGTGGTTCATCTCAGGGTTGTCTGTCATTAGAGGAGAACAGGGAGTGCTGTAGCACATTTTTTCTATTGCTTTTTTTCTAAAAAGTTAAAACTTTTCTAAGAACTAAGAACATTAAGATCTCTGAGCACTTCAGATTTTCCTCAGGGTCTCTTTACAGTCCTCTCCGCATTAAATTTAATTTTATATTTATATATTCATATACATTCGGTGTGAGACATCTTCACAGCTAGCTCTTAAGAGAAATCTATGCATCAGTTAGCCGCTCTCTGGAAGCCGTCATATGAACAGCTGAAAAGAGCTTTGAATGCCGAACACACATAGATAAATCAATGCCAGTCCTTCTAATAGCTTCCTCATGGCCAACAGCATTGTAATGCGGCAGAACACACATTTCCCCGGTTCGATCTTTTGGGTCTTTCTTGCAATGAGTTTGTTCCAAAAAGGCTTTACTCAACAAATATGTGAGTTTAAGCCTGATGTGAGCATATTTAACTTTTACAGCAGGAGGTTATATTAGCAGAATTTCACGAAAATGTGCAGTCCCAAGTCCATTGTCTGTTGTCAGTAGTGTAGCAGTTCACACAAAGAAGCTTTCTGTTGGTCAATGTGGCAAATCTATGTGAACAACTTGAACCCTTAGCGAAACCTGTGTGGGGTTTTGTGTAGATTCTCATTAGAATGACTGGATCTCACTCGCAAAAATTAGCTGAATAATGCAGTGAATCCATATGACCATGTTTAACCATTGCAAAACCTGCATGGAGATGTAGATTCCCATGACTCAATTTCACCTATGAAAATTCTCTGAACAATGTGGTGAATCCATAAGACCAACTGCTGCGAAATCTGTACAGAGTTTGTGTAGATCCCCATTAGAATGACTGGATTTTTCCCACAACAATTCACTGAACAACACAGCGAATCCATATCGAGTTTAACTGTTGCAAAACTTGCATGGATATGTAGATTCCCATTGGAATGACTGGAAATTTGCTGAACAATGTGGCAAATCTATATGACCAAGTTCAAATCATATAGATTTGGAATAAATATTGGAATAACTGGATTTCACTTGTGAAAACTTGACGAACAATGTGGAAAATCCATATGATTAAGTTCAACTGTTGCGAAACCTTTGTGAAGTTTTGTGTAGATTCCAATTGAAATGACTGGTTTCCACCCTCAGCGAACTCATATGACCAATTTTAACTGTTACGAAACCTGCATGGAGACGTAGATTAGAATGACTGGATTTCACTCACAAAGATTTTTGAACAACTTGGCATATCCATATGACCAAGTTCAACTGTTGTGAAACCTGCATGGGGTTTCATGTTGATTCCCACTAGAACGACTATATTTCACTTGTGAAAATTTGTTGAACAACACGGAAAATTCATATGACCAAGTACAACTGATCAGTGAAATTTTGCTAAACATTGGTAAATGTCACCAAGTCTTAACAGTGATGCATAACTGTTGAAGAGAAACTAAAGTAGCTACAGTTCTACTGTAAGAGTGTGATGTAGCTATTTCACTTACAATCTACTTAAAAGTATTTATGTAGCATGACAATTCAATTCAATTCAACTGTGTGGTTTTACAGTAGAATGTGCATCACAATAGTGGAACTGATGAAAATTTGTGAGCAAAAAAAGTCCATTGTCTTTTCTCAATAGTGTACTGATATATGAAGAACAATTCACATAGAAGTTACTTTCAAACCAAGCAGGTTTGACTACTTAAACTTGTTCAAAATCTGCATGGGAAAATCTTTCACCCTCAAACGAAATTCACAGTCACATGTATTTCACTCACGAAAGTTCATCGAACAATGGTAAATGTGACCACACCTTAACATTGTTGGAGAAAAATTAAAGTAGCTACAGTTGTACTGTAATTTTTTTGTAGTAGCGCAACAGTAGGGCATTACGTAATGTGTAACTTTTCCAGATACAAGTTAACTGTACAAGCTACTTGTAAGTAGTAGTGTAGCGTGGAAACATGCTAATGGAGTTGTTGCATTGTGCTGCACACAATTCAATAACAAAAAGGCTCGCAATGTAGCATTGCATCTTGTATGTATGCAAATCAACTTATTTTAATGAATCAAATGATCAGAATGAAGTGTGAATCCTTCATTATACATCTGTATGTCTAATATATTAGCAATATAGTTAGTTAAATCACTGTAAAATTGTATACATTTATATATTAAAAGTGATAACTTAAATAGCTTCAATGTTATTACTCATTTTTATTATGCAAACTTCAAATCCTCTTGGGAAGTTCCGACTTATCAGGTGTAATTCAGAAAATTTTTGCTCAAAACTGTCAAAGTAGCTTGGCCAATGCTGTGATATGGGGGAAATGAATGTTGTGGCACAATAAGTAGATTATATTTAGAATTAACAGAAAACAATGCTATTTAAGCGGATTAAAAATTGTAATAATATAAGCCTGTTGCAGCCTCTGTTCTTTGCTCTGGTGAGGTCAGATATTGACGGGCTTCCATCTGCATAGGGGTTAATACTCATTTATGAGAGGGAACAGGCATTTGAGTGTAGGCTCAGGAAATCAATGAGCTAGCATGATTGCCATCACCACGGTGGGCTGAGGGCATTGAGAGAAGATGTCCGCCCTGCTGTGAAGATGTTATGGTCTGTCCAGTTCATCAGCTGCA
Source organism: Onychostoma macrolepis (assembly GCF_012432095.1). Classification (NCBI taxonomy): domain Eukaryota; kingdom Metazoa; phylum Chordata; class Actinopteri; order Cypriniformes; family Cyprinidae; genus Onychostoma; species Onychostoma macrolepis. The sequence goes on along the minus strand of NC_081176.1, from coordinate 29,239,686 downwards.
CTAGGTGAAGCCAACAATTCCCTGAAAATGAGAAATTGCAATCTTAACATACAGGTTGTTACTCAAACTAAAAAAAAAAAAACTAGCCCAGCAGACACTGTGATGAAGATGAAACCTGATGTTATCACTTCAAAAAAGAGGAAAGGAATATTATCAAAACCTTTGTTATTAAAGTCAAACATGAAACAATGTTCTTTAATGGTTTTTACCTCATTTAATGTAATTTTCAAAAGAAACCTGATAGTCAATACGAAACAAAACATAGGACACTGTAACAGTTTATCCATCAGAAACTGATAGTTTTAGTTACTTTTTATTTTCAATTTGCCTTTAGCTTAGCCATCTTGCTTAGCATAGTGCTAAATTGCTAAAACACTCCTTTGGTGACCTATTGCAAGGTATTGTGATAAGTTCTATGTTTTTGCTCACTTCTGAAGAGGCTTTTTGGCCAGGACTGAATGTGTTTTTAGCAGTCTAAAATATATTTTGTTTTTGGAAACATTGACCAATATTGCTTATGGAAGCCAGTTTCCACCAGGGAATAGAAATAAATTTAAATGAATTAATATTTTAATTGCATCTGTTTATCTCACAATTCAGATTTCTATTTTTGCTCACAAAACTTAATTTATGTCTCGTAATTTGGAATTTTTCATGCAATTCCCAGGGCAAAAGTCACAATTGCGACTCAAAATCGCAATATTTAAACACAGAATTTTGACTTTCTCACAATTCTGAGTTTACATCTTACAATTCAGTAATTATATCTCATAATTTTATAGTCTAAATAGTCTTTCATACAATTCAGGATTTTAACTCCCCTCGCAATTCTGAGAAAAAAAAAAAAAAAAAACATTTTATTTTTGTTTTTTTAATAATTTGGTGAAAACAAGCTTCCATAAGTCCTAGATGATGTCAATTGAAAGGGAACTTTGTTTGAGATGCCAAGCAACTTTATTGAATTCTGATGAAAGACTACTTTTTTTTTTTTTTTTTGGTCCTTTAGAATAACACCACTAAGGTGATTGGAAAAGCTTCAACATTCAACAATTTGTTGCCAAGATACAAGAATTCAGAAAATATTCATGAATATGTGATTTGGAAATCCAAGGTTATAAGTCAATCAAATAAACAGCTACCAACCACTGATGCATTTAGTTAAAATAACATAACGTCTCCTGAAAACTCTGACAAACATAAAAATATGTATTTGTAAACATGACAATAGCTCAAGGAAATTTTTTTGTCTCAATGTCATTTGCACACCTGTTGTCATTTCCTAGGCCGTTAAACACAGCATAATACATATTCTGGCCTTGACTGCACAGATACCACCAAACACTGTTCCCATAGAAACCAGGAAAAGGGGTTTTAGGAGCCATGTGCCACTGTAAGAGTTTTGAAATATAAAGTCGTTGGGCTTAAGTGTAGTAATGCACAAATTGGTGTCGAGGTTCACGGTAATCCAAAAACATATAGAATTGCATTAAAAAATAAATAAATATATGAACTCAGGTCTGAACTGCAGTCCTGAAACTGCGCAAATGTATTAATTTATTTTGTATTTTCACATAGCTTGAGTTCATAGTGATACTGCTTAAGATATAAAATGGAAAGCTAATGGCCTAAATCCTATGTACATTTGGTCATTTTTGGTAAGAGCTTGGTAAATTTGGTCTGTTAATTAGCAGGATTTTCTTTTTCATTGTAAATGATTACTTTATATGAGCCATTTGGGAACTCTGAAAGAATGACAACATGGACTAGTTCAGGTTAAGATCTATGCGACATATCAAATCCCTAAAGCTGTAAGTACTGGCTAGACTCAGTTAGTGATGGCTTGATAGGACTTGACATCAAAAGTAAAGGGTACCTCACATCATCAAACCATCAAAAATGCACTATAGTCTTGCTCAGAGTTACACTGTGGTCTCACACACTTGGTGTTTCGTTGAAGGTCGTGTTAGATTTGAAGCCCTAACATCTGAAATAACACCACAGCAAGATCCATTGATTGGTTTCCGTGATACTCTGGCTGAGCTCTGAAAGCCGCTTCTCCCTTCCAGCAGATGTTTCACTCGCTTTTAATTTTACAACATATATCAAGACTTGTAACATATGTCCTGTTCGAACTGACAGCGAGTTTATTGCTACAGGTTGCCAGGTTCAGTGACTAGTAGGTATTCGTACATCTGGATGCTCTAATGTTGGTGTGCTGTGTAACCAATTAAAGCTTTTGAAAATATTTCTGCAAAAAGAAATGCGTTACCAGTAGAACTAGGAAAAAATGCATTTGTTAAAGCAACCATGACATTTTAGCTTGCTACAAGTCTTTGTAATCAAATGCTGTGCATAAATGAATATAAGTTATTTTAAAAGGTGTTTTACTGGCACATTGGTTCATTTTGGCTGGAAAGTGAAGTGAATTGTATGCATAACTATATTTTTGGAGTTGTTTTTCAATGAGTGCATGTTGGAAATAAAAATTTCTCATTATTTGCATTTCTTTTGGTAGCTTATATTTTGCAAGCTGACCTAAACCTGAATAACCTACACTAATGTTCAGTTAGTGTTGTGTTGTGTGGAATGCATTACTAAGAAATTCATTACTGTAATTTAATTACATTTCCCTTGAAAAGGTAAAGTAAGGGATTACTCTTTTTTTTCTGTAATTGCATTAAATACTATGACTATAGAAAAATTCTATATCAAACAATAGTGGATTTAACATCCAAATTCAATATGTAATGTTAAAATGTATGTTTTAATGTAACCTTCCTTTAAATACTTCAGAATAATTTATGCAGTTTTATATTATTTATTTGAATATATTAGTAGAGCAGTTTCATGTTTATCCTTGTATTGTCCAACTGGTCAAGGTTGATATGGGATTTAGAAAGTAAATAATAATAAGTAATGCAAATACTTTTTAGAGAGAGTAATTAGTATAGTAATCTAATTACACTCTTCAGTGTGTAATTAGTAGCTAGTAGTTAATAACTTTTTTAGGGTACATCACCCAACACTGGTCAAAATCTGTGTATTTGTTTAATCAGGCATTAACCAAGGTGGACTAAACTTAATCAGTCTTCATTGCTTGAGTAGCTAAATACGGCTACATCATATCATTAACTTTTGTTATGAACTGACAACTCTTACTGAAACTTAATTAGTTCTGGTCGCTTTGTTGCTGCCAGTGTAAGCGGGGCTTAATAACCCATTCGAAAGGACGTTTTGTGCAATCTTTCTCCAGTGCAACAGTATTGACTTCAGCTCTGGCACCGATCTCATTGTTTGCTTGTTCTTATCAATAGTTGACATTAGTGTTTAGCGGTATCGCCTTGTTTTTTCTTCAGGGAACCAAGACTGAATCCATGCTCCCTTCCTCTCTCCAGTTAATCAGAGAGGGCAGGCGCAGTTCAAGCTGAACCACCGTTAAAGGTCAAACTCAGCCTTGGGACTGAGACACCAGCAGTTTGGAGAGGGATACAGTTGATTTTGCTGTTTTAATCTGCCGCAGATCAAATGCCACAACATTTGTTAAACTAATAGCTCAGAGCAAGCTGAAACACTGCATGGTACCATCTGGGTTTTGTTAAAAAGTACCTGTACTTTTAAAAGTATTTGTAATTTTTGGTGGGCTTGACGGTATCTGTACCAATACACATCTCATGGCAGTTTGCAGCTATTTTCCATTTTGGTGAATTGGTGGCTAATTTGTAAGAATTCGTACATGTTTTAAGATTTGCTTACATTCGTTTATATTTACATGTAACTAGCTACTTTCTTTGAAGAGAAACTTTCAGTTTAGCATAGCTAATGTTTTTACAGACTAGTTAGTAGCTTAGCAAAACATATATTTTGAGTTATATAACTTGCCCAAAATTGAATATAGAGCAACTACTCAGAGGTTCCTTCCAAACTAAGCAGCTTTATTTTTTTGTAAATGTGGCAAATTTGCATGTTTAAAACAAATAATAATAATTTTATGTGAAATCTGTACAAGGAAATGTTTTGCCTTGCACAAAAATCCACATTATGCAGATTCCTATTGAGATGACTGCATTTCTCCCACATATCATTGAATATAGAGTCATATGGACTATAATTTTTTTTTTGGCCATTGGGGAGGGGGTTGTCTGCACCAACACATTCTCATGGCAGTTTGTATCTCTTTTTAGAGCTGCACGGTTAATCGCATGTGATAGTCATGTGCATCTTGTCAGTAAAGCCGGCTCTGTGATTAGTAGTAAATCTCTATCATGTGCTTTCCAGCCCAGCCGCTTTCAGATGGAGCAGCATTACTACACAGAGCCGTAGTTCACTGACTCAGTTCGCAGACGATTTAATCGCACGATAATGAAATTGAAGATATCGTTCTGCAATAATGTCAGCTGTTTGCGTAGCTTCTCAGTGAACTATGGCTCTGCTTAGTAAATGCTGCTCCATCTGACAGCACATGAAAATACCACGTTTAATAGCATGTTTTTACTGCAAACTCACTTCATAACGTCAGTTAAGTGTTTGAAATAAATCTTTCTGTGAGATGATGTGGCTTATTAAACAGAAGGCGGCACGCAACATATTTCATAGCATTCTAAGCAGTGATAAAGGATTAGAATTGCATTATTATATACTCTATTATAATGAAAATTATAATAATAATTATAATAAGAACTTGGATAAATCATATATTGTCGTAGTCCTGTGTTTATTAGTCATGTTGAATCAATGAAAGCAGTTAAATGTTCTGTTTATTCAGCTACCCTATGGGGATTTCCTGGATTTCTTCTGCGGGGCATATTTGGAGTTTCAGCGCGAAAGCACCCTCTGGCCTTCGGATGGAGATTTACTACTGATCACGGAACAGTGATTCACTGACAAGATGCGAATGACTATCGCAGGTTTTGCCTGATCACGAATGCGATTTTCATTTATCGTGCAGCCCTATCGATTTTACATTTTAAAAAATTGGTGGATAATTTGCATGCAATGTTATTTGTAGGCTTTTTGTATTTTTAAATATTTACTTACTCAACACATTCATTTACTGTAGATGTTTTTCAAACAAACGTCTTGTATCAAATTACAGCTGAAAATTTTAAAACCTAATTTTTAATTAAGTTGCTTTAACGTAGCAAGCTAGTTCCATGTAAGAGAAGCTTTCAGCTTGGCATAGCTATGGTAATATCTTCATGGAGTATTTAGTAGATTAGCTTTTTTGAGTACCCAATATTACTTACTTACCCAATACTGAATATACAGTAGACCAGCTACTTGGAGGTCACTTTCAAAAGTAAGCAGCTGGCAAATGTGGCAAATTTGCATGTTAAAAGTTTACCAAACTTTAAGTTGATGCAAAATCTTAATGTTTAATCCTGTGTGTCCTTCGCTAAGAATTACACATTACTATTGAGAAGACTGAATTTCGCCCACATATCATTGAATATAGAGTCACACAGACTTTTTTGTTATTTTTGTCACTTTGGGGGGTCTTGACAGTATTTGTACAAACATACTGTCACAGCAGTTCGTAGTTATTTTCGTGAATTGGTGGCTAATTTGTAAGAATTCATACAATGTCATTCATATGTTCTTAAAGATTTGCTCATGTTCATTTACTGTAATTACAGCTTACAATTTTGAATGTAGAAAACTATTTCCATGTAACTACTGTAACTATTTTGTAGTGTAGTTAGTAGCTTAGCTAGCAACATTTTTTGAGTACTGTGACTTGGCCAAAATTGAATATAAAGCAGCTACTCAGAGGTCACTTCTAAACTAAACAGCTTTATTTTGGTAAATGTTGCAAATGTGCATGTTTGAAGTGTAACAAACTTAAATCCAATGCAAAATCTGAATGTTTCGCCTCAAATGTCCTTCCCTCAATTATGCATTAGGCAGATTTCTATTGTGATGAAAACATTTTTTGCCAACAAAACATTGAATATAGAGCAATATGGACTTTCATTTTTAGGGGGCTTATCTCTACCAACATGCTCACATGGCAGTCCGTGACTGTTTTAAGTTGTGGTGATATGTATTGGTCCATCTCAGGTAACTTTATTTAATTTTTTACAATTTTTTTTAAGTGGAAGATGGATGCATTTTTCTACAAATTCCTTCATTTCCTCCTCAGACAGGTGTTTATTTGAAATAAAATGTTGGTTTCATGGTCAGAAAAAAAATGATAAAAAATTACTATTTATCTACACAATGTATACAGTATTTTTCTAAAGTACACAAACCCTTTTTTTTTTTTTCATTTTAAAGGCGACTCAAACCTCAAGCTTATCAATTTTCTATGATGCAATTTATTAAATAATGGGATACATTTAATAAAAAAAAATAAAAAAATAGTGGTTTAACTTTATTTTTTAAAGAAAAAAACTATTTAGTAAAAGGAATGAAACCGGGTAACAGGAATGCGTATCCATTATATTAGTATACAGGTTTGACTACACATGTGAGGTGTTAATGCCCGCACTGATATAGTGAAAGTGTTGAACATTGACTAGTGAGCTGACCTCACTGCTAAAAAAGGCCAAATCATGTTTCTATTTAAATCTAGTGGTCTGCAGAGTTTTTTGTTAGGGTTATGTTTAGGGGTAGAGGACAGGTTATAAGATAAGTAAAAATAATAATATTAAATATTACATTAAAATTTATATTAAAAATAACAAATAATATATTTTCAGTTTTTCTGTGGGTATTGTTTTCTTATAATGCAACTCACACTCAAACGCCATTCCATATATGAGTCTAATAAATAATTGCCACAGGACAGAAATCATACATTTTCTGTCATACTTGCAGGAATGAAATATATAACAACAATGCAGGAACAAACATAGGTTTTCTCTGGGCAAAAGCATTGTCTCAGTGTGGATAGAAGACCAAAACATGCAAGATGCATTTTCAAATTTATCTAGATTAATATGGATGTTGCCTAATATTTACATTAATAAATCTGATGACACTACTCACTCCTGTTACTTTTACTCAGTTACTATATATATAATTGTAGAATATATGAGTATATGAGTAACAGGACTGAAAGTAACAGGATTGAGATTTTAGGATAATAGTTGCAAATACATATAATCTAGCCAAATGGAGTACATGCTACTATTATGAGAATACTCAGCTAATTATAGTGATTCACCAAAGATTTGTATTCTTAAAATAAACAAGTAACATCTAAGAAATAATTTAGGTAACAGGACAGTATATTTATAATCAGTGTTGTGGAAAGTTACTTTTAAAAGTAATGCATTACAATATTGCGTTACTCCCTAAGAAAGTAACTAATTATGTTAGTTACTTTTTATGGAAAGTAATGCATTACGTTACTTTCGCGCTACTTTTTAAATATGAGCAGGGCTTGATTTGTTTTTAATACAAGAAGTTCTATTTATAGCAAATGCAAAAGCCCTTTCACACCAAAAAGTGTAATGAATAAACATCAGGCTGAAGGAAAAGTAAATTCACGTCTGTACTGTAGAACACAAGAGAAGAAGGTTCAACACTCTTCAGCAATAAATAAAAAAAACAATGAAGCACAATTGTTAGTTTATCTAAAGTCATTTTTGCTTATTAGTATGGTTTAACTGGATCATCAAAGGTCAGCAGCAAAGGTATTGGTTAATAAAATGGGATTAGATACATTCGTGTCGTTTAACATATTTAATTATTGCAGGTTTGCGTCATATTCTGAGTTTGCATTTCACTGTTTTAATTAATTTTGATGAATACTAAATCAGTTTTTTTTGCGAGTGGGATAAATTAATGCACAATCACATTTAGTCTAGAACTACAGTAACCATGTTCACACAGTGCACTGTCAGTCAATAAATGGGAAAAAAGTAACTGGCGTTACTTTTTTGAAAAATTTTCTTGTAAAATAAAAAGTAATGCATTACTTTACTAGTTACTTGAAAAAAGTAATATTATTACGTAACTTGCAATGCGTTACCCCCAACACTGTTTATAATGACACTCCCAGCCACCGTTACAATATCATCAAATATACAGAAAAGAAAATAAGACCACATGCTTTCGATCATTTCATTGCCTTCAGAAGATGTTGCAATATTATGTTGAAAATGTGTCTTGTGGAATTTTCCCAGTTTTTTAGAGGGGGGAATGTGTTAGGGTAACAGGACTGGGTGAAAACCTGGGGACACGACTAAAATGTGTATTTTATCCAAAATATTATACATTTATTTTGAAATAAATGTATTTAAAGCACAGATGGGATATGGAGGTACAGAAAAATGCAAAATAAAAATGACTTCTGAAGGATTTTAAACATTATATTTCATGTTAAAATGTAGCATTAGACACTGGGGACATGTACAAATGCTATATTTTCAGTGTTTTAGGTAGTTTTTAATATTTTTTAAATATATATATTTAAAATTTGCAGGTAGATTAATGTGCAGGACACTTTGCTTAATAATAAAATGTATTTTATAGTTAAGTTTATAGTTAACACTTTACAATAAGGTTCATTAGTTAACATCATTAGTAAACATGAACTAAGAATGAACAATACATCTACAACATTTATTAATCTTAGTTAATGTTAATTTAATAAATAGTGTATTAAATGCATTGTTCATTGTTTGTTCATGTTAGTTAATGCACTAACTAACGTTAATAAATGACACCTTATTGTAAAGTGTTACCGTTAATTTTTATGCATGTTTGTACCTATAATTTCCTGGGGACAGAAATGGCACCCATTCAGTGGAATGGCCCTTGTACGTTTTACGCAACATCTGATGGGAAACTAATTTAAGGGTGGACCTTAATGTCTAAAGGTTTCCGTACAAATTGCATTGTACAAATTCATACCAAATTGCCACCTTGTAAAATATATTTCCTCATGAGCTTGGGTTATTGATTCCTATTAATTTAAAGTGTAAACATTCTACATTTCTTTTTGTTTCAGGTTTGGAACAACATGGGGGTAAATAATGAGATAATTTTCATTTTATATGTAGGTGTATTTATTCTTTAATAGGAGAGACTGGTCTCAAAGACACATTACCAAGAATAGTTTATGCCCTTTAAGATATCGCAAGTTGTTTATTCCCATTTCCAGAAATCACACTCTTTGCTGTCCGCTTGTTTCAGATGTAATGCATCCACATCTTTACGCTGACTCTGACGAGACATAATGCACATTAAGCACTGCTTAGGACAGCGGCTCCATTATTACATTTTAAATACTGACATTTCAGCAGAAGGCCTTTGTGTTTACAGTTCTGCTTTCAGCTGAAGCCGCGTTATTGTTCAGAACTCAACATAACCCGTCTGCACTCTCCAAATGTCACCTGCAAATTGACAAGTTAGCATGAATATTGTCTTTCTATGACCTGTGCATGTTATATGTGCATGTTTATATGTCGGTGAAGGTTGTAGAACACCTGTTCACTTACATTGAGAGGAATTTTCAATCACTGAAACACAATAAAACCTGTTTTGATGGCACAGGGTCTCTGTTGGATGATAATTTGCAGTCTTTTATTATACATGTGGCAATTCGGAAAGAAGCAGACATACGTATAAATGAACAAATTAATTATAATTTAAAACAAACATAATTGAATACCAATGTAAAAGGATAACATTGCATGTCTCTGTAGGTTTGTGACTAAAAAGCCTTTTTTTGTGTCAAAATGTCGTTTTCTCTCCCAAGAGGTATCTGAGGGTGTTTGTGCCAGCAATACTAAGTACAAATTACACATGCCATCTGCAGCTCACTAGACTGCTTAAATGATTTGCATGGCCGCAGACCAATTTGGTGTGTGTTTCTGTCTTGCGAATGTAAATTTTAATATTTCTCCATTTCAAAGTTCCTGTGACGCAGATTCGGATGGTCTCTGACTCCCTGGTTTCAATGACGCAGGAAAAACTCAAACAATGAAGTATTTAATAGCAAATATCAGTACAAGGCTAGCTACTGTGGAGGCTATGGAAGTTTTATTGTCATTTGACTCGAACCAGTGTTATTATCCGAAACATTTATGAACATTAATGAACAGACTGTTTGTCTCTGTGACTGTAGTGATGAACAAAATGTATGAATGGAAAAATTTCTATTTTCTCCAAATGGATCTTTAAAACGTTTCCAGCTTCACATAATGGGCCTCATTCATGAAACACGAACAGAACGAATTTTTGTGTAAATCGTTCGTAAAGCCGTTCTGACGTAAATTTTCGAATTCATGAAAATTTTTTTATTTCTTTCGTACTTAGTTGGTACGAAAGAAATTTACACCTGCTCCCAACCACGTGTAAATGGCGCGTAAAACGTTCTGTGTTCTTTTGTGGCAAACTGATGACACTGAATTTTGATGCACTGCCATCATAATATTTTACAAGTTCGTTTGCTCTGGTTTTTTGTTTTGTTTTTTTTTGTAGCTGAGAGTTGATAAACTGTTTAGCTCCAGTTTAGCCAGCTGTCCAATCAATGGAGGAGGGGTGGGACAAATACCACACCGACCAATCATCCTTCTAGTACGACAACTGAACAACAATAGAGAAGTTAATATTACTGGTTACTGCATTTTTATATTCAGTAATATTCTTCAAAATGAGATACTAGTAATATGTTACTGCTATGGATATTCCTTATCATAGCAACCAAAGCGTCTCAGCTGGAAAAACACTGTGCCACCAGCTGGCCGTTTTCAGAAGAACACCTGAAATTTTTTAGGTGGCTAAAAACGCTTTGGTGGACACACGTTATTGAATATTTATTGTTAGCCATGTGGCCTATTAGTCTTTTTTGCATTTAAGCCAAACCTGAGAAAGTAGACCAGAATATTCCACTGCGTTCCTGGACACGAAATTTTGCATAGCTGTAATTCATAGGCGGGGATTATGCTAATTGTGTACGTGCGTGCACGAGCGCTCAGTTTACGAATGATTGGAATTCATTAACATACGCATGTTTAACTACCAAATCGGACGTTTACGAAGCGTTTGTGAATCCGGAGGAGAATTTTCGGGAAGTTCCGTTTTACGCGCAAATTACTCAGAATTTAGTCCCATTAAAACCGAATGTTTCATGAATGAGGCCCAGTGTCCATAACCAACAATCAGTCAGTCCACCTGTATACAGTGCTTAATTATCTACATTTACGTTTATTTATTTAACAGACAGATAAGCAACCAAGTAAAGAGATTAAAGCTCAATGTACCAAATTTCAGTGCATTACTACAATGGTACATTAAATAGCTAATTAACAAATACATTACTAATTGGCTAAAATATGTATTGACATTTAATTTAAATTAAATTATTATTATTATTATTATTATTATTGATGATACTACTTTTTTCTGTAGATAATAGCATTTGGTTTATTTGTTTGTCTATTTATTTGTGGTTTAAATGGTAATGTGAATGATTTCAAAATTTAATTTTGATTTTTTTTCTTCAAATAAATTATATTAGTCAAATAATGCATATTATTATTATTCATTTTTTATGCTACTACTACTACTAATATTAATAATTACCATTAGGTGTTATATAATTTTTGTCTATGGAGATAGCATAGGTTTACAAAATATAATATTTTTTTGTTTATTTTTATGCTTTTGTATAATCATTATAATTATCATTAATCTGAGGATTGAATGATTGGATTCATACAATGAATACATTATTAACAAGCTAATAGTTTAATTAAGGCAAGACACCACAGGTGAATCAAAGTACTATGTCTAATGATTAGCAGTATCACCAAACTTTCCCCTGTTGATTAATGACTGTACATTCAGATAATTGTTTTGTATTACAAGATTTCTGAAATGTTATGCTTAGATATGCAAATTAAGAATTGTCTAATTAAATATGCCCTAAGTTGTCTACCTTTCCAGAACAGAAATGTGAGCTTTGGATAAAGCCAGGTTCAAAATTATTAATTATTTTTGTTGATATACTATTAGTCAACTTTTTTTTTTTTTTTTACAGAGACAATTTTGTATTATTATTATTATTAATAATAATAATATATTCATTTATTTTTTGCAAAACTAGTAGTGTGTGTGTGTGTGTGCGCATGTGTGTGATAGAGAGAGATACTTGAATTCATGATGAGGTACAAGGATATGATATCTTGGTCCCTGAGCGTCAGGGAATAAGGACCACTTGAAGGCTTGAATGTGATTGTATGATATAAAAATGCTTGCTTCTGTTAAAAGACCTCATGTTTTGCAAAGTGAGGGTCGACTTCTCTCAGTAATTCTATCTTTTGTATTACAGATGCCATATAATACCGAGAACATCACAGTACAGACACTGAAAGCCACATTAGCCTCTGGTAACCTGACTGAAGAGCAGGCCTTTATTGCTATAGGGGGCAGTATTAAGCCTTTTTCTTTTTGTATCATTTTACTCTGATTTATATACACTGTTTTACGCTGTCAGGACCACGACCAGCTGTTTCCTGTAAGCAGTCTGCCCCCGTTTCCTTCAGCCTACCATATTATGCTTTGTCATGATCATAATATGTTTTTTTGTTCTTCTTTTTATAATATTCGGCCAAATTACACCAAGGCGAAACAGCTGGTTTTTGACCTTTCACTGACAGTCTAATTCATCATAGAGATTCTTCAGATGTAGGTCGCTTACTGTACTGTGGGCAAGTAGTTGGTTTGATTATTGAACAATATTCCTATCAACAAATTAGATTTTTGGGTTAATTTTAGGATTTGGCTTAACTGGTTGAGGCTACTACTTAGTAAGTTTTTAAGATAAACTGGTTGAACAGTACTATCATATGTTAGCAACATCTTCCCTGCTAAAAAACAAACAAACAATAGAAGCCCAATAGAAACCATCACAGAAATGCCAATGGTTTCCATTAAAATACCATTATGAACCATTAGCTTTTTCCAGTAAAATTCCTTTTTGTAGTGTGTTTTGGGCATTTTTCCAATAGGATTTAACATCCCACCAATAGAAGCCATTATAGTTTCTATTAAAACCAATAAAATTCCCATTAAAACCATTAAATCCATTACTTTTTCTATTGTGTTTTGGGCAGGGTTCTATTGTATATTTTCAGCAGGGTTGTGTAGCACTAAGCCATGCTAACTACATAGCATACTGTTAAAAAATATTAGCATCTTGCTAAAAGCATGCTAGCAACATGTTAAAAGTGTTAGCAGCATGTTTGCATCATCTTAAAAAACATGCTAGCATCTTGCTAACCCTGATAGCACATGTACATATCAGAGATGTCTAGTTGATTTTTGTGTTTTGTATTTGCTCATTTGTAATATGTCTCTATTGACATTTAAAAAAAAAAAAAAAGTCTTTAAGATGTTTATGATTAAGAATATATGTAAAACTGACATATTAAAGGTGTTTATCAGATGTTTGTAACCAGCAGATGCTTTCCAGATGAAACACTCTTTAACAGGTATTTCAGACGTAGCCTACGTGTGCTCTGTTAATTCATAATGTTAAATTATCATCTCGCTAAAAACATGTTAAGTATTAACAGCATGCTAGTCATGTTAGCATCTTCATAAATCACACTAACATCATGCTAAAAATATGCTAATCATGTTCATCATATTGTCAAAAACCATGCTAGCATGATGCTAGCAATGTGCTGAATTGTGTTAACTTCATGTTAACAACATGTTAGCATGTTCCTGTTGGAAACTTTTCATGTTAAAAACTCATTTTTTTCTGCTCAATAATTATGTGGAAACAAAAAAGTTTATTCAAAAATATAAAGCAGCTCAACTGTTTTCAACATAGATAATAATCAGAAATGTTTCTTAAGCAGAAAATCAGCATATTAGAATGATTTCTGAAGGATCATGTGACACTGAAGACTGGAGTAATGATGCTGAAAATTCAGCTTTGATCACATGAATCAATTGTATTTTAAAATATATTACAAAAGAAATCAGGTATTTTAAATTGTAATCATATTTCACAATATTATTGTGAAATGCACTATTTTTGATCAAATAAATGCAGCCTTGGTGAGCAGAAGAGACTTCTAAAAAAGTTAAACTTTATGCATTGAATTATTTAAACTTGGATATTCAAAAGTTTAGAAGCATTATTGTATGAGATGTCCAAACGCCAGGTTTTAGGGAAAGAGTTAGGACTGTTTATGTTTTCCAGGACCAGCACAAGATGTTAATCCACCAACATGTCGTATACTTGACAAAAACAATCCCCAATAGGTTTGTCAGGACCGTAGCGTGTCAACCAAGACCCGTTTGCTAGTGGTCCGTCCAATCTTAAATGCCCTGACATTTAGGTGTCCGTAGGGAAAGGGTAAATACCACAGAGCAAATATTTTATCCGAGGTTGAGCCGGCTGAACTGTACACAGCATTCTCCTGTAACTAGCGGACAGTCATCTCTCTTAGCCTCATGAGGGTTGGCCACCAGACCTTTCAGCACGTAACATTATGATAAGGGTCAATGCCTCCACTGGCGGTGTGAATCCTGTGAAAGGTGCATGGGGGGTTCTCTAAAGGTTGATGGATGGTTTATATATCCCATCTTTAAGAATACAATGAACAGAGACCAGCAAGCTGGTAAAAAATATGCACCAATGTGTTAGCGGGGACTGTATTGTATGTGTAAATATATACACCTGTGGTCAAAAGTTCACATACACACAATGCAAAATGTTAATTTGGGAGCGGGGCACACTCTAAACCTTTTTGACTTGTTTGTTTAAATCCACATGGGGTTCAGATTTATCCACAGTAATTTGACACTTGTCTAGTACAAATGTGTCACTTTGTTTCATAATTACAGTGTATGTGTTTTTTCTTTATTTACCCTCCAAAAATGGAAGTGAAATGTGACAACATGCCCCGTAGGTGGGGTACATCTGAGGGGCACGTTGTAGCATTGACTCGGGCTCCAAATGACGTCATTTACTCAAGATGGCAGCGGCCATACTGAGATGTATTCGCTTCAATTTTCTATAGTGGAAGGAAGTGGAGACGTCGTCCATCTTTTTTACAGTCTATGTCCCCTATCCTACCAAAATAAGTTGGGTCATACAAAATACACTTTTTTTATTTAGCACTGTCCTGAATAATATATTTTAGATCAAATATGTTCATATATAGTCCTGACAAAATAATAGGGTTTTAAAAAATGGCCCCATTACAAAAGTTTATGTACACTTGATTCTTAAAACTGAGTGTTGTTACCTAGATGATCCACAGATTTGCAAATTCTTCATAGTGTGTTAAATACTTTTGACCACAACTGTATATTTAGCACAGGTAAACATAACTGTGCTAATACACTAATAAACTGATACATTTTCCTTGTAACCACCCTAGTGAATAATAAATATACTAAAATGTATTTGAAATCCATTTATTTCATGCTAAGTATACTACAAATACATTTACATATGCATGTACTTAATAGCAATACCCTGCAATTGTACTTTTATATACTAAACTGGCATACTTAAAGTGTGCTAAATTGGAACAACTAATTTTGTACTTAATGCACTTTAATTATGTGGAAGTAGTGCTGAAGTCCAACTAAAAATATACTCAAGTATGCATGATTGTGATTGTGCAAGTATACTTCAGGTACACTTTAAATATCTTGCATGTAAAGACCAATATTATTCAAAGATCATACATCAAAAGTCCTCATCAAAAATTACATTAAAACACATTTTATGTTTTAATATTAAGAAATGTGCATTGAGAAGTAATACTCCAAACAATTTTACTGACATATCACTCAAGACTGATGCCTGAAATTATAATAGACTTGAAGTGTACTTACTATGAAATAAATGTGTTTTAAATATATTGCTTTTTACTATGGCAGCTCTATATGCTTAACTTTTCTTACAATGTAAACTTGCTCGGTAGCGCACCCGGTACACCATTTTTCTTGCAATGTGGAATGCACCGGTACGAATTCCGTCAAACACGACTCATGATAAAAGCTCAAAGACTTCTTAAAGAAAGCTAAAATCAAATGGTTACTTTAGCAAATGTATGATTATCTCACGTTTGCTTTTGTTAACACTATCAGATTTTAATTTTAGTGTAGGTGGTACGTTATTTTCAAACGCGACAGAGCTTTTGGTGCCACTTCCGAACTGCTGTGATATGTACATTGACCAACGTAATAAAATGTCTCCATATTCAAAGAAAATTGAACATGCTTTTAGCGCCACTCGCTGGACATTTAAATTTACAAGAGCTGTGAAACATGTAAAAAGCATTATAATATTGTTTCTCTGAAATATTGCCACAGGCATGTTTTCTAGGAGCCTGGGTTGAAAAAAATATATAAATTGTATGTGGGGAAAAACATGAAATCATCTTTAAAAACAAGAAAGACTACATTTTATCTCGCATAAATTCTGCATGTTTTTTTTTTGCACCCACATTAATGTAGAAATCTAAGCATTTTTCATACCCATTAACCTTGTTTCAGAACATGATGATTTTTTTTAAACAAATAGCCACAATTATCTTTGAAAATGAGAGCTAAAATAAAGTGGAATACTCTATACTTTATTAATAACATGAAATGGAGCATATTTTTCCATTTTATTTAATTTTAATCTGCATATTTTCTTTTAAACCCATATTAATGTGTGGAAATGCCACAGCAATTAACCTGTTTTAGGCATTTTATTTTTTATTTTATTTTATTTTTTTGTAACCAGTAACTTATTTAGAGAAGTTTGTGAAACCCACCTCACACAGACATAATGAATATAAATGAACCATAATGATCATGTAAAATATGCCTCACACACAAAAAAAACAAAAACTGTGGCATATTGCAGCACTTTAAGGTGTCTGAGATTACACAATATGCGAATTGTGCAGTTTTTCAATGCTTTTCAGCTCCTGAATGCACATCATTTATGATATTTAAGAACTGCGGGAGAATAAATACAGTTAGACATAAAACACATGGTCTTGGTAAGCATATGCTCCAGTAGGAAATGAATCATGTACATTTGAATACATACAGTCATGAATATTCCACATATTCGCACAGATATTGATGGTACATTGAATGCACCTCAGATTTTATAAAGGAACAGGTTTCATAATCAAGCCAGTCGCAGTCTCAGTGCATTCACTGTACAGTCACGCGAATCGCTTGATCAAATCTGCGTCCCCAGTTCTTGACTCGATTATGGAATATCGAAGGTCTAATCCGATTGATGGTGATCCATCAATGTCAACGTCAGACACAGGACGCCGCACTTATATGAACGAACGGCAGGTTTCCAAGCAAGCCTCATAGGCCTCAATTTGGTTTGCGGATAAATAAATAAACACAATGGCGCTTGTCTGGAAAAGAACAGATTGTCGAACAGCTGGTGCCAATGAGCAGAATCACAAAAGCATGTAACTGCTGCGTAACGGAAAAAATGGTAAATACTCTTTGCTTTCCTGAAACCAACTCCCTCTTGTGCCAATGTAGAAATTCACACCTAGGTTGGGCAAAGCTTATTAAAAACCACAAAAAGACAGCAGTTTTGTCAATATATTAGTAATGTCTTATAGCTTTGAGGTCATTCTAATGCTAGTATTACGTATTACTGTATGCTATTATGATATTTATTAATATTTTAAGTTTTAGTACTTTATATTTATTTTTATTATTTTTAGCTTTAATTAATCAATTTATTTCAGTTTTAGTAAATTTAGTACTTCATATTAGTTAGATGCCAAGGTGATTTTTTATGTTTTTATTTATGTAAATTACAATTTTTGATCTAATGCATATGTTTTATTTTATATCAGCTATATTTCAGTTAATAAAAAATCTTCATAATATTTTACGTTTTAATGAACAATATTAATACTGTAGTGTACCACAAAAAGTTGACAAATGTATAGGCCAATGCAGTTATCCCCCCACCCAAATCAATTTTTTTATTCATTAATTATAACTTATTCAAAAATGCATAAAAAAATCAATTAATATGTTAAAATGACTTTAATAAACTTTTTTTTTAATTTTATTTTTTAAGGGAAAATACAGTCAAAAATGCATGTGTGTATGACTGTCCTGATATCATAATAAACAACAAAAAAAGTGTCACAGAAATTTTGAAGAAAAAAGTCCTTGAAAAAGAAAAAGGTAATTTGGCAGCTTTTTATTTGTATGTATGTATTTATTTTTATTTATTTATTTATTTTTTAATAATTTTAGAATTGATTGCTTACTCATATTTCAAAAATGTTTGTCAGCCAAAGCCAAGTCATGTGGTGCAACCAACATGCAGAAAAAAAGGGGAATTATATCATAACGATCAGAATATCATAAAATAAACAAGGTCAAGGTTAATACATCTCTGAAATTATCTGATGCGTCACACTTTTTATGACAAAGCAAGTTTAGTTCAGGCTGTAAAATGTCATGTGGTGTGACTCAGCACAAACATAATTTATGATTTAATAATTAATAAAATGTGTAAAAACATTGTATGTATTAAATTTAATATATATTTATTTGAAAATACTAATTAAAATGTGTACACCCATGTGTAGTACTCAATAAAAACTGCTTTTTAGTAATTCCAAATGACATTTTACATATAAATGTATATGTATATGGTAACTTTCCTAAATGGCATAAAACCTTTTCCAAAGAATAGATTTATTTAAAAAAAAAAAACATCTATTATTTGTCATTACAAAAATGATTATCTACACCCCATGCTAATCATCAAGGGATTTCATGGAGTCTTTAAGTTTGCCACAATCATATCAAATGCATTGGCTAAACCCTGCAAACCACTTATGATTTTAACATTTCATGAAAGTTCACAAGCATTTTATCCACACAAAGTAATGAATAGTGTGATGGAGTTTAAGGCCAGGCTATTTACCTGCTGCCCTGCGGTGGAGTTTCGCTTAATTACTCTAACACTGACGAACAGCAGCTATTCTCATAGATGCTGTCGTATTGTTCAATTACTCCCCGCCCGCATCCAAATTCATCGCTCTTTGCTAGGGGCGTAAAACAAATGAATACTGTGATTTTGCCAAAACCACCCACATAAACAACCTCGCAGGCCCCTCAGGAAAGATTGCGGGGGGATTCAAAAGCTCACGCACGAGTAAGATGGATTTGGGGATTTTCTTCATAGATACAGGCAAAGAAAAGAGTTGGCGATTTGTTACTAGCTCACGCTTTTCAATCAGGGATGAGAAGGCGAATGTTAGTGGTGTATTATGATAGTGCGGATGGATGAGATTACACTGGCTCATGGGCGCCGCTCGCCAAATCTCACTAGATAAGCATGGGCTGTTCACAGTTATGGGAAAGGAATAGACAGTTAAGGCACTATTAAAGCAGTAATTAAAGGGTGAATATGGAGTGTTGACACTTTGAACAGCAACCCAAATGTGTTTACTTTTTATCTTTTTATCTCACAATTATATGAAATGTAAAGTTAATGATGAAGAAACACGCAAAAACACAACGAGCTCTGTAAGGAAAAGACCCAATAAAACTTAGCACGCTAATATGTGTGTATATCTATCTGTATCTATTTGTTTACTCATGTTTATTATTCATATTCATGTTTATTTGTTTATTCTGTCATTTGCGATTTATTCATATTTAATTTAGACTGTTATTATTTACTCATATTTAAGTAGATTTACTATTTATTCATATTTAAATCATATTTAATCTATCTATTAATGTTTCTTTATTTATATTATTTTCAAAATTGTAATGCAATTTAGATGATGTAAAAATTAGAGAAGTTTGAGGGGAAAAATGTAACAAACAATAAACATGAATGGCAATATGGAAACTCTAAAAAATTAAAATGCAGATAACATTATACAAAATTGTCACAAGACATAAAAATCAGGCTCCAGGTATTTCATGGATGAAATTATAAGTGCCACCATACATGTTGAATCTCTTCATTTCATTCATTTGGAGATCTGTTATATCACATGCGGTTTGGTTTTGATTTTAATGATGGTGTTTTTGAAAGGCTTTCTGCAGTCTGATCTGACATCTACTCTTTACTGTGAGTAACCTGCAACCATTAACCCCACTCTCTCCGCCACACTTCCAGAAGAAAAGCTTTTGTTTGATGTGCTCATGAATGATTTATACCTCTAAAGTTCTTCCTTTTAACAAGATCATGTGGGCTGTTAGGCCAGGTTTATTTTCCTGAGACCAGATTTACCTCTAAACGTCCTCCGGAGAACGTCACTCTCTTTTGAAATGGATTACTGAATTATTCAGCATTTTGCTTATGTGTGACACTTGTTTCCAGCAGTTCTGAAATATTAATACACACTATTTTGTACAATAATAGTGATAGGTATAACAATGTGTTTTACTCCATCTTTTTTTTTTTTTTTCAGAGACAAATCATTAAGAAACTCATTTTACAGCATTTGGACAAATTGTTTATTTCTAAAACACTATAACTCTCTTTAAACAAAAAGATTAGATTGTTTAGTATAGGCCTAGCTTACTTATTACACACACCAGTCAGGGTTGCCAGGTTTTCACAGCAAAACCCGGCTAATTGCTTTTCAGGGGGGATCCCCTGGTAACAATTGTATTCTGGGGGGTAAAATAAATTTTTTTTGGCAGGTTTACCCTAGTAAAAATCGCATTCCAGGGGCTAAATATCAAATTAGCGGGGTCGCTTCAACCCGCGGAAAGAGTGTTAAAGGGGTTCTTAAGAATGTCTTAGCTCTTTATCGTTCGATGCCATGCGACTATTCTCAGTCCTTGCATGAGCTCATGGAAAGAGTTATGAACATGAAGCCAATTGTCTGTTCACAAACTTCTTCAAAGTTTATTGTCTCCTACATTAGATTATATAGGCCTAGATACATTGTAAGGGGGTGGTGTAGCGATTCATCCAATAGGGTAAACATTAAATATGTGCATCATACAAGACAAAAACAGGTAGAATGAAACATTAGCAGAAAGTTCTGGGAGAAGAATAACTTCTTTCCAGGTGCATCCTGTTATTCTTGCAGACCTAGCTCAACAACCTTCATTCAGAAAATAACAATAAAGAGAGGAAACACAGACAGGTAACCTCACAGAAATATTTGGCAGAGAATGTAATGTAATCTAACAGTTCCCGCATTTGTTTATATACTAAACAACATATAAGCTCTCTGCCCAATTCCTCTTCCCGTAACATTAGAGCAACATTTTTCTCATTCCGCTTAAGATCAGCGCATTTAACAGTTCTATTCATCAAGGCACTTACGAGCATATTTTACCAACTTATGAACCAAGACAAAAATCATTTGTATTCACTACTTCCTTTCCCTATAATTCCTAAGCAATTCGGGTCATATTCAGTAAACCAAATAAATTGATCAGTCAACCTATATCAAACCTTTATCATCTGCCTCAATATGAGGCTTATCTGTGCAACGTGATATTTCTACTATAACACACTTTGCCCTTTAGTCTACTGGTTTTGCAGTGCAAGTAACTGTAAGCCTTGTAGCTTTTCTTTGGCCTCAGTCTTAACAATATGGTTGGATGTTCACTACCACATATTCCTAGCAAATGTATGGCATATCGTCACCTCCATGAAGTTGGCACCCCATAAAAAGAAATAATCACCAAAACTATGCCATTCGTTTGTGCTGATTTGTGCCGCAAAAACGAACGTTTGTGTTGGTGTGGTTTTTGAGATATTAAACATAATTTTTTTGCCCGTGTGACGTTACCCTCCACCCCATGTGTTGCCAAATCGCTCCAAACCGTCGCAGTTCGTTTGTGCTTGATTTGTGCCCGTTTGTGCCGTTAAAACAAACACTGTATCTATTTTCCTTCCTTAGATATAAGCAAAATATTTTCGGGAGCTGTGACGTCACTCTCCACCCCAGTTCGTCTAAATGAAGTTATGTAACGTTTGATAGAACGGCAGACCGGTCACTGTACCAGCACACAGAAGGCATATAACTGAGAAAGATTTTAGAGAAATGAAAGGAGATCTTAAAATGCTTTTGTTAGAGACAACACATGTTTACACATCTTCCAGTTGATCCTTATTGCAGTGACCTGTGAGGAAAAAAAATTATGTGGACTGAGGACTGTCCATTTTTCCTATAACACCAGTAGATTGACAGGGCTAGAACCAATATCATTCCAATTTCAGTCTATATCATTTGTGACCCTGGACCACAAAACCAGTCTTAAGTCACTGGGGTATATTTGTAGCAATAGCCAAAAATACCAAAAATCATTAGTATATTAAGTAAAGATCATATTCCATGTAAATGTACTACTGTAAATATATCAAAACGTAATTTTTGATTAGTGATATGCATTAAGAACTTCATTTGGACAACTTTAAAGGCGATTTTCTCAATATTTTGATTTTTTTGCACCCTCAGATTCCAGATTTTCAAATAGTTGTATCTCAGCCAAATATTCTCCGATCCTAACAAACCATACATCAGTGGAACGCTTATTTATTCAGCTTGTATAAATCTCAATTTCAAAACAATTACACTTAAGACTGGTTTTGTGGTCCAGGGTCACATTTATAATCTTATCTGATTTCTTTCATATTCCCCTCGTATACAACGTCTATGTGGTATACACTAAATTTCAATTCAGCTCAGTTATCTCTTTGTTTAAATGTGTCTCACTATCATCAATTCATTTCTTAAGCATGACCCTTTTATTCAGACTTTTCACTTAATATCAGTTTTCTGTGAAACACTCAGCCCACATGTTAACAAGCACAATGTATTTCATACATTTGACACAGAATTGTATGTATTGTAAGAAAACACTCATTTTACCTGCTCAAAAACAGCTCTGTTTTCAGCACACCGTTTTAGTGCGTGTGTTTTTAAATGCTAATGAGCTTTGCTCGCCCGCCTCTGTTCTGTGGGGCGTTTTGACCTAACACACGTGGAGTGTTGCCTTGACAACAGTTGAGGGTATATTTTGAAGAATGGCAGCGGAGTCTCTGAGGATACTGTGCAACCGCATCAATTCGAACCGGAGTCGGACCCGGAACAGGATGACGGCCCCGAAGAAGTTCGACAATTAAGGCTCGAACGGGACGTTTCTGAATGGTTGGTTAACGTAATGTCACTTTTATCTATTTTTGTGTGTACTGTCAGGTAGAGTAGTGAGATACGAACGATATGTGTTTACTGATACGTTAGTTCATTGACAGATTGATGTTACAGCTAATGGTCATGAAAAATAAATTCGGTAAATGTAGGCTTGTCAGTCATGCGTAACGTTATCTATGCAGTGTTAGGTACAACTCTCAGGGCGGAAACCATTAATTTTCATGCAGTTATAACTGTTTTTTATTTATTTAAATTTTTTACATTACTTCTTAACAGACACCGTTATAAACCATCTACAAAAGTAAGCTTAGTGTAGTGTTATCATGTTAACTTTAATACCTGCGTACACAGTTTGTAATAACACAATAACCATAACGCTTTTGTTCATTATAAACGTGGGATTATTAATTATATTGAGAACGTCAGAATAGAAAACATGCATGTACCCTGAATGTAAACATTAGCCACATACATCGTGAAGCGTGCTAGCGATTTGCAAAGATTAATATAAAGATTAATATAAAGGTTAATTAAACGTTACACTCACTTCTTCTGGAGGTTCAGCAGGAACACGAATAGTTGGTACCGATTCTTTTTTCAGGAGCAGCTTCTTAGCAAAACCAGCTTTATACTGACCTTCATTTATAAAGCAGTCTGGTGAAAAATGATTCGCAAACATGAAAACATTGACATTGCTCGTGGGGAATATTCCTTCAAAAGCAAAACTCAGCCACTGTGTCTTCAGCGGTTCGGACTTAGGAACATCAAAATGACTGCTGTGTTCATTATTGCACCCGAGAACAGAACACCACAATCGCTTAGACGCCATTCTGCTCATAGACAGCTCCAGCGTATATCAACAATGACGCGCGGACTATGATTGACAGCTCGCTCACGAGCAAGGGCGGGTCTGTGTTGAAACACTGCTGTCAATCAACCATCGTGGGAGGGGCGTCCGACCGTGTGGCGTCACACGGTCGAACGGCTTGATTTGAGACAGGGTAAAACAAATAAGGAGATTAAAAAAAAAAACACTGGATGGATTTTTATCATTTTATGATGGTTGTGTACAGGCACTGCTAACACACATTTCAGTACAATCAACTTGTAAAAGTGCATTTTACCATTATATGACCCCTTTAAGTGTTATATCAAAGTTAAATCAAAGGAATACAACCAAGTCTACTCGAATAAAACAGTTTCGATAATGACAGAAGCTACTCAACTTTGGCACTGTGGCATTCCCCTTGTGACATTGGACTAAAACAGTTGGACGATGTCCATCACAATGGGGTTGAATTTCATCAATATAAACCCCAAATATTTTCCATATTTTGTCCAATAATCTTCTAGCCTAGGCATGCCATAATTAAAAGAACCAATTTGAATTTCTGAAATATAATTTATCATTCAACTGTGCACTTTAATTTCGTCTTTATTATCTCTTTCTATTGCTCATGAGCTGCTCTAAAAATTTGGAGATCTCCACGTAATCTTGGATCCATGGACAATAACATTAACATCATGTTACCGCAAACTCTGGGTAGGACAGCATTTGCGACTTCATGAGTTATTACTTAAATTCAGCCCTAGGAAATATCGTCTCAGGTTACATATGTAACCATGGTTCCCTGAGTAGGGAACGAGACACTGCGTCCTCTAGGGGTCGCTATGGGGAACGCCGTCAGCGTGACCCGTGTCTGAAGCATATATACAAAAACACCACACGTTGGCCGGCGACAGCCTATGACGTCACTACCGGCACGACCACAGTATAAAGGGGCGGCGGGAAAATACGTCATTCACTTCTTCATCTGAAGCTTGCGTCCGAAGCATGGCACCGAGCCTAGAGGACGCAGTGTCTCGCTCCCTACTCAGGGAACCATGGTTATATGTAACCTGAGACGTTCCCTTTCGAGGAACTTCGAACTGCGTCCTCTAGGGGTCGCTATGGGGAACGGAATAACCATGCCACCATGCTGAGGGGAGTGCAAGCCAGCACAAAAAGGCGAGCACTAAGTATCAACTCTACCCGGCTAAGGGAGTTGCCCTGGGACGGTTCGGACGGCTGTCAGTGACATTATCCCTTCGCCAAAAACCTGAGCTGCATACCCCAGAACTTACCTGTTAGAGGCCAGGCCTCCTGGACCCAGGGTAGAGCTCAAAGGCTTGGAATCAGATATAATGGAGATTCCTTTAAGGGGATACGACCAAGCGCCTAGGATAGTAACTAGGCCTTAGCCTGTCACCCAGGGGCTACTGCTTGCTCTGCATGAGCTCGCTGAAGGAATTGTCTCAACAGATCCTTGGTAGCAACACCCTGTTCAAGTCAGTATCACTGGGGATACATAGGTAGAGTGGGGCCCAAGGTGAAAACCGGGACCTGACCGACTCAATGAAAGGGCACGAAGCCGCAGCGCGTAACCCATACCATACAGGATTTTAGAAAGAAAGATCGCAAAACACTTGGTGTGCGATCTTACCACAACGTGGCTTTCAGAAAGTGCACAGAGACTAGCGTGCGCACTTACCATAACATGGATTTGGAACACCGTTCTGGAGAGCAGAGAGCCCAACTCTCATCATGAGAGGGAACTCGGACGCTCAGAAGGGAGCAGCATGCTCATAGGTGACCCTCTTGGTGAGGGGAACAATGCCAGCTCGACCCACAAGGAGAGCATATGGGACACAGAGCTCTAGGGGAGCGGAGAACCCAACTCTCCTCATGAGAGGGAACTCGGACGCTCAGAAGGGAGCAGCATGCTCATAGGTGACCCTCTAAGGTGAGGGGAGCAATGCTAGCTCGACCAACAACATAGCTCTGGAGAGCGGAGAACCCAACTCAGCATGAGAGGGAACTCAGACGCTCAGAAGGGAGCGGCATGCTCATAGATGACCCTCATGGTGAGGGGAGCAACGCCAGCTCGACCCACAAGGAGAGCATATGGGACACAGAGCTCTAGGGGAGCGGAGAGCCCAACTCTCAGCATGAGAGGGAACTCAGACGCTCAGAAGGGAGTGGCATGCTCATAGGTGACCCTCTATGATGAGGGGAGCGATGCCAACTCTACCAACAAGGAGAGCAACCCAACAGGGAGGCATAGAGAGACCTAACAACCTGAGGCTGCTGATGACAGAGCTCTGGAGAGCGGCGAACTCAACTCTCAGCATGAGAGGAATCTCAGACGCTCAGATGGGAGCGGCATGCTCATAGGTGACCCTCAATGGTGAGGGGAGCGATGCTAGCTCGACCAACAACATAGCTCTGGAGGCGGAGAACTCAACTCTCAGCATGACAGGAATCTCAGACGCTCAGATGGGAGCAGCATGCTCATAGGTGACCCTCAATGGTGAAGGGAGCAATGCCAGCTCGTACTTAAACCCTAGCAGGGGAGACACACACTTTAGGCAAGGGCTCAGGGAGATTGCTACTTAAAAACCCTCAGAAGGGGAGCAGTCCCTAAGCTAGTACATAGATATCCTCAGATAGCCATGCACCTTCTCAAACCAAAGAAACTGAAGTAAAAAGATCCGCAGGTCCTGGAACTGCAGTGTTGCCAGTGTGGAACACATAAATACCAGTAAACAGTAGAACTGGATCGTACTCACCCATCCATGGTTCCTGCGCATGAGGATCAGTCCCGGAGGCGAAATCCGAAGAGTCGGGTCCGGACCATCAGTAAGGTAGTTTCTATGAAACATAGAACTTCACCAAAACATCATAAGTCCAGCATAGAGACTGGAATGATTTTAAAGCGCAGGTTTCTATCTTGGTCCCCACCCAACCTCGGTCAGGTGGAATAAAAACGGTGGTTGCAGGGGAATTAGAGAGGGGAAGATAAGGGCAGATGACAGGCGCCCCGAGGAAAGGGAGTAGATGTTTCAATTCTTACTCTAGTCCGGACGAGAGCGTTGAGAACGCTTCGTCTGGATCACCTCCCTCAGGTCTTGCCTACCTCTCTTTGACCCGCGCCTCCCTCTAGCCCTACCCGCAGGCGGGGGAGGGGCACGAGTCGCGACACTAGCCTTCTGTGCCCATCTCTGATCCCCAGACGGAGATGGGCCAGGACCCCTGCGTTGTTCGGGCTCAGACCTGGACCTTCTTGGAATGAAGGTTTTGAAGGCCGCTGAGCGCGCCCTCGCCTCCCTAAACTTCTCGACCACCGTCTCGACGGAGGTACCGAAAAACTCAGAAGGCGAGACTGGAGCATCGAGAAGAAAGCCCTTCTCTTTCTTCCCAACATCTGCCAGATTCACCCACAGATGTCTCTCCGTTACCACCATGGCCGCCATAGACCTGCCCATAGCAGTGGCGGCCTGCTTAGTAGCACGGAGAGCCAAATCCGTGGTGCGGCGCAGCTCAGCTACTTCATCAGGTGACAAGCCCTGACCCTTATCCAGGTCCTTCAGCAGATCAGCCTGGTAAGCCTGAAGCACCGCCATCGTGTGCAACGGCGACAGCCTGACCTGCTGCTGCGTATGCCCTGCCATTTAAGCGAGATGTTTCCTGAAGGGGCTTAGATGGCAAGGAGGGAGCCTTGAGAGAGGATGTCTCGCCCACAGAGAGATAGCTGGCCAGCGTCTCTTCCACAGGGGGCATCCCCTCATAGCCGTTTTCACGCATCCCCTCAATGTTAGCATAACTGGTATGCTGAAACCTATGAATGCGAGAGGAAAACGGCTTTTTCCATTCCCTCTCAACCTCCGCATGGAGATCAGGAAGAAATGGAAGGCTCACTCGAGCTGGGGGACTATGGCCAGAAAGATAACGCTCATCGAGACGACCCCGTGGCGCCACCATCTTGGCCCGCTTCCACGGCAAGTCAAGCCTCGCCGTGGCGCGTTCCATAACCTCCAACAGTTCGTCATACGCAGGGCAGGAGGATTGAGAGGGCTCAGTCTCAACTTCTTCGCCCTCAGACATCTCCTGCTCTTCCTGGGCATAACCCAGCAGAG
This sequence comes from Onychostoma macrolepis, assembly GCF_012432095.1. NCBI lineage: Eukaryota > Metazoa > Chordata > Actinopteri > Cypriniformes > Cyprinidae > Onychostoma > Onychostoma macrolepis. The sequence goes on along the minus strand of NC_081176.1, from coordinate 29,211,619 downwards.
CACTAGCCACTGGATCAGATGATGTCAGAGAGATCGCATCATCGTCATCCAGCGACTCACTCTCGTTCGCGGCCGACGAGCGCGAGAAGGAAAGCCCCCTCTCTAACTCATGAGCCAGCTCCGCCTGCGAGCCCCACGAGCCCATCCTCCTCCGTGCCTCAGCAGCAGTGGGTCTTGAGCCGCGGGAAGCAGACGGCTGTCCCTCCTTCCTCGAAGAGAGACAGGACGAGAGCGGAGCTTTCTCATAGAAAAAAGCTCACAGTGCACGCAGATTGCCCCCTCGAGAACATCGCGTGCGTGCTCCTCGCCCAAACAAAAGACGCAAAGATTGTGTGTGTCATCAGGTGTCAAATAACGAGGACACGGATGCACACATCTCTTAAACGCCTTGCTAGTGCTCACCATAGTAGAAAATCGTTTCTTACCTGTAGAATACACGCTTCAAACAAAACAGTCACTGAAGACGAAGAAGAGAATGACGTATTTTCCCGGCGCCCCTTTATACTGTGATCGTGCCGGTAGTGACGTCATAGGCTGTCGCCGGCCAACATGTGGTGTTTTTGTATATATGCTTCAGACACGGGTCACGCTGACGGCTTTCCCCATAGCGACCCCTAGAGGACGCAGTTCGAAGTTCCCTCGAAAGGGAACTAATAACCACGATGGAGTGACCAGTTTCATTTTTTTTTTACCATCCGTATGTTGTAAATGGACATTTTGTGCCCCTCTACTCCCCTATTTTTATTTTTTAAGGAATCCTGGAACATCTATGTTAATCAGCTTTACAGGAAGCTCTGTCTTTAAACCAGAGTCTAAACTCTCTATATTTCATAGCAAGTCCTCTCTATGCTAAATCCAGTCCAAGTTTTAGCTGATTGAGAAATCAAACAAACACATTATTTCTTTCTTTGGGGTTGGACTGGTGCCTATTGTTGCCTGTTGTTAGTTGAACAGATTACAAAGAACCATATAAGACCAGTGAATTATCAAATTGAAAATTGATATGACAAATCAAAATCTGAGGCGGTCTCTGTGGTGATCATTGTATATGCAGTACCTGCCCACGAGGGAAGAGATGAAAGTCTCTGATATCATCAGTCAGTTGAATATGTTTTGGCTGTTTTAGTGTCTCTCTCCTTATGCAGTGTCCTCCGGTCTGGTTTCTTCTATACAATGAACACTCAAGAGAACCGCATTGTAAATTTTGACCACAACTGCATATAAGCAATCTGTCCTATGGTCAGTCATCTTGTGCAACTGTCCAAAATGTAAGGAATCTCATCCAGAGATGAGCAGTATTCTGTCTGATCTGAGCATATCATACTTCTATAAGCCTTATAAATACATCAGCATGATGCATCCAAATGTCTTTTTTTCTCTTTTTATTATTATTTAAAGTAGAAACACACGTAAAGTTAGTTCGACGTTTGAGATTCATTAGACATTCGCTTTTTTTGACAATTAAACTCTTTGCTGCTGTTATGTTTTGAGCCCAAAAAAAGTTGAGTAAACAATCAACCATTTAAATTAAACAGTTTAACTACGTGACATTATAGTATAAAACCAACATATATAAAATGTTCAGAAAAACATCCATGTTATTGCACAAAGCTTCGTTTTTGGAATTATCATTTTATGTGTTTTATAATAATTTTACAACTTTTAATGTATGCAGTAATATAAATTCATTAAATGACAATGCCATTTGGTATCAAACTATAGGTGTAAAATATTCAGAATATTATTCCCTATAATGCATAAAGGTTTGGTTTTTCAGATTATGCCTTTATTGTTTTTATATACAGTACTGAGTCCATATTTTTCACATGTTTTATATACTGAAATGTTAAATTAATTAAGCTCTGACACCGTTTCAGATAAAGGTATCAAACCAACTGTATAAATCTATAAATATTAGGCCTATTCCCTATAATCCACAAAGCTTTTTTTTTTCTTTTTTTCAGATTATGCCTTCATACTCATACACATAAGGTGATGCCGCTGTTTATTTACAACAGAGGGAGAGCGAAGACTAACATTAGCATCAAGCTACATAACATAATTTTTTGCTAATCGCTGCACCTAAAAAGATTTTTACAAAAGAAATGCTTAGCATGTTAGTCTTTGCTCTCCCTCTGTTGTAAATAAACAGCGGCTGAAGATAAAACATTGCCTTTGATTGTTTTAAATCAAGTTAATGCTCTTGATTTTTCATTTTCAGATTTCACAATACTTCTCAGTGTTATTCCCTGATCATGCAGAGAGACTTTTTCAAACTTGGAAATTGTGTTTCAAGGACAAAATCCTTCGCTTTGCCAGCCAGGAGAAAAGCTTCTGCACAATGTAGACAATTTGTCTCCAGGCACAGTTGTGAATGCAATAACAGGTAGTTGTTCCTTAGAACAGATGCCTTTAACCCTGATACTGGGGACCCTCTGTCCTGCAGAGTTCAGCTCCAACCCTAATCAAACACATTTGAACAAACTAATTAAGCTTTTCAGGATCACTTGAAAATACAGAGGCAGGTGTGCTGAAGCAGGCTGGAAATAAACTTTGCAGGACAGCGGGTCACCAGGAGCAGGATTGAAGACTTCTGCCTTAGAATAATTGTAAAAAAAAAAAAAAAAATTTTAATTGATACAAAATATTGAAAGTGACCTTGCACTCAGGCTGCTTCCTGTGATACTTCCCACCACTGTCTACAAAAACGGGATGAAAATGTTCAAACCAAGCTTGGAAGAAAATATCAAGTCTTTCATTGAATTCAAGCATCTAAGTAATGTAGTATTGCACACATCACTATGCAAACATGCATACTAAGAGCAACTTAAAATGGCTTAAGATTTTGTCGTTACCTGTACTGCTTTAACAGAAAGTCAGATTTCTAATATGTGACGCGTGCTGGCAAAGTGAGTGTGAATGTGCAGGGGCTAACTACAGACAGAAAAGTGAAAAATGTCGAATTTGAGGTTTTCACAAAAATGAGTTAATTGTGATTATTAATATAGTAATGATCATTAAGAAAAGTATTGAAGGAAAAGATGCACCGTTGCTAGATGATTTTGCTTTGGAACCTTTAACTTTTTTTTTCTCTTTGACTTTGCTGACTCCATCGACTTCAAACAGGTGTAGCGGAGTAATTTTTCGTCCGATTTCAACAAATCATATATCATTTTGAAAGGTCTTTTAAATGGAGAATGTGATAAAAATAACTCATATTTGAAAGTTTGCTCATTGTGACTAATTTTGCCGGCACAGGTTACATATGATTTTAATACTATTAAAATTAATACTATTGTTGTGCATGACTATGGGGATGAAAGTATTTATGATATAGCATAGCCATGCGCACTTACTATGCTGAAAAAGAAAAAAAAAAGTTGAGCCAACTTAAAATTTTAAGGCAACCAGCTTCAGCAGATTTTTGAGTTGAGTTTTCTCAACTTGTCGTTTTAAGTTTATACAACAAAAATTTGAGAATCTCCCACAAAAATAAGTTGAGCAAACTCAAAAATCTGTTGAAGTTGCCTCAGCTTTTTTTTTTTTTTTTTTTAAAGTGTAGATGTGTCATTGTAGCATTTATTACTGAGCAGTACTCTAGTCTAGCCTATAGAAGTTTCAGAAGGACTGGACTTGGACAGACACAGCCTCACTAGGATGCAGCCTTCCATTTGGGAATCATCCTATGAAGATTAAAGGACTAATTATGCAAATTAATATAGAAATGTCATTTGAGTCAACTGCATGATATATAAAATAATAATGATTGATTTTGTATAATAATGCTGCATTGTGCATGTATAGTGAGTTTTAATGTTATTAACATTTTTCTGTTTTTAACAGGTTGGTACAAACGTGGTTGAATACTTGAAGCAGGCTGAGCTCACTAAACCCTTCCCCTTTGTCCTTGGTCTCGGAGATGACAGTCAGTGCCATCAAGCCTTTGTTGTTGTTGGCAAATAGGCACTAAAGCAAAACACACTCCTTGGTGCTGTGGACACATGCTTTCAACTTTTTTTATGTTTTGGACATTCATTTCCTGAAGCAGTGCGCACCAGTGTGGAATTTTTCAACAGACTGTTGTCTACAAACTCCCAGGAACAGAATCCCTGCTTCGTGGATATTTGTCATGTTAAGCAGTACTCGAACCACAACAACTAACCCTTTCTAAAAAGTTACATGAGTTTATGTGAAGAGGAAAGTCGTCAGACTAGTCCATATATCTAAAGCATTTTACTGGTCCTGCTATGTTCTTGTACCACTTTGTAAACCTTATATTCTCTAAAACGTTACATGAGTTTATATGAAGGGGAAAGTTGTCAAACTAATATAAAGCATTTGACCCAGCGTTGGGTTACCAAAATAACCCATATTGGGCTGTTTTAACCCAGCGCTTTTTTAGAGTGTAGCCTTTTTGTTTTAGTGCCTTGAAAGGACTTTGCAATTCCAATTCTCTCAAATCATTAGCAAATCACTCAATCTTGTTAGGACTGAGAATGTCTTAATATGATAATAGGTATCAAAGATATATTTTTCTGAAGCATCCATTCCCCCCTTTTTTTTTTTTAAGAATGGGTAAAAGGTCTTTGTGCAAAACATCTATTCTCCTTCCTACAGAAATTGTGAGGTAAACAATCTGTTGAGATCCGAAACTGTTCTTCCTGTATGTCTTAAAATAACTGCCAAATATGTCAGAGTGTAAATTCACAGCACGCAAATGTGATCAATTTCTTAACAGACAGTAAGAATAATTCATTAAAGATTAATTCTCACCTGTCTGTAGAAATTCCCGGAAAGACAAGCCCCCATTTGTTAACCCTCTACTGCATAGCGTTGCCCTCAGGCAACGGAAAGTTTTTCTTATGCCTCATGTTAAGTGCATGTTTTTTTAAATGATTGCAACCAATTAAAATGTTTGAAAAGTATCAAAGAACAGTCCAATAAGGTGTGGGAGTCACTATCAAGCACCATTTGAAGGTGGGACGTCCTGTTCTGACACATGGTCACAGCAGCACATGGTGCGAGAAGGAGGCAAGATTATTTGCTTTAGTAATCTTATTTAAAATTACATGAACGGCACATAATATATATATATGTGTGTGTGTGTGCGCGTGTGTGTATGAAGGTGCAGAGAAGACTTTTATCAGGTTTTATGAATTTTTAATTTTATTTTGCATGTTCAGAAAGTCAGTTTCTTTCCGTTGCCTCAGGACAACGTTGCGCAATAAAGTGTAAGGAAGCAGGGGTCCACAGCTCCCATCCCTAACCAGGATTTCCCATTATGTGTGACAAAAAGGAAAGATGCAAGGTTCCTGGGTGCAAAGGAACACCAAAAAAAGTGTAATGTGCACCTCTGTTTTACAGCAGAGAAGGAGTGCTTCTTGAAGTTTAACACGGAGTAAAATTTCATTCCATGAAGTACAAGATATGACACAACACACTACATCAGGGCTGGGAAACTTTGGTCCTGGAGGGCCACTGTCCTGCAGAGTTAGCTCCAACCCTAATCAAACACATCAGAACCAGCTAATGAATGTATTTTAAGATCACTAGAAAGCTACAGGCAGGTGTGTTTAATTAGGGTTGGAGTTAAACTCTGCAGGACAGTGGCCCTCCAGGACCGGAGTTTCCCAGCCTCGCACCACATCACAAACCTACGTCTGGTTCAAATGCAATACATCAATGTGTTTCAAGTGTTTTTCCCTTTTCATTTAATGATTTCTTGACATTTTTTGACAGATTTGTGATTTTGGATTGCTCTCTGAACATTGTCTTATGATATGTGAACGGAGAATTTTCTCCGTAATTCTGTACCATTGTTGCACAAAAAAATATCTTGGGATGGGGGGGGTGAGGGGTGGACAAAAAAATGTTTTTATCAATAAAATGTTCCCAAATAACCCCAGAAAATGTTTTTTTATCATGTCCCATCAAAATGCATGCAGTAGAGGGTTTAAGAATGTCTTAGCTCTTTATCTTTCGATACCGTCCGACTATTCTCAGTCCTTGCATGAGCTCATGGAAAGAGTTATGAACATGAAGCCAATTGTCTTTTCACAAGCTTCTTCAAAGTTTATTGTCTCCTACATTAGATTATATAGGCCTAGATGCATTGTAAGGGGGTGGTGTAGTGATTAGTCCAATAGGGTAAACATTACATATGTGCGTAATACAAGACAAAAACATGTCATGTAGAATGACATATTAGCAGAAATTTCTGAGAGAAGAATAACTTCTTTCCAGATGCATCCTGTTATTCTTGTGGACCTAGCTTAACAATAAAGAGAGGAAACACAGACAGGTAACCTCACAGAAATATTTGGCAGAGAATGTAATATAATCTAACAGGGGTCATCGGATGCCCATTTTGGACAAGTTGATATGATTCTTTAGGGTCTTAATGAAAAGTCTATAACATACTTTGGTTAAAATTTCTCAATGGTAGTGTAAAAAACACTTTTTTCCCCCTGTCAAAATCAGCTCTGTTTTCAGCAAGCCGTTTTTTAGTCAATGTTGCTTTAAATGCTAATGAACTCTGCTGACCCCGCCCCTTTCTTCTGTGGAGTGACGAGCAGTACTGTTTACTTTAGCCACGAAACTGGCTAACTAGCACATTATTAGGAAAGGTGATTTGCAAAGATTCATAAAAAACCCTTATACATACTTCTGTACGTGAGGCTGGATCACGAATGATTTGTGCAAACATAGAAGAAACGTTAATCCTCTGCGTCTTCAGCGGCTCAGATGTCGGGAGTAAATGACGACTGCTATATTCATTATTACATCCAACAACAGAACACTTCATTCACTCAATCGGAGACATTTGGTCTTCCCCTGCACCAGAGTCAACACAGTGGCGGACAGCTCTCAGCTCACTCAGGGCGGGTCGAAGGTAAGACCGTCTTGTCAATCAACTCTCGTGGGAGGGGCCTGTGCAGAACTATGTCATTCTGACAGGAATCTCAGAACAACCTGATTCGAGAAAGGGGATTTTAAAATAGGGATAAAAAAAAAAAAAACACTGGGTGGATTTTTTATCATTATAGGATGGATGTGTACACACACTTCCAACACACATTTACGTTCAAACAACTTGTAAAGTGAATTTTGCTTCCGATGACCCCTTTAAAGTAGCCAAATTCTGCGTGAAAACCACGGACTTGGCAACACTGACACCAGTGTTGAAATGCCATTGAAAAGAGTCCTTGCGTGGACTTTTACTTTGAAGCTCTTCGAATTAACTGATTCTCTAAATGAATCGGACTTCAAGCTACTTTACATGAGATAAAATCGTCTAGGTGAGTGCGTTTTCATTGTTACCTCAGTTCACGTCGCTGGAAAGCTATTCTCAGACCTGTCATGAACACGAATAGAGCTTGAATTATATGATGCACTTTATTTTTACTGCAAGAGTTCCGGGGACTGTACCATGAAGCTGGTTTAGCTGGCTAGCCAGGTAAGTTTCAGTTTAGTTTGCACCAATTCTGGGTTTTAGGTACCATGAAAGTGGTTTGGCTTTTATCAGTGTTCATCGCCATAGTAACTTACGCTCCACAGCTAACCTGCTGTGCAGGTTATGTTCTGGTTTAGAGAGCTCAAACCGAAATTTGACCAATCAGCTTCAAGCAAAGTGACACGTCTCTGATGCAATAAAGCCACTCCTCCAGTTTCTCTTACTCCAAATTAAAGGACGCTACATAGTAAAACATTTGTAAAGATAAAATCAACTGATTTTTAGAGATGATTATTTTTTATAATTATTTTATAGTAATTATTATACCCTCAATCCATTACACAAGCCATCTTAGTTTAATAGTAATTATTAAGCTTTCATTTTAAATTAATATAAACATATAGATAATATGCGATATAAATGAGTTTTAGAATCAGTAGCTGTAAACATGACTACATATTTTAAAGTGTTTTTATACCTATAAATATTATAAACTACATAAACTAACTTTTACTTACACATATATGGTAAGGTGTTTTCTTAAGTTTTCCTCTTTCATGGATACATAGTTTTATCTTGCTGTGTAAATGTGTTTCAAATTCTTCATATTGTTCAATCTTTTAATCTTTGGTAGTAAATCGTACTCACGAGAAGTGAATCACAGTTTCAAGGCATGTGATTGGCTACTCATTACTGATGTCACACTTTCATGTGCACGTGCTCCATTAACTCAGGATCAAGCCTGAGTTGACAGAGAAAGTTGATGATCAGCTTCATGGTACCAACAAAGCCGGATTGGGCTGGTTTGGTTTTGTCAACTCAAAACTAATCCTGTAACCCTGAGTTTGTTCAGCCACCATCATGGTACAGGCCCCCGGTGTCCGCCGTTTCAATTTATTTTAGCGGTACAAAAACAAACACTTAACGTTACGCTGCTTGATATTCCAAACTGGTATTTGTTATATTATTTTAATGTATTATTGTAATATTAAGCACTGGTTTGTGGCGCAAATAGTTTAACTTTTTGCTGTTTTTCTACTTATTTGCCTATGACTAGTGTCTAATTTCAGAGGCTGCGTCAGCTGAAAAACCCAAAGTCTCGCACTAACGCACAAAATAACTTGCTTCCACTTGGAAAATAATGTGGATGTCTACATAATTTCAGGCTATTAGCTTTTTAATGTTAGATTCTGCTTTTGGGATTCTGTTTATAGCATCATGAGCCATAATTGAGTGAGGGCCAATCATTACACAAAGCTTATATAAAAGCCACTGATAATACTAATTACTTTGATATTTTTATACTAGGATTTGAGGTGTGCAGCCAGAAATGTTATTATGATTTTTTTATATATATCTTGTAAATTGGATTACTGAAATGTCTGTGGTAGTTTAATGAAGCCGTGAAGTAGAATTCTGGCACTGAGAACCATATCGCAGAGTTAACCCAAACATGAAAATGCTGTATTTTATTTAATGAATGCTCTTTTTTTTCTGTAGATATCTGAAGAATCTTTATGTAGTGACAACAGCTTTGAAATAAATACCTAAACAAATCATTATTTGAAGGGAAACTATATTGTTTTATGTAAGATTAATCTCGGTGTTTCAATATTCTGAGAAACTTTTTGATAGTGTTTCAGGCCCAAGAAGCCACTTTGCTTCCACAAAATGCTCATTTGCAACTGTTTTTAAATCGTTTTAGTTCTGTCATTCGGACTGCTAAATGTATGAAATAAACAATAGAAGTCATTACAGGGCAATTCACTGCTTTATTTGCCACACGCGCAGAGCACCCGCTAATGGACTGTGTTTGGCGTAAAAGAGGGATGTCCTTGTTTTGGGATTGGGTTTGTCAAGGGTTTCCCCAGGTCCTCATCAGCAGCAGTAGGACATGAATTGGTTACCTGCTGTTTCCTGTCAGCGGCTGAGCTGTGTTAAAGAGGTCTAAAGTGATGAATGATTCCTCACTGGCCAGTAAAAGCAATCTTTCTCATCCAGTGCTTATTAAACTGGGAGGCCGGCATGTTTGTCTCGTGGGTGAAACTGACTGTCCAGGAAAATGCAATTCATTGAGACTCTGAGCATGTGCTGCCAGATGAACTGCAAGACATCTGGCTTTCCTCAACAAATGTTGATATGAGCAATTATTTGAGAATTTGAATATTTAATAGGTGTATCTTCTAATTAATTTGATAACATGATTTGGTTTTTAATCAATTGAAAACCCTAATTAATTCCATGTCATATTTTATTGGGTAGTTTAAGCTTAATTGCTCTAACTGTCATGGGAGGAAAAACTGAAGCAAATTGAAACAAGTTTTTCCTTTTCAAATTAGTTTCACATCATCTCATGTGTTAGAATTCAAGTACCTTTAACTAAATAAATTCATAAATGTGTGTGTGAATAAATGTGTGTATAAGTGTGTTACTGCATTAAATAATATATATATATATATATATATATATATATATATATATATATATATATATATATATATATATATATAATTATAACATAACATTTTATTTGTTGAATGCAGTGACATTCATACTGTACATATAATTTATTTATTTATTTAAATTGAGACATTAAGTAATTAGGAGTTTCACTGGATTAAAAAATCTAATCATATTAATTACAAGATACACAGACAACTAGTCAAATGTACAGCTAAATTATATATTTATGTGTTTGTTTATTTTAAATAAATGCATAATCATATTTGTGTTCTTAGTGAAGCTCCTTTAAACACACAAACAAACACTTAAACCATATTATTGTTTTATATATCCATTTTATAAATGATCAAAAGACAAGAGACAAAAATGACTATTAATTCAATATTTATTTAATCATTTGTTTATTTGTTTGTTTGCTTGCTTACTTGCTAATCACCTAGATGTAAATGACAATGCTTACTCAAACCAAATTTGTATTTATTAAAATACAAGTTAATGCTGTTATATGTATGCCTTTCTTTAATATTTTGAAATTAAACTTATTTAATATGTTAATTTTATATATTAATATATTATATCAATATATTATATGATTGGAACATAAAAATGTAGTAGAAGTAAAATTATTATTATTATTATTACATTCGTACATCAAACATGAGCGTAATAGTAAAATCAACTGCAATTCAATTAAACTTCACAAAGCTCATCCGGTGCTTTTTTACTTGAACTCATTTGTCCAAAAAAAAGAAAAAACTCCCTGAAGAACAGAATTGAGCTCAGGCTGTTCGAGGAAGACAGTGGTGCTTTCGCTCTCGATGTCCCCATTCCTCTCCTAAGACACTTTTGGCCCGGCTCTGTGCTATCTAACAATACTTGAAGAACTAAATTATCCTGTTACAGTTGTGAGCAATGGGGTGCTGCTGGAGCGCCGCCAGCAAACTAACTAGCTAATAAATAGAAAAAGGGCCTGGCAGCGTTGTGATGGGGACCTTAAAACGGGTTTTCTTGATTAATTATGCTAATACATTATGCTGTAGTTAACTGTCATGATGCTGATCAGACGTCTCCTCGTTCATGTTGATAACAGTTTAATTAAATTAACACTTGAGGAGGCTCTCCAGTCCAAACAGCCTCTGGGTCACGGTTATGGATGTATTTTCTACCTCAGTGATGATAAATGTTTGAGTTGGATACGGATACCTGCGGGAGGTGTCAATATGTAATTTTATCCAGGCGTATGTAATTTGTATTACCATGCTAATCTTGAAGGATGGCGGTTATTATTATTTTCTACGGTTTTGCATAATTTCCAAACATGATCCTAAGGTGGCAGTAATATGGCATCTGCGGCTATAGATCACGCTCTGCTATCATTGACATGTGCGGCTTATTGATAATTTTAGGCAAGGAATAATTCATTCCTGCCTTATAAATGTCTGAGTATGTCATTGTATTATGAATAAATGAAATCCATATCTTACAGGGAGTTTGTGATTATAGCCATTTTGGATTCAAGTCGCATGAAATATTAAGTCGTGTAAGTATTAAGGCAGCATGCTTTTGCTAGAAGTGTACACTATGATGTCCCAAGTCTCTATTTAAAGACAATGCGGTGCATTATCCTTTAGGGGGTCAATGTTAATTGACTTGCAGTCAATTAACATTGACTGCAGTCAGTGCCCTTTTTATATTGTGTGGCCATTACAGAGAAATATTTTCATCTGATTATATGTTGTACAATATATAGAAGCAGTTAAGTAATGGCCATTTACAACTAAATGTATCTGATGTCTGTTTTCTTTATCTAGGAATATTTTACATTATGTTTGCTAAAGCATCACTGTTAAATGTTCTTCATACTTGGTGTCAGTTCACCCAGAAATTAAATTCTGTCATCATTTACTCACCCTCATGTTGTTCCAAATCTGTACGAATTTCTTTCATGTGCTCAACACAAAAGAAGATATTCTGAAGAATGTTAGTATCCGAGCAGTTGGTAGCCATTGACTTCCATAGTGTTTGTTTATTTATTTATTATTATTATTATTTTCCCTATGGAAGTCAATGTCTGCTGTCAACTATTTGGTTACTAACATTCTTCAGAAAATCTTATGTGTTCTGCTAGGGCTGGGCGATAAATCAATACCGTTGGCTTTAAACTTGAAATACATAATAAATTTTACATTTAATTTAATTTAAATTTAATTTAAATTTTATGGTAAAATTTTGCATTGAACTTCAAAATTACCTGTTACCATAAACTTGTGTTATAAACTTTTATGTATTTCCTTCCAATAGCTATTTTGCTACTTTACAATGCTAAATACTGTTTTAACGATTGGACTAACTGTAGTCTTTCAGTAATCTATTGTTTTTGACGTATCCAACACTGTTATGACACACACTGTAAAAAATTATGATCATGTTTTATTCACAATAGAAAATAGACAACATAACAAATGTTTAAACTGAGAAATTTTACAATTTTATGCACAAAATGAGCTCATTTCAAATTTGATGCCTGCTACAGGTCTCAAACTAGTTGGGATGGGGGCATGTTTACCATGGTGTAGCATCTCCTCTTCTTTTCAAAACAGTTTGAAGGCGTCTGGGCATCATTCTTGCCTGATATAGGTTTCCAGCTGCTGAAGAGTTTGTGGTCGTCTTTGACATATTTTTTGTTTAATGATGTGCCAAATGTTCTCTATAGGTGAAAGATCTGGACTGCACGCAGGCCAATTCAGCACCTGGACTCTTCTACTACGAAGTCACGCTGTTGTAATAGCTGCAGTATGTGGTTTTGGATTGTCCTGCTAAAATACACGTCGTCTAGAGGGGAGCTTATGTTGCTCCAAAACCTTTATATACCTTTGATCATTCATAGTGCCTTCCAAAATATGCAAGCTGCCCATACCGTATGCACTTATGCACCCCTATACCATCAGAGATGCTGGCTTTTGAACTGAATGCTGATAACAGACTGGAAGGTCTCCCTCCTCTTTTGCCCAGAGGACACGGCATCTGTGATTTCAAACAAGAATGTCAAATTTGGACTCGTCTGACCATAGACCACTTTTCCACTTTGAAACAGTCCATTTTAAATGAGCCTTGGCCCACAGGACACGACGGCGCTTCTGGACCATGTTCACATATGGCTTCCTTTTTGAATGATAGAGCTTTAGTTGGCATCTGCAGATGGCACAGCGGATTGTGTTTACCGGTTTCTGGAAGTATTCCTGGGCCCATTTGGTAATATCAATGACAGAATCAAGCCAATGAGTGATGCAGTGTCGTCTGAGGGCCCGAAGACCACGGGCATCCAGTTTCTCTGATTCTTTTGATGATGTTATGCACTGTAGATGATGTGATTTGCAAAGCCTTTGCAATTTGACATTGAGGAACGTTGTTTTTAAAGTATTCTACAATCTGTTTATGCACTCTTTCACAGATTGGAGAGCCTCTGCCCATCTTTACTTCTGAGAGACTCTGCCTCTCTAAAACATCCCTTTTATAGCTAATCATGTTACAGACCTGATGTCAATTAACTTAAGTAGTTGCTAGATATTCTCCCAGCTAAATCTTTTAAAAATGTATTGCTTTTTCAGCCCTTTGTTGCCCCTGTTCCAACTTTTTTGAGACATGTGTTATGTTCTATTGTGAATAAAATATTGGCTTATGTGATTTGAAAGTATTTTAGTTTTAATTTTATTCAAATGTAAAAAGATACGTCCCAACAGTTCCAGAATTTGGGTTGTAAGTTGAAGTTGTGAACTTTTTACAGTGTAGTCAATATAGCCATTTGAACAATGTTAGACGAAAAAAAAAATAAAAAACTTATTTTTTTTCCCCCTCCTCTGCATTTCTCATTTGCTCTGGCTTGTTTCTTAACTTTTAATAAACTCTTATTGTACAATATGAATTCTGATAGCTGTGTTGTCTGTGCTTTTATCATAAAGCCTCTTAAGTATCTGACAAGCATCAAATCTACAGCTGTCTGATCGTATTAACATTTATATAAAAGTGTTGAAAACGTAAGTGTTAAATAATGAATACAGCTGTCTGAAAGACTGTGGTTATTAAAATAACAAGGACACAAAAGGGAGGTTTAAACAAACAGCACAAGCTCATGATTTTTTCTGCAGCTCATTGAGTCTAATAAATGTCACAATCAATGTACTGCAGTGTTTTACTTGACGTTTTGTTATCTTTTGTTTCCAAGAGACTTGGTTTCAGACAATGTCTCTTAAATGTTTTTCTTCAAGCAAGTTCATTACAATATTCATAACTTTTTTAGACGGAAGCCAATAGATAAGCATAGACAGTAGGGAATGTAAGGTTAATGTGGGTGAATTCACGAACACTGAATCTATGTCCCTCACTGAAGTGCACTTGACTGCTCCAAACAAATCAATATGAATCTGAACACTGTCTCATGTCTTTGACTGGCGAGACGCAGTAGATCAACAACACTACTGAATCTCATAAATAATCCGCACGAGTCATGTTTCTGCACGTCTGTCCCTTTTGGAAGCCTCAGTCTCTGCAACACATTCACAGGTCTACAAAATGAAGTCTGTGTGGACCGAACCTTGTCAAATGTTCTTTTGAGGACACATCATCCCCAGAAGTGTGCTAAATATTACAAAACCGTTCCTTGGGGATGTGCTCAAAGATAAAATGATACAACCCGATCTTATGAGAAAGATTTTATTGTTTAACTGTTTAAGTTGGCTATTTCATAAGAATTTGATTTGATTTAAAAAAAAAAAGCATGAAGTTCCACCACTAACCCCACCCCTAAACATAACTACCAGTGGGAAATAGGATTGTTTGAAAACATACAAATGAGATTGAATTTAGTTAACAATTCGTTTATACACAGAGGTGGACAGTAACGAAGTAAAGTTACTTGAGTATTGTACTTAAATACACTTTTTGAGTATCTGTACTTTACTTGAGTATTATTTTTTCTGGAAACTTGCGACTTTAACTTCACTACATTTGAAAGACAAATATCATACTTTTTACTCAACTACATTTATATCAAGGTCCCCAAGTCGAAAGTTGTTATATGTAGCAGTTTTTCCTGTGCGCGCATTTTCAGATTCACTTAATTCTTTTTTTCTTTTCTTTTTTCTGCGAAAATCCAGCCTGCGATCTGCCAGGACCTTCCTGTGTTGCCAAGTCTTACAATATTTCTAAGCCTGCAGTTTCCCGCCTAGCCTAGAATGGACATTTGGATGATTGTTTTTTTACACAAATCTGGCAACCTCGGGACCTTCCCCGCTAAACTAATGTAAACGTCTGCGCTACTGCACAGCTAAGAGCGCTCTAAAAAAAAAAAAAAAAAGCATGTATTAACTCAATAAAGACATTTGTAGTTAAACCATGTTTTTACTATAGTAACCATAACTATGGTATTTGCAGTAAAATCACAGTATCCACAAATTTACTATTTTCTCACTATAGTAACCATAATTATGCTATTTGTAGTAAAACATCAGTAACCACAAAATTCATTTTATATATATATATATATATATATATATATATATATATATATATATATATATATATATATATATATATATATATGGGTCATTCTACAGAAACGTCCACTTTTCTGTCCCTAGACTTTAAAGAAATATTACAATTGAAATACATATTAGGGTTACAATTTTTTTTATTTGAACAATTAGAGCCATCAATGTGGCATTATTTTTTTTATTAATTATGTAGAATTCCAAGTACCACAAAACTGCTCGTCCCCACAGCCATGTACAGCAGGAAAGTGCTTTATTTTGAGGTCAAAAACAGGATTTTCTACCATTTAAAATACAAAAGTCTATTCATATCTATCAAATATATGATATAAATGGCATAAAACAAAATGACAACAAAAATATTATAAAATATATAATGAAAATAGTGGTCCCTGGCGTTGTGTCACTGGTGTTACCGCTTAAAAGTCTTTTATTTTGGAATAAAAAAAAATAAAAATCACACTGATGACATCACTCGACTTCCTTCCTATTTTCTAAACATCTATGAAAAAAGGCCCATGTTTAGTCCACTGTGTCTTTTTCAGTTATGATAAATTTTCTCATTTATCTCATGATTTCATATGAAGCTTTTAGTTGATGTCACTGGTGTGACCTATTTATTGTTAGGGAAATGTAAAAAAAAAACTATAATACAAATGGATTAAACTACTTAATTTAGTGAGTATACCATGATTGACAACATGTGGCTTGATACCTTGCAGCAGACATTCTGTAAAATGCATTTTTCGTGAAAATTGTCACTGGTGTTACTGTCACTGGTGTCACCTTCCTTATGGATAACACCAGTGACGATCAGTATATCAGGCCTAATGTATGTCACTGGTGTTACTGTCACTGATGTTACTGTGCTGTTTTTGTCTGTCACATTAAATAAATAAAACATAATCTCCTTATTTCTTGCATTTTCATTATTTTTCTGTAACTCTGACTACATGTGCTGATTTTTTTTTTTAGAAATAATATTTCATAAAAACTTTTAATATTGCTAAAGAAGGTAACACCAGTGACAAAAAAATTATACATGTGGTCTTGAAATAATTGCACAAAAAGCTAAAAAAAATAAAATAAAATAATAATTAAGCTGTCATTTATATGTATTCATAAAGTCAAAAGGTAATCTAATAATGTGGTCTAAGTTTAAATTATACAGTAACGTCCACTTTTGGTATGGCAAAATGTCTTAAATGTTTTATTTTTTTTTACATTTAAACTTACACCACATTATTAGATTACCTTTTGACTTTATGAATACATATAAATGACAGCTTAATAATAATAATAATAATAATTATTATTATTATTTTAGCTTTTTGTGCAATTATTTCAAGACCACATGTATCATTTTTTTGTCACTGGTGTTATCTTACTTATTGATAATTTGTTTGCAAAAAAATATTTGTATTTATGTGCAGTGTTTTGACAATAAAATAATGTTCAGATTTATATATTTCCCTGACCAGTTTTTAGCAGCAATTTACCATGTATATGTATATATATATATATATATATATATATATATATATATACCTCCAGATAAACAGCAGTACTACTTAATTGCCGATCATATAAAAATGTTAAATATTAGCTTTTGGAATTTTCAGGGTTTGTGCTCTAAAACATTTGGATTCAAAACCACAAACACAGATTTTTTAAATAGCATCATAAATGTTGACATCCTAATTCTAACAGAAACATGGATGCAGATGTGTCCACTCAGTGTCCAGCAAATAACTCTGAAATCATAGTGCCCTCCTGGAAACTCAACTCAGTACACCGTGGTAGAGATTCTGGAGGTTTAGTCATATGGATAAAAAATGAGCTTGCCCCTTTTACATCAGCAGTACAGCAAGGCAAAAATCACATTTGGTTAAAATTGGATAAAAGCTTTGC
Organism: Onychostoma macrolepis; assembly: GCF_012432095.1. Taxonomy (NCBI): domain Eukaryota; kingdom Metazoa; phylum Chordata; class Actinopteri; order Cypriniformes; family Cyprinidae; genus Onychostoma; species Onychostoma macrolepis. The sequence continues at coordinate 29,194,246 of NC_081176.1, read as the reverse complement.
AATTGTAGATAAAGACCTTTTTATCTGTGGAATTTATATTCCTCCATCAGATTCCCCATACTACGACGACAAAGTATTTTACACTTTACAGGAAGAAATTAATCCATATCAAACTCTGGGGAAAATTTTACTATGTGGAGATCTAAATGCTCAAACTGGTTCAGAATTAGACATTTACCCCAAGATCTCTTCAGTACTCTACCTAGAAGAAATAACCAGGATAATGGAGTCAATAGGCATCGGAAAGAGGTAGCCCACCTTTGTCAAACTTTAGGTCATTATATCCTCAATGGTAGAATCAAAGGAGATTCCTGTGGACAATTCACCTATAGCTCAAATCTCGGCAACAGTGTTGTAGATTATGCCATATCAAATATAAGCCCCTGCCATTTCAGTGCACTTACCGTCAAAGCTCAGTCACCCGTGTCTGATCACAGCCAGATCAATCTTTGCATTAAAGGTGAAAACATCAAATCAAGAGAAATTCATAAAAAGCCAATTAATCTACATAAGCTCAAAACACCATATAGATGGACTCGTAATGCTGCTGAAACATATATTAAAGTATTAAAGTCTAATGAAATAGTCAATTCCATAACACTGTTTAACAATTCAGCATATGATAATAATTGGAAAGGAATAAATCTAGCAATTAAACATATTAATGACATTTTTGAAAATATAGCAAAAAAGGATAATTTAAATAAACAAAAACCTTATGAAAAGTGCTTTGACCATGACTGTAAAACAATAAGACAAGAGCTACGATTTATTTAAAATCAAACACACAAGGATCCAGTCAACTCAGAATTACGCTTAAAGCACTTCTGAAACAATACAAAACACACTGACAGAAGAAATTGGATTATTATAACAACACACTTCAGAAGATCGAAAACACAATTGATCAGGGTCAGTTCTGGAGCACTTGGAACAGACTAAACAATACAAAGTCACAAGAACTAGCCATACAAGATGGTCAAATTTGGAAATATTATTTTGAGAAGCTCTATACACGTCAAATTGACCCTCTGAAAAATCCCAACCAGTTAAAAGTCCTTGAAAAATTGAATGCTCTTGAATCATGTATCAAAAACAACCAAAATCCACTAGATTATCCAATAACCCAACAAGAACTGAAATCCCTCAAATGTAAAAAAATCCTGTGGCCCTAGATGCTTAGATGCTTAAAAACAGCTCTCCTGAACCTAAGATTGCACTACTCAAACTTTTTAATTTGATTTTGAGTTCAGCTGTTTTTCCTGAGGTCTGGAACACAGGACTCATCTCTCCTATCTTTAAAAGTGGAGACAAAACAGATCCCAATAACTACAGAGGGATATGTGTAACAAGTCATTTGCTCTATAATCGACTCTCGGATTTCATCTTTCTTAAAGCAGCACAATGTCATCAGCAAATCTCAAATTGGCTTCCTCCCTAAACATCGAACGACTGACCATATTCACACACTACACACATTAATAAATGAACATGTACACCTAAAGAAAGAGCGAAAAATATTTGCATGCTTCATAGATTTTAAGGCGGCTTTTGACTCCATTTGGCTTAATGGATTATTTTATAAAATCCTTCAAAGTGGCATAGGGGGTAAAATATATGACTTCATTAAAAACTAGTATAACCAAAATAAATGTGCAGTAAAAATTGGACAGCAAAGCACAGACTATTTTTCTCAACAGCGAGGAGTGAGACAGGGCTGCTGCTTCAGCCCGACTTTATTTAACATATATATCAATGAATTGGCAGATCTACTGGACCAATCAGACAGTCCAGGACTACAATTATTCGACACAGAAGTCAAATATTTACTGTATGCAGACAACTTGCTAATTCCATCTAAAACACCAGAAGGTCTCCAGGACAACCTTGACATTTTAACTAAATACTGCCACGATTGGAACTTAGAAGTCAACATCCGAAAAACTAAGATTATGATATTTCAGAAAAAAACCAGAAATCTAGAACATAAACATACTGTATATTTACTTTAAACAACACCACACTTCAACATGCTTTACAATATAATTATCTTGGTCTGATTTTAACTCCCACTGGAAATTTCAATTTGGCAATAGAAACATTACTTGTAATGCCATACGAACAAAATTATTCAAAATAGACATCCCCATCAGAATCTGGACAAAGATTTTCGATAGTGTCATGCTGCTTATTGCCCTGTATGGAAGCGAGATCTGGGGCCCAACGAGTAACTACAGCCATAAACATTGGCACAAACACCCTTTAGAAGCTCTGCATGTAGAGTTCTGCAGAAGCATCCTTCGTGTCCACAGAAACACACCTAATAACGCCTGCAGAGCGGAGTTAGGCCATCTCCCCCTGAATCTAATCATTAAAAAAAGAGTTTTAGAGTTCTGGATCCACTTAAACTCTAGTTCTGAAGATTCTCTTCACTGTAATGGTGTCAGATCTGACTAACCAAGCACTCAATATCACCAATCCTGAAAAACCTGGAAGAATCAAAGAAATTATGAATGAAGAGAAGGAGACATACATACAGCATTGGAAAGAACACACCAAAGACCAAAGTCGTCTCCAATGTTATCTGAAACTCAACAGAGAGTACAGTCTGGCTGACTATCTGGTCTCAGTCAGGAATATAACTCACGGACATTTACTGACGAAGTACAGAATGAGTGACCACCAGCTGGCCACAGAAAGAGGACGACATAAAAAGACGTGGTTACCTAAAGAAGAGCGAATCTGTAACAAATGTAGATCTGGATCAGTTGAGACGGAGAAACACTTTCTCCTCCACTGTGACAAATACACATCCTTAAGAGACGCACTGTACCGTAAATACAGCAGATTATTCCTGAGCTCCAGTCACTCCATGAAAATGGCAAACTAGGAATATTACTTGGTGAAGGACCTGCTTCCTCTTTGGCAGCACAACATATTTATAAATGCCACAAACTAAGAAGTAAAGAGTGAACATCTGCATTAGTAGTACCATTAATGTTTATATAAATATATATGGATGTATTTTACATGTATTTTGTTTTGTTTATTTATGGATGTATATTATATGTATTTTTGTTTTGTTTTTATTCTGCTATGTACAATGCTTTGGCAATATGTATGTCATGCCAATAAAGCAATATTAATTGAATTGAATTGAATTGAGAGAGAGAGAGATAATAACATTATATGCTTTATTTAAGAACCATTTAAAACACTTTATGTAAGCCAGTTTCCGCCATGGAATAAAATGGTAATTGTGACTTTGTCATATCTCACTCAATTTTTCTTAGAATTATGAGTTTATATCTCACAATTCTGACATAACTCACAATTCTTTTTTTTTTTTCTTTTTTCTTTTTAACGGGCAAAATGGGAGATAATATGTTTTCTCTCTTGTAGGTTTTGGGTTAGTTTGTAGTATTTATGTTCTGTTGTTCTTATCAATGGTAATTGTTCTTACATTGTAATTGTAATTATCTTTTAAAGCATCTAAGGTAAACATAGTATAAATATTTCTCCATGATAAATGTATACTGTAGGCCTAATTCCAATAATGTGTGAAATATATCTGGACCAGATGTCCCCAATAGGATAGTAAAAACACTCAAACCTACAGTTTGGGGACTAGCCAACAGCCCCCACAGGAAAAACAGGTACTAAGTAGTGTCTAAATGAAAATGTATTGCGAAAATGCAAATGCTTGTCTGAGGGTTTGGTTTAGGGAATATAACATCACTTCCCTTAGCATTATTAGCTCAATGTAAAACAATATATGTCAGTGGAACTTCCCCATCATAATAGAATAGCAAATGTGTGTGCGAGAGAGAGAGAGAGAGAGAGAGAGAGAAAGAGAGAGAGAGAGAGAGAGCGCACATTACTAGTGGGGCGGTAAAATCATGAATTGATGTTGACAGAATTCATTTCCTCTGTCAGCCACAGTCGCTGCATTCAACAGGAAAAACAATGCGAGTCTCTAGAGCTGGAACATATTCCATATTAACCCACATCAGTGAATTAATGTCGTGCGGAATACCCTTTTTTCTTTTTCTTTTTTTTTTGTCGGACCACAAGTATATGAATGAGGAGTTGATCCAAATATGGTTAAATGTTTGAGAATCCTTTCTTTCTCTATTACAGAGAATGTTGTGGTGAAAATCTTAACGTTAAACACGCATTCAACTGAGCTTTTGAACCGAGAAACTTAGTGAGACTCCATTGCAACAGCTCCCTTAATTAATCGTTGAGTTTAATGACTATATCGCGTTATGATTCGCCTCACATGCAAGAGCGTATTTTCTTTGAGGGCTGACCAGGATGAGTAACACGACATCGATCGTGCGTTGAGTCATTTGACAAATCCATATTTGATTCTGGGTGGAGAGAGAGAGAGAGAGAGAGAGAGAGAGAGAGAGAGGAGGAGACACGCGGGCTGTCTTCTTGTCTCTTGTGAGGATTTTCTCAAGACCAGAAGACGTATCACCGTCTAAGCTCGCTTTCTTTCTCTCAAATGTAATAAGCAGCACCTGCTCCGAGGGAAGGGGAAAAAGCCTGAGCGAAGTCCGCGATGGGATGATGTTACGGATATCTCACCTGACATCGATTCTCTGCAACATTTTTCTCTGACCGTTATACGCGACGCACCATTCTGAACGGAAACTTTTTTGCCGCCTTATTTTTTTTTAAACAGAAAATCCGTTAAAACTCAGTCGCGATGGTTTTACAGTGGCGTTATACCATCAGCGTGGATCGGACGCGTTTTAGTCGAATATCGCTGCACTTTAATGCGTTTTGCGTGTGTTTGATTTAAGGACAAATCATAGAAAGGTACTGTACGTATTTCACTTTGTTCTTCTGTCTGTTTTCTTTATTTAAAGAAATGATGCAGAATATCTAAGCAACAAGCGGCGCCATACGATGCGCACTTTCCCAAGGAATAACGCATCCTTATTGCGCGGTGTTTTTGGAGAAAACCTTAACGTATTCCCACATCAACCTTACTTTGAAAGGGTCTATGGCCGTTATTGAGATCGAATCTGTTTTTGTTTACCTATAAATACTGCGAAAAGTGCCTTTTTCGACAAGGAGACATGGCTTGCTTTCCATGGCGGGTATTTTGGATAATTCAAGCGCTTGTGGATGTGACACTTTCGCAGGAAATCTACGCTCCTCATTCTATCAGAATCGAGGGGGATTTGACCCTGGGTGGCCTTTTCCCGGTCCATGCCCGCGGGGTCTCCGGGGAACCGTGTGGAGATATCAAGAAGGAGAACGGGATACACCGGCTGGAGGCGATGCTTTATGCATTGGACCAAATCAACAGTGACGACGAGCTTTTGCCCAACATCACTTTAGGCGCTCGGGTTTTAGACACATGTTCGCGAGACACGTACGCGTTGGAGCAGTCGCTTACTTTTGTGCAGGCTCTCATTCAGAAAGACACGTCGGATGTGAGGTGTACGAACGGAGAGCCCCCGGTGTTCGTTAAACCTGAAAAGGTGGTCGGAGTCATCGGGGCTTCGGCGAGTTCAGTGTCCATCATGGTCGCAAATATACTGCGACTGTTCCAGGTGAGTCTGAGCCCAAGTGCCCAGCAGTAGCCTATCACATGTGCCGGAATGAGTCCTTGCGTCACGGTTTCATGTCGTTTCACATGATTACATGACAGCTGATTTATGTGAACGCAAAATGCCTCAAAACACCACATAAAACAACACCGCGTAATGACGGTTGTTTATGTATTGGGAATCATATGTTTCTGCAATCAGTAGTATAACCTAATAAACAGGTTGTTAGTCATAATCAATGAATCGATCAAGCATCGACTCCTCACACCTGCAGAGTGGCTTTTCAACAGGGTTCATTTCTTTGTCTCTTATCTATTTTCAATTTCAAAGTTCTTTGTTGATATGATTGCTTGATGCATCTGTTCTCTTCTCTTCTCTTTTATAATATTAAATGATAGTACATGTGAGTAAATAAAAAAAAAAATATATATAAATACCAACTTTCCGTAATAATAATATCATACATTTGTTTTCCCCTATTAATTCCATGAATGCCATATAATAGTAAAAACAATCAAAATAAAATTACAAAAAAAAAAAAATACAATATTATAATTTTTCTCTCTATTTATCTGTGTTCTTCCCTCCTGCTGTTGCTCCAAACAGGTTTGATGTTAAAATGTTACAATGAAGTGGATAGGCTTGCTCATTCAAATGAATTTGTGAATTAAGATTCAGCTTTCTAGAGACAGATTACACTGCTAGGTATTGCGTTGGGTTATCCACCTAGCTAGTTCATGTCTGCATTGCAATAAATAGTTAATTTTGTTATCTCTGTTCCCACAACACTGGGAAATTACAGTCAGATTATCTCCAAAGCATGTGTTTTGGCAGATACAACGTGAGCTACATTGAGACAATGTGTAAAAAAATCTGAAAACAAATGATTTGGAATGTACAATACGCCACACATGAGAATATGCACAAACCCTAGTATAATTAATCAGAATCAATCCTTGTAAGGCGTAAATTAACTAGTTGCAGTAACCAAAAACGTAAATGCATCCGAATATGGCATATGAAGAGATAATTGTATCCCGCCCCTTGGTTCTGAAGTGTGTGATTACTGATACAGCAATTAAAATAGTAACAGTCTATACAGTTGCCTGTAATGATGTGAGAGGATTATTCAGCCTTATCTATGTTCTGCATCAGAGATAAACACGGCTAATGACATCCCACCGGTCTACTAGGATGATTCAAACCTCATTCTTCTCCAGATTTTTTTTTGCTCTGTTTACCAAGGTTCACTTTTGTTCTTACACGCAAGCGGACAGGTAGTTTAAGAGCTGTAAACTCAAATTCGTTCAAATTCAGTACAAGCTCTGTTTGTGGCATGTCAATTACCACAGATGATCATTTTGATAATCTTGGTTACTGTAAGACACTTACAATGGAAGTAAATGGGTCAAAAGATTTTACATCCTGTTATGACTAAAGCCAATAAACCCTTAAAATATTTGCAGTTAAAACATGAAAATGGCCCATATAATCTTAGCATTAGTACTAAACAGATTTGGCTTGACGTCCGCAATGGAAGGCTCAAAGAGACTATTCTACTCTATAGCCCCCCTATAGACAGAAGGATAAATTAAATAAATATGCTTAAAGGAGGAGATAGGGAGGTGGAGGGATGCCGAAAGAGCTAACGACGGAAGTGGTAAGAGGCTCTCTTTTATACTTGGATATTGATTGGAAGATTAGATGGCGTACTCTTCCCAGAATTGCGTTAATAACTTCACTTAATCTAACGTAATTCAAGAATTAACTAAAAATGAAACCATAAAGAATAGTAGTCCCACTACTACATAAAAAATGGTGTAGAAACAGCTTTCACTCAGAAATTGCTAGCACATTTTATGAACTACAATGAAATGGCAAGTAAAAATTAGAATTAATCATGATATTTTGAAGTGGAAAGACTGAAATAGTGTATTCTTATAAAATGTATGGCAATGTTTTATTTACAACTTTGAAAAAAAAAAAAAAAAAACTTTTACAGTGTAAAATACGATTTTTTAAACATTAATACAAGAAACAAGTGCCTTTTCCAGTTGACTTCCATTGTTGCAACCAAATATGTTATAACTTTTTTTTTTTTTTGTAATTCTTTAGTAAGCATTTGCATTACAAATTCTGCCAAAATATTCCCCAATCAATTCCTGCTCAAATTGTACATTGGTGTCAGATGTCTTGACACAAATCTGTTTACCAGCAATATTTATTTATTTTGTATGCATGATCTTATGCATGATCTTTAAAGTATTTAAAGGCCTAAACTGTTTAATGAAATGGAAAATTGTGACATTATTCACGTCAACCATCTGTTGAACACTTTATTGTGAGTTTACATTAAATATTCACAACCATATTCAGTTTTGACAAAAAAACTGCTCTGTGCACTACAATATGTAGACATAGATTAAATAGTTGCTCATGTGTTGTTGAATTAATCATTTTACAGTAACAGACATGAGCTGCAAGCACTCGCATGTGAAACTGCAATATTTATGTCACTTTTCTCCAGCTACCTACTGCACAGCTAATGGCTAGAGCAGTAGTTTCAGCAGACCTCACAGATCTCTTCTAAGAGCTTGACTTTTTGCCCTACATGGACTATTAAGAAAATATTTACGAAAATACACCCATACACATGGGATGTAAGGCTAGCTGGCCTGTGTCACAGACCCTCGGTCGTGAGCATTAAGAAACACATTTAAAGCCCATGTTGTGGCCCGCTAGCCACCTGCATCCTTTCACAAAACTGTTTGCTTATTTCCCTATGGCCTCACACTTGCTCTGAGTCTCTGACTGTTTTTATATGCTCCAGGGCTGGGATTTCACAAAGCATCCCCGACGGCCACAAGCTCTTTCCGAACGCGATGAGAGCTGCGGTGATGAGAGTTGATGTGGGGATGGCGATGGCGATGCTCTCTGACACAATTCATGAGGCATACAAGCGGTTTTTACATTCTCCACCTCAACACATTTTGACTCAAAATGCTTGTGACACTACAGGCCCCAAATTTCATTTGGTTGTGGCGGAGCTCGTGATATGTCATTACTTTAGCATCTTACTATTTGTTTTTTAACAGGAAAGTGAGGGGAAGTAGGAAGCAGGGCATGGCTTGCAGTTGTACCTCAAGTCAAAGGTCTCTGGGTTTGAAGTCAATGTAACATTATTGACACTATTTAATTTTCATAATAAACATTACTTGTCTTATTGTGTGAGAGCCTGGCACACCTCAGAGTAAAAAAACAAACAAACAAACAAACAAACAAAAAAACCTTGTGAGATAATATAACTGCATAATGGCATCTTCAGACTTTGAATATGAAGCATCTTATGTCAAATTATAAAATAAAAAGTTCCACTCAGAGATTTAAACTTACATTGTAAGATGCACTGTAAAAAATAAGTTGACTTAATTAACTAGTTTCCTCAATTATTTTAAGTTAAGTAAATAATTTAAAAATAACAAACAAAAAAATCAAGTTAAGTGAATTGTCCAGTTCACTTTAACCTTTTTTTTTTTTTTTAATTATTATTATTTACTTAATAATTTTAAGGCAACGGGTTTGCTAATTTTTTTTTAAGTTAAGTCAACTTATCACTTTTTACAGTGTATGAAGTTGAATTATGAGATAAAAAGTCAGATTTACAAGAAACAAAACTGCAATTGTGAGATAGTCACATTGTTAGGTGTAAAGTGTTATTGTGAGATATAAAGTCAAAAATTGTGCAATGGCATCTTTTAACTGAACGTGGCATCTTAGCATCAAATTTTGAGATAAAAAAATCCTCTAAAGCATCTTTTACTCAAATTACAATACAAGTTAAATTGTGAGATATAAAGGCAAGAAATCAAACTGCAATTGCGAGAAACTGTCGTTGTTAGACATAAAATTACATTGTGAGATGTAATGTCACAATATAGCAAGGTAATAAATGTAATAAAAAGTTGCAGTGGCTAGATATGAAGTCAGAAAAGTCACATTTTGAGATTTAAACTTACATTGTAAGATGCAAAGTGATAATAGAACAATTGTGAGAGACTGACATTGTTAGATATAAAGTCATATTGTGACAGTTATTAGAAAAATTTGCAATTGAAATAGTCATCTACAAAGTAGCAATTTAAGATTTAAACTGAGGGTATGTTTACACGACAATGATGTACTAAAAACATACATTTTTATTCTTTGCATTTTTGAAAAGTTTTGCATACAGACGACAATGTTGTCAAAATGATCCCCGTTCACACAGATTCATGTAAACGGCTACAAATATTGTATTATTTATGCCAGGCCAGTAGTTGGCAACATCAGTGTTTTGCCATTAAAATGGGATGCTTCTCGTCATAATGATTGTCCATAGTCTGTGACTATTGATTTCTGACGTGTCACTGGTTCTCTGGCCCAGAAGGTTTGCTGCCTTGAGCTCTAGTAAATACAGTATATGTTTGCTATCACTCACTCATAGGCCACCAACATGAAAGTGACAACAGCCACAGTGACAGAAGTCTAAAAATATCAGAGCTGTGGGACTCATTTCTCACAGAAGCCATAACCTACAAACCCAGGAATTCTTCAGCACAGATTTTTTTATCCAGTCAGTGAGAAGCAGGCATTAAAATTCTATGTTCTTCCTAGCATTATTGTTATTGTTAGTGGTTGACAGTGGGTAACACCATCCATTATAACTTGGTGGCAATGTAAATACCTTGTACATCCATATGGTAGTCAAATAGTAACATTTGATGCCATCAAGGTATTTCCACAGTAACAAAAAGCTTGATATTTTTCCACAAAAGGAGCTTTTATTGCTTTAGATCATCAACAGATACCAACACAAAGATTAACTTACCAACTTTAAGAAGAGTATAGAGTATTTGGGGGTTAGGCCACCCACCAATCTTGTTGGAACAACAGTGGCAGAGGAGGCAGGGCCTGGCATGGCGGTGTGCACTGATGGAAGATTCGTCCCACCTGGAGGTCATTCTGCTCTGATAACCTCTTCACTCTCCTCTTTTTATCAACTGTCTCCATCCTTTGGCTTCCGATTGGCTACTCCTCCCTTCGGGGGTTGGCTTCTTTTCAGCGTGAGAAATCCCAGCCTATTTATCAATATTGGCTGTGTTTGTACGCCTGAGACTGCCAGAAACCTGACTGCAGCCTTGCCAAATTGCAACTTTTTGTTATGTAATATTAAATTTGGTCTACTGGAGAATTTACTTCAAAGGGGTCATTCAATAATTCAGGAAAATGAGTTTGATAAATGATACTGGTAGTTAATATTACGTTGGCTGAAGTTAGAAAGCGTTACCTGGAAATGCGTTTCCAAACGATTTTTTATTATCAATTGGGCTCATTTTGGAAATAAGAATAATGGATTTGATCATACATATAATTATAAAAACATGGAGTATTAAAAAAATAAAAATAACAAAAACAATAATAATTGTGATAATAAACAAGCTAAAGCCCTCTTCACACCAAGAACGATAGCTATAAATATAACTATAAAAGGTAATTCTATTAGCGTCCACAGCAGCAAACGATATCGTCTGTTTATTCTAAGCGCACACTCGTCTGCTGCTTTAAATTCTCGATCTCGTTATAGCAGGATGCATTCTGATTGGATGTCAAGGTTTTAGAGTTCATCAGCTGTTCTGATAGGGATTCCAACAATATCGTTTCTCTGTGCCTTTATCGTTATAGTTGTTGTGTGGACTCTGCTATTCTTTAATATTGAGAATGATTTTTAGAACTATATCTTTATAGTTATCGTCCTTGGTGTGAACGGGGCTTAAAACTAAAACTGCGAAACAATAACATAAGCCATAACGATAAAATAAAGCACAAAACAAAACACAGAATGAAGCGTAGCGAAGCAAAACAAAAACAGGACAAAACAAATTGATAAAACAAAAACGGACAAAAAGTGAAAACAATACAAAATAAATTGAATAAATAAACAAACAAACAAACAATAATAAAATCTTCTAGGTTAGTGTTTTTTCTCTCTCCGTCTATTCTACAAATTACTAAAAATGATTAAATTATAAAATAAAAACAAAAGGAGTAAATCAGTTTTCTTTTCTTTTTTTTTTTTAACTGGATTTTTATAAATCTTTATGACTCACTTTCTACTGAGAAATACGTATAATGGTCACTAAAGATTATCTTGTTTTCCTCTAAAGCTGATTTGAATTTATTTTGGATCATTAGATCCATGGTGCCTTGGAAGCAGGTCTGACACCAGGAGGTATCTTCATACACAAACAAGTACCGATTCCATTCATGTTGGAAAACCGTGACGTCATTCATTTCGTCAACACGTCCCATGAGGCAGGTGTATTTAAATGCGGCATCTCATCAGCCATTCCGCTAATCTTAATTCCAAACTTCATAATCACATTAGTTTGCTATATTGCCAGTTGAGGATGAGCTTTACGTTACTCCCAGTGCTGTCTCTTATCTCCTCTTCAATGCCTGTCTGTGAAGTTGCTCAGCATGAAGCCTGGAAAAATCCTCGGTTGATGTCATAAAGCACGTCTGCCATTGGCTCGTCTCGGAGCTCGTTAAATGAGAGAGTCCCGCTGGGCGAGCTGCCATAAATCATTATGAGCACAGATCTTTTTTTCTCATTTAGGAAGCGTCAATGATATACATACTAGTAATTAATGAAATAATTTCTTCTCTCCAATCAATAGATACTTCAGCTCCCTGCAGACTTCGTTGACATTTATCACATCGAGTGCGACTGATTAATTTGTATTGCCATTACCTCAACATGAGAAGGAATAATTTGTTGGAATGATCTTTCACTCTCACATCAGAAGACTATAGAATGCTAACCAAAAGTACTCGAGTGATGGTTATTTAGTGGAGATCACTTCAGATTGTCGCAGGCAGGTTAGCTGTTGGTAATAAATTGTTCTTTGCTTCACTGTGAGGTTACTGTCGATTTTCAAGTGTGACATTAATGTAGGGAGTTTGCGCTCTGAGTGTGACATTGAAATCTTTTAGTATGTGTGAAGTGAGGATGTAGTGCTCTCACTAGTGTGAGTGGATTTTCAGACTTGCATTATTGTAGGAAAAAAAAAAATCTACATTTCATTTATAGACTTTATTTACAACTGTGTTTGAAAATGAATGGTCTGATGTTCAATCAAAGTTAAATAGGGCCTAAAAATTAAACAGTTTACATGACATAACAGTTTACATTTCTTAAAAAAACATTTGACACAATGTGACACAATTAACCTTTTACATGTTCAAGTGTTCAAGCAAGAGTAACTGTAGTCCCTGTGATGTCCTAAAGAGCTAAAGAACAAGATCATTCTTTATTACCTCAAGTGAAGATATGTAGTCCACAAATCCATTGCTAATTTGTCCAGTTTTGAAATTAATTTAAATGGAAAGCTGATTTGTTTAGGGTTTTTTTGTTTTGTTTTATCCTTTGTTTTGTTATGGCTTATTTTGTTTTGTATTGCTTTGGCATCTTTGTTTTATTTTATCCATTTGTTATGGCTTATTTTGTTTTGCTTTTTTATTTTGGCCTCTTTTTTATTTTATCTATTTGTTATGGCTTATTTTGTTTTGCATGTTTTGACTTATTTTGTATTGGCCTGTTTTTGTTTTGTTTTAATTTGCTTTGCCCTGTTTTTGTTTTATCCATTTTTTTTTTTTTTTTTTTTTAATCAGCTTGTTTTGGCTATTTTTGTTTTATCCTTATTCAAATCATATTTTTTTATTTTTTTTTTTTTTTATCAGTTTGTTTTGGCTTGTTTTTGTTTCATTTTATCCATTTATTTTGGATGATTTTTTTTTTTTGGCCTTTTTTGTTCCACAAAGAGATACAGCCGAAAGGAAAGTTTGTCAATACACTTTGTCAATAAATCTGTTTTATAGCACACAAAGCTATTGTGTGCTGTATTCCATTTCTTACTGAATTCATACAAGTCTTACCGACTCCTCTTCTGGTGCTATATGTGTCCTGGTTACAATATGCTTGTGATGGAACAGAGGATCTTATGTTGTTTTCTGCTGAAGTCATACAGGTTTGAATTGGGTGAGCAATTGGTTCAGTCAGTCTTTTTAGTAATATATAGTTGTGTAGCCCCAACAGGGCCTTCATGTTCTAGCAAACAAGAATAGCAGATCTCACAGCCTTATTTCATAGAGCGCATGAGGGATTTGCTGTAGTAGAGACCTCCAAAACTTCAACTAACCATGTCTTTTCTCCTGTAAGTTCAGTTTGGATCAAAACATGTAGCAAAAACATTTCCAAGATGAAGGTTTCAAGACAGGCATAGGTGCAAAGCGGACAGAGACCGTGTTTGGCTGTTACTGTGCTGTACACTTTTATGATTTCAACATTCTACAGCCTTAAAAATAAAAGTTCTTTATTGCCATCCATGGAGAACCTTTAACATCCACACATAACCATTCCATTCCACAAAAGGTTCTTTATAGGGGAAAAAGCTATGAAAAATTGTTCTTTTAAGATCGATTCACTAAAGGGTTCTTTGAGGAACCAAAAATGGTTCTTATATGACATTGCTACAAAAATAATTTATTTTTAAGAGCGTATGATTTATCCCATTCAAAATGATTATTTAGATGATGATACTAATTACAGAAGAAGAACATACGGAACTTGAGTGAAACCAAGCTGATCACTCGAGGGACTTTCTTGGATCAGCAAGTTTCATTTGACTTGCACACAACCTTGTCAGCTAGTGGAAGTAGGTGTCTTTGAGAGTTACCCGTCTGTGCAGCGTCAAAGATTCACTTCAAGGCATGCTTGGGGGAAACGTCTTGCATGGTTTCCCATAAGCTGTTTGCTGCCAATGTCTACTGCCTAGAAACGATGAGAAAATATCTCTAACATACTCATTTTGTTTAAATGTAACAGCTTAGTTGGCTTTTACAACGTAGTGCATTCCTATGATTTGATTTACGTTAATTCACTATCATTTTTCTCTCAGAAATGTACATTTAATGTTGACCACTGGAGCATTTCTAAACCTTTGTGATGAGTTAAACCACTTTACTGTAAACATAACACCGTACCTGCTGCTCCTTTTCTTCTAGTAAAGGAAACCTCGACTCTCTGACAGATGAGCTGAAGTTTAATTACGGTGCAGGATGATCCGTTTTGGCAGAAGGGATGTGAGGGTTGGCTGCAGCTTTAAGAGGGTTCTAATTATGTCCCACATTCAGATCAAACGGTAATTAATTTAGCCCTGTCAAAACCGAAAAGACAATTATAAACAAATGGATTACCCGTCACAAAGACAGCTATGCACAGAATAGCTAAAACATCTCAACTTTCTCACAGGAGAAGAAGCGTCGAGCCAAGGTTTTGAGAATTAGATATTTCATTCAGACGGTCCACAGACAGCATATCTCACCTCATGAAGATTTAATTATTTGTTTACCTTCACTATTGAAACCATACTGAGCGCGTACTCTGATAAATAACATCTTTATTTACACACTAAATATTTAAAGTCATTCATTTAATATGCATGCAAACTGTTCCCCTTGATATATATTTTTTGAAATCAAACCACAAAAGGTACTGTTATACCCAGTCTCAATCCAAAGTAGCATGTAGCTACTTTAAATGCAGATTGTTTGGGGGCTCGTCCGGGATTTGAACTCGCATATAACATGCTATATGCCTTCAATGACAGTTAAATGTCTCAGTGTTGCTACTATAAATTAGACTAAAATGGTATCTTGTTTATTGGCATCGTCTGACAAATTCATCGGTTGTCGTCACTGAGGCTTCAGTTGGACTGGATTTGCACGGTGAGACTGATGTTATACGACTTGATGGTGCCTCGCTTCTCCTAACATTATATTAAATAATTACCCAATGTCCTCTTTTATCTTTGAAACATTGTAAATAGGACAGCTTGCCATCTTATGCATTTATTTTTGCATCTACCGTCAATAAAATACCAGATATGTCATTTCCTTTGAAGGAAAATAGAATGAAGCGAGCATTTTGCTTTACTGAATAATCAGCTTATGGTTTGAGAAGCTCTTTGTGGCAATTTATATTCAACCCCAGTCAAATCTTTAAGGTTAACAACAGACTTGAGCTAAGGACTAATTCAGCTTTACAGCCCCACAGGAAATATGGTGAAAAGTTTTCAGCTGGCACCATTCAAAGCAGGATGTTTAACTGGGCTTAAAGGGGATAATTTGATTTACATTCTTTAATTCTAACAGAGTGTAACATATTTCCTTTTGTATTATTGGATTTTTCAGAGTGCTCTTGGGTCTACTGTTCCGGAAGTACTGAGATTTATTTTTAAATTCTCATTGATCTTATTAACTCTTCAAGATAATGATATAGGTTCAGTATTTCATACTGTACACTTAGAACCCACTTAAATTGTTAATGGAATCTATTATATGGAAAAGTTTGGTGGAAGTTTTTACATATATTGGTAGTGATGGATACACTTTTTTTCGATAGTCCAATTTAGACATTATTTTAACTATATGCAACTTTGCAACTACATGTCAACTAACTCTCATTAGAGTATTAGTATACTGTTAGGTTAGACAGTAGAATGTGTGTTGGGGACCATCAAAATAAAGTCATAGCAGATATTAAGCAGAAAGTCTACCAATACTCATATGACTGCTAGTTACCATGTAGTTGCAAAGTTACTTATAGTCAGCACAATTTCCAAATTGGACTATCAAAATAAAGTGTTACCGTACTAATTTGTATGACCTGAATGAAATTGACCTCTCGATAACGAAAATATAGAGAATAGCAGAAATCTGAAACCTTTTTTTTTTTTTTGCAGAGCTACCAACTGCTGACATGAGGCTGTGGCAATATGTGTGAAATCTGTCTTGTCTTATATACCTGACTGACAGCTAGAGAAAAAAATAGATTTCAGAGCTAAAAAGACAGTGAAGGAAAATATGAGTGGGACCGAAAAACTCCTCATTTGTTTGTCACTCTTAATGTTATGCCGTAGAAGGTGCAACATTAGATCCATTTGAGAATTGCTAGAGGAATGTTTTCTTGATATTCTGCAAAGTGGAGCAGAAAACAGACTTAAGTTATGTTTAAAAACTTAGGCACAACCTAACTGAAATTAACTCTTATAAGTGATCAGTTCGGGTTCACACTACACAGAAATCAACTCTTTGTGCCCTTACAAATTACAAATAGTGTTTGTCACATGAAGCTGACAAAGTAGTTGGCTTTTAGTAGAACTTGGTGTTTGCTTGTTGCTAAGCTAACAATATGATACTCTGATAAGCATATACTATACACACAATGTAAATACTTTATATTCCATAATTATCATATAGTGTAAATGTGTAATAAAATAATCACCTCAATTTATAACTGATCATTATCCACCATCTTAAACTCATTTTTGTCATGTTGCAATGCATTACGGGATTGATTTACCCTCAATGCATACATGCTTCACAGAAAATCGGATAATATCCTGGCAGAAAATTAACTGTACTTTTTTCCATTAGGTTCACAGACATTTCTTTCAAACCTAGAACACAATACAATTCATAATTGAAAATATGGATAAAATCAATACAGCAAATTATTGTGCATTACACAGTACGTTGAGGCATATTTCCTTTTCTTAGAGTACATAACCTCAGAATTTGGCCAAAATGATCTTTTGGAAGAAACTTTAAATGGGAAGTGTTCCTGTGATGCCTGAAATGCTGCCTACATTGGAAGAGTACTAGTATTTTTTTTTTAAACCAGATATTATTGTGCCCAAACAAAGAACATTTGTAAAAAGGCAAAAACTACTTCATTTTCGCCAGTATGTGTTTAAAACTCCCCGTTCCCTGTTGAAAATAGGCTTGAAAATGTTTTGAAAAAAAAAAAATGTTTCGTGACCTGTGGAAGAACTATACTTAAAACTTCAATTTTCTTCTAAAAGTCGCAGTCTGAGAAGCCTACAGTTAGGCTTCCAGTGAATTGGAATAATAGGTATGGCAGTTTCAGGTCACTTGCTAAATAACAGTCTCCCACTTTTCCCTCCGCAACCGCTGCGACTATCCATCCCACCCATCTTCCATCCATATCCACAAACTATTACTCAGCCTAGAACCTAATCTGCAGCAGCACCTTGTCTGAAACAATCGACATTATCGTTTGTTCCTCACCGTTGGCTCGGTAGGTTGGTGTTATACAGTCTCTAGCATAGCCCAGGGTGGCAGTTTTGCTGGCGAAGAGTGAACGGTACTCTTGTCTGACATATATGTCCAAAGGCGAAGAAGCCAAGTGGAAAGTTGGGATGTGAGAGTCCGAGGCTAGTACCAGCAGACAAGAGCAGCACTCTAGGTGTTCTTGGATTTGGGTTGTCCAGTAGAAATGTGTAATCTGAATGGGCACCTTGCGTTGGCAGTGTAGCAGAGTTCTGGAGAACATTGTGGTCAGTCCACACAGACCCTCGAGGGTCAACATAGCATGTCTCTTGCATTTTACTTGGAATTTTTTACAGCATATTGTGACGCTCACTCCAACCAACCTTAGAGGAGAGATTTTGAAGGCAATTAATTAACCTAAAAAACATGCCAATACAAGAAAATGTGCCATGAAGTCAATATGAAACAGCCTTACCAAAATATTTGCTGCAAAAAAGGTACAAAAGCTGTCACTGTGGCAGTACTCTTTTAAAAAGTACGTCTTCGTGCCTTATTTATTGTACTTTAGTATGTTAATTAGTATATTAGTACTTTAAATCTAGCTAAATATTAGCACTGAAAGTAGCTAAATGGTACATATTAGTACCTTTTGAAAGGGTATTGCCTTAGTGTCAGCTTTTTAACCTTTTCTTTCTGACTGTAACTGGAAATTTCCAGGTAAAAAGGACAAAAATAGCACTATTTTCCACAAAAATTAATTAAATTTGGGTTTAACCATGTTTAATTGATTGGAAGGTCAATGTTTGGGTTATTAGCTTTAGCGTAGATGTCATATCTACAGGTACACTTTTCTGTTCCTCCACTGATGGCCATTCAAAAGTTAGATTTTTTTTTTTTTTGGTCTGTATTTTAAATATTTTAAAAGTTAATTAGGTTCAAGTAGATGTTTCATTAGCAATTTTATATATATATATATTTAATCTGTTTACTGTGATGACAATGTTAACATGTAACACTATTCAGATATTATAGACCCGGGTGACTTCACCTAAAAATACTAAAGTTGTTTCAGAGGTGGTGTAATGTGTTTGTTATAATGAGCACTGGGATATGTTTAAAAGGATAATTAGTATTATTTTTAAACTTCATGCTGAATTTAAATATGTTATACCGTTTTGTCATGTTACACTGACTCATTTGTACAGGGCTTGTCTGCATTATTTAAGCTAGACTGGTTCAAATAGCCTCTTGTCAGTTGTTGTAACCATTAAGACTTGACGCTAGCGGCTGAAATTAAGACCTCATGGATTCAGTAACCCATGTTAAAATGGGTTACTTTTAAATACTATTAAAATTGAATTTTATTAGTGTCTGTAGTAGCTTATTAGCATCTGTTGCTAATACACCAGGTTCCTTGCTCATGGGTTGCGTATATCTACGTCAAACTTTCAAAGTCCTGTTGATCGACAAACTCAATCCTCTTGAACACTGCAGCTCTGGCGGTGTAAGGGGCTAAGTGGCAAGTGATTTTCCCCAAGTGCTGTTTGCCTATATGAATACAACAGTTGACCGAGCTGCCACTTAGCATTAGCCCTCTCGACCTGTGCTTGAGAAATGAAGCCTCATAAGAAGAGGCTGCCATTTCCTCTCCTCGGCGTTTGCTGAGAGAACTGTTCTGGCCGCTCATCTTAACCCGGACTGATCGGGATGCTTGATCGGGCGTGTGATTGGTTGAGGTCTTGGGGAGTTCGTCAGGGGCTAATGATGAGGGTTCATGAAATCATCTACATTATGTCAGGGCATATCGAGAGCGGCAGGCAGAGTCTAATGACCAGCGGTCCAGATGGGAACTGCAGTGATGGGAATCACTCGCTCAATTTGGAGCAAATTCTGGAGAGTGCTGAATCATAGATTATGTACAGCTACATGAACAG
Source organism: Onychostoma macrolepis (assembly GCF_012432095.1). NCBI lineage: Eukaryota > Metazoa > Chordata > Actinopteri > Cypriniformes > Cyprinidae > Onychostoma > Onychostoma macrolepis. The sequence goes on along the minus strand of NC_081176.1, from coordinate 29,174,574 downwards.
CCAGTGAAGCCTTTGCATTTTGGAGGAAATCTGGCTGAGATTGGAAGTCATTCTTCACTAAGAATGAATTGTTTTAGCGCCTGATTCACAAACACGACTACAACAGACGCAACCCATGACGTGTCGCGCTGCAACAGCTTGAGTCCGTCCACACTGAAAATGTTGAACGTGTTGACTTCAGAAACAGTAAAATCACTGAATAACTACAGTATGTATCCAACTTTGTCAATGGAAATCAATTAGAGGGAATGAGTTAATACAGCATAGCCACGATTTTCTAAAATATGGGAAAAAAATAATTACCACAAAGCCACAATTTACTAAAAGAAGGGAACAAATTAGTACAACATGGCCATGATTTAGTACAACAAGGGAACAATTAAAACAATGTGGCCATGATTTACGTAAATAATGGAACAAATCAGTACAATTCACTAAAAACGATTTACTAAAACGAGGGAAGAAATTAGTACAATGTGGCCACAATTTACTAAATCTAGTGAACACATTAGTACAACATGGCCATGATTTACAATTAGGGAACAATTAAAACAACGTGACGTGGCTACAGATTAGTTAAACATGGCTACAATAACGAAGGAATGAATTAATACAATGTGGACATGATTTACGTTAATGAGGGAACGCATTAGTACAACATTGCTACGATTTACTAAACAAGGGAACACATTAGTAAAAAAAGTGGCCACTATTTACCAAAACTAGGGAACAAATTAGTACAATGTAGCCACTATTTACAGCAGTAAGGTAATAAATTAGTACAACATGGCCACGATTTACTAAAAAGTGGTAACAAATTAGTACAAAGTGGCCACAATATTCTAACACAAGCAGGAACACAAGTTGTACTCATTTGTGCCCACTATAACAAGGGAACAAATTCTGGCCACGATAACTATATGTCTGCATGTCATGTGTGAGGCTCCACTCCAATATCACACAGGCAATATTTCTAAGTAAATTCATTTTATTTCAGCTAGATGTGGATAATAAAGTGGCTGGAGTAGCTCTGTAGCAACTGAAGATTCTAAAGAATTTCTACTTTTATGTTCCACTGAGAAAAATGGCACACGGAATTCGGAACAACATGAGGTTCAGTAAATAATGACAGATTTTTTGTTTTTTTTTCGGATGAACTATTCCTTTTAAAATCAATAATGCAATATGTTTGATGAAAAATACAATCTTCTCTCTTAATGAGACTACTCAGCGGAGTGAGGCATAAATTTCTCATTTTCCAAAAGTGAAATATTGACAACCCAGTTCTGTGCTCAGGCATTTCAGCTGTGCTGTAAATCTGGTGCCCGAGACTGAGGGTAATTGTGCTAGAACATGTTACCATGGTAATATTGTACCTAGGGAAGTGGAGGACTCTGTGCAATGATTTGAAGTTGTGACAACATGGCACAGTTAATCGCAGTCAATGAGGGACATTATTTCTTTCAGATGTAAAGTGGATTTCAAACGCACACCTGGGTTTTCATTTTACTGTGGTGGTGTTATTGTTGTAAAACACCATGTTGGTTCATATTTGGGTGATTGCTTTTGACAATCCAGTTGTGGCGACTAAAAATGGTTGCTTTTATGCTAATGCTTTTTTTAAATTTATTTATTTTACTTTTTTTAAATCAGTAAGGGGTCCATAAATTCTAGACACCACACAGCCATGTGTTTTGCATTTGCAATGCATTTTGCGAAGTATTAACCCTTGTGCCATACTGAAAATACTTTCATTAATTTGGTGTTCCCTGCAATAAATTCTTTTTGCTTGTAAATCTCTTGTTATGCTATATTATCACCAAATCTTGGATTCAATCTTTGTGTCAACTTATATTCTTTTAATTAGCACAGGTTTTGTATTTATTTTTGGAAGTGATAGGTCGTAGACCTCATTGATTTGGTCTCATGTCCATCAGTTTTTGAGTACAAAAAACAACAACATTATTTGTGGGTAATTTTGGCTCAGAAAATGAGGTGCGTAAACTTGATGAGGCCTATGATCAATCAGTTCCCGAAAAAATTTTAAATAAATGAAAACAGTCATAATCTAATGCTTGGTAATAATATATATCGTAAAAATAAATTTAGACGCAATTTGTGGTAGGCTGTTCATTTTTGCCTGGGAATACCACAAGAGTAACAATGTGTGAAAAATCCCCAAAAAGTGCAAAAATTATGTTTGTTTGTTTTGTAGTTTTACCAGGTATGAGTAAGTTTAAGTCAAATGCCAAAACATTAACTAGCATTTTCGGGAAAAATACAATTCTCTTTGGGTCAAAATGACCAGAACACAACATGAGAATGAAGTATTTCTGCTTTTAAATATCCATCAATGCAAAATGTATTCAAACTTATTTTTATTTATAGCTTAGTCATTTGCAGGTGATCTTTTCTTCATAGCTAATAATATATAACATTTATTTTATAAATTATAATTATTTATTTATTTATTTATATTTCCGAATCTGCTTTGGGAAGGATGTTGAACTGACCGACATGAACCTCTCCTACTTCCTGGTCGTGTTTTTGGAAGGCTTGTCACGCTTGGTTTACCTACAGGAAATGCATTACACGTCTCTTCTGTGTTTGTCCTGTCTATGTCCTTCACCTTCTTACTCAATTCTGTCTGGCACTTGTTTATACATACTGACTTCTTGATGTGTCACCATCCTTGTTCTGTAACATTCTGAAAGTTTCTCATTCGTTTGCTTGCCACTTCTCCCTTTTGCCCCTGAGGGGGGCGTTCAGAGTGTGTATTGATGCACGGGTGCTACAGAGGGCAACACGTTTCTTGTCTGTTCTTCGTCACGGGCCTTTGAGGAACCTGTTGTGCCTGAGGTGGCAAAACACCTCTAAAAATTTTTAGAGATAGAGTCGCTAGGTTTTAAAGGTGATGTGTGTAATTTTTTCAATGTTAAAATCCCTCCTATTTTAGTTTAATGTTCAGAGACAACTATAAATAAGCCATGCATAAGTTGACTTCCCTGAAAAGTGTAAATTATGTGGCATTGTGGCGCTTTCAAAACATTGTTCTTTTTGTTTGAGCTTCCTGCCCGACAACAGCAACGATGGCTGAACCAATGGTGTGAATTTTGGGTGGGAGCAATGGCAGTGTTTAGGAAACTTGTTTGAAAGCAATCATTATTTTTAGAGTTCAGTAACCCTACACTGAAAACGATTTGGTGTTAGATTTACTTTGAAGCATTTTTTTAATCAGACATTGCTAAAGTTAATATTTTGTTTCACTTTTATTTTTAACGTTTCTTTATTAGTTTTGGCAAGCTGATTATTAAAATTACATTACGTATGTATTGATTTTCGTATGCAGCATGTATAACTAATAAAGAAAACATATATATCCTTCCCAACACACACACACACACACACACACACACACACACATATATATAAATATATAAACTTCCATATATTCAAACTTTCATTCCATATATTCAAGTTTCATTCCATTCCATATACTCAAATTTTCCTGAGTGGCATGCCATAATATATATATATATATATATATATATATGTGTATGTGTGTGCGTTGACCACTTATATATCTGTTATTAATCATGTATATAAAAATAAATGGTACATGTATATTACTGAGCTAACAACAACAGTTTAACATAAACAGTTACCAAAAGTGCGTCATCCAAAACCTAAAAAGTCTACGTTGGATTATTTTAAAAAAATTTATGAGTCTCACAATGTTCTTGAATGTTCCAGAAGGCACTAGAATATTCCAGAATGTTACAGAAACTTGTTCCCATCCTTGCAAATGCAAAATATCTTTAAAAAAATACAAATAAAAATAAAAAAGAAAATTCTAAAATTGGCCTAACCTAAATATTGATGCTACATGAAAATACTATTTTTGCTATATTGTGTAATTAAAAAGGATTTATTTAATTATTTAAATAATTAAAAATAATTTATAAGTAACACATTGAACTGAACATGACATTTTGAAGTAGGAAGACTGATAGTATTTTCTTGTAAATAAAACAAACTGTTAGAGTACATTTTACAGCTTAGAAAAAAAAAAATAAAAACATTTTTTACAGTGTAGTGCTACCAAAGTTACACACTTATCTTTAAAAAGAGCAAGGGACTTTGTTAAAAAAAAAAATGGAAGTGGTGTTGTGTACGATTGATCAGGATGTCTTTTATTTATTTATTTTTTTTATATTCCATGTTATAATTTAATAGACCTCACAGAAATCATCACTAAGTGTATGAAATATTATAGGAAATGCTCGAAAGATTCTCGCATTTTCTCCTTCATCTGCATTACATCTTTAGACAGGGTCTAGCCTGGATGAATATTACTTTGACATCAACATGGCATCCCACCCACTGATTCAAGAGTGTTGGGTTTCCTCCATTACCATGAGTGGATGGCATTACCATGAGTGGTTTTCCCTGCTGTAACTCCATCGATCACAGGAAGTCCATTTCAATTCAGAGGATAATGCGTTTGAGAGTCTAACCAGTCTATTGTGTTTCTGGTATGAAAGTAGGGCATCACATAGATGTAAGAGTCGCTATTAAAGTATAAAGAGAATGAAAAATCTGCTTTGGGAATTGCAAGAACTTTGAAATTCTGGATAAAATGCAGTAGACTGAGGTGCAAACGTCTGAAATCACTGGTGAAAAGGCTGCTGTTTTGCATTTATAATATATATTTTTTAACAAATTTAAGTAAAAAGAATTAGAAAAACTCAAGATAGCATGAACTAAAACTGATGTTACTCAGCATGCTTTGAGAATGTTCCAATTTCTAAATGTTCAAAACCTTAAACATGTTTGTTGAGTTCACTTATTAGAATGGAATCCCAGATTTTCAGTGTGGTCTCATACACTTCAAACCACCTGTATATTTGCGTTCAAACCAGCTTTTTAGCAACTTTGCATGACCCAGTTGGAACAACATGTACGATTTCACTGCCTGTTCTCTGTAGTGGTTCTTAATAGCTTCTGGGACTAGTAGCCTCAGGCCATTCCGTCCCTTGTTGCCCCAAGTTCCTGGTAGGGGGTCAGCCAGTCAAGCAAAATTTCTCCTTGGCATAGCTACTGATGTTCTACTTACCATTTGCAATGACGCTATAGTGTCAATGAACTAAAAATTCGTACACCTCAGTGTAGGTAGGACACAATATACCTAGAAAGTCCGAACAAAGTCATGTAAGTTGTCCACCTCTTACAAAGATGCTCTTAATATCGAATGCCAGAGTCCAGTATTTCTTAAACATATTCTGTTAAATTGTCCTGGTTTGGCGCTCCAAAAACACTCTTGAAGAATCAACCCTGAATCCATTTTAGAGTTTATATCTAAAGCAAAAAGCTCTTATATTTATTTATTTACCATTTTAACTGGTTACTCGCCATGAAAATAGCCAAGGAAACCCACAAGGTGGCAAAAACACCAATCAACCAACCAATATCTTACAAAAACGTTAATTTTTGTGGTGGATTTTAATGTTTAAAGTGATAGCATAAAGTTCTACACTATTTTTTTTTTTTTTTCTTGACTGTTGTACACTAGGTGTTTCAATTACTTCATAGTTCTTCTCTACAACTGAAGCTACGATCCTGAAATTTTGTTCGCAAACAATCTCACAAACATAGCAATTCGAGAGTACTTAACAACATATTTAATGATCATTTTTACACTGTTTTGCACAGAAAAGTCAACAAGAGTGAAAAAATATGGATGTGATGAAATGTCTGATTCGTTTTGAAGTAAATCGGTATTAGAAGTTGTTAAAAAAAAAGGATTCAGCGAATCTTTTATGTTATTACATAAATATCTGTTCTCTGATGACCTGCTATGGCGCATTTCATGCTCAAACAAATATTAATAAAATCATAGGTAACACATATTGCTGTTATTACTGTTTATGATTGCTCATTACTGCCCTCTAGCTTACTGGAGACTGAATCATAGCATCCTTGACTATTCACAAGTTAAGAAGGGTGTTGGTTAAAAAAAAAAAAAAGTTCCAATCTGCAGCTTTGTGTCACTTTCTAGTCACAGAATTGTCGTGTGCCCTTGATTTTGCACAGGGCACTTCCCATCCTTCTGGAGTCTAATATAACATCCTCTCTTGCTGTAACTCAATTATTCTACCACTCAGTTGGCTACAGTTTTTATTTCCTGTCCTCAAAATCCTGCATTACAAGTTACAGACTTGTTAATACGTCATTGTAAATGTTTCACATTGTGATAATTGATCTATGATCTTGTGACCCTTTTGAACAAATGCCAGCCATTTCTCTGCTCTTTACAATCTTTGCCTTGTAATGTAAATAACACAAGCGATTGAGAGCCAACGCCTTGTTCATTTTTATTTTCCCTCTTGTCCTTGGATGGCTTTTTTATGCAGACCCTGGCTTATAATTTGTGACATTGTAAAATTAGCCTTTCTACAAACCCAACCCTTGCACTTTTCATCTCTCCATAAATTTTGAATATGAATTACCTGCCCTTTTGCCTTTTTATGCATTAGTTATTTATTCGCACATCCTGGCATTACAAGAAAATATTTATTTTTATTAGTTCTCTGTTCTTTTGTCTTGTTTTACAATGCCATTTCTTTCATGAATCAATTATGGATTAGCATCTGTTTCGTAGACTGTCAGACAGTTCTAGTCTGGTCTGATTATTGTCACAAAGGCTCCTTCGAGGGTTTTGAGTCATAAATTAGGCCTAAATGAAGATCTAACGTCTGAATACACACACAGAAAGTCAGACTGAGGTCAAGTATTCTCTACAGAGTTACTTGTTCAGAACATTCAAGTCCCAAGTCTCGTCTCTTTGGTCCCAAACTGCTGTCAGCATTCATAACGCTCTGCATTTCCAATAAGTGAACAAAGTTTTCTGGCTAGAAATCTCAATGGATTTAACTGTTTCTGTGTTATTCATGTGTAGAGCTGTTGCTGTACAAACACCAGTCAACATTGAAACACATGTATATATGTATGAGGATTTATAGATCACTTTAATTTCACACAGAGATACAGTTCATCCAGGAGATAGACAAATTTGTGTTTGCAGTGTGGAAAGTACACTGCACTTCATGGAAATTACCCCAAGTGAGGATTTTTCCCAAGTGAAGTTTTATATTTTTGTGATGCACAGCAAAATATATTATGCAGATTTCACCATCAAATTTGGATGCCCTGTTCTGCCTACCATAGCATGATATTATATAAAAGTGTGTGCAGACTTCAGAATGACAAACTTGTGAAAGTCGTTGAGTGCTTTGGTCCCCAAAGCATTCATGCATGTAAATGCTACTCGGAAGAGGCACTGAATTCTTTCCCAACTCCTAACAACCCTCAATCCCTGTGCTGGGCATTGTTACTTGTCATTTGGCAAACATACATATTTTTTTTCTATAAATTAAAAAATATGTATGTGTATACATATCACATCTGACTTTTTTATTTTCTTGAAGTTATGACTGTCACAATTGAGACTTTTTTTATGCCACTTTATTTATCCCTTCTTATTTCAAGCAGTTAACCAGGTTATCATTACTTAACTTGTTCATAGCAACTCTCCTTTGGGGTTAGTTTAACATAGAAATACTTTAAAATACTCTTTTTGTCATCATCTACTACCCATGTCATTTCAAAGCTATTACATATATGGCTTTTTTTTGGTCATTTTTGGAGCTAATTTTGCCCTGAGATTTTTTAAAATTATATAATTTTGTTAAATAGTCAAGTGCAGTTTGAACATTATACTAAATATCTCCTTTTGTGTTTCACTGGAAACTCATATAACGTAAATTTACTTTTTTTTAAATTATTTTAATTTTTGAATGAACTGTTTCTTCTATTTATTATTAGGAGACCACTCATCTCAAAACATCTCATTTTGTCACTGAAAAATTTCAAAATGACTTGACAACAGCCTTAGCAGACATGTAATTTTAAATATTATTATCAACAAAGACTACAACAATCACATGTCTAAACAGACAGCCAACGCAGCAATTTAGCCATGACAGGCTGTTTATTTACTCATATCGCTACGGTGTCCATTAATGAAAACCTGAAATTTGTGTCAAGGGCCTTTAATTTTTTTTTAAGACTTCAATATCTCTGTGTGTAACTTCGTAATTGCTTGTCACTTGTTTTCTTGCTTGCTTCTTGACATGTTGTGTGATTCAGAATTAAGAGAATGATGCTTTTTGTGCTTGTTAGTTTGCTCTACAGCTAATTGGAGTGTCGCATCTTGTGTTGTGTTACAAGATTGGACTCTTGTGCCACCTTTGATTTACCGATGTCTGACGTGCCGTCCTGGTTGATGGCTAAAAGGTGGTATTCCGCATTCACAGTCTCTCTGTTTGCTTTGAAAGAGAAACAGTTGCCAGAGGTGGAAAAAGGGCATAAATGCGGAATCATTGACCTATTTGTGCTGCTCCTTTTGCTCCTGTAATTAATAGTTGTGTGAAATGGTGTTCACAACCCATTTTATCTCTGTAATGTGATGTATTTGTAAATGAAACATGATGTTCAACGAGAAAGAAAAAAATGTAGGACAGGACTTTATTTTATACTTCAGGAAAATATTGGATTGTGAAAATGGGTACCATAATGAAACCAGGTGGTTGAATGGAGTTAAAAAATAAGAGGAACTGGTCACAAGGTGCAAGAGAATATAAAATTATGGATGCAAACTATTTTTCTTCTGGATGGGCACCGCTCATAAGACCAGGAACAAACACATAGACCATTTCATTTTGAAATGACACACTATTTTTTAAATTAATATGTATTTTTAATTACATTGCTGCATGTAACACATTTTTAATTTAAACCCCTTTAAAATTAAAATTAAACCATTTAGAAATGTTAGCTTAGCGACATGCTAATAAGTTGTTAGATAATCAACATGTTAACATGCTTACTTAATGTGCTAATGTGTTAGCTTAGCAGCATACTAACAAGTTGTCTTGTCAGACTTCTAAGCTAACAACTTATCTTGCTGTTAAGATAATAATTTGTTAGCATGCTGCTAAACTAACAACATCTTAGCACCAGGGGCTCGTTCTTTGTACGTCACTTAATACATCTGATTATTTGAAAGATGCCGGATCTTCTAATCCTGTTACTGATCTCTGGCTAATTTGGTTCTTCAAACAAATTTGCGTATTAGATTAAAATATCTGGATTAAATTGTCTAAGATTACTGTGCGTTCTTGTGTTCCTTGAATAGGGCAGATGTATCGATACTGTGCACTGTTTTTAATTTATTTCAAATTTTATACATGATTCCCAATTATTTTCATGATTTCTAGTTTTTGTACAGGCTTTACATTTTTATTTCAATTTTGTAATTAGCAACTCATTTAATTTTATCTTTGAAGCAAATTCCTTATGTGACAGCATCAATTAAAGTTTCTTAGAGATCCAGTTATCTGCATCTCCTGCGCTCCATCAAGCCACTCCCTTAATAGCTGTCATCACTCAAATTAATGCACAATTCAGATAAATTGTATAGCATGTAAGACTCCAACACAATTATAAAGTAATTATTTCATCACTAATAAATCTTTCAATGAGTAAAACTGTCTGTGTCTATAGTATTATAGACTATACAACATAACTATATTGTTATATTATCATTAACAATCAAATCCAGCTAACTGAGTTAGCGAAGTACGAAGAACGAACCCCTGGGCTCTGAAACAGCTCAAGGAGCGAAAACAAACACTAGAAACAAACTGAATTTTGACAAGAACATAACCAGAAAAATTATCTATCAAGTTTAATCGTTTTTCATTTTTAAGCCCTGGTTAGCATGTTGTTAAGCTAAAACATGTTAGCCGATTAACAAAATTTTTGCACGTTGCTAAGCTAAAAACATGTTAGCACATTGCTAAGCTAACAGCATGTCAGCATTCTCCTAAGCTAACAACTTGTTAGCATGCTGTTAGCTTAGCAATGTGCTAACATGTTTTAGCTTAGCAACACGCTAACATTTTGATATTGCTATTAAACCCGATTTTGTTTCTGGTTAAGTTCCTGTCAAAATTTTGTTTGTTTTCAGTGTTTGTTTTCGTTCCTTGAACTGCTTCAGAGCCATGGGGCTTGTACCACAATGGTGGCTGAACAAACTCAGGGTTACAGGATTAGTTTTGAGTTGTCAAATCCAAGCCAAACCAGTCCAATCCGGCATTGATGGTACCATGAAACTGATCATCAACTCTGTCAACTCAGGCTTGATCCTGAGTTAATGGAGCGCATGCACATGAAAGTGTGACATCAGTAATGAGCAGCCAATCACATGCCTTGACACTGTGATTCACTTCTCGTGAGAGAGTCAGTGTGAAGATTAAAAGATTGAACAATATGAAGAATTTAAACATTTACACAGCAAGATGAAACGATCTATCCTTGAAAGAGGAAAACTTTAAGAGAACATCTTACCATATACGTGCAAGTAAAAGTTGTAAAGTTAGTTCATATAGTTGATATTTATAGGTATAAAAACACTTAGAAATCTAAGCTCATATGTAGTCATGTTTACAACTATTGATTCTAAAACTCATTTATATTGCATATTATCTATATGTTTATATCAATTTAAAATAAAAACTTTATAATTACTATTAAATTAAGCTGGCTTCTGTAATGGATTAAGGGTATAATAATTATCAAAATAATATAAAATGATTGTAAAAAATAATCATCTCTAAAAATCAGTTGATTTTATCTTTACAAATGTTTTACTATGTAGCGTCCTTTAATTTGAAGTAAGAGAAACTGGAGGAGTGGTTTTATTGCATCAGAGATGTGTCACTTTGCTTGAAGCTGATTGGTCAAATTTCGGTTTGAGCTCTCTAAACCAGAACATAGCCTGCCGCGGAGTAGGTTAGCTGTGGAGCATAAGTTACTATAGCGATGAACACTGCTAAAAGTCAAACCACTTTCATGGTACCTAAAACCCAGAGTTGGCGCAAACTAAACTGAAACTTAGCTGGCTAGCCAGCTAAACCAGCTTCATGGTACAGACCCCTGGTGCTAAGATGATGTTAGCTTAGAAACATACTGACATGTTGTTAGCTTAACAGCGTTCTGCCAAGCTGTTTGCTCGGCAACATGCCAACATTGTTAACTTAGCAACATATTAATGATGTCTTCAAGTGCACCTGAAAAAAACAAACAAAAAAAAACTGTTTCACCAAGTCGAGTATTCGGAAACATAAGTAGCCTAAACCAAACAAAAGAACTTTATCGTGAACAATAAACCCAAATAACTACTTATGAAGGCTAAATAATAGATTTGTTAAAATATTGCTAAATTACCACTGTGGTAACTTAGCATAGCAACATGCTAATACATTGCTGTAGTTTACATGTGTTGACGTTGTTAGCCTGGCAACATTAACTTGTTTTTGGCTTTGACACGTGGTACATTTTCGCTAAGCAAAAAAGCTTTCGGATGTGTTAACATGATAACAAGAAACAAATATATTAGAATAAAAATGTGGTAATGTGTTGTTAGCTTAGACATTTAATTAAGCAATGTGCTAACATGTTAGTTTGGTAGTATGTTAACAAATTAATAGCTTAGGGATGTAATGACATATTGCTAGCTTATCAGTGTGCTAATATGCTGCTAGCTTATTAACATGTTGACGTGTTTTGTTTGGAATATATAAGCTAATACATTGTTAGCTGACCAGTGTGGGTATATTGTATTTAAACATTTAAGAGGCAAGCACTTCCATATTCTTCAGTTGTACTTTGATAGAGAGCTGTAGTGGAACTACAATCCCAACAAGATGCTATAGTGTGCGCAGCTAACCTCAATTTCAAACAAAGCTCTGAGATGTACCGTACGTCTGGCAGGTTCATCCGTCCTCAGCCTGAATCGAAATGAGGTCTGATCGTTCTCGGTTCTGATGATGTCAGCCGCACCAACTCCTTAGTATCTCTCTACACCCCTAGCCTTAAAAAAAAAAAAAAAAAAAAAATCACAGCTTTATTCTCTTATATCAAATACTAATGCTGAATGTGCTGCAGTTCATCTCTTTGTCTTTTATATAGTTATATGACTTTTTTCAAGGTCTCCATGACCTCCATGCAAATATAAATGGCTCTGGGGAATTGCTGTATTGTGTCAAGTAAACGTTTTCTTGATATTTTTTAAGTGTAATTTTACAGTAAAGAAAATATCTAGAAATTCCTAAAACATTTGAGAATCTCTGCTTAATAATACAAATTAGGATAATAAGACTTGTTTTCTGATAATACAAATTAATGATTCATTTATATGTCTTACCCCACTGACACAAGTATTCTTTTTCCTGAAGATACAAGGGGGGAAAAAATACTGAGTTTCTTAAGCAGAAATCTAACAACCCCTGTTCTCAGGACTGACACTTTCCATACTTCCCAGCACGAATTCACCAACTTCACCTCTAACTCTTGACCCGGCATCAAGCATTAACCTAATTACACTCGAATCAATGGATGCATTACTGAGTGAATACGTAGCAATTACCTCAATTACTGGAGAAGCCAGTTTCCATCTCCATATAGTGATGGACAAATCTTTAATTAGTACAAATAGAGACATAATGTGGGGTGTGACCTGTAGCCACAACCTTTATCCATGTCGTTTGCTGCCAGTATGTGTGTAACACTTTTCCCCGACAGTGGGGAGCGATCAACAGCTTCAAAGATTTCCCAAAATACTTTGTAATTACTCATCAGTCCCTAGAACTTTTAATCAAACTGCTGTGTCACAGTTAATTGCGGCGTTTTTGCGTCAGTATGTTTAATTCCTTGAGGCCAATATGGAGTTTCACAACAAAACCTCAAATTTTCATGTAATAAAGCTTTACATAATTTGGTCCTTAAGGTGGTGAGTTAATGTTTCAAGTGTGCTAAGCTGAAGGGTGTATGTACAGAATCAAGGGATTACAGTAAAACCCAATGAAAGCAGTACTGATGCAAACATAAATTTCAACAACATATTTAAACTGGCAAGACAGCAAAATAATTGAAGTTTTACCGTTAGCTTTAGTTCTTCATTATTTACATCCCACAATAAACACTTTGCTATTTCCTGGCACTCAAGGCGTCTGGTTTTCTGTCAGTAACATTTGTGTTTTTGCATTTGAAAGATGTTTCTATCAAAAGCGACTTTACAGTCAAAGTATATATCAATTCTAGAATTTTCTATTATTTGGAAATCAATTCAATGACCTTGAGGTTGCTAGCACCATGCTCTTCTATATTGATGTTAAACCTGTGCAGTGAAGTTCACAATTAAAGATGTAAATAGGTAAACAGATTCAATGAAGATGAGCAACTGCCATTCAGCATGCCAATATTACATTACATTTACTTACAACATATTACAAAACCCCCATAATACACTTAAAACCACAATTATTGACAAAATATAAACAGGCATAGAGTCATTTGGGCTTTTTGGGTGTTTTTTATTTATTTATTTCTTTATTTTTGTTTTGGCAAAGGTTTAACAATTAGGGTTGAAGGTTTTGAACAAACTGTAAGAAGAATTTTTAAAGTCATATTTCCTCTGATAATAAAAATCTTTCAGTATTTTCTCACCCTTCAAACCTCTATGGAACAAAAGAAAAACACAGAAGTTCTTTTGTCCACACAACATCAAAAACATTGGACCAGTTTTATTCTCGTATCACTGAAATGCTATTACATTATTATGGAATTCATATTTTTGAATTTTTATGTATTTGTTGTATGTTTTTATTTGATTTCAAATTTGAGAAATGTTGTTGTGTTTTTGAAATTTGTATTAGTTATTGTTTATTTTCTTTTTCAATGTAGTTTTGTTCATTTTTATTTCACTTTCAGTGTATTTAATACATCAAGTTTAACTAAAATGTTTCTTTAGCAACTACTTTTCTTTTTTTATATTTTATTTCCTTCCTCCCTCTTGTTATAGTTAACCCTGCACTGGAATTTCACTGTATGGACAAAATCCAGTACAGTGTGTGAAGAAATAATGATAGAATTATTATTTTTTGGTCAGCTGTGCCTTTACAAAATATCAACCACTTTCTTGGATTGTTTAACTCCTTTAAATGTTAGCAGTTGTCATAGCTATGTGATTCTGAATGCTTCGCACAGCCTTATCTTACGGAACGTGGCTGTTTCATACAGTTGACCTTTTGAAAGATACGGTACCGAATTACTTTTTACGGATCGTACCGCAATGTAAAACATGACATTTGAACCGCGTTTGAAATTCTAGGTCAGCACTCAGTTCGTTGTTCGCGCAATAGCGTTTCGCCTCACATGCACTACAGCAAAGGGCCTTAAACCACATGCTATTCTAGAAGGAAAAACTATGCTTGTAGCCTGGGTCCATGACATTTTCAGAGAGTGTGTAATGAGCTCATTACAGCTCTGAGACTTGAAGGAACACAAGCATTGGAGTCTGGGACATCTGCGTAACCTTGAAGTCCTCAAATGAGGTGAGCTCAGAAAGAAGCTGTCACAGCGCTCCAGTTTTCTCGTTGTGGTTCTACCTCTTGGCGTCTGACATATTTCCCTACAAAGCAGATCTTGTATTTGGCCTTTAACGGAGTCATCTCTTTTTCTGACAAATTACAGGATGAAGGTTTCAGCCGTCGTTCATTAAGACGAAGTTCTGAAGCAAAACCAAAAAGAGGAGTACTAGAGGATTTGTGTTGTGGATGTGTTTCCTGTCAGCCGTCATTGTCAAGAAACACTGTCAGGTTTTAAAATTAGCACGGCGGCAGCTTGCGAGATTCTCCTGCTGCCAAAAAAAGAAAGATGACTTGTTTTATTTGAGAAATACTCTTGTAAGTGTTGAGGATTTTACCTTATGATAGATGTCACCGGGAGGTGAAGTCACACCAATTCCAAAGAAGCTGTGGGGCTGTGAAAACGAAATAAGCGTCTGAGACAGCTGCTCCAAAACTTTCTGAAGATACCATACCAGCCAAAATGTTGTTTACATTAACTAGGCTGTGCTACTTGCTCAGAAAGGCATCACTATCATTATGGTTCATTGTGTGTCCACATTGCTAACCTTAAGTATGAGCAGCAGTGATGCTTTTCTTAGCAAGCCCCACTAATTAACCCAGATTTCATGAGCTTGCACATCGTAACAACAGCCTGGGTTATGCCTCGTCTGTTTTATCAGCAACACTGACTAATTGTGTCTGTGTACAAGGGCAGAAATCTCCTGATCTCTCCAGCCATGCTGGAGATATCATTATCAGCTGATGTTCATATTCTAAAGCTCTGCTGTGGTGCGATAATGAGTTAGACATAAGAACACGCTATACAGTACATATCGCAAGGCGTTTCAGTGCAGCTGTTTACAAGGGAACCCAATCGATGGTCTTGTTTTATCTTTACAGATTTTGCAGCGCGTAGGCCAGGATTAACCAACGGCATCACAGTGAGAATGCGAACGTTAGGAGATTTTACTTTTGAAGTGTGTTGTTGGGTAGATGCAGCAGCGCTGTGCACTGATCCCTAAGCAGGAAACGTAGCAGTGGAGAAGGCCATTGAAATTCTGCCGGAGGGAGTTGAGCTCTGAAAACACGCAGCTCTTCTTATGCAAGGAAGGAGAAACCGAGGAGGGAAACAAATACTGGTGGTAGCGGAGAAAAACAAAGAGAGGTTATGTGTGTAATCCAAACAGATACTGGTGTGAAGATGGAAGTAGAAATGGCAGCGTTTGGATATGTGTGTTGATGCTTGCATGTCAGGGGTGGGAGGTAAAGCCAAAAATATGTAATATTACATCCCTACCATTGTACAGTATATGCTTTCATCATATATAAATTATATCTATCAATCTTAAAACTATGGATTTGTTTCTGAAGGACAACAGTGGTGTCTCTATTAGGAGTGAATGTACTGTAAAAGTAAAACATAACAGTGGTCAGCTTGTTTGTTGTAATCCTGTCTCATGAGAAACATTATTTTGTTGTTGCAGACAGTGCCAGAGGGATATTTCATTGTTTATAAAAGTTGCTCTTTCATATGTCAGGAGACTTTGTTTTAGACATTTCTTCTAAAGATGAAAAGATGCCAAGAAAGATCCAAACCCCCATTCATGGAAATTTATAGTGAGCCTGCAGTGCTTGATTAGCTGGTTCAGGTGTGCTTAATTGGAGTTGAAGCTAAACTCTGCAGGATTGGACACCCCTGTTCTACATGAAGGGTGTGGGCGAAAATATAGGTGGAAGAGTTCCCTTTGAGTAACACTGAAGGGGGGAAATGAGGAAACCTAGAGGCCAAAATATCATAGCGACTTTCTTGTACCAGTTAGAAATGATCTAGAGCAGTGGTTCTCAAACCTGTCCTGGAGTACCCCTAGCCCTGCACATTTTGTTTGTCTCCCTTATCTAACACACCTGATTCAACTCATCAGCTCGTTAGTAGAGACTGCAAGACATGAATGAATTGGGTGTGTCTGATAAGGGGTACATACAAAATGAAAATTCGGAAATAATTTTGATACCAGAGTTTCCAAGTTGGGCGGGTCATAAACTTTAAACATGGTGGAGGTGACAACCATTGCTGCTGTCAATGCTGTTCTCACAACAACTACATCCCTTTGTCTTGTCGCTAAAGTAGTGTAATTATAGGCTAGGTATGAACGATCATTTGAAGCATATTGTATGTTTTATAAGCAGCGAAATAAGCGTGTATTTGACCGAAATTCCAGAATTGTCAGCTAACTGCATGTGTAGCGCGGTGAATGTTTATATGATTGTCAACCAATGGGATAATACATTTTATTAACATTAAAATTCTTGAATACGACAAGCTTGTAATCACAACTTCATAAGTGGGAAATAGGACATTTCCGATAGCACGTGAAGGCAGCATTAAGCCCAAGACACTGCACTATTTTAGCAATCCTATAAGATCATTTCATGTCACACTGTGCGACATGAATCTAATAAACTTGGCTACGATGTGTAGACTGTAAAATTATGTTTCAGACATCATTGTACTCGTACGCTACGGCGCATGTTTCTATAAAAGAATAAACCGTCATCAGCATGTGCTTGTGGTAAACAAAAACAGCATGATAAATCACACATTAGCAGTTGTAGTTTTATGTTCTGAAAAAAAAGTGGAAGAGGAAGGCATAAGAGCTTGAGGTAAGCAGTCGTTTAATGTTTTAGTGCCATGTCGCGTTGATTTCATGTCACATTTTTATTGATTGGTCAGTAAACGTGGATCATACCAGCAAACACACTGTGCAATGATCATTATCGTAGGCTATCTTTGATCGCAAGACCGTGAAAACGGCCATCTTTGAACTTCATTCACTGTACGACACAGGAGCACCGATTAGGAGCCATGATCACAGAAATCACCACGATTGTTTTACGATGCCAAGCTTTCATCTGGGACAGCTGAAAATCGTGCAGTGTGTTTTGGGCTTAACGCCCTCTCCCAAATGGCACCCTAAACCGTTGCGACCTTTGGGGCACCCTACGGTCTCGTGGGCTTTGCTGAAATGCGGTGGGCATTGTAAGTCCCCAAGACCACAAGTGCACATGAAGTGTGCTATTTGGGATAGGGCCAATCTAAATTTACATTTTGTCATTTAGCAGACGCTTTTATCCAAAGTGACTTACAAATCTAGACAATTCCAGTCAAGTGTTTTGGACCTGGTTGGAGTTAAACTCAGAAAAAAGAAAACAGAATTGGAGACCCCTGCCTTTGCAGCTGTGTAGCAATGCCTAAAAGCTTAGCTTTAGCCCTAATTAAACACACCTGAACCAGCTAATTGAGATCTTCAGGAACACTAGAAACATTAAGACATTTTTGAGTTAAACTGCAGGAAACTAGCCCTTTAGGAGCAAAATTGGACACTCCTGGCATAGCCTCATTTAGCACTAAGTATCCGCACTGAAATCTAAGCACAAGATTCACTGCTTGGTCGCAATACATCTGAACAGGCAGAAGTGGAGAAAAAGTGCAGTGTTTAAGTAGTCATCAGCTGGTGGGTTATGACCTATACGGTTAAGGACAGCAGGGCTGAAACAAAGCTAAATGTTAATAATTAGTGCTGCACACAATATAATCATGTGTAGCACGGGTGCCCGGTGCTATTGTTAAAGATCTACTTTCCTGTAGAATTCAGTTCCAACTCTGCTTGAACACCTTTTTGTAACTATCAAGTGTTCTTGAAGATTTTAATCAGCTGGTTCAGGTTTGTTTAATTAGAATTTGAGCTGAACTTAGCAGGTAGGTAAATCTCCAGGAACAGGGGATTGGTGTATTGTTAGGATAACACAGCGTTGTCCAATCCTGTGCTCTTGAAGGTCCAGCTTCCTGCAGAGTTTAGCTTCAACTTCAATTAAACTCTACTGAACCAGCTAATCAAGGTCTTCATGATTACCAGACTTCCAGGCTGATGTGTTGGAGCTAAACTGAAGAGGCCATCCAGGTGCAGAATTGGATACCACTGGGATAGAAAAACAACTAGGTTAATCAACTTACACTAGAGCTGAGCAACTTTGGTCCTGGAAGGCAACTGTCCTGCAGAGTTTAGCTCCAACACTAATCAAACACACCTGCCTGTAGCTTTCTAGAGATCTTGAAGACATTGGCTGTACCCGAAATCACCCCCTATACCAGGGTTCCTCAATTAGTTTTCGCCGAGGGCCAAATTCTGCCAACAATACCAAGCCGAGGGCCACTGACCTATATTATTATTATTATTATTATTATTATTACTATATTATTGTTGCACAATATGGTCACACGAAAAATATTCAGATCTTTTCCCCCAGTAGTCTGTTTTATTCAAACAATTATGAACATTTTTGCATTTAGATACAAACAAACTTTGCCTGTTGAATATTAAAAACAAATGAACAAACAAAAAATCTGGATCTCCATGTCTTCCATGCAAATCAACTGTTCCTGCTCATCTCCAGACTGGATCTCTTCTCTCTACTTTCCCTAATTGCAGATTCAATTATTAGATCTGTCAGCATTAATATTTTTATACTTAGATTTTTGGGGGGGTATCAAACCGCAACACCGTGTGTCCCAACCAGACGTGACGCAACGCGATAAAAAGTATCTTTTCCATGTAATTTTGTCCTAACCACCCGCGACAGCGACACATAACAATAAGCGACACGGAATTCTATTTTGGAATTTTTTTTTTTTCTGTGACATCACGGCAGGAACAACATACAAAATATGACAGTGATCATCTCAGGTAATGATTACGTGCTTTATTCAATGTTAAAAGTGTCTAATGTGAGTTTGAATATTATTTTGCGTGAGGTTTATAGCCATAGTAAAAGCAACAACAGATATTTTACCTCAGACCTTAAAAATAATTTAAAGCAAACTTAAAATTGTGAACTCACTGCGAAACAACATCCATAACAAAGATGGTATGACTCAATCACTCACTCACTCATTCAAATCTGTTCAGTCCATTCACATTTGAATCATCTATTTTCCATGTCCACCTTTCTTTACTTCACACTTGCCATGTTTTTGATGTCACACAGTATCTACACTGGATGCGACAAAGCACTGCAAATCATTTGAACTTTGTGTCAGTATGTCATAAATAGAACGAGTCAGCAATTTACTGTCGGCGTAGACAGCATCACTGATTATAATAAATTCTATTGTATTTTGTTGCGTCCGGTGTAGACACAATGTAAGTTAATGTCACTTTCTGATGCTGCGTTTGAATTTTCATGCCAAATTATTTGAAATTAGCGTGGGCCAAACATTTTTCTCTCAACTCCTTCAAGTAAACTGAATTAGTGACCTAATGCAGGGAATAGTGAATTTCAAGCTTCCTCAATAGGCAGCCCGTGGGTTAGTTTATGCTTGCTGTTTAATAATCATTTGAAACTGGCAAACTGACAGCTCCAGTAGTAAGATGAAAGGATTTATCATGAACTCTGTCATGGAAATTATATATAATCCTAGTTAAACAATGAAATTATCAGTTTACAATGAATTTATACCTGTGTTGTATTACGTCGTGGACAAGTGCTTTGTAAAATGAATGGATGGATGATTCAGCTGCAGGTGCCATCTTCCGGCGAAATGCGGGAATTCATTCGGTGCAAGACTTTCACAGTGCATTATGGATATTCTCGGGCCGTTGTAAAACCATGCACTGGTTGTACACTTGTTTTTGCGGTGCATTGTGGGATTGAATGAGTGCACTTGAGAACGTCCACTATGGTTTCGGACACCACTAAAAATGGCTGTCCCCTCAAATAGTGTCCTATTTAAGGGTATAGGGGTGATTTGGGATACAGCCATTGTTTAGCTTGTTCAGGTGTGTTTGATTAGGGTTGGAACAGTGGCCCTCCAGGGCCGAAGTCGCCCAGCCTTTACTTATACAACATTTCTTCTAACTAATGCTGTTGACATCAAAGGTTGTGCCTCAAAGCCTCATCCGCAAGAACATGTATGCAAAACCAGTTGAGAACCCTGTTTATATGTATATATGCATATATATATATATATATAAATAAACAGGGTTCTCAACTGGTTTTGCATACATGTTCTTATGGATATATATATATATAATGTGTGTGTGTGTGTGTATATATATTATATATATATATATATATATATATATATATATATATGTGTGTGTGTATATATGTATATGTATATGTATGTGTGTGTGTGTGTGTGTAAACTGATATTTCCTACTGATACACTATAGCAAAAGATAGAAATAACTGACTTAAAACCATTTTTTAGCTGGTGAAAATACTAGTGTTATAACTTTGGCCACCACTGTATATATGTCTTCTCATATGACTGTAATCACCAGGTTGGAGGAGGTTAGTTTATTACACCCCTTGACGTTATCCAAACTATTTTTTTTTTTCATTTATTTTCCTCAGTATTACTGGCAGTGCTGGAATTCTACATCAATCCTACACAGGTCCCCCAGTCCCATGAAATGCCATTTCAGAGGCACATTTACATTCAGATGAGGCCCTACTTATTCGCCACATCAAGAGTCCAATATCCAGCCCTTGTGAAATTTATTGGCCGTCCTCTTGCTAGATCAAATGCATGTGGCGGCTCAGAGTGCTCGCTCTTCAGGTTTCCAGACATGGTGGCAAAAGCCAAATCAAAGAGACCTCACCGACCCCAAGGGGCCAAGAGTATCTTGCTCCACCTAATCATGCACTCATGTAAGCCATTAATACGACCACTTCAGACAGAATCCCAATGTTATCTTGTAACTGATGCTACTTAGTGGTAGTACAAACAAACTGGAACGCTGCGATCATTGACAAATTGAACGTATAAGTACAAACAGTTTGACGGTTACACACGAGGGGCGAACAAACGGATTGTTAATCACCACAAGCTAAAAAAAGTGAAGCTAACGTCACTTATCTTCTGCTTACCGTTTCTCTGTTTGCTCTCTTATTTGTGGAGCATGGTTCATTAGTTTAATGACGGCTACACAGATGGCGACTTCACCCCCTGGGGGTCAGAGCATGTTCTCTTCCCAGCCAGTGACCTGGCATCCAGGACCAAGCCCCCAGCCTCCAGAATTACAAAGCGCTATTATCTGCAATGACTTATACATACAGATTGATTGGTCACACAATAATCAATAATACACCATATGTTTGTAATTATTTTTTTTAATGATTCAGATGTGTTCGTTTGTTTGAGCATTGTTTTATTGCTTAAAATGCGTCAAATAAATGTGTAGTGTACTATGTAAATAATAATAATACTAATGCTAGTTATTTTTATGATAATATAATTTCCATATAGATTTTTTCGATCATTTTTTTTTTTCTCTATCTAAAACATAATTAATTAAAAATGTATACAAACTACTCAAATAACATATTAGGTCTACTTGTTCTGCATTACAATAAGGATAATTTGGGGGTAAACATGGAAATAATTTCACAGCACAGTGCAAAGAGATTTATTTGTGTATGTATGTAACCCTAAATCTTTATTTTAACATCTAGATTGGTATTACAATTAATGCAAACTCTACAACTTCAGTGCTTCACTACAACACGTTGCCAAGTCTGAATAGTTTCACTCAGCTCAGCAGGCTAAAGAAAAGTATCTGGCAGAAATTTTGCCACTCCTGCTGAAGCTGAATAAGCCTTTGAGGCCGTGGAATGGGTATCTGTGTGTGAATCGCTGCCAGAATGACTTCACTTCACTTACTATACTGACTTCAGGGATCCAAGGTGGGTTCAGTCAGTCTCAGTGCATGTGCCAGGTTGTATTATTATCGCAATGTATTATTAATATCAACGTAGCATGTTATACTATTAAGATTACAGCAATTCATTCGGAAATACATTTAATTTAAGTTTACAGCAGTCACATTTACCAGATGGTGTAAGGTGCAAAACTCAAATATGAGGTTAAAAAGGTGGTTGGTTGAGTATTTAACCTTTGAGAACTGCAACTGAGTGGGTCAAACGCTCCAAATTTGTGTAATACACCGTAACGACCCAAATGCTGCAGTCCATTTTCTCAATCTAGATGCGTTTTGCTGCACAACAACATAGCAGCACACAAAATTCCAGGTTACTACATCGACTATAAGGCTGAAGCTACAGGACAATGTGGATAAACTGAACCCAGCGCATCGGTAAGTCGTACATCTCTATGCCTCGTAGCCCTAATGTTCCCCTCAGGGTCTGTTGGGAAGGGATTGTGTTTGTTTGTCTTATCTTTTTTCCATGCAACACAATTTCGAGGGAGTGCAGGCGGTGATGATCTCCTAACTGCGGCGCTATTATGAAATCATATCATGTCATCAATAACGTGTAGGTCTTGCCAGGGTTGCTGTCATTCGTGCTTTCAGATGGAATCAACAGATGCAGATAATGTTCATATTGTGCATTATTCAGCTGTTTAATTATATTTTCAACCTCATTTTGTTGCAGTGGATTGGCAGGGAGGGTAAAAAAAAAAATAAAACCAGCTGGAGACCGAATAAGCAGCACCTCTGGGTACAAAATGCAAGAAAATGCAGAATCACATTATGTCACATATAATGCAATGGGTATCATTAAGGCTTTGCGTTTATACTTCATAATGCAGTCATATCCTTAGGTAAAAATGTGGTTTATAGGGCCATACAATTTCATGTTAACTGACTTCAAAATCCGAATCACCCATGGTGCACTCAGACTTCAGCAATACTGCTGTATAGCAATATTCATACTAAGAATTGGTTCATTTTGGATTCATGTGTGTGGGTTTGAACTGAATTGGCCATAGACTACAGGATGCTGAATTGGAATGACAGGAAGCGAGATTGACTAAATTGTGGTTCAAAGAAATTCAACATAGTCACACAATAGGAGCTTTATTACACAAATTTTGTGAGAAAACAACATAATTTTCATTAATTATACATTGTATTTCCTAATATGTAGATTTTTTTTTTTTTTTTTTGATACTAATATAGTTGCTGGTGTTATACCACTGTGCTGATCTATTGTTGATTCCCCAACACAGAATAAATTATAAAACAGACCATTTATCTTTGTGTACAGGTGCACTCCATTTTATATGTCATTTACTGACGAAACAGATTTTCATTTTGGGGTGTGATGGCGTGCCGTGTTTGTCTTAAAATACATCGCTATGACTACAGTTTGTTCTCAGTGGTCAGTCTTGACAGCATCCTGAGCGCCTCATGGTTCAGTGATGGCAGAAGAATTCCTGGCAGGAAGTCTGTCCTTCTCATTTCTCCCTGTCTCATAGTGCCACTCCTTTTCTCTGTATATCTCTCCATCATGTCACACATTTGAGGTGTGAGGTTTTGGTTCCAGAATGTGCTCTACAGAAAAAAAAAAAAAAAAATGTTTTGGAGGTTTTGCACGGCTAGCTTGAGTTAGTAGTACGTGTCTGGTGAATACTGATGCAGGCAGGCATCTCAGCAGTCTCTGGCTAACGACCACTGAATGTGTCATGTGGCTGTTGGCAGGAGGTTCCGGAATCATCTGGCATTGGTTAGCAGAGCGTTATCGTAGCTGAGTTGCTTTGGAAACAATACTGGGTTCTTTTATTAGAATAAGCAGATAAAGTTTAATCTCACAGAAAACCTGTCCAGGTCTGTACAACTTCATGCTGAGTGTTTTGAAGCACTAATATTAGTGCTAAACAGCTATACTGGTACTAGTACTGCACTAATGTTAGTACTAGAAGAATATTCATACACTAGCACTATATTAGTAGTAATGCTAGACGAATATACTAGTACTAGTACTGCAAAAATGCTAGTTCTAGAATAATATTATGACACTAGCACTGTACTAGTATGAGTGCTAAATAACTATACTGGTACTAGTACTCCACTAATGCTAGTGATAGAATAACATACAGTAATGTTATACTACTAGAAATGCTAGACTACTATACTGGTACTAGTACTGCAAAAATGCTAGTTCTAGAATAATATAACTGATACTAGCACTGCACTGATGCTAGTGCTTGAATAATATACTGTTACAAGTACCAAACTAACACTAGTTCTATCACTATACTGATACTAATATTAAACTAACACTAGTAAGGCAATAATAATGGAGCTATACACCAGTACTCATACTAGTACTGTACTGATATTAGTGATGGACCACTATATTAATAGTAGTACTCTACTAATGCTAGTGCTAGATTAATATAGCTATCAATACGAGTACTGTATCATTACTAGTGCTAGATCAATATACTAATATTTCTACTAAACTAATATTACTAGGGTGATAGTGTGTGCTATACTACTACACTTAAACTAGCACTGTGCTAATATTATTGCTAGAAAACTATACTGATTCCAATTCTGCATTAATGCTAGTTTTAGAATAATATACTGAAACTAGTACTGTACTAATACTATTGCTATAACGCTATACTGATACTTTTACTATATTAATGCAAGTAAGGTAATAATATTAGTGTTATACTACTATACCTGTATCAGTCCTATAACATTATAATGACTCTAGTACTCTACTGATAGTGGTCTTATACTACTGTACTGGTACTAAAACAGTACTGATACTAATACAGTCCACTACACTCATACTAGCAATTTTTTAAATTAAAAATAAAATTAAAAAAAGTCACTAAAATGTCTTAAAAAATGTTGTTTATGCAATATATAATTGCCTTTATTTGATAATTTAATAATTTATATTTTTGTTATCAAATATAGATATGTTCTTGATAGGCTTTGTGTGCCTTACAAATATTTTACATTTTCATCTTTATAATATCATCATAATTAGCAGTAGGGACTGTCTGTGAGACTTACTATTCACAATAGTGTAGAAAATGAATTTGAAATAAACTGTTTTACCCACTTCATGTGTATTTAAACTCATGAACAGGACATTAAATTGAAATAAAACTAAATGTCTTCCGCATCAATGTCATTCACAGTCCAATGAGAGCATGCAGCCTCAGTAATTAGCTTGAGCTGGAAAAGATATCCCTCTCCGGAGTTTTACCACCTACTGCAGGATGGCCGGGCTCAGTGACAGGACCAGCTGTCTCTCTCTCCACTGGCAATAGAAATGTGTCCCTCTCAGAGAGAAACAGCCTGTCTGTTATCAAAGTTTTGCCCTCCATCGGATTCAGACTTTTAATTTAGCAGTGCTACTTTACAGTCATTGCACAGTACATCTTGACATGAATGTGAAGAAACAGGGCAACTGAAACTATAATTCTGTGTGAATTGCATGTTTGACAATGTTGTGTGTTCAGAAAGCCAATAATTAAGACTCTCACTGGGTTTATTATCAAAAGTATTTTTATTTATATATATATATATATATATATATATATATATATATATATATATATATATATATATATATATATATAAATAATTTTAACATGACCTGTGTCCAAAATTGGACTATAATGAGCATGAATCTAGTTAAAATTGATCAAAATTAACATTTCATTCTAAACTGTTCCATTTTTTTTTTATTATTATTATTTTTTTTTTATTAATCATAATTGTTTTATTCTATTGACATTTACACCAAGTAAATATTTTACACATTTATAATATACAATTTATATATGTATTGGAAAATACATGAAAATGATTTGCGAAAGGATCATCATCAGGGTAGGTGGCATTGAAAAGTTAGAAAAACTCAACTATAGATATCCCATGAAAAACTTAAACCTATAACAAGAAAAAAACAAGTGTAACTAAACTGAAGTACTTAGGGTGCTCTCACACCTGTCGATTGCTTTGTTCCGAAACAGGGATTCAAATTATTACAATGTTGCTTTTTATTCTTGGTGCATTTGGCTTTCACACGGCAAAGTTTCTAAACAGACCAATTTTTTTAATACAAGTCACGTGCGAGTAAACTGTTCTCTCATTGACAGCTTTGCGGGCTTGTTGTTGTTTTTTTTTTTTTTTTTTTTGTAGCTGTCATTATAATAATTTGTTATTTTGAGCAGTAATGCAGGATTCATCGGGAAAACATTTTTAAAATGCACCTACTACGAAGAAGAGCAATACAACGGCATTATAAAATGAAAAAGTGAGCTTTGTGGTTGAGCACGTCTACACCATTCAAAATCAGACATTCACAGGCAGGGCCGCTGCTGGCCAAATGGGTGCCCTAAGCAGGATTGTATTGTTGTGCCCCCTCCCTCAAATATTATGGAAGTAAACAAAAATACCTACTATAGGGGTCAAAAATGAACTTTAATAAAATATAAAAGTAAATAAATTGTAATTAAATTGTATTATTTACAATTACAATTCATCTATATGTCACCTATAGCAGTGGCTCCCAACCACGATCCAGGAGGCCCCCCCAAAACTTAAAAAGTTTTTCAAAAATTACCCCAAAAGTTTTCCATGTCTCCTTAATCAAACACCTGATTCAGATCATCAGCTCATTAGTAGAGACTCCAAGACCTGAAATGGGTGTATCAGACAAAGGAGAGATGCAAAATGTGCAGTGTTGGGGGGCCTCCAGGAGTGTGGTTGGGAACCACTGATCTATAGCAAAAAGGTGGCCAAAAATTTGAGATTAAGCGGATATTTGAATCAAATGTTGGGTCAATAGCCTATTAGACAAGGACTTGATCGTCCTGTAAGTGTAACAGCAGCAATTACCAGGCCTTTGGCTCCCTTTGCAGGCATTTGTAATAACATGTAATGTTGATTTAAAAAAAAAATTGTAATGATTTTACTGGTTGTGGTAATTGGTCACCTTCTAAATCCTAATGGAATATGTCCCAAAACACACTACAGAATGTTTTTTAATAGTTAAAAGTTGATGGTTTGTAATGGTATTTGTGATTTAATTTTTTCAGCAAGGTTGTCTCATTGTTTTTTATATAATGCATTTTAAGTCATTTTAAAGGCTGTTGTTGGCTTAGGTTTGTTTTTATAACCACAGAAATATTATCTTAATACTTCTTTGTATATTATTATTTGAAGTAACAAAACCATGGTTAATTTGCGGTTCCCATGGCTACAAGAACCATGATTTTAATTTTTTTTATTCGTTAAAACCATGGCTAACTTTTGTAAGTGAACATGGAAACGCTGAGAGAATATTAGACGCGTTGGTGGTGGTGAAATTATTACCGACATTAAAACACGTTATTGACCTCAACACCCAAAAAAGTTTAACAGGATTTTGAATGTAGCCTACCTGAAAGTGACGCACGGGCTTTGTTTTCATCTTTTTTTCCTTCTCTTGGCGCCGAATTGCTGATGTCTTTTCACGGGCATAGTTATCCATCAATTATGATCATTTGCATTCAGCCGCAAACATGAGGTGTGAGCGGTCTCAGGTGCGGGAATGGCACGTCACTTTTTCTTTTTTTTTTTTTGAGCAACTGGGATGGTGCCCCCCTGGGAGTTGGTGCCCTACGCAAACTGCGTACTCTGCGTATAGGGAGCGGCGGTACTGTTCACAGGTACATTTTGAGGTATTAGCAAAACAACAAAGCTAATGCTTTTCATGGATCTTACGTAATTACCCATCATACACTGTGATATAGCCTGGTTCGTTGGTCCATTGGATCGGATTGCTTTCTCACTACAACCGAACCACTCCAGAGTTCGTTTCCAATCAAGCCAACACCACCTCGTTCAGGTGATCTCGGTCTGATTGTTTTGGCGCAGATCCAAGCGCGATTGCCGTGTTCACATATGCCCAAACGAACCGAGCTTAGGGGGGAAACGCGCCAGGTTCTGAAACAATGGGCCACCCTTAAATTAATAAAATTGAAATAAAATAAAAAACATTTTTTTAACTTAAAGTCTGGATATTTAAGCTAAAATGAAAACTGAAAACATACAAATAAAAGCTAATTCTAAATATTAATAAATATTATATACATATAGTAAAATAAATATTTAAGCTAAGAAGCATTAAAATAAGATTTTCTTGGTACTTCGTACATGGTTTACATGACAATAAACAACTTTGAGTGAATTTAGCACTGTTAATAAAACTAATTGGAAAAATAAATATAAAGATTAAAATTATAATAATTTATAAATTGCCTAAATATTTAGGTAGTTACTTAACCTGGCCTGATCTTATAAGGTTTACACTCATTTTGAAGAGGTGTCAACAGGTTTAATCTTACACACTTTAATATGACAGTAGAACCTACAACACTGTGATCCAATTACATAGTTGTCCTGTGGGTAAAAGGTTTAGCTTCATCGACGCTCGCCAGATGAGACTCAGGTATTGCACTCGCTGGCCTCATGAGCCCAAAGGCATTTTTCTTTTCACTCAAAAGGGTAAAGACGGACACATCAGCCCTTACCCAATTCCACAGTCCCTCTACCCCAGGGAGTGATGCTCCATTTCAATGGCACACTTCTCTGTCCCAAATTAATTACAACAAAATGTAGTTTGGTGGATATTGTGTGGCATCTACTATCAACCCAGAACTGCAGCTTGAGGCTCATTTGTTTGCAGGCCTCTGCAGGGTATCGTTGCAGCACACACAAGATGAAAGAGTCAAGGATTCTGTTTGAAGCGACGGACTGCACTGCATTCAGATGCGATTTGGCTGCAGAGGACAGCCTATGAGAAAGTAAACAGGACATGTTGAATTAAGGGCTTCCTGTGACTGGGAAATCAAAGTATGTTTTTTTACAATTTGAGAAAATCAACATGAAATTGCATTCACAACAACCTAGTTTAATTCTTTAAGTTGATGCATTTAGGTTATATTACAAAAAATAATCCAGTAGCTAATGGCTGCATTTACTAAAATGTTATGGTATCACATTTGTGATATACTCTACAAAATGTTAGAGTTTTGCAGATATAGTTACAGGATCTCAAAAGCCTTTAGACCTCTCTACACAAACAACTGCAACATTGATCTTTGTGGGTCTGGTGCTTTGGGTTTTCAAGGTCTTTGTAGTTGAAGCTTGTGTGTGCGTGAGTATGTATGTTGGGGATGGGATGGGCGACTTATTTTAAGCCACGTTGCATTCCTGGTTCACAGACTGCAAAATAAGGAACAAAGTGAACTAACTTGAAATAGAGTAATTTGCATGGTCCTGAAATCCCCAGCCGATAAAATACAGAGTAAGCCATTCTTACCTGCAAAATAGAACAGGATCTCAATTTGAAGAAGTTGGCAAGAGATATATTAAGCTGTATTCTCTGTTGTTTGTAATGGCGGTGCTGTTTTTAAAAGCTTTGGGATTTAGATGCTCTACTTGGTGCCAATTACTATTACAGTGTATGGTTGCATAAATTTGGTACAAAACGACTATTATAACTCCAAACGTGGACACAACATAAAGCTTATTGCTTATTCAACAGTTTCCTACATAAATATTATTAAATGGGCCGCAGTATACAGTTTTGTAGAATGGCTTAAGTTGTAGTTTTGTTTTTCATGGCCATTTCCCACTGTCTCTCTGACACTTGCTGTGCCTACACCGGAAGCAACCATTTTGCCGCAGTGCTTGAGGCGGTTTCTATTGGAAATGTCAAAGCTTAAATTTTGAGGATTCAGAAACAGAACAGTGGGTGAAAACTTTGTATCTTACTAGATTTTTAACAAAAATCTGAGGACTTGGCCTTAGACTGCAATTGAATGAATGAACCTGCACTCTGACATTTTGGATTTTTCAAAGTACAGACGAAACCATGTCATGTGTAACATAAGAGATTAAAAACAACTAAGTAACAATATAAAAATTAAGATAAAAAGACATTAATAAATGTATCCCAATCAAACTCAATTGGTTAAAAAACTAGGACTTGACTCAGACATAACAAAGTGGATTTAGACCCAACACTACCAAAATTATTTTAACCCTGGAAGGAATGCAGTGCTTAAGTATCTGAGTATCTATCAAGTATATAATTTCTGGTGAATAAATGGTGTAATCAGGCTACTGTAACTTTAGGACTTGCATATGTAAATGACCTCTGTTATCATTGGCTAGCTTCCACATACAGGACTTTTCTGTTCTTACAGTTAGAAAAGTCTAAAAAATCTAAAAATAATTCACTGTTGTTGTGCCAAAAAGATTTTATAATTTGCTACCTACCATGAACAATTTATCTTCAGTTTTGCTGAAGTGTCAATGAACTGTGACTAATCATGCTTCCTAATTGAAAAATAAATCCATAATTAATACCAAGATATACTGTGAAAATTGTATCAGCTCGCTGTAAACAAATGTTGTAAGCTGGTAAACAATGTTTTAGAGGGAAACATATTTTTTTCCTCGTGCAGTAGGATCTGAGCATGTTTGTGTAGGGCTCAGCAGTGGTATTAGGATATGGTGTATGGAGTTTGCTCAGTTTATGTGGTTTTGGTTTCTAGCAGTGGGAATCTTTGATGTTTGAGAGTGAATGGTTGTTTGAGGTTTTGTAGGCTAGTCTGGCTTGGAGGCTTTTCATGATCCAGTTGTCACAAAATGCAAGAACTTGCTGCTGTAGTTAAGAGTATCCAGTATATAACTACATAACCAGTGTATTATCCTTACTTTATTATTGAATAATATGCACAAAATGTCCCTACTAACAGTACCTGACAGATAGTTGTTCTGAAAAACCAGTCCCAGTGACAACCCTAAACTCTGTACGCAGCAAAAGTGAGTCTATTCTCTAGGCCCTATTGTTTAGCCAATCAGAGGACTTTGAGGCGTCAGTCATTTTGAGCGTTCGGGTTTTGCTGATAGTGTATTTTCCATGTCTTTAATGGATTTTTTTGGAGAGGAAGCCAAGTCTGGCCAAGTTGTGTGAAAGTTAGCAAAACGGCTAACATATCTTAAGGCACATTGCTTACTTGACAAAAACACATACAGTAGCACTGTTGTAGCCTATTGTACTGCAGCCTTTAATTAGGGAAAGATTCATACCTTTCTTGTTGACCTAATTGTTAAACTTTTTCCCCTGCGGCACCGTTCGATACCCACATCCACAATAGACTCCTTATTACGAGATGTAGGGGGTGAGACTCTCTTTTAGTCATTCTGTTGGTGAGACAAAGGATTATTCTTTAGGATGCTGTTAAACAATGACGGTTTTCTCCAAATTTACTTGTGGGTCTCTTCGCTGGTTTCCCAAGACGTGTAGAACAGACAGATTAAACCACCTGATTAAACAGGAATAATCTACTCCATGACAGTACACTCGTGATGAATCATGCCATTCAAGTGTGCTTTGTAGGATTAACTCCCTGTAAGAGAGTTAGTGCAACAATGTTAACATTAACAAAGGTGGGAAAATAAATTCTTTAGGTCTTCCAGAGCGCCGACTGAATGTCTGCTCTAAGCATTCTTTAGCTAAATTATTTTCACTGTAGTGATTATTGACATTATGTTTCGCTCCCCTCTACTTCACCCCAGGGAATGCCATGCACCATTGTCCATGGCGTATAAAACGTGTCAAGAAATTGAAACTGCGCTGCTATTCTTTCAGCCGACAATCAGCAGCAGGCGTGGAAGAATGGGCACTTGTAATGAAATCAGTGATTTGCTGCACCTCCATGCAGCGGGTCAGAGTGATTAAAATCCGCCGTCGCTAAGAACCAGGCAAATGAACTTCACATCAACGGCACTCGCCACAAATTAATTTGATTTCCCCAGCTTGACTCGTTCAGGGTCCTTGTGTCACATATTAGAACATTTGAGATGCCAGCATGTGGCATGGTTCTTACAATCATTGTTTTAATTCAAGATTTG
The DNA here is from genome assembly GCF_012432095.1 of Onychostoma macrolepis. Taxonomy (NCBI): domain Eukaryota; kingdom Metazoa; phylum Chordata; class Actinopteri; order Cypriniformes; family Cyprinidae; genus Onychostoma; species Onychostoma macrolepis. The sequence continues at coordinate 29,142,302 of NC_081176.1, read as the reverse complement.
TTGACATACACATTTGTCAGAGACCTGAGTCACAAGGCACAGCTGCGGTACATGATGGTCAAGGCTGTTCTCTTCCCCCAGCCTTTAGAAGCCCAAGCGTTTCTCTGTGATTTATCTAGTCCTTCTAATTAAGGGTCAAGAGTTGAGCTGGCTTGGGAATGCAGAGCCCTGCGATTAAAGTTCAGGCGTATGCAGGTAATCCCCGGCTTTCATTGGGGTCTGTTTTTCGGCCTCAGGCCAGTTGGTAGATTCTTTGTGTGAAAGTGAAAGAGGAGGTTGACAGTGTAATTACTTTGGGTGATAGTTCAATGTTAATGACATGGTCAACAATGTGCCGTGTGATGTAAACGAACACCATCAGGTCGATTAATGCCATTGTGTTACTGGAAGCAGATAATAGCTCAATCCCAAAACTTTTACTCAACCTCAAGACATTCCAAGCAGTATAAATTCTTCCGTTGAATATAGAATGAGATGTTCTGAAGAATGTTCATGTTACTCTTTTCCATACATTGAAAGTATATCTCCTGTCAAGCTGTAAAAAAGCTCAATAAAAGTCATTGATATGAATTTAATTTTCGCTTGGTTGGTTCACCATTGGTTTGTGTACATTTTTCCAGTGAATTATGGATGAATTTCTTGTCTCTTTGAATTATGGCCCAAATTCTGGTCTGTTCCTTACACAAAGTTTCCGTAAGCATTCGAAAGACTTGAAATACTGTGCACAAATTGACTTTTATGGTGCCTTTTTGTAACTTAACAGCCTTTTGTTGAATGGAAAAGTGTAACATGACCATTTGTCAAAACTTCTTTCATGCTCACCGGAAGAAAGTCACATGTTTGGAACAAAATGACAATCTCATCTTGATCTCTGTCAAGATACAAATTCACCCTTCTAATGGTGCTACTCCAAAAGTTCTCAACCGCCATAAAAGTTAATGTCACCAGTTCTGCTCGTGTTAGGAGGAAAATGGAGGTGGGGAAAATGTCACTGGAAATGCCATCCACCATGTCACATGTCCAATGCTGTAGCCGCGGTCTGCAGTGATTCTCCATTTCACTCAGGTAGATGCACTCCACCTCCGATTAATGCCGGGTCAGTCCATTGTCAAATACCTCGTCTGTTTCTTTTTATGAGCGCTGTCAACACACCTGACCTTTCGAGTGGATGCAAAAAATGACCCCCAGCGTTCATAAGGGAGATCTATTATCCTGAAACTCATCTGTCTTTGGCTCAGGCAGAGGACTCCAGGGTCATGACCGCATTAAGCACTGGCAGGTGGAAAAAAACCCTTCAGGTCGTTTTGAACGCCAAATGTTGACTTATGAGGATGTGTGTTTGGATGTGTGACAACCCTGGAGAGGTGTTTACTAGCTCGCAAGGAAGCTGATAAAAGTGATAACAATACCAAATTAAAAAGAAATAGAGAAAATTATGGTGTGAAGAGAGATTCTGCTCAGCTTCTGGTGGCTTGGTCCAGACATTTATTTGAAGAAGCTACTCTCAATATGGTTCTTCAAATACAGATAGCGCAGCACATTTATTTATGGACTGAGTACTTTCAGAGGGGTTTGATCGTAATTCAGAAAGGAGAATCACACCAGAAGATAAGCACAGAGTGTGAGGCGCAAGATGGTATGAAGCTATTTAGGTGTGATAATAAGACTCAAGTGTCTTGAAAACAAAATGGATTTTGTGAACGCAAGCCCGCTTTGGCATAAATTGAGTAAACAGAATGTACAATCTTGGCCCTATCTTTTTTCCTCGTTTGGGAGGGACAATTGAAGCAAAATGCATCAGTTAAACATGCCTCCAAGTTTCTCAGTCCCAGAGTTATCTTATCGTCACACTGGCAATCCAGCTTTAGGCACCAATTTTTACCGTGACACCAGTGATCACTTCAGAACGAGAAGGCCACAAGATGCCACGAGATTCTGCGGGCTCTGTTTGTGTGGCTGAATAAAAGACACCTTCACCTGACGGATAGCCCGACAGGACACCTTATTCTTACACCTCCTGACTTGACACAAGACAGGCCCCTGGATTCTGTGGACACAGTATCCGCCACCTTCAGATCAGTCACACTGATAGACAAGATAATGGAGTCCGATAATGGGGCGCCATCCCTAAGCCGAACAATGTTCATCACGGCCCTTCCTGTCATCCACACAGACACATAAATACACAGTTGACAGCTTACAAGGGCTAAGGCTACGATCCAGGGCCTTGATATTATTTGTGTGTCTGTGAGAGACAAGACTGTGAAAGAAAGATGGAGGAACTCGGAAGGGTTTTGCTTTCAAAAACTGTAGGCCTCACTTCAAGCTGATCCCATTTTTGGGTTTTGAGATCTGTTCCTTCTGACTCCTCAAGGTGCAGCTATAGTCAAAGCTTGCTGTAGGTGAAAGAAACTGTCTTTGAATTGAACCGTTTGAATGATGACTTCTTGCTTAGGACCTTGACTTGAGTTGAAAGAGGCAACCTGTAATTGCTTCAGCTGGTGATGGAAGTACAAACATGTCTTCCATATAACAAACAAAACACAGTCGTATGTATATAGTCACTTTCTGACTGACTCATACTTTTAACTATGAAACTTTATTCTGAAGTGGCAACTCTGGGGGGAACTGAAAGTTGTATCATTACCTTTAGGAAAAATATAATTAAGAAGTTGCTTATGAAGTTTGTGAGTTGGTTTCATGAAAGTGTCTCAGGGTGCCTGACAGTAAGTAAATGCAGGTTTACCAAAGGTTTCCCACATCTTTTAACGAATACATTTCCACATCTTTAAAACAAAAAAAAATGTTTTTGAATTACTCATGGTAAATAACAATGGTTTCAGACACTGTATATGCTATCATATATACTGTACATTTATTGAAACTTTAAGGGTCTTTTGTTTGTGTTGTTTTATTTTGTTTGTGGCTTAGCAGTTAGTATATCCTCTCAGACTCCTTGAGCCGTGGTACAAGCTGTGGACAAGAAAAGTTTGAACCGACCTCATCACATTTTTAGCTTCCATTCCTCTTCCTTTTCCCCATAATTCCTTGTCCTTTTCCTGCTGTATTTTGTTTCTTCATTGCAATAACATAATTAAAGTTTAATATTCAGTGCATAAATATGCTTTGTTCCCCCTTTTCTTTCCAAAACTTTCCGAGATTTCCAAAAATTGCATTCAAGCTGCGAGAGCCAATGTAGTTGCATGCCAGGAGAAAGAATTAGCAAAGAAACTGACAGCTTGCAAAATTGTTTTTAGGAAAACACATTGTTCAATACAGCACAGAGCTTTCAATGCAATAATAAGGGATTCTGTTTTCAATGCAGCATGATTGTTACTGTTCTGTTTCATCTTATGTATCACTAAATACGCTGGTGTTTTTCTCTCAAAACCACACAGTTCTCACGTCCACCCCCATGTTTCTGTCCCTCATATATTTTCCTACTTGCCAAATAATTTAATGGAAAAGCTTAGCTCACCATTAAATCAAGCAAGATCAAAAGGCTAATTGAAAAAAAAAAAACAGCATTTGGCTAAAGTTTGCTGGCTGTCAAGCAGGAAGCCCTCTTCAGAGAAGGGAATTAACTTTGAGAAGAATTCATCTGGCCCAACTTGGTCAAAGATCAAGTAATCCCAGACCTGTGTCAAATGGAGAAGAAGCATGAAGATAATTGCAAAGAAAACCCTGAGCGCAACTTAAGTCAAACTCATTTAGAAGTTTTCAAAGGATATGTTGAATTTCTTAGACGCCCACTGGAGCGCTGACCTTTAGGATGGTGTTTGTGTGTACTAGTAGCTAACTTATCGTATGATTTAATCATATTTTTGCTAAGTCACCTTTTTAATACAGTTTCATGGTCTGTAATCATTATTCATGGCCAGTTTATTTTCTCAATTCACCCACCAGTTGCAGGTCTGTTTTATTTTATTTTTTTCTCCAAGTGTTCCATCGGCTTTCCCTTATAAAGTCTTTCGTATTGGTATGTTGATGTGTTCACCCCCAGATATGTACTTGAAAAGAACATAACATTTTCTTTTTGTTCACTAGCCTTTTGAGAGTCATTTCAAGGTTACTTTACAGTTTTTACCGATTAAACGCACACAAAAAAAAATGTCACATGAAGCCTGGGCACAGCGTGCTTTTGCATGCCTTGATAATATAACTGTGAATTGCTCAGAATTTGAGTGCAAGACTTCTAACGCAGAAGACGTGACAAAGCATCTGTCAGAAAATAGAAAACATGCCTGGGCTTTGGTGGATAATACGGGATATTGTTAGCTTGCTAGCGAGGACTGCTGCAGATTAGCTTATCTGAAATTGTGTGAAAACATTTACATATTCAGGTCCCCCTTAATACTGAAATTTGACTCAAAGCAAGTGGTTATTGAACATGCTGGAAAATAGCCCGAATGTTGCTGGCCGTCATTGATGATCTTCTGGGGTCTGTTGCCTCAGCCAAGGACATTTTCATAACTTCATAACAAGCTTTGTTCCAGGAGATAGTTCATCATTTTCGAGAGGTTGAATCATCAAATTTCAGAGTTGAAGTCATCCTTGACTGTACATTAGGAGGACATAGGAGTAGAATCGGTGCAATTTTATGCTAAACGGTGTTAAGTGACCGTTTTAGTGTTTGTGTATATTCTCAGCATGACCTCTTCTGAGGTGAGCGACTTAAATGCGGCACTCGCTGTTTCATTACATAACTGAAAAAACAGTGAGTATATTATGCAGCTTGTCCAAGATGATAAATGTGGCGCTGCGGCTTGCAACGACAGCTGGTGGGTGATGTGAAAGTCTATTTCTGTTTGTTTCTGATATCTGCCAAACACCAATTTTTTATTATGAATATGCCAAACTGCAGCGCATTGGTCTTTCTGCTTTACAATATAGTCAGGCACGATTAGTGCTGGGTGACATGACTAAAAATACATATAGACACTGTATTTTGATTGTATACAATATATGTTTCAGTATTAATGTAATTGCTGTTATATTTTTTTTCTTCAACTGGACGAATTATCATTTTAATCATTGTTGTCAATAAGATTAACATTTTAATAATTTTGAGTCTTCTTAACATGGAGTTCAGATCAATTTAATTGGGTTTAAAATGTGTTTCTATATTTATATTTTATAATGTATGTGAAAATAATTTTGTCATGTGTTATGTTAAGTGAACTTTTAGGTGACACTAGCCTTCACATACAATGCATTATAAAAGTATTTTTAATGCATTGATTTTGCTGTAATGCACCTTTGCATGTTCTCCCTTTCTCTATATTTATTATAATATTATTTATTATAATGTATTTATTTATTCACCATTACACCTTTAGAAAGTATAATGAATTAAAACACGTAACAAACAGCCAATTTCAGATGTAACAAGGAATCTGCAAATTTTATTATACATTTTTAACTTTGTTTACAATTACTTTTGAAATTATATTAATAATATGTTAATAATGTAATCCATTATATCTTTTCATAAATAATTGTAACCATAATTTTATATGATATGCATTATACATAAAGGCTTCAAGTAAAAGTGTTACCAACTTTTTTTTTTTTTTTTACTACCAAAAGTTTCAACCCAGCGTACCTCAAACCTTAATTTTATTGAATAGAATGTATTTTGTCATGAATGTATGGTTGTTGAGTGTCACTGTAATTTGTGTGTTCAATGTTGCATTGAACACACAAATTACAGTGACACTCAACAACCATACATTCATGAAAAAAAATACATTCTATTCAATAAAATTAAGGTTCGAGGCAAAAATTCAATAGTTTTACATTAGCTCATTTAAGTAAGTATCACTTGCGTCAGTAGACAGAGATCCAAAATCAGCGCAGCCTTTTCTCAGTTTCCATTTAATATAAGTTTCATTGCAAAAACTCACAGTATACCAGCATTCATATTATGACCGTGTCAAGAAGACAGCCGGCAGATACAATTGCCTATGAAAGTTTGAGTAATTGACATTCAATACGGAATCACGACAGGAAACACTCCATCATTTTCCATTATAAGAGCTGACGGAAATAAAAATTGGGCCAACTCAGTTTAGCAACTGCAATGTCAGTGAATCTAACCACCGCCTTTTCGTCTGGTTTCAGATTCCGCAGATCAGCTACGCCTCCACCGCTCCAGAGCTGAGCGATGACCGCCGGTACGATTTCTTCTCTCGCGTGGTACCTCCCGACTCCTTCCAGGCGCAAGCCATGGTGGACATAGTGAAACTGATGGGGTGGAACTACGTGTCTACAGTGGCCTCGGAGGGAAGCTACGGCGAGAAAGGAGTCGAGGCCTTCATGCAGATTTCCAGAGAAGCCGGTGAGCCAGACAAAACAATAAACAAGAAGTCTTTGAAGATAAAGTCCTGAAAAACTCAAAGCAGTCTCTGCATAAGTAAACAGAAGTGTTGTTAAGACTTATTTTGGTTGTACTAATAACGACCTGTCAGTTTCATCAGTGTTTACAGAAAACAAGCCTTATTTACTGAGAAATGTTTGGATTGCTTTACTCATTCATCTCTACAATACAAAGTTGATTGCTTGAGACAGCTTCAAGCCATCAATTTTCCCTCAACAAGTGGCTCACCTCTCAAATAAATGAATATGTAAATAACACAATTGTCTGTTAACAGTGGGGATGTTGTGTCTCTGAGACACTTTTCACACAAATGTCTTGCAAAACAAAGGGTGATGTGCTCCAAGGAAGAAGATTAATTCCAGATGTCTCCCTCATTAGTGAGTGAAGCCAATTACTGGAACTTGACTTGTACCTTTTAGGGCACAAATTAGATGGTAAGGTGTAACCTGACATGATGAGTAATTGGGGTTGCTTAATGGGGCCTATGGTTTGTCAATAAAAAATCCTCTTGATTGTTTCATGCTACTTAAGAAAAGTGTGAGAAGTCTTGTATGGACGGTCAATTTGTAAACAAACCATTCTCTTGCATTTTTTAATGAATCGGTTGAACTCGTCCACAAAATCTTTGTTGTCTTTGTTCATGGCTGTTTGGCAGGATCTGTAATTAATTGAAACAGTTCTTCAACTCACAGAATCACTGCACCAAAGTGGTTCTTTGAAACAATTCAACCGACTTTAAAAAAGTTTTATAGTTTTATTGTGAATGATTCGTCAGCTTGAGTCTTTCAGCTTGATTCAGACTGTTTTGTCAGTTATTTAAAAGTCATATTTCAAGGACTTTCATTTTTAAACTCTCCCGTTCAGCTGCCTTGTTTCACCCTCTTTTCATGATCCAGTCAATTTCAGATGAAAAAATAAATAAAAATACCACCATAGTTTTTATATATTTAATATTCTGTTTATACTGAAATACATTGCATTATAGAAGGAAAATAGATGCCATTTTTGACTTTAGGGAAGCACAACACAATCTCATAGCAATTTGTAACTATTTTACATTTTGGCAAATTGGCAGCTAATTCGTACAGTCTCATTCATTCGTTTTCATATAATATTTCTACACCTCACTGATGGTTAGGTATGGGGTGGACCTTCATGCTTACCTTTTTTCTAAAAAAAATGTAGATTCTTCAGGGCCCTGCACATTAAATACAGACAAAAATGTTTATTATTGCCATGGATAAAGACATGTTCCCTCTTCTGTTCCTTCATTTTATTAATTTGTTCCCTCATTTAAGTTAAATCGTTGCCACAAGTTAATATTTGTTCCCTCATTTTAGTTAAATCCTGGTCACGAATAAAAAAACTGTTCCAACTTAACATAATTTCTTCCCTTTTTTAAATCGTTGCCAGTTTATACTAATTTGTTCCCTCATTTTTATTTATTCATATAATTTGTATAATGTGGCCACAATTTACTACAACAAGGGAACAAATTAAATAGTTAATTCTATTAATTCTAATCTGTGAGCACAATATATATTTTATTTCTGCATGTCATGTGTGGGACTCCATATAATTCACATTGTGCAAATTCATACAGAATCACCACCTCAATAAATACTTTCATATTCCTGTGATATTGAGTTGGAGGGGAGATTAAGCATGTTGTAATGTTTTGGCTAAATGTGTCGTGTAATTATTTTTAAAAAAGCACAGCATTTTGTGTGAAGTGCCTCAAGTGCTAGAGGGAAAGACTTCTTATGATACGTGCTAAGGCTTTCCAAGGAGACTTTGGCGCAGAGGTCAGTATGTTGGCAAAAACAACAGTGCTCAGAGCTGTTTGGCAGGGTGTTTCACTGTGGTTACTTTATGGCCACAAATTTAGGCGGATAATGAATGTTCTTTTACTGTACATTTACTGAAAGGGACATTGAGCCTCATTCATGGAACACAACAGAAGAAACAGTGTTATAACCTGCTATGTCAAATAAGAATTCAAAATCCAAAATGTCATAGAAATCTGTGAGTAGCTATCTTTATGTTGTAGCAGCTCACATATGGATTCTCTCTGGATTCACAGAGGCTTTTCAGCACTCAGCGAATTCTGTTAATTGGGTTTACTGTCCAATTTAGCAGTGAGGTGGAATATATCTCTTCTGTCAGTGCGGTGGAACTCAGATTAGCAACATTTCTCGCTTCATCACAAGTTTTTTATCACTTCTCCTTTTTGCGAGTATTCTTTGCAGAATTTATTTTGAAATTAAACCAAACGAAACACCTACGTCCACACCTACCTTCAGGTATTTGTCATCTTCTCTTCGCATGCCAGATTTGCCAACCACCCCGGCTTGTTCATTAATTTTTATTTATGAAGCGATTTACAGTCCACTCAGGATTTGAAGAGAGGAGACAGTTATTAATGATCCTAATTTGCGTATTTGATTATCCTGTATGAGTGGCAGTTCGCACTGTTTATCACTCTTATTGCTTTGGCGCACAAGTGGCACAGCGCTCATCCTGTGGGAGACTATGGAAATGCCTTTTCATATGGTTGAGAACCCAGCGCTGTGTGATGTGGAATGCCTTTGACTTCATTATCCTCAACTACAGTATGTTTGTATGCATGTGCATAACCGATGACATTAAGACTTTAACGTGCTACATTTAATTCCAATTAAACATGCTCACTGAACTTCTGTCCACTAGAGGAGAAGATGCACCTGAAAGCATTTCTAAAAAGACGCATGTTGAATGCTCTCGGGATGCTGTGGTGAGGGTTGCGGTGGTCTGTTTTTTTTCATTAAATACATTAAGGAAACATCGCTGCAGTCTTCATGTACGAAATGAACAGTTGTTTGAAAGACTAATCATGAATACAAATCAATGACGATTAATAAAATTAAGCACCGCCCTTTTTCATTGTCGAATATCATTTTAGTTTGAAAATGGCACATTATGGACTTAAAATAGGTTGGGAATGGTTTTTCAAATTTGTATTTATTTATTGCAGTTGCTAAGTTGTTCTGAGTGGTTCCTAGGGAGTTCTGGGTGGTTGTTAAGGCAATGCTAGCTGCAGGGTGTTATTCGATTAAGTTGTTTTGAGTGGCAGTTAACGCATTGCATAGTTGCTAAAAGTGTGTGCACACCAAACGGGAATATAATATTCGTATTGCGTTATCGCTCTAGATTACTTGCGGGATTTTTTTGTGTCAGTCACTCCATTTTCTGATACAACTGGACGCGACAATAAGCTCTTCGCTGATTGGCTTGCGTGACAACGTGTCATGCAAATTTTCCGCTCAAGTTGAAATTTTTCAACTTGCATGAAAGACGCAATTGAGGCGTATATCGCCTGGTGTGAATTCACATCTATTCTCGTTTTTGTGTTCTGTGTGGTTTTTAAAATTTTGCCGTGGTTTCTAGGGTGTTGTGGGTGGTTGCTAAGGCATTTCTCGCTGCAGGATGTTCTCACAAGATTGCTAAGATGTTTTGAGTGTTGTCAGCAAACCAATGTGCAGTTTCTAAGGAATTATGTGTGATTGTTAGCATTTTGATATTTGGTTGCTAACCCTGCAAACAGACCTGCGGTGACCCTTTACGGGCCCACTTAGGGCTAGCCTAAGGACCCCCAGTAGGCTGCCAGCGCAGGGGCCCCTGAAAATTTGCTAATTGACAAAATGTTGGCCCCTTAGCACTGGCAGCCCTCACTTAGCCCCCAGGAAGCCCTTACTAGGCCCACACAGGGCCAGCACTATTAATCTACAACAGGGGTGCCCAACCCTGGTCCTGGAGATCTACCTTCCTGCAGAGTTCAGTTCCAACCCTGATCAAACACACCTGTCTGTAATTATCGAGTGCTCCTTCAGATCCTAATTGGTTGGTTCAGTTGTGTTCGAACAGGGTTGGAGCTGAACTCTCCAGGAAGGTAGATCTCCAGGAGCAGGGCTGGGCACCCCTGATCTACAACAATACATCCGTTTCACTATCAATACTTTCCAGCTACTATAACTTATGTCTTTTGGGAAAATAGTTATTATACATTTGAAATGGATGCAGTCACCACATAACTAATATATGTATTGTCAAAAAGGGATTTCAAATCAATTTATTAAATACAAAATAGAAAACATTCAATTCAGGTTAATACAGCTACATACAGTCAAAAATGTAAATACACAAAAGTACAAAAAACAAAAGAAAGCAATTTAAAGGCCATACATACAAGTAACATCTCTGTACAAAAAAAAAAAAACAAACAAAAAAAAACTCCTTATTTTAGACTGGGCTTGAAATGACATTTCCCAACCAGGACACAGCACAATATGCTTAGCAGGTGAGCCATGCTGGCTACTGCTGCTTGTTATTGCTAACTCCCTCTACCCACATGGCTTTACTTAAGGAAACCAAAAACACCCTTGCACCCCTAGTGGTAAGGTAGAAAACTGCCCACAAAATTCTTGTTAAGAGGCTCATGTCTGTTACACCTCAACTATGACTCGTGAGACCCACTTTCCTGCAGAGTTTAGCTACAACTTGATCAAACTCACCCACCTGTGATTTTCTAATGATCCTGAAGACATTGATTAGCATGCTCAGGTGTGTTAGATTAGGGTTAGAGCTTAACTCTGCAGGAAAGTGGATCTCACAAGCCAGATTTGACGATCCCTGGCCTATATGAAACAACAGGTTCTGAAAAAGTCTCTTTTGGTTTGAACCATTCCAGTTCAATTGAGTTGCTAAATAATGGCCAGTCAATGTTGTTAGTATTCACACAAAACCTGCATGGGCCCAAAGGTACAAACGTTGCTCTGGGCCCAAATGGGCTGGCCCACACTGGGGCATCATGGGACTAATGTCGGCAGTCTGCTAGTGAGGGCTGTTCACAGAGAGCCCACGGTGAGCCCAAAGCTGTGGGCCCCACCTGGGCAAGCCCACACTGGGCCTGTTTAGGTTTGGTGTGGGCTGTCCCTAGTCCACTGTGCCCGCAAAAAGCCAGCATGGGCCCCGTAGGGGCATGTTTGCAGGGAAGGCATTGCTATCTTAAATTTGTTAGGATGCTCTGAGTGGTTGTTAGTGCATTGATGGGTGTTCTATGTAATTGGTAACATTTTTCTCATTGTTCTCTGTGATTGTTAGCATTTTGCTATGCGATTGCTAGGTAGCTGTAAGTGGTTGCTAATGCTTTCCTAGCTGTAGAGTGTAATTGTAAGATTGTTAAGATGTTCTGAGTGGTTGTTAGGATTTTGCTGTGCAGTTGCTAAGGTGTTCTGTGTGATCAATAGCATTATAGTATGTGGTTGCTAGGCTTTCCTGTAGCTCAAATAGTAGAGCATGGCGCTAGCAAAGCCAAGATCATGGGTTCGATTCCCAGGGAAAGCAAGAGCTGATAAAATGTAAAAAAAACTGTAACTTGAATGCAATGTAAGTCGCTTTGGATAAAAGCGTCTGCTAAATACATAAATGTAAATGTAAGTTATAAGTGGTTGCTGAGGTAATGCTAGCTGTGGGGTGTTGATATAAGTTTGTTAAGGTGATCTGAGTGGTTGTTAGGATGTTTATGTGCAGTTGCTAGGATATTCTGAGCGGTTGTTATCATTTTGCTATTGGATTTTGGGTGTATGCTAAGGCATTGTTAATAACTTTAGGATTTATTTTTTAATTTTTTTATACCTCTTGTATGAAATGTAGCAATTTATTATTCTAAAAAAAAGAGAGCACTTTTTAGTCTTTTGTGTTTTAAATTGTTCTTAGGTTTGGAATAATGATTATTGTATCAATATTTTCATAGCTTTTTCACAGCTGACTTAACTTTTCACACATTTTGCACATCATCTAGTACTTTACGTTGACTAGATTTTGTCCATAGATTTTGTGCGCATCCAATAAAATACAGGACATCCCAAGGGCTAACCTGTCTTTAATACTGCACAGAAGTGACTTCTAGTGTTGTCTGATCTCTCATCAAAATTTCAACAGATCCTGCCGAGGATGTGATTTGGTTTAGAGTAGTTAGAGTGTTCAGATGGTCTTACCCAAATAAACACACTCATGCCTGAGATGAGGGCAGCCAAGGAGAAAACGGATTGATTCATATTAAATGAGAGTTTGTTTGTCAAACGGCTTTTTTTGGTTTGGATGTAATCAAGCTCTCGGAGATTGTAGAGGTGTAACAGGCACTCTTCTGCTATAAATAAAAGTTTTATTTGGTGAGTTAAATCTCTTTGCAGCTTTTGTTTCTTTCATCAGTTCCAGAAACATTTTTTAAATTAAAACCAGAAGACTCAAAACTCAACGCCATGATGTTAGTGTTTTGTACTTTTCAGTGGTAGATGTCGTTTTTTGAATATGCAGTTGCTAGGGTGTTCCAGGTTGTTGCTATGACATTACTAGGTGCAGGTCGTTGCTTGTTGCTGTGGTGTTTTAAAAGGTTTTGGCTGCATTGCTGTGGAGTTGCTAAGGTGTTCTGAGTGGCTGTTAGCTATGTGGTTACTAGGGGGTTCTAGGTGGTTGCTAAGGTCGATAGTGTTCTGAGTGTTCTTGTTAGGTTGTTGGTGTGCAGTTGTTAAGGTGCATTATACATTATTGTACAGTTTATATGATGTTCTGAGTGGTTGCTAGGGTATTTCTAGATGTAGGGTGTTGCTTTATGGTTGTTAGGAAGTTCAGAGTGGTTGTTAGTATGTTGCTATGTTGTTGCAACTGGTTCCGGCTGGTTTGTAAGGCATTGCTAACTGTAAGGTGTTGCTATGAGGTTGCTAAGGTGTTCTGAGTTGTTAGGATGTTGCTGTACAGCAAATAAGGTGCCGTGAGTGGTTGTTAGGATGTTGCTGCTCGCAGTGGTTGTTAACGTATTACTGTGCAATTTCTATGATATTCTTAGTGGTTGCTAAGGCATTGCTTGCTGCAGGGTGTTGTGTTCCGAGTGGTTTTTAGGATGTTGCTGTTCAATTTCTAAGGTGTAATGCGTTTTTTTCTAAGTGATTGTCAGGATGTTGCTATGAAGTTGCTAAGATGCTTTGAGTGGTTGTTAATATTTTACTATGTGGTTGCTTAGGAGTTCTGGGTGGTTGCTAAGATTGCTATCTGCAAGGGTGTTTCAGTGAGATTGCTAAGATGTTCTGAGTGGTTGTCAACATTTTGCTATGAGGTTTCTAAAGAGTTCTGGGTGGTTGCTAAGCCATTTGATCATTTTAGAAAGTGCTAGTTGTACTGAATGGTTTTTAGGATGTTGCTGTACAGTCGATGAGGTATTTTGACTTTTTTTTTTTAACATTTTGTAATGTGGCTGCTGGGGTGTTCTGAGTGGTTGCTAAGCCATTGCTAGCTGCAGGGTGTTGCTATGAGGTTACTAAGGTGTTCTGAGTAGTTATTATTATCATGTTGCTATGTGGCTGCTGGGGTATTCTGTGTGGTTGCTATGACATGCTTGGTGCTGGATCTAGGTATGAGACAGAGTTTACAGCTGAGACACACGCATGGATAAATTCAGACAGTGAGCGTGACTGTACCATTCACCTGTCTACCCAATGCATTATACAGGCAGTGAGAGGCTAACATACCCCCCACCCGCACCCACAGCCCTATATCGCAGGTTTTAGGCAAAAATTGTCATTTTAGTACATCACTACTAGTAATAGTCTTACAAATATCGCTAATTAGCCAGTGTCCACTGCATTTTTTAACAATATGTAATGAGATCATTAGGTATCCCATTCTGGAAGTTCCTGATGTCGTTGTTAGGTAAGACAGCTGCTTTGATTTTAGTTGTGATTCCTACTTTCCTGCATATTTTAGATCAGCTCAGAGAACAAAGGGGAAGAAATTGGGCTATTTGAATCTCTCTATCATCATTGTCTACATCTTCAAATTCCTTTGAAGGCTTAGCAGGATAATATCCATATTGCAGCTGTGAAAACGATCACTTGCAGCTGTCCAGACTCGGAAGAATCGGGTCAGAACCTTTGATCCTTCAACTGCGGTGTCGCAGACAATGTTTTCATCAGTATTATGAATTATAGGCAAAGTGAACATGCAGAGGCTCTGGAGATGATAGGACTCAGCTTGAAGTAATTTATCAATCAGTAACTTCAAAATGGCAGTGTGTTTGTATCATTTCAGTGCTTTTGAGATATGCAGGATTGGGTCATTCTTAAAGAAACAAAGGTTCTGTTTAACAATATGCCTAGACAGCATATTGTGTTATGTTTTTTTGCACTAATACACTATTAGCTTAGCAAACATGCTAATGACAAACTCTAGTGGAATCAATCTCAGTTACATTTATTCATTTGGAAGATACTTTTATCTGAAGCAGCTTACATTTGCATTAATATTTTATCAGTTGATGCATTCCTTGGGAGTCAAACCCATTATCTTGGCGTTACTAGCGCCATACAATTCTGTTTGAGCTCCTGAAACAAATCCCCCACACAAAGATACTGCATATGGAGAGTGTCCCAAGTCTGTCACCTTACTAGGCAGCTGCTTGTGTAGACAGTGAAGCAGCTCTCTATGTTTTCGAACAGAGTAATTATCTCTGGCTGTATCAGTGTAAATATGCCATCCAGGAAGCACAGCATCTCATTTGGCAAGACCGCTGTCACATAATGACTACAATAGTGAAAGTGTTGACTGAAATTGAGACTGTGGACTAAACATTAATGAGGTGGGTGTACATTTAAGTGTTGGTGCTACGCTGTCACTTCTGGTAGCATGAATTGTGGTATCATATTCTTTTAGATGCGAATTAAACATCTGTGGGGTCATTTCTAATGTTACATAAAATGAAGCATAAAATGAGCAGCATAAAATGATCCAAGATCATTACAAGAATAGCAGTGCATTCATTTTTTGGGCTTATTTTAGATCAAATAAATCTCAATGCAAACTTCTTGATGTTGTTTACACCTCTGCAAGGCCCAGATGATAAAATGAACCATACCATCTCCCTGAAATTCATCATTATACCAAACCACTGTCAATGTAGGCAGCTCTGACTTGTTTTCTATCCCTGAATTGCACTGGAGTAAGATTTTGTGGATCTCAGATGTCAGAAAAAAAATTTAGTTTCTTAACTTTTTCTTCTCTGCAGCCGCAAGATCTAGGAGAACCTTAACATCTGATGATAAATGATTTTGGCCTCCAGCTCTTTGAATCTTAATTGTTGCTAAATGACAAGTTTTATTATTTGCCCCCAGATATGTCTTCATGAAATGTGATCGATATTTGTTGATATTTGGCTTAATAATTAACTTGGGAACTCATTAGTGTGGGTGTCACTATCTTGGATTACATTTAAGAGATGGACTAAGTGGAGCAAGATTGAAAACGTTCCCTGCTTGGAATGAATCAATTCAATAATTAGTGTCACCCCCAGTGGAAGTGGTCATCACTTTAATTTCACAGTTGTCTTGCCTTACATTCTCCCTGGAAAGTGGTAGGTTCGGTTCCTCTCAATCGCCCACGAACCACCGAGAGTTGCAAACTAGGACATGAAAGTGCACTGCTGTGAATTAGACCCTCGAAAGACCTCGCTGTTCCTCAGTGCATCTGTAGACGGTTGCCCTTCGTTTCTGGGTTGTGATCGCTTGGTTGATTCCAGGCTTAAGTCTCATAATAGCACTGGATCAAAGGCAGATGGCTATTAGCTAGTCAGTCACATAGACTCGACTTGGGCTCAGGTAACAATTTAGTGCCCTGTGGAGTCTTGAGTTGAATGGGGAAAGCTGTTATTAAGATGTCTCTCCCCCTGTTCTTCTCAGGCGGTGAACACAGTGCCAACATATCAATGAGAGCTTTTCACACAGCGAAGCCTTTCACCAATACATTATTCATCCCCCTCCCAGGACTCTACCCTTCTCCATCAGCACCAGTGTCCCACAAATTGTACATGCAGGGAATTCTGTGCCACTATGCCCTATTTTGTGAGCCACTGTATTGGAATCTGAAATGCCTGAAAAAGAGAGAAGGAGCCACTGGGAATTAACTGATTTTTTTTTTCCTATTCCATCTTTGAAAAAGACAGCAGAGGCTCACATAGTGATGGACTAATGAGGTGTGACTTGACCTTTGCCAAAATTGTCACAGGAGCTCCACCCTGATCAATAGGTGTTCAGTTAAGGGCTTGTTTGATGGTTGTAAACTGAACAGTTGATTAATGATTAACGTTGAATTGCATGGGTACACAGTGCAATTGACCTGCAGACAAGACGTAGGTCAGAGTTTGTGCAGCGAGTGTGTGATTTTTATTTATTTTTTTCCCCACTACTTGTAGCTTGTAAATTACCATCCTTCTGCTCTGCCACGGTAGAAAGCCATCACTGTAGGGGTTGGCAATATGAGCAAAATTTTATATCATGCTATGAGTCATTTTATATCACGGTAATGAGATCTATGTATCAAGATGTTTGGTGCAGAACATCTGCAGTTCCGTTCCAAAACCTTCTAAGCTATTTATGTAGGCAGCATGGTAGGATGCAAAAAAAGTAAGCAGCATGATTGGCTGCCCTAAGATACTCAAAGGTAGATTGGCATGTGTGTTGTGTAAAAGGAAATTCCATTATGAGAAAATGAGTGAAAAGAATTAAGTGCAGTAGTCAGGTTCTGGAAATAAAAATCCTATTAATTTTCTCCATAGGGGAATTTTTTTTTTTTTTAAAGATAACTTTGAAGGCAGTCCTACTGTGGGCTACAATGTTCACTGATGGCATATGCTTATGTTGAAGCTGTCAGCTAACATTATTCTAAGTTTTTAACAATCATGTTTAACAGTGGAGTTCCTGGTGAAAAACTACATTACCCATGATCCTGCTAATAAATCTCCACCAATCAAAGAGTAGCAGTTCCCTTTGCTCTTAAACTGCTTATATTTATATACATGCATATTTTGCAATAAAAGTAGAATATATGGGCCACCTCATAGCCAACTGGTTTGGTTCTGGAACCAAGGAAAAAGTGGATGGGCACTATCTGCATTTCCATTACAGATTTGCGCGAAACTTTTGCAATATTTTATAAAGGTCGATAAAAATACTATTGCGAAATGTCGCCGTTTCCATTACCCGATGTTATGCGACTAAAACAGAATTTTTTCCTCTTGTGATAAGTCATGGCGATTGATGCTGGGATGTTGTTAGGATGTTTATGTGCAGTGAGAGCTGCTTTTGGAAAATTTCCGAAACGTGCCTCAGCGTGGCTGGAAAAAACAAAAGCATTGTCTAGGGTGGCTGCTATCAGCTCTGGTGGTTGTCGGAGCCATAATGTGCCACAGATGTGTGCAGTTTAAATAATGGATCATCCGAGATTTAATGGCAAGGAAAGCCCCTTATACTCGTGAGCAGCCATTGTAGGTTATACTACATTAAATAATGATCATGTGATTTTTACGTATGCCAATGGACCTGTAAATGCCAAAAAAAAAACAAACAAAAAAAAACCTTATGCGAAATATCCCTTTTTCGAATTGCCTGAATAGCCACCTCATGGGAGTGTAAAAACTTTGTGATATTTGGGAGTTTTTGCAAAACTGACATGTTTCCATTGGGCGTATTTTCAACTTGTGCAATCTGAAGGGTAATGGAAATGCAGCTACTGTTGCACTCTATTCATCACATTTGTAGCTTAGCAACACGCTAACACAAAACTCTACTGAAGTCGACTCACCTATTCAGTTTGGAAGAAGAGAACTGTTTGTATGATGCACAAAGTTTCTGCTCATGAAAAACGTTCCAAATTAGCCACTTACATCACATGGTTGTAGGTCAGTTAAGATGCAGTTGCTTATGTACTAGGTTTTGAAACTGAGCTGGTGATTAACCTACTGCTTATGCTAGCTTAGCCAAATGTTTTTGTCACTCAAGCTGTTGTTTGTTACACCTTGCAAAAAGCGATTAGAGTGGAACACTAGGTTATACTCCTCATTTATCCCATGAATTGTCAATGTGTTAATCATCAACTCATGACTTCATTGTGAAACATAGTTTGTTCATGATAAATCTTCAAGACAGCTTAACGGCTCCAATCCTCCTCCAGCCCTTTGAACACGAAACTACGAGCCGCGCATCGGAAACAAGCCACCCGGCATGGGTTTAAAGAGGCGTAACTCATTTTACTCAGGTGCTTTTCATTGAAGTTGCAAATGTATTCAGGAATGCTGCACAGCATACTGGAATACCTGCGGCCTGGGGAAGTGCTTTAAACGGCAGGTTACACAGTACAGCCCTGATCTCCACGACTTTAAAAGCCAGATACACTGCTGGAACAGAGAAACCACAAATCCTACATTAACACCACAAGCTGAGGCCCAAAGACAAGCTTCAGTCTCACTGGCTTCCTCAAACAGAATTTTTAAAACATGAGCAATGCGCCATGGGAGTTTCCCCAGTAGCCAGTTGCCTTTTTTCCCTCCACAGTCTGCTTTTAGGCCACAGATTCATTAATCTGTTGTCGATATGAGAAGATGAGAGTTACATTATAAGCAGTTTATATTTTATTCTTGTATACAGACTGTTTGTTGTTAAGAACCAGCCTTTTAAAATCCAATGTGAGCCTGAACTCTTGTATTTTTATATCTAGCAATGCCTGACGAGTTGTTTTGCTTCCATGACTAAAGAGTGTTGGTGTTACAAAAGTTATTACTTAGCGTTCAGTGTTGAAAATCATTTTGACCAAAGTCTTTTCCATTCTAAAATCCTCTGTCTGCTTTCTGGCTTGGGAAAACCAAGTAGTTTAGCTTAATTTGAAGCTTTTTTTTTACTTGAAGCTTGTTGTTTCAGTTGAGTATTAATAGTGCTGTAGAGCAATGGCGCAATCCAAAACAGATTAGCTCTGAATAATTCAGAAGCAGCTAAAGAGATCACATTTCCTTTAAGCATTCTATGCTAGTTTACAAGACAACAATCCCACGAGATCAAGCCTTCCCCAAGTTTAGTGAGTCGAGATGTTGTGCGCAATGTTAATACATGTTTTATTTTAGAAAGAAAAAAAATTAAATGGTTGTTCTTGTTTTTCATATACGAATGGTTTAAAACAGATGCAAAGCTGTTTGTTCCATCACTAATGCATTATCGTTGGTGCATGTGTGTTTTTCTTGATTGTGAAATTAAAAAAACATGTCAGCAAATGAAACGCTCTTTGCACTGCGCTAATGCTCATTGACAGTTCATACAAAACTGATGGATTGATTTCACTGGGGATTTGTGTAAACAACATGCAAATACCATGTAGTGCATACAATATGCAAACAATTATACCGCTTATCAGAACACAGTATATGCTTAAAGGGTTGGTTCACCCAAAAATTAAAATTCTGTCATTGATTACTCACCCTCATGTTGTTCCAAACCTGGAAGACCTTTGTTCATCTTCAGAACACAAATTAAGATATTTTTGATGGAATCTGAGAGCTTTCTGACCCTCCATAGACAGAAAGGATCCTAACACGATCAATACACAGAAACCATAATTGTATGAAGTTGCGAGAATACTTTTTGTGCGCAAAGAAAAGAATAATAACATAATTTATTCAACAATTATTCTCCCCGAGTTACCGTCTTCTGCCATTTTGGAGAGTACCCCAGAACATAATCAACGCAATGCGTCGTGATACTCTTCAAAATGGCAGAAGACGGTAACTCGGGGGAGAAGAATTGTTGAAGAAAGTCGTTACTTTTGTTTTCTTTGTGCACATACAATACTTTCGTAGCTTTACAAAATTGAAGTTGAGCCACTGATGTCACATGGACAGTTTTACCAATGTCCTTACTATGTTGCTGGGCCTGGAAACATTTCAGTTACGTTGCGGTCTATGGTGTCAGATTTCATCAAAAGTATCTTAATTTGTGTTCCAAAGATGAACGAAGGTCTTACGGGTTTGGAACAACATGAGGGTGAGTAATTAATGACAGAATTTTCATTTTTGGGTGAACTAACCCTTTAATACAAATAAAGAACACATTTCTATAATGTGATATAGTCACACAAGTATGATGGATGTAGGGTGGAACATGAATGTATTCGTCAGTAATTAGTTGGATTATTAAAGGGATAGTTCACTCAAAACTCAAAACATTGTAAATATGACAAAATCGGGGCTTTACAGTGTGAACATTTAATTTGCGTATATAATATTTATTTGAATATTTTAGGCCTGCATTTGCATAATTATTTAATACTGTACAGTTTGAAGCAGACATATTTAAAAATGTCGATTTTGTATTGCAATAAATGAAAATATTTTACTTGTAAATGTCTGCTTTAGTCATTTTATTAGGGAAAAACACATTTGTATTTTATTTATTTTTATTTTGTCCCTACAGTTTTTAATACTTAAAGCAAGCACCAACCCCTGACAGAACATTATCATTAATAAATCAAATATGATTTATTTTAAATTCATGTCATTTTAAATTCATGCTCAAATGCATTCTTGACTTCTTCACTGTAACTGTCTTCGTAGTTGTAAAATAATGAAAGTATTGCAAGATGGTTGATCTGAATATGTATAAATTGACCCTTTGTCCACACTACGACATCAACAGCCAATCACTTCAATCTATGGATGTGATCCAACAGGAAACCAGCCCCCTCCATCCATTAGAGAGCAGTTCTCACTTTTCTCTCAGTCCATTACTGGGTAATGGATGGCCGAAGTGCCCCTCTTACTTGCAATGCTCTTGTCTCTAAACTTTCACTTCATCAAGCGATGTGGATTCCTCAGTTGGATTCCCTCCGAACAGACCTGTAAAAGAGGCTGTAAAATAGATTAGCCTGTCAGACGTTCTTAAGGACAGAACTATGAGCTCCTAATGGCACTGATGTCAGGGTGCATGCTGGGAGACGGGAAGGAACAGTGCCTTTCAAGGTGATATTTATTGCTCTAAAGCCGTAATTGTAATGGCATATTAAAAGTAACAAAAGTGTTGCTAAAGTGCTAGGCTGAAAGGGTTGTGCATTGCAAAAATGCTTTCTCTTAATCAGTATTTTCCCATTACAAAATATCTAAACAAGATTAAACGTAGTTCTGTTCAGATCCACTGTGCTGTTAATTGCTGACATAAACTTAATTCAAAATATATTCTTTGAAAACAAGATACATTTACTAGAAATCTAATACCGTGTAAGATGATTAGGATGTTATACTGGGAAAAAATTAAAAATAAAATGCTGAGTAACAAGATTTCTGTAGTATTTAGTTTTATGTTTGCTCTAACAAAATGCTTTTTTCATGCATGGATTGGTAAATGTTTAATTTTTCACAGTTTTCAAGCTGTGGTATCAACAATGGAATATATATTTGCTATTATTAGTTCCTAGCAGTCTAGTATATTTTTTCATTGTGAAGTGTTCATTGCTGCTTCTCACGTATGGGATTTGACCTTTCCAGCTCTCCCGGAGTCCCTCGAGCTGTGTGGGTAGTCAGAGATTTTGTGCCCTAACAAATGGAAATATGGCCGTTGGAATATTAATTCGAAGCGCTCGAGGGTGGGTGAGCTGCTTGAAAGACCGCTTGAGGTCTTGCCTCACAAAGGCAAGATTAAGCAGGCGCTAAGAACATATGTCCAGCTTATGCTTTGCCGAGGTTTGTTTTGTTCGGGCTAGCCTTTGGTTTAGCAGGAACGGTGTGTTTGGATGTTTATTGACTTTCGTTTAAAACATTCGTTTAAAAAGAAATGTGTCACATGTAGCACTTTGAGGTCAACTTGACATTAGAATTAATCCTATTTACTTTAATACACGGCCTTGTTATTGTAAACAGTTCATTGGTGGAGGTTTTTCTATCTCTAGAACCCTTCCCTTCAATCATATGCCCAACATTTTGCATTACAACCAATTCCTGATGGATAAATGAGGGCCCACCATACCCATTTACCTTTTAAAATCCCATTTTATTTGGAAAGATGTCACTTTGGGGAAGTAAACTGGTTTGCAAAATGCCATGTCATGTTGTAGAAACATTGTCCCTGTTGTTTTGAGACCTTATTCCAGATTGACATGAATTTTATATATATATCAGTATGATTTTTTGCTTGGATTGCAAGAAAAATGTCACCAAACCACTCTATGGGAGAAGACAAAAGGTCAGAATTTTGACCCACAGCTGTCTTTTGGTATGGCGCTGACGGGATGGTTGGGAACCGCGTTTGTCAGATATGCTGATGGCCTTTTCTTCATACGTTCAGTTGATGATGGATGAAATTTCGAAGAAGCTTCATGGCAGCTGTCAGCGGTTGCAAAGTTACTGACAGTTTCTATATTTCCAGCTTTGGTTTCTGCAGAAATGCCCGGTACATCGGGCCAGGGGTCCTCAAAGATTGAAATAGCAAAGACTTTCATTTTTTCGGTGTTACAGTTGTAATAATAAAAAAAAATAAATAAAATAAAAGATAGTGCTAGAGGTATTTTAAACTTCGAAGATTTTTTTTTTTTATATACAAAGCTACCCTTATGAAAAAGAAACACACATAACTTAGTTGAATGTGTACTTTGAACCTCAAAAGTGTATAAAAATGTATTTCAGATAATGTAAGATTAATTAAATATAGAAATACAATTATTCTTAAAGAGAGACACTTTCATACTTTTTTAAAAGTGCAATTTGTACAAGTCAAATTAAATGCATTACTTTAAAGTACAATTTAAGTAGTTGATTTAATAATATTTTCTCATAATTTAATGTAGTACACTTATTTTGATGTGTTGAGTAACATACTAAAGCACATGTAAAGCATTTGATTATAATTTTAACTGTAGTGTGTTATTTGATATTTCATTTAAAGTTAATATATTTTACCTATATATATACACATATACACACACAATATTTTACAAATACATGGCACACAAGTTTCAGCAGAAATTACTTTAACCCTGGAGAACCCAAGAACCCTTTTCTTATTTGGAAAATTATGAACTATGCATTAAATTACTGCTATAAGTTCACTGAACACAAAAATATCCACTTTTTCAATTTTAACCCTTTATTCCCTATTTTAGGATTAGGGCCAAATTTGACCCATTGGGCTTTAGGCGTATCATTTCAAAGAATCACAATAACAAACACTGTCAATGCAAACTATTTTAAATTTAGGAAAATAATCAGTCAACCACACAGCTACATTTAACAATGTTTTTTTTTTTGCTTTATTTGTTGCATGTTAGAACTGGATTTCAAATGTACAAACACTTTGGCCAATGGAACACTGTGTTGATTGGTATTCTCAACAATATTTTCCAACATATCAAGGGAAACAAAGCATCGAAAGTAAACCAGTGGCGTGTCTGTCGTGGCATCCTGGTACGACTCAAACTGTTCACCTTGAAAGTTCACGTCAGGCAACTCAAAGCCTTTCTTTCGCCAACTGTAAGTTTTTGCGGCACGATTTGGCTCCATCTGTGGGCTAGCAGTCTCGGCAGACGGCACATCTTCATCGCTGGACGAGTCATTGGACGAGTCACTGTCTTGGGCAGAAGATTCACCACCATCACTTTCATGCGGTTGAAACAATTCATCAGAATCGCTATCGCTGTCCAATTCAGGGCCAAAGTCACTATCATCAGCTTCAAGTTGCTCCAATACTTGTCTTACAGTGATCTTTCTCTGTTACTTTCCCTGTCCTGAAAAGGGAGCGGCCATACTCCCTGAAAAGATATACTACTTTATTAGTCTCTGGCCCTGTACTACTGAGGTAACTTAGTAAAATATATTATACAAATGAATTTATTTCAAGGCTTTAGCCAAATACAGGACTGTCACCATTCTCCAATGAAGTCACTCAAAGAACCAAAGGGTCATTTTTGACCCCACATTTTTTTAACCCATACACCCAGAGGGTCATTTTTGGCCCATTGTTTTTTTAACTAGCTCAGAGTTGCTAATTTATCCAAAAATTATATAAAACGTACTTCTAGGCATTCTGCAAGCTAATACTAAATAGATTAACAAAAATACACAATTTTACCAACCGCTGGTTTGCTGAGAAGACGATTTTGTTTGGGTAGGTTTCCAGCTCAACAAAACAGCATGTGGTCAGCCATCTTGTTACTACCACTCTGGCACTTGTGAGTTCAATATTCATCCACTAGGTGTCTCTATGCAGGGGCCAGAAGTGGCACTCTGGGTTTTTGAAGTTAAATTTGACAAAAAAAATTTGTTTTGTTAATTTTGGGTAGCAGCAATTAACAGCGGCCAAATTTGACCCCGTGGGTTCTCCAGGGTTAAAGTATGGTACATTTTACTTTACCATAAAGCATTGTTTTAACCAATTTCAAGGACAGTATTAGTGATTATGAAATTACATATAAAGATTAACTTTAAGTCCTATTTAAGTGGGTCAAAAAGCACAACATTTCAGCTAATTGCATAAAAAACAAAAACAGGTCCCACTTTATATTAGGTGGCCTTAACTACAATGTACTTACATTTAAATTAATAATTTGATACAATGCACTTATTGTGTACATACATGTTTTTACATTGTACTTATATTTTTAAAAATACCTGTATGTAGTTACATCTGTAATTAATTTCTGTAATTACATTTATAATTACTCTGTTGACCCATCCCTTACACCTTAACCCACCCTTAAACCTACCCATACCACCAAACCTGTCCCTAACCACCCGTATCCCACCTCAATAGCAGTAAAAGTGTTTTTTGATGTAAGTACATAGTAGTTAAGGCCACCTAATATAAAGTGTAACCCAAAAACATTATAAACAAATAATGTTCAACTGTAATACATTTCTATTTAATTACAATTAACCCTCTGGGGTCGACAAACGCATATATGCGTTTTGAGGCAGATTTTCCTCGATTTCCTCGATTTTCCTAGACCCTCGATCACAAAACATGTCTTGAAAATTTTAAATCAATATATTGTTTTCTGTGAATGAGTAAGCAGAATGATTTTCACATAATTTTGAAGTAAATATTCTAGGCTACAAGACTGATTACTCAAAAGTCTTGGTCAAGACTATTTAGTATGGGTTTTAAGGCCTTATTTCAGCTACATTTTTTTCCCAAAACTTACTAACCACGCATAATATTTTTTTTCTAAAAAATGCAAACATGTACATCCATCTTGGTCACATATTATTGTAGCACAGTTTGTGCTGAATACAAAAAAAATTACATGTTGGTCAATAGTATGTTTTAAGTAGCTGAAATAAGCACAAATATCAGGGCATGTCAAAACATCTCAAGGGCCCCAAAATGACCTCAGACCCCAGAGGGTTAACATTAAGTGTGTTTTAAAATCTTATGTATGTTCTTAAATATTTACTTTTCAGCTATTTATGTTTAAGTAAATATTTACACTTATTCCTAAACAATTTTAAACTCATTTAAGCGTGCATATAGTGCATTATTTATGCAATAAGTACTATTTTTAAGTATTTTAAAGTGTGCTACTTTTTCACAAAGGTGATTGGGTGTATAATCATTTAAAAAAAAAGTGGAGGAAACCCATCTTAAACCATATCAGCAGGTCTCATGAATATTAATTAAGTGATATAACATACGCCCATCTCATCTGCTGCAAGGTAAGAAGGTGGGCGCTAGCCGGAGTAGGATTAGCCCTTACCTTTTTGGCCATTCATTTCACTGCTGATGCAACCGGTCGGCAGAGCCTTCTGCTTGCTCTTAAATTCACTGCTTATTTTGCAGCATAGTCGAGCAAAACAGAACTTAGCCTCTAAATCTTCTGCATCTCAGTTCCGGTTATGGATACCCTTTCCCAAATTCCCACAATCTGCCTTTGTTGGTTGTGTGTTTTTGTCATCTGCATTTTTGACATGAGGAGCATTTGAATTATACATCCTGTGTGAACAGGCAGTTGCATCACTCCGGAGGAGAAACACCTATCGTCTATAGCATTAATAATTGAAAGAGAAGGCAAAAGTTGGGCAGCGAACGCAGCGTAAACAAAGTAAATAAGTCACTGAGCTCCTGAGGGAGCAAATGTGTGAGGTAGGTTCAAAGGGGGGTTCCTTCTCAACTTAAAAGCCATGTTTCTACTCAACTTCAAAGCTGTGCTTTGTCCCGGTGAAAGCCGTGTTTAGTCTACGCCTTTTTGTTTTATTGTGCTGAAGCAACAAGAATGACAAAACACAAAATAAAACATTAAGCAGATCAATCCAGAGAGACCCAAACACAGTCACTCGTGCTTTTGCAAAGCACTGAACCATGTCAGATAGCTTAACACAGATGTCTGAAAACATGCACGGGAATGTTTTTGTACGAATTTCAAAGAGATTGCCAAATGAAACGTAATTGGGTAATTTAAATGGGATGGGGCGGAGCATGCATTGCAGAAAAAAATGTCACTGTGGGCTGAAAATGAATGAGATATCAGTGATTCATACTGAGATTTGGAGCATGAAATTGAAGTTGCGTATATGCTGTGTAGCAATTTGATTTAAGAACAGGATATGTCGTAATCTTGTATCAATAAAAGTAACATACATAATTAATGGTGCTTGCTAAGATATTATTGCTCATACTTAGGATTGTTCATATTAGTATAAACTTTCAGTCTGCAACTCCATTAAGTTACTGATCTTTTATGAATTATTACAACATCTCATCAGACTGAAATTACTGTGTTGTACGGACATAAATGATTCCCCAAAACAAGTGGCATGTTATGGAAAGGTATTTATTGTAAACATGCTAAATGGACATGTTTGACCGTTTCTCTCGCATCTCATGTCTTTTGTAAGTTCTTGCACATGACAAGACGTTCAAAAACACGGCGCTCATATTAAAAAATAATAATACGTTTAGTTAAAAAAAACAAAAAAAAAAACACATTTTGAGACCTTTAATTGGCACAAAATAATGCATTTCACAAAAAAAAAAAAAATGAATAAACCATTTATTCCCATGCCAAATGTAGGAAATTGGTGCAAAAAATATTTATTTATTTATTTCTCTGCACATGTTAGAAATTATATTTGCATCCTGGTGTTATCCACACTGTAAATAAATAAAAATAAGATTATTGGAGTTGGTTTTACAAGAACATACTATTTCAGTCTTTTTTACTTCGAAATTGAACAGTGGTTCACAAATGTTCACAAAATTTCAAAAATAACCACAAAAACAACGGAAGAAGAGAACAAAGATTAATCAAACAAACTATTTCATGTTTAAATCAGTGTGTTACTTACCGTTTCTTATTATTATTTATGTAATTTTCTAGAACTTTCTGATTTAAAAACTGTTTTCCTAAATCCTAGACCATTTTTTTTTTCTTTCTCTGAGTGCATAATTTTTATGCAACCTATCAAAATTTGCATAAAATGGCATGTGGAAAATTGGGTGTGGGCTAATAAGCAAAGCAAATTATAAATATAGATTGTTATTATTTATGCCTAAAGAAACTAGTCATACTAGTCAGAATAAATTAAATAAAGTAACATTATTTTAACATTCATTTCATTTTCCTTTTCAACGCTACACTGTCTTGTTGATTCTTCAGAGTGAAACTGGAAATGATCAGGTTTGGATGTATCTTCTGACGAATGTTCCCATTTTTTTGTGATCGTCCCAGGAAGCCAATGACCCGAGATTATGACGCGTGTTGTTCTCTAGACTGGTTGTATTGTTAAGACTGATTTACAGCAGCAGCCGGCCGACCTTGGAGATGGTGTCTGAGTCACAGGTCCTGAGGAGGGAGCAGGAAAAAAAAAAAACTGGAGCGCTTCCAGTAGCTCAGCATCAGGGGAGAATGGCATGAAAGGGGAAGGATGCAGAGGTGAATGTCAGATGCTGCTCAGTACAAGGATGCAAAAAATCATTTTCTAATCAGCATTTTTGTCTTGTTTCCCAGTAAAATATCGAAACCCCTTTAAACCGGTAAATTTGCTCAAAAATAAGATTTGTTTTCAGAGAGCATCTTGAATAAGCAATTCTGTAAGTAAAATAAAGTAAAAATGTTTATTTTTCTAGCACTACACATTTATTTATTTATTTTTGCATAACTTATAAAAATTATTTATCCCGATATTTGCCAGTGAGGCATGAAAAAAAATATTGTATACAATATATTCTATTCTAAAAGGCTTAATATTTTATGCAACTATGCAATTAAAAATTACATTACGACATTACCGTGATTTTAATCATGTAATTGAGGTAAAATTCCCCTTAACTGTGAAAAAATAACTATAACGCAAGATTGTCTAAGGATTTTTATATACATTCTTCATATTTGTATACAATTTATTTTATTTTCGCTTTTTTTTTTCTTCTAGTTTTTCTCCCAATAAATGACACATTTTAAGAAACACTCTTAAACATAATAATTATTGGCATCTGTGACCTTATCATTTATGAAACTTTTCCATTACACAAATGGTTCTTTGTTGTGAAAAAAAGTTGTATAGACCATTATAAAGTTTGTTAAAGGTTCTTTAGAGAACCAAATTGATTCATATCTAAAATATTTTCCCCCTTTTGAAGTTTCCCAAATAACCTTTCAGCGAACGGTTCTTAAAATAACCATTTTGAAGAATGAATGAAGAATATGTTTAGAATCTAAAGAACTTCTTTCAACTATACAGAACCTTTTATGGAATGAAAAGATTCCATGGATGCTCCTCATGGAATTTTTTACCTTTTAATTTTTAAGCTTTCACTTTTAAGCATCTGAATTTTTTGAGCATATCAAGTTAAAAATAGCTGAACTTTCCAAAACACTAGAAAGCATTGTGTGTGTATGATCCTTGTGAGTGAATGCTCACTTTATTACTAGCCAGATATAATTCACTGTCAGCTAGCAGCAATATGATTAGTTCATGATATTTCATGATTAGTACTTTTGCACATCCATATTATCTTGCTGAAAGCCCTCCATTTTTGGTCAGTTTTGTCACTCTGTAAGTTCGAAAATTACTTATTTTCCCCAAATTGGCAGCAATGGTCCCTACAATCTACTTTGGCTTAGAAAGCCAAGGCCTGTACACTGTCAGAGATAAATTACAAGAAATGGCAAATGTCAACAGAAAAAAAAAAAAAAAAAGGCTCAAAATGATGAGAATCTTCAAAAGAAATGCCCGTTCGAGGCAGCGAGGGTCATGTTGGGACTGATTAGTAGTTACAATCTTACTGCGACTGAGCCGGAGGGGTTCAGAAACCAACCGCAAACTGATCGAAGCAGTGCACAGTGGGAGAATGACACAAATCACTGCCTACGTCAGTTCATCCAGTCTTCAGACTTGCAATCCAGAACGTCGTCCAACCCTTTCCCCGTCACTCAGAGCTCAAATAACAAACATGTCAGTCGAAAGGGCACAAACGGCGTAACCTGGCATGACAGAATAATAACTAGAGCACAGTCGGCTTTCATCTGTGCCAACAAAGCACTTCTTTCCTTATGGCTCTGTTTTTGATCTTCTATACACAAGGCTGCGTTGACACTGGTAATTAGTCAATTAAATTAGTTTAGGTAAAAAATCATAAGTGGCATGTAACATGCAAGCATGACTGCTGTTATATCCGCTGATGTCTCTCCACACTCTTAAAATTTTTGCAGTAATGTCATAAAAGAACCATTTTGGGTTCCCCAAAGAACCTTTCAGTGAACAGTTCTTAAAAGAAACAATTTGTTCTTAGTATGGAGAACATTTTTAGAATCGAATGAACTTTTTCCTCTATAAAAAACCTTTTGTGGAATGAAAAGGTTCCACACTCTCAAAAACAAAGATTCTTTGTTTGTATCGATGGTTCCATTAAGAACCTTTAATGATTCTATAGAATAACCTTTAGTGATGCTATAGAAAAACGATTTTTGGTTTCCAAACAAATCTTTCAGTGAACAGCAAACCATTTTTAATGGAATTTTTGGTTTCACTTTATTTTGATGGTCCCTTTAACGTTCTATTGACTATAAGTAATGTTGCACCTACATTTCTACTAACTCTCATTAGAGTGTTAGTAGTGTGTTAGTTGACTGGTAGGGTTAGGGTTTGATTAAGTTGACACATTCTTGCAAAGTTACTTATAGTCAGTAGAATATCTGTTGGGAGACCAACACAATAAGGAGTTAGTAGATATGAAGCAGACAGTCTACTAATACTCTTATGAGAGTTTGTTGACATGTAGTTGCAACATTACTTAGTGTCAACAGAATGTTCAAAAGGGACCATCAAAATAAAGTGTTACTGAATTTTTTATATAATATTTCATTAATCTATATAACCTTTTTGACTATAAAGACTCTTTGTGGAAAGTAAAGTTTCCACGGATGTTAAAGGATTAGTTCACTTCCAGAATAAAAATTTCCTGATCATTTACTCACCCCTATGTCATCCAAAACGTTCATGTCTTTCTTTCTTCAGTCAAAAAAAAAATAATAATAATAATAATTTTTGAGGAAAACATTCCAGAATATTTCTCTATATAGTGGATTTTGATGGCGGCTAACGAGTTGAAGGTCCAAACTGCAGTTTCAATGCAGCTTCAAAGGGCTCTACACAATCCCAGCTGAGGACTAAGGGTCTTATCAAGAGAAATGATTGGTCAATTTCTTGAAAAAACAATACAAATTATGGTCACTCTTTATATTAGGTGGCCTTAACAACTATGTACTTACATAAAAAAATAAGTACAATGTACTTATTGTAATGCAAAACACTTTTGCTGCTATTGAGGTGGGATACGGGTAAGGTTAGGGACCGGTTTGGTGGTATGGGTAGGTTTAAGGGTGGGTTAAGGTGTAAGGAATGGGTCAACAGAGTAATTATAAATGTAATTACAGATGCAACTACATACAGGTATTTTTAAAAATATAAGTACAATGTAAAAACATGTATGTACACAATAAGTGCATTGTATCAAATTATTAATTTAAATGTAAGTACATAGTAGTTAAGGCCACCTAATATAAAGTGGGACCAAAATTATATACTTTTTAACCACAAATGCTAATCTTGCACTAGCTCGACCTCACACATTACATAGTCATGTTGGAAAGGTCATGCGAGACGTAGGTGGAAGGCAGTTTTGTTTACAAAGCAAACGTGGGCTCCCATTGAAGTCCACTATATGGAGAAAAATCCTGGAACATTTTCATATAAAATGTCAGTTTCTTTTTGACCTTCATGATCACCTCAACGATGTGTGTGCTTCGTTTTGAAACTCACAGCAAAAAAACAGACTTGATGAAGGGATTAAGCATATTGTGCTTTCGGTTTTGGTCCATTTGACAGATATTGTGTCAAAGCATAATGGCCCAAAACACAACTTTATAGACATTTTATGTTAGAATAAGAAGTTTAAATATATTTTAAAAACTACACTTTTTGCCTGGAGGACCTATCGTTTTATATCATCATTTGACCACGATAATATCGAGACAGTTTTGCCATCACGATATTGTTAATATCATTACATCCCTAGTAGCAAGACATTGAAGTATCAGAAGGCACATTTTGAGAAACAGATTGAAAGCTTAAGAAACCGTAAAGGACAGTTGAGAGAGGTTTGTGGCATTTAACAACACTGAGAACTGCCAATAAAAAGAGCTGCATTTATGCCTGAGGAGAATGTGAGAGTGTCCTAAAATGACTAAGAAACCTTCCTTGTGAGACAAAAACAATGTGAAGTGGACATATGATATAAAAATTATTTTATTGAAGGATTGCAGCAGCAGCAAAGTGAGCCTTGTTGATTCTCTGACAGAAAGCTTGCTCACGGATGGGTTCCAGGGAGATTTTACAACTGTCACCGGAGGATTTTCAGGGATGCAGGTGAAATATTAATGTGCGTTTTCCTTGCTATCTGCTAAACAAACAGTTGCTCTCTGAGGGATGCTTTATCAGAGAGCCAAATCCAAAATACTGATTAGAATAGGTTTGGATCTAAATGGTTGGTTTTTATATGACTTTCAATTGGTAATCTTCAAAACCACTTATTATGTGGCATTTTTAAAATATACCATCAACTTAGTATCAAAGTACCAGTACTTTTGACTTCCCTAGAATATAATAGGCTCTAGTAATTGACATTTTTGTCAGGTGAGATTCCCAGAAGCGAGACTTTTGATTATTTTTCAACAGGATTAAAATGCGAGACAGTAAGAGCGCAATTCAAGATAATGGTTTCTTGCAGTGACATGCCTGCCATTCAAATGAGCGAGCTTTTGAGATTTTGACGAACTTGGGTGACGGGGTGTGCGATTGTATTATCAGTCATTCCTAGAGGCAAAATTAGCTCATGTTTTGTCAAACAAATATGCATTTATGTTACAGTTCATTGTCTGTTCTGACTCCAAGTAAAATTGCTGCGGTATTATTGGGTGTTTGTCACATTTCTCATGGATTCTGGAAATCGGAATGATATACAAAGCTTTTACACCATAAAGACATCCATCCATTTGTCAGCAACATAAAAAAACAGGCTAAATCAAATTTGTGTGTGCAAATTGGACATTTCCTCATCATCTTTTCAGTGGTCTCCTCTACATTGTTATTCTTTCCATGTAACACAATGACGCTTCTGAATAACACGAGTAAAGAGCATCGCTTGCATTGCTACTCATTTGCTTGATCTGCTCAATTTTGTTGCATTGCCAAAAGCCGTGATAATTAGTAATGCCGGGAATCACAGACTCTTGTTCAAGTTGAATGACTTCTGTTTATTTATTTGCATGTTCTTTCTGTATTCAATTAGCTCCCACAAACTAGGTAATGGCACAAACAGGATAAAAAAAAAAAAAAAGTATATTAATCAGTACAATAGAACTGTACTGATAATATTCAATTTATTGTCTGTTTTCCTTAAATAATAGCATGACTTTAATTGTGAAAAATATTGCCAACAATTGTAAAATCAGCGAATCTTTAAAATGAGGTTTATTTGCGTGTGAAGGAAGGCTCTTTGTGAGAATGGAAACTGACCAGTTTCAATAGCGTCATTATTCTCGACATTTTACAATTTTGGGGGGGGGATGCAAAAGATACAGAAATTGTGATATAGGTACACAAAATTTTGTATAAAAATGGGCAGATTACTTACATATGCTTTTGCGACAATTCGTTTTTTTTTTGTTTGTTTTTTTATGCATTTTCACTTTGTTGATAGCATAACATAACCTTTTTTAAAAAATTTGTGAATTTGCCTCTTCAAATTTCTTTTTTTTTTTTCTGAGGATGAAACTACGGCATATTACAGTCCTGACAAATGATCAAAATTCTATACCACGTTGTCAAAATAAAAATTAAATTTTAGATGCTAAAGGTTAATTTAAGAATCTCAACATTATAATGTTCAGTATGAAAAATGGATATTAATGTGCTAAAGATTACATTTAAAGTTTCATTAATTAAACTTTAATGAAAATGTACTCACCCTCAGGCCATCCAAGATGCAGATGAGTTTGTTTCTTCATCAGATTTGGAGAAATGTAGCATTACATCACTTGCTCAGCAGTGGATCCTCTGCAGTGAATGGGTGTCCAAACAGCTGATAAAAACATGATAATAATCCACAAGTAATCCACACCACTCCAGTCCATCAGTTAACGTCTTGTGAAGTGAAAAGCTGTGTGTTTGTAGCAAACAAATCTATATTTTAAACTTTTAAACTCTAGTGAAAAAGTTGTATTGTCTGAATCAGGAGAGAAATACGCATAGATCAAGCACTGTTTACAAGCAAGAACAGTCCAGTTTTATGATGGATTTTGACGTGAGAGACAACAGGAGATGGACTTTTTCATTGGAGGAAGAGTTATAAAGTTAAAATGTCATAAAAACATGCAGCTTTTCACTTCACATGACGTTAACTGATGGACTGGAGAGTTGTGTATTATTTGTGGATTATTGTGATGTTTTTATCAGCTGTTTGGACCCTCATTCTGACGGCACCCATTCACTGCAGAGGATCCATTGGTGAGCAAGAGATGTAATGCTACATTTCTCCAAATCTGATAAAGAAACAAACTCATCTACATCCTGGATGTCCTGAGGCTGTCTTAAATTATTAGTTTTATAAAAGATTAAGTAAGTGGCAAAGACCAAAATTCGCTACAATAAATCACTTCTAATTTAATTTCACAAACATATAATCTTCCCCTTTTGT
Source organism: Onychostoma macrolepis (assembly GCF_012432095.1). Taxonomy (NCBI): domain Eukaryota; kingdom Metazoa; phylum Chordata; class Actinopteri; order Cypriniformes; family Cyprinidae; genus Onychostoma; species Onychostoma macrolepis. The sequence continues at coordinate 29,107,841 of NC_081176.1, read as the reverse complement.
AGTAAACTACCACTACTTTGCGTTTCTATCAAATAACCCCACGCGCCCTGATGCGAGGTGCCTCAACGAAGATAGATTGGCCTGATGATCATGTCTGACATTGTTCCAGTGTGTAAATATATGTAGTTTGCAAAGGCCACAGACTATGTCGTAACAAATTGCCTTTGTTGAGGCACAGTTTGCTCACAACTAGGTCAGCACGGTGAATGGAAAGTCTAGACCGTGTATTACCGAACAAAGTCAGAGCATCACAAAGTTTTGAGAGAAGAACTGAAGAGGATAATTTGCGCTAGTGATGAAGATAACAGAGCCGCAACCTCTTAAGATGCAAGACAAGACCATGATGAAAGATCTTAGTTTCTCTGCCCGCAGCCTCGCAATGATTCGCCTTTGTTACATATTCAATAGAGATTAATTGCTGGCCCACGCAAACAACTTTCCCCCAAAGCCACAAATCAACATAACACGCTACTCGAGGCCATCTAAGACGATGTGATATCTTGATTGGTTACGCCGTCTTACCAATATACACAAATGAGAAACAGTAGGGGAGTCTTATTGGATTTGCGCCGGCTCATACCGCGGATATTGAGTTTTTCGTAAGGCCGTATGATGGAGAGCGTCGAGCGGCATGTAGAATTGCCCTACAATTTTAATTACAACCTTGAAGTTGCGAGTTAGCTACCGCGGCCGGATCACTCAAGCTTGCCAGAGTTTAGACCGTATCTCAAGGTTGACCTTGTAAGTTCTGACAGTCCGTATGTAATTTTTAGATTTAGCAGGCCTGGGATGAAGTCGTATTTCAGGCCATTGCTCTGGCCGGGGAATAGACATGAATTAACTTAAAAATGATTACCTAGATCAATATTTTGTCATTCATAATACTGATAGATTTTAGCCGTTCTACCTTGGAGTGCCGTCAGCAGGGTAAGGTGCCAAGATGGGCAATAACTAGAGCTCTTTATGAGACTGGTGTCTAATATCCTCAAAGCCCACACACTCCTTTAGGCATAACCTCACGCAAAGAGCTGCCGGTGGACGTTTTATTGATGAAGCACAGCTCCATTCATAAGGTTTTTTTTTTCGGTAAGAAAATAGAATTGGATTTACTTTCTAACTGTGATGAGGAAGATACTTTGAAGCTACGAGCATTTATCATTTGAAGTAGTTCAAATACAGTCAAGCTGGTCTTTTAAAGTGACACTTTAACCAAAAACTAAAGTTCTGTCATTATTTACCCAATCTCAGTATGAGTTTCTGTCTTTAAAAGAAGATGTTTGAAGAATAGTTTGCCGGTAGCCATTGACTTCCATTGTATTTTTTCCATACCATGGAAGTCAATTGCTACCGTCAGCATTCTACAAAGTATCTTCTTTTGTGTTCAACAGAAGAAAGAAATTCATACAGGTTTGGGACAAGTGTTGGATCGAGAATTTTAGTTTTTGGGTGAACTATCCCTTTAAGTATGTTAACTACACTACAAGCTACTGACAAAAAGAGAGGAGAAAAATCTAACAAAAATATAATTATGTAATTGTTGATTTAATCAGAGCCTTATTTTTCTGGCACCAAATAATGGGGGGTTTGAAAGATTACATAGCATTTAAGATATATTCACTTTAAATATCAAATAAAATGTTAAATGTAATACATTACATGTGTTTCATTATGCTAGCACATCAAAATAAATGTACGTCTTTAAAAGGTAAAAAAAAAAGTACTTTAAAAATCTGACATTATTATGAAGTGCAGTTTTTAAAGATGTATTTATTAAGAGAGTTAAGAAATATGGCCTTCTATTCCAACAACATTATATTATTTGCAGCCACATTTATTTATGTATTCATTTATTTTTAATTTTGCAATTAAGCACACTTCCTTTTCAGAAGGGATAATTTGGTCTTTATAAGACTTTTAAGACTCTTTTTTTGTGAGAAATGTTTAAGTGGTGACTTAACACAGCTACGCAAGTATTAATTGTATTAAAGTAAACAAAACTTCCTTAAAATTCAAATATTAAAATTATTATAATTTTTTTAATAAAATGTATTTATTTGATTCATTTCAAAATACTGCTAATTTGCATAGAATTCTATTGGATGCAGATCCTTTGACATCAACAACAAAAAAGCTTATTCTACTCTGTTTATTTTACTAATATTACCGCGCAAGATTGTATGATTAGTTGCCTATTTATTACCATTTAGCATTGTCCCCCCTGCTTTATGTAATCATATAGTCTCCATGATGTTATTGCTTTTTAGAGAGAGAGAGAGAGAGAGAGAGAGATACATACGGAAACATCATTTGTTTTCTTTCTTTTTTTTTTTCTTTTTTTTTTCTGTAGGTTCATGTCCATGCAATTTTACAATTTCTCATGACTTTAAATGTCAGCCGATAGCATTAAGCATTGTTTAAGTGTTTCTGAGTGGAAACCGGCCATAGCTGAGATTAATTGGATCAAGGCTAACCATAACACAACCATGAAGAGCCTAAAATAAGAGAAATGTCAGTGCGGACCGGACCGCAGCGATACGATCAGTGGGAAATGGGCTTTTTTGAGGGATTAGAGCGAGATCAATGTGTGTAAGTGAAATCCAGTCACTCGCTCGCCAGCCTCATTCATGAAGCAGATTAGCTCTCATTTTTGGGGCGTAATCTCCTCAATTCACTACTATCACACAGATATGCTTATTAACTCAGTCTTCCATCTCACACTATACTTATATGCTGGATTATGTTCCTCACAGATTCATCACACAAACACTTGCTCCTTGATCCATTGGAAGAAGATTAAGTGGATATAATTCACCCCGAAATAATGAAAGTCTCATCTTTCACTCACCTTGATGTTGTTTTAAACCTGTATGACAATTTTATTGATTTATTTATTTATTTAATGCAGTGAAGGTCAATAGGGTCTGTAAACTACACTCAACCCCCCCTCCCCTCCCCTCCCCACCCCTCATGTTTTGTCAAACAAATATGCATGTTTTGCCCCCATGTTTTGATTAATTCCCCCCCAGAAATAAATAAGTAAGTAAATAAACAAACAAACAAACATTCGTAGTATTTTTTGAACAAATTTAGGAACATTCTTAAATAAATATTTATTTTAATTTAACATTCTTAAACTCAAGATTTATTTGAAAGTTATTTTCACTTCATTTTGATAAGATATAGAGTCTGATGTACCTAAAAAAATATATATACATAAAAATTATTAAATGATCAGAAAAATAAGCTTAATTCAAAGGAAAATTTGATTATTTTTCATACTTCATTAGTATATATTTTTTTCTTTCTTGTTTTAAGCAAAAACTCACTTCATTTTCATTCAAGATACTTGAGTCTTGTTTTCTGCAAAAATGTATCAGAAGTAATTGAGTTAATGCTTAAAACAAGATGAAAAAAAATCTGCCAACATGGTTAGAAAAATAAACTTAATTAAAAAGGATATCAAGGTTGTTTTCCTGTTTTAATAAGATTTGATAAAAATAATGAATTTTTGCTTAAACAACAACAAAACAAGTAAAATAAATACACAAACAAACCAGGTTAGTGAATGTATGTTTAAAACAAACAAAAATATATGCCAACTTTGTTAGAAAAATAAACTTAATTCAAAAGGGAAAACTATTATTTATTTATTGTTTACATATAATTATTTAATTACTTTCTTATCTCTTTGGCAGCTATTGTGTTGTTTTCAGGAAAAACTTGCTTAGATTTGATCATTCTGATTTCTTGTTTTCTGAAAAAAAAGCTGCTTTTTTTCCTGACCTTGTTTAATTAATTTTTAATTAAATGTTTTTTTTTTGTACTTCAGTGGCAGAAGCAAAAACTCATTCGTTTTGATGCGATATTAATTCTTGTTTTCTGTAAAATGCATCAGAATAAAGTAAGAAGAAAAACTTGATTCATATCCTTTTGATAACACGATTATTTTTCTCACTCCTTTGGCGGATATTTTCTTTTGTTTTAACCCAAAAACTCACTAAATAGCGATAAGATATTGAAGTCTGATTACGCTTCAACGTTTCAAAATGAAAACACGATTTCTTCTTATCCCATTTATACAGTTCTTTCACTTAATTTTGATAAGATATAAAGTCTTGTTTTCTGATGAAGTAAATGTATTTTGATTTAAGAGTGTTTAGATATTTTGAACTGGAAAACAACAAAATCCTGAGTACTAAAATCAGTGTTTGCGGCGCTCATCATCTCAGCGGTGAATCCACCTGCTTCCGAGCGTCTGATTGCATGTTGACACCAGTCGTGGTTTTGCTGTTTGATTTAAACAGTGCTCTCCACATTCATGAAGCATAAATTACCCCCTAATGACAGGAAGTGTCTCGAATCTCAAACATGTATTTCTCTGAGTGTCTCTGATGGCTGTTGAAGCGCCGTGATGAAAAGACGAGGCATCAACAATCTCCAAAGAGCCAATTACCAGAGGCTGTTCATCAAAACGCTGTTCTCCGAGCGACGACATGCGCGATTTAGGCTTTAGCGTGGCGGTTCGGAACAAATCAGGAAATATGTTGATGTAAACTCATTTGTCTTACATTTATGCTCGGAAAGAACAGAAAACAGTGCTGTGAAGTCGTAAATCAAGCATTTGTAGGTCACTCCGCTTTGCCGTATTGGGAGAAATAAAGCAGCCTCACATTGTGTAGGCCGAGAAAAGAGCTGATATAAACAAGGCACAACCACCGAACACATATATAGTAGATAAATGATTTACAATTACACGTTCTAATTTTTAATAGGTTGAGAATGGGGTTACTGCAGTCGTCACGGTTTTACTTCAGTAATTATATCCCAGAGTAAAATAAAAGCTATAGAAAATCACTGAATGACGAAGTCCACAATTGTATAGCAAAAATGTAAAAGGCAACATGCAGGAATATTAAACCATTGTTTTGGACTGCAATAAAAGTAATAATTTATAGAAAAAAAATAAAAATGTAAATGTACATACATACAATCGACATGAGTTTAAATAGTATTTTTATTATGTACTTTTGTCATTTCTTAAAAATTATTATAATTTATTTTTAGCTGTTTCAGTTATTTATAAAGTTAGCTGCCTTAGGCAATATTTTTTAATAATTTCTGTATTTAAGTTTTTCATTGAAATGAAGCTCAAATAAAATGTAAATATTTAGTTACTAAAATTGAAAATGTTTTTTTTTTTATTATTATTATTTCAAGTTTAGTTTGTTTTAGTCATTTTGTTTAATTCTTTTGTCATTTTTAATATTTTTATTCACTTTACGTTTTTTGTTTTGTTTTTTGTTTTTGTTTGTTTTAGTTATTTTAGTACTTCAAATTCCTTGTATTATTTAAATTAGCCAGTGCAATAATTTGGATAATTTCTGTACAAGGTTTTTTTTTTTTTTCTTGAACTATTCATTTCAATTATTTCAATTATTTAATTAGTGTTAATTTAATAGTGTTTGTCTCAGTTAAGAATTAAAAAAAGTGTGCATTTCATGTTTTTACTCAGATATTATATGATTTTTAAAAATTATTTAACTTTTTTTTTTTTTAGTAATTTTATGCACTTTTGTAATTAAGAAAATCTAGTTAGTTTTTATTATTATTATTATTATTACTATTTGTTATTTTAGTTCTTTAACTTTAATCTAATAACTATATTTCAAATACTAAAATTATTTTATAATTTTAGTTTTATTTGACAATAACAACTATTTTATAGTATTTATAGGAATTGATTTGTTATTTATGTATTTTTATTAAATTTTTTATTTTACATTTAGTTGTGTCCTTTTTAAACAAAATTATTATTATTACTACTACTAAAATTATTTAATAGTTTTCATTTTATTTAACAATAGCAACTATTTTATAGTATTTATAGGAATTTATTTGTTATCACATTATTTATTTATTTTTATATTTTACATTTACTTTAGTCCTTTTTAAACAAAAATCTTAGTTTTAATTGTATTATTATTATTATTACTACTACTACTACTACTAAAATGATTTAATAGTTTTCATTTTATTTAACAATAGCAGCTTTTATTTGATATTTGTAATTTATTTTAACGTTTGTCATATTTATATGACAATTTCCTGATCATGATATTCATCTGGGACATTTGTGTAGTTGTTATATGATCTGTATGTTTGTTTGGTCTATTTGTTAAATGTAAAAGCCCATCAGGTCAATCCTTCAGTGAACATGGATGAAAGCGGGAGTTCTTTGAGAAAGTGATTACGTCTTGTGGTTTGTCCTGGATTACGCTGGTCATTTCAGACGGTGTGAGAGGAGGAATCAGATCCAGGTCAGGCCACTGCAGTCTGTTAGTGATCGTCTCCAGCAGCGAGGAGTGACATCCGGCTTTATGGATGTGAATAACAGTATTGGCCTTGAGAAATGTCAGAGTCCTGCTACTAAACCTGGTTTTACTTGATCGGATCTCTTCACTTTTATCTCTTTGAGCTTGTCCTGTCGGCAGCACTTAAATTTAAGGTGAGCTCTGAGCTGAGAGCATGCAGAGTTTTACCTGAGCTCACCTTTAAAATGACTGTTAGTCCTGAGTAACCCAACTCAGCTGTACTGGTTTATTCAGTTAGACAGTAATGTTAGACAGATAACCATTATAGATGTTAAATATTTAAAATTATTATTATTATTATTTTGTCATGACTTGAAGTGCTTAACTGTTAACTGTACAAAAAACAATGAATAATAATAATTATTATTATTATTCATTGTTATTATGTATTGAACACTGGTATCTTGTGTATTGCTGTTGTATATATATATATATATATATTAAAAAAAAACAGTGATGTTTTTTTTAATTAATATTTATTATTATTACATTATCACTTTTTACGTTTTTGCATATTTTTGTTTGGTTTTCATTTGTGCTTTTGTTGTTGTTGTTGTTGCTTGCTATTTTAATACTTAAACTTTCACTTATTTATTTCAGTTAATTTCCAAAGCAACATTTTTAATTTTAACATTATTATTATTTTTATTATTATAAGTAGTAGTAGTAGTGGTAGTAATAGTAGTAGTAAATCAACTAATTTTACTATTACTTCTACTACTAATAACATTTAATCATTCATTTTATTTGTTTGTTATTTCAGTTAATTGACAAGGCAACATTTTTAATTTTAGCAAAATAAATTTACATTATTATTATTAAAGTGATTGTTTTTACTACTACTTACTTCTACAATAAATAGCATAGCATTTAATCATTCATTTGATTGATATTTTAGTACTTCAGCTTACAGTTATTTACTGTATTTCCGTTATAAAATAAATTAATTAATTTACAAATATTTTTATTTCTGCTTCATTTCAATTACTGAAGATGATGATGATGGTGATGATATTTTTAATTTATTCAATTATTTTTTACTTTTATAATAATAATAATGATAGATAGATAGATAGATAGATAGATAGATAGATAAAGGCATTTGAATTCAGGTTTCAATAGAGTTCATGTTTCAGAAACAGGAATTTGAGTTATGAAACTGCCCATAGGTATATTTCAGGACTGAAATTAGTGATGGACATCTGCAGTGGTTTAACAATGATACATACCAACACACTTCAAAATATCTTGACTCAGAAGAACACCACCGTTGGTGAACAGCGTCTTACAAAAGACAAAGAGCGTCGTAAACAATGGCTGGATTATATTTCAGAGATTTCACGGCGTGCTGTATAGGGAGAATACAGTCTGTATCCGCTTTGGTGATTCATGCCGCATACATTTTCAGCATGCATTGTGTATTTTCCGAGGCGTGTTGGGATTGAAACCCATAGCTAAGAGGGATTTAATTATAATTGGTGTCTGCAGGGCCTGTCCATGTCAATTTACCGCGACTCCTGCCATTTGGTGACATGCCTCTGGAAGATCCTAATTGGTCAGTTAACATTAGTTGACAGATCAATTAAATCGCATTAACTCAACTCGAAAGGCCGGAAAGGTTCAGATTTTGGACTTCGTTTCGAGGTGTAGCAGTTTAATCTGACGGTACAGTGCAGCAGGAAATGACAAATTGTCAAAATTTGACTTTAGTGCAGTATAACTAATTTCTATTCCGTTTTTATCTGAATTTATTATACATATTGAATTGTTGAATTTGTAAAATGGTCAATCGTTCTAATGAATCAGTCACTGAATCTGTCAGTGATATTATACCTTTTTATGATTCCCACAAACTGATTTGCAAAACAAAGATAAAGAAATCACACTTCATAATAAAGAACTTATTTTACCCGAGTATGAACTGATTATTTTAACCAGCTGGTCAAAAAAAAAATCATGTACATTCGGGTTAGTTGGTTTGAATCATTCTACCGAATCAATCACTGAATCTGTCAGTGTCATTATTCTCTTTGATGATTAGCATGAGCTGATTTGCAAAACAAAGATGAAGAAATCATATTTCATAATAAAATAATCTAATTTTAGCTGAGTTGTGAGTTAGTAGTCTGATTTAATGTAATCTAATGAGTTAAAAAGGTAGGAAAATGTTAAAGAAACATACCACAAGACCATTAAAGTCTGATTCATGAGCAAATGATTCACTGCTGGTCAAAATGAATCCTGTCATCCCAAGTTACTTTGTTTGAATGATTCTAATGAATCTGTTAGTGCCATTATTCTTATTCATGTTTCATATAAACTGATTTGCAAAATAAAGATAGATAAATCATATTTTAAAATAGAGGAATCTCGTTTTACCTGATTTGTAAGTTTGCAGTCTAAATTAATGTAAAGTTATAAATTGGTGGGAAAATAGTAAACAAAGAATCACACTTCAAAAGAATCATACCTCAAAATGAGAAAAGTCTCATGACCAATTCTTACGTTTTTAATTTGTACGAATTCATACGATCTCACTCGATTTTGAATGATTTGTCTAGACCCCAGTGACTGGTAGGTTTAGGGGCGGGGTTAGGTGTAGGTCATTGGTACAAATTGATACGAATTGTGCAACTCGTAAAAATTTGTATGACTGAGGTTGTACGAATTCGTACGAATTAGCCACCTCATAAAATATGTACAAATTGTCGTGAGATTGGGCTGAAAAGTCTGATTCATGTGAGCAGGTCAAAAAGAATCATATACTCCTTACATGATTCTACAAACTTTAGTATGAATCATCCTAACGAATCAGTCAATGAATCTATCAGTGTCATGATTATTTTTTAAGATTCGCGCAAAATGATGTGCAAATCAGAAAACAAAAAAAAACTATTTTGTAATAAAGAAATCATATTTTACCTGATTTTACCTAAAGTTTGTAGTCTGAATTAATGTAAAGTAACAAATTAAAAAGGCTGGAAAATGTTAAATAAAATGCTGACTGAAAAGAATCATACTGTGAGTCTTAAGTGTCAATTTTTCGAAATTGAGATTTATACATCATCTGAAAGCTGAATTGTTACGAACTTTAAAGATCTAGGGATTGGAACGCAACATTACTATTAAATATTGCCGGGAGAATATAGATTATAGAAAGAACCAGGCATGAAGAACGCTTAATTCAGTTAAAGGTTTTAATTTCTTTAAGCCAAAGCCACTAGACAATGTGTGAGCTATATACAATGCATCATTTAGAAAGCAAGAATAATAAGAATACATTAAATTAGGAAAAAAAACTGAGGAACGGCATCAAATCAACAAAAATAATAAAACATAAATATTCTAAACTGAGTTCCCAAAAGCCTTTTAACCTAACTAACCAAAGAAAAATGTAGAAAACACACTTGACATATTCGGCGTATGCAACGCCACAACTAAACTACACTAACTACAAACAAAAATACAGAAGAGAAGCTCACCTCTTACCTAGTGTGTCTAAAACCTGTTAACTGTGGGCGGAATGTGTCCTAGGGCGCACAATACGCTAACCTGTTCCTCATTTCCCCAATCAAAGAAAGAACAGTAATTCTTATCAACACTCTGCTCAGAGTCTCGATAACACAGCAACGAGTATTAAGCTCACACATCCACAACCAAAAAGACTACGAACTCCAAAACAGACTTTAACTCAAAACACCTGAACACACACACTGAGCTACTCAGCGTGACACGTAACATGAATAAATAATCTTTCCATTGATGTATGGTTTGTTAAGATCGGACAATATTTGGCTGAGATACAACTATTTGAAAATCTGGAATCTGAGGGGTGCAAAAAAATCTAAATATTCAGAAAATCGCCTTTAAAGTTGTCCAAATGAAGTTCTTAGCAATGCATATTACAAAAAAAATTACAAAATATCTTCATGGAACATGATCTTTACTTAATATCCTAATGATTTTTGACATAAAAGAAAATCGATCATTTTGACCCATACAATGTATTTTTGGCTATTGCTACAAATATACCCCAGCAACTTAAGACTGGTTTTGTGGTCCAGGGTCACATATTAGCTTCTGCTTTTTCATATACTCTTGAGTTAGCCTGTTTGAATCAATCTAACGAATCAGTCACTGAGCCACTAATATTGTTTCATGATTCTCATGAACTGATTTACAAAGTGTTTGGAGTGCAAGGGTGAATTTAGTGAGCAAAACTGTACAGTACATTGGAAACCTAGACAGCATTAGCTTTTGAGCAAGTGTTTTCACATTCGTATGACAAAGCGCATTTGAATTGCAGTGAACAACCCCTATTCTGACATTCATTTTGCTCTGCGGGATTCGTCTATCTCAGAATGGCAGAACAGCGTGAGCTTCCCCAGTGAATATTCCTGATAATGGGAAAAATTCCCTTGGCTAAGTACACTGTGCAGTGAACGGGAACACAAGAGCGCGGCTGTGGGATTTCAGCGAGACAAACAGGGAGTGATGCCAAGTTCAGCGCCTCTCTTTCCAGAGCAGCCAGTGTATTGAAGCAGCTGCCATGGGTTTACATCGTTTGTCTGTCCTTTTTTATCGCATTTCCGATCTTCTGATGCCACGCTCATAAAAGCGACTCTCCAGGGCAGCGGGCACGGACTCAGATATCGACGCTGGTCGTCTAATAAATCACCAGAGAGATTTGGAGTCGTCATCAACCTGCAAACTATAAAGAGATGAAGTTGTATTTCACTTTCGCTTACGTCTTTACCAAACAGCGCTGAATTTTGATGTTCCGAAGTAGAGCGATTCTGTCTATCATGAATATTCATATTTCATGGGTGAATGTCTTGAAAATGGTTGGTAGGAAAGAGTGACATATTCCATTTCTATCTGATTCAAAACCTGCAGAACTGTTGATGGATTTTGACAAATCCTAACACTTTTTCTTGGAAGGGCTGTTCAGGACGTTCCTATGTGATATTCATCACACATTTGCAGGGAAGACATTCTTCTAGGTCAGGGGTCTTGAGTAGACATCGACCCAATTTATACTTACTGTAAATATAAACTCTTTGTGACATTCTGGAAAGGTTATTTTATGGTTATAAAAATAGAATGTAATAACCATTAGAGGGTGTTCTGTGTAGGTTATATTTAGGTTGTCATAAAAATAACTCCCTTTAATGCTCTATGAAAGTTACTTTAGAATTATAGAAATACAACCTAAAAATAAATATTAGAGAATGTTCTGTATAGGTGAAGTTGTAAAAATAATAAAATAAAAAATAAAATAAAATAAAAAATAAATAAAATAAAATAAAATAAAATAAAATAAAATAAAATAAAATAAAATAAAATAAAATAAAATAACATTAAATAAAATAACATTAAATAAAATAAAATAAAACATTAAATTAAATAAAATAAAATTAAATTAAAAAATTAAAACAATCCCTGCAACATTCTTGGAAGGTTAGTGTCTGGTTAGATAGACAGACAGATAGATAACAAAAATCTCATCTATTAAGGTAGGGGAAAAAACCTAAGAAAAAATAAAATAATAATAATAATTATTACTATCATAGGTATATGTTCTATTTAGGTTGTGAATAAATAAATAAACCCTGCAAGTTTAATTTATGTTTAGAAAAATGTATTCTATTAAGGTTATAAAAATAAAATCCAAACAAACAAACTATTTATTTATTTATTTAATAATAACAACAACAACAACAACATTCTCAAAGGTTCTCTTTAGGTTGTAAATAAATAAATAAAGCCCTGAAATGTTCTGTTTTTGATGATAAAAATAAAAGAACACTCTTTATACATCATCTTTAGGTTGTTACAAAAACCTCCTAACAACATTCAGGAAAGATACATTTTTGGTTCCAAAAACAACCGAACGGGAACCGTGCCAACATTAGAGAAAAGTTCTTCCATTTTATTTCCCCGGCTTCGCTCACAGGTCTCTTTCTGTTCTTTCTGTAGGTGGAATCTGCATCGCTCAGTCCCTGAAGATCCCTCACGACCACAAGCAGGCTGATTTTGACAAGATTATCCGACAGCTCCTGGAGACCCGTCATGCCCGAGCGGTCATTATTTTCGCTTACGACGAAGACATTCGGTAAGCTGTTGACAGGAGAGGAAAAGGAAGCGGAAATAGCAAGATAGAGCTACAACAAATTTCATTTTCAAGCAATTAATTGCTCCCTTTCAAGCTCCAAAAATAACAACATAAAAGTTCTCAATGACAACAAGTCAATACTTTACTAGCCTGAAAGCTATTACTTAGATAAAACTCAAGGGTGCACTTCAGGGCTTTATATCTTGTTTGCTGGATAAGCTCAGCCGCTTGGGGTATTGATTAATGACATCAGCATGTCATCATTCAAGCAAACCCATTGAAAATTGCTTTTCTGTATTTCATACACAATAACGATTCAATCTGGATGCCATTACAATCACGAGCCCACATCTCCTGTGCTGCTGAAGAGTCACAGAGGGCCTCGATGTCACGGTAATGGTTTCCTGTGTGGGAATGTTCACAGGGGGATCCTTAACGCCAGCAAGAGAGCCGATCAAGTGGGCCATTTCCTGTGGATCGGCTCGGATAGCTGGGGAGCCAAGAACAGCCCTATTCAAGGCCTCGAGGATGCCGCCATCGGTGCCGTCACCATCCTGCCAAAACGAGCCACTATTGCTGGTAAGATTGATCGGTTTTGGAGACTATTATGCTGATGATTTTTAGGGAACACCAGCGTCTCTCAATGATTTTCAATGGCTTCATGTGGGTTCAGTGGTTGTGATGATGGGGTGCTAAGACTTATTCTTCAAGCGTCAAAATGTCTTGACACTTTTCTTGAGAAGTTGTGCTGTACATTTAGAGGTGTTTCATCTACTACTGGCACTTTGTGTTGATTTTAATTATTTTTTTCTAGCGTTTTTGTTATAAACTACCATTCATAAGTTTGGGGTCGGTAAGAATTTTTAATGGTTTTGAAAGAAGATTCTTCTGCTCACCAAGGCTGCATTTATTTGATTAAAAATACAGTAACTATAGTAATATTATTGCAATTTAAAATAAGTGTTTTTTTTTTTTTTGTTTGAATGTCTTTTAAAATGTAATTTATTACTGTGAAGATATAGGTGAATTTTCAGCATCATTACTCCAGTACCCCCATAACTAGAAAGTTTGAAAGAACATAATTTATTTTAACTTTATTAGATTTTATTTACTTACTTACTTTTTAGGCATTACACTTGTTGGTAAACAATGTCTTTACTTTTCACTTTTAACCAATTTAATGCATCCTTGATTAAAAAAAAATTACTGTTTTCTTTAAAACAACAACAAAAATGCATCTTACAGACCCCAAACTTTTAATACTGTATTAATGTTGTTGATTGTTTTTTCTTTTTCTTTTTTTTTTCTTTTAATAATGCATTCATCATTTATTATTACAAATAGCTTTCATTTTAGATTTTTTTAGTTTTACCTTTATCAGACCCAGAATTGATATCTTGAAAATGTGAAATTTCACAAGCAAAAAGGTCCATTGTCTATTATTAATAGAGTAGATTCTTCATTTACACAGAAATCACTTTCAAACCTAACTTTCTATTATTCATAACTGCAAATCTGCGTGACCAACCTCTTGAGGAAATCTTTCCCTGCATTCGAAACTCCATGTTGATTCCTACTGAAACTTAATTCTGCATGTAAAATTTTGCAGAATAACTGCAAATGTGACACTTTTTTTGAATAAATGTCGAGTAAATTACAGAATGCAATTCATGTATATACACCACTGGACATTTTTAAATCAAAATAAACAAATGGTGAAAGTGTGCGTTCATTCCACAGGCGTAAAGTTGAAGAAACACCCTACTTTTATTTGATTGCACAAGCGAATTCAGTTGCTGCTTGCAGTGTATTCCTGTTCAGAGTAACATCACGTTGGAAGGATGGAACATCGCTCTAATAATAGAAAATCATTTCCCTGGTGTCTTCGAAACTGTGTCACGTTTGATAGAGACAGTGCCTGGTGCGCGTGGAGACCGAACTGAGCACAACAGTGTCCAAAGGCTTCCGAACCGATTCGTTTTGTTCACTGGAGATTGTGAACCCAGCCGGAGGCCTGGACATGGACTGACCCAGCTGGCACGCTTCTCTATCCAGCCCTGCCATGGGCTTTATCCGAGTGCCAGATTAATAAATGAAAGGCCCTGTGGTGTTATATTTTGTGGCGGGCATAAACTAATGATATAAAGAGCACTGTGGATGGAGGGGGCATGTATGGTGCAAAAAGAGAGATGGATCCTCTATGGAGAAAAGGCCTGGAGATCTTACACTCTCCATGACAAGCAATCTTCCTGTTGTTGTCTCATTAAAGGAGTAATTCAGCCATAAATTAAAACTCTGTTATCCATTTTACACACTCTAATGTTTCCAAATCTGTGTTTTCTTGTGGCATTATTTCAAATTCGTTGGTGTCATATTTTATTTTAGCACAACCGTGAATAATTTGTGAGATTATTGGCAAATAATGGCTTAAAATTCAGTCTTTCGATTGATTCAAAGCTATTATATTACTTCACATCATGTCACTTGTTTGTAGTGTTGTATAATCTTATACTGTAAAGTAAAACTAAAACTATTAAAAGCTATTTTCACTAAAATAAAATAAAATAAAATATTTTGGAAATGTTTTGGCAAATAAATAAAAACAAAATTAGTATACTCAGTATTAAAATTACTAAAACTAAATCTAAAACATCAATTAAAGCAATAATAACAATAATAATTAAAAAACTACTAAAACTTGAACTAAAAGGTAAAATAAACATTGAAAATAAAATAAAAGCTAATACAAAATCAATGTTATTTTAGTACTGATGATTATATTTTTGTCAATATTTTGAACAATCTTTTGCTTAAATATTTTAATCCATTTTCATAGGTTAAAATTTTATAAGTAAAAATTGTATTGCCTTTTTGTCTATTTTTTAAATGTCTATATAATTTTTCTTAACTTTTAGTGTTTTTTTTCAGTTATTTACTTAAAGCACTTAAAATGTTGCTGAAATAACTTATTTTAAAGTTTTTATTTTTTATTTTTTTTATTTATTTTAGTTTAGTTAATGTTACTTTTATTTCAAGTAATACAAATGTTTGTTTTTTGCTTTGATTTAGCAAACAATGATAACCCTGTTCAAAATATTAACAATAGTATATAAATAATACCCAAATAGCGCTGGTGTCATTTGAGCTTTTTGGTGTGTATTTTGCACTTATATGAGGAGCATGCATATGCTACTTTTTTTTTTATGACCAAATGATGACAGAATGTACATTCTGAGTGAAATATTTCACATAATAAGAAATCCCTACAGCAGAGTTTGAATGGGAGAGCAGATGTTTGCAAACAGAAATGCTTTAATAAATATGTTTTCTATAAATAAATAAATAATAAAATAGAAAAAAAAAAAAAAAAAAATCAACAATTCCTACCTTCCCGTGTGTTTAAACAAGTGGTTTTCCATTCCGGAAAATGCTATCCTTGATAATTCCATATTTACATCTTCACTCCTCCCGCCAGCTAATCTGTGCGATGCAACGCTGCAAATCTAAATCGTGTCACACAGTGCAATGCATTTTCCAGGTATCCACGGGGTTATGATAGCATCTCTCAGCTTGCGCTTGCTTGCGCTGTTTGCCATTTGCTGATAAGTGCGTCGAGCAGTGCTTTGCCAGGTCGAGCAATTGCCCCTGCATTTCACAGCACTGATGGAACAATTTGAAAGGCACTCGTCAGGGAAAGCATGACACTTACAGCTTTATTGTGCTCTTTGAAAAAGACCTGTGAAAACAATTGAATGTAGTGTTGCCATGAGCTCCAGTCATATAGGGAGTTTGTCTTTCCACAGGCATATCGCGAGAAACTCACAACTCCTTCCTTTTCATTTACCTTTCCCTTTTTGAAGTCAAACAATGTTGTCTTTCTGGATCGACATGAAGCTCGAAGCAATTCAGATGGTTGTCTTTGATCTGATGTATGCGAGTGTTGGTGTGCAGATACACAACCTGATGTTCTGAAGTGTCTTGTTTTTATTTATGGCACACAGTAGACTAAACATGCCGCTCTGACAAAACAATCAGTGATTTAACTAGACCCACTTCTAAAAATGTATATTTTGAGAGTTGCTTTTAACTTTGCCATGTTGTGACAACAAAAATAGCTAGGTTTAAAATACAATGGCTTTAAGACCAGAAGAAGAAGCTTCTGCCAACCGGTTGCGTCAGCAGTGGACTGAATGAATGTACAAGCGATAAGCGGTAATCCTCCTATAGCTAACACCCACTTTACTGCCTTTCAGCAAATCACTACTGGGCGAAAGTTACATCATCTGTTTAACATTCATGAGCCAAGTTGGTTTAAAATGTGTCCCCACTATTTTTGAGTTTGGGGAAAATTATAAGACATGTGATCTCAATACCATATTGCTCAATTATTATAAATACACTATTGATAAAGTATTTTATTTAAAGTCCTTTGATATGTAGTTCCTACGGGGGGGGGGATGTCAGTTTTCAATCAGAAATTACTAGTCAATTTTACAAATGATTTACAAAGAAACGGCAAGTAACACACTAAATTAAACATGAAATTTTGAAGTAGAAAAACTAAAATAGTATTTTCTTGTAAAACATAATAATCTTAGTTTTATTTACAACTTTGAAAAATCTTTTTTACATTGTAGGGCGTAACTAGCTAGGTGCTCAAATCACTACCCCTAAGTAGTAATAATGATTCTTGCCTAAGGAAACACTGCTAATATTTCACACCTGTGGTCCTCAGACAGAAGCAATGTATCATGAATCTTGAAACCTTGATTTTAATCCATCCTCGTGAAATTAGGAAAAGTCGAACAGAGCTTGAGGCCTTGCAAACCCCAAACAGAACCTGAGGGTGAAATTAATTTCTCATCTTTACTTGAATTATTATGAAACCATCACAGGCTAAAACAGCCCATAGCTGTGTAGTGCAATAGCTACTCGTTCACAAGTCAGGTAACTCGTGCTGAAATCTAGCTGGCAGCCTGTCAGCAAAGATATCTCTTCAGGAACAGCCCAAGCGCTCCAATGTGACGAGCACTTAGGGAATGGCCTAGAGATGCTAGAGTGTGATGCAAGGATAATCATAGGAATGTCAGTCCTGCCGTTTAGCTACTAGACTATAAAATGCTTTTAAATATGAGTTTTCCATTTACAGCATATATAGGAAGCTGTTAAACCAGTGGTTCATAACCTGGTGAACCTAAACATTGGAAAAAAATGTGTCTGGTATCGTATTTTCTTTTTCCATGCAAGCCATTTTTTAAGGATCCATCACACAACCTTCAATATCTTGCTAGTTCTGCTAGCTTTTACCAAATTAATAAGTAAATGGATGGTTGAAATAGCATGGAGTTTGAGAGGAACCTTTGAAATTTGCAAGATATATGAAATGGTTGCTACTTACTTTATAAGACCTGTACATGGGGAAAAAATAAAAAATAAATATATATATATAACCACAAATTAAGAATTTGCTTCTACAACATAATTATTTGTGGTTAAATCATGATAAGTTAATAATTTATTTTGGTTAAATCATGATAAGTTGTACTAATTCATTGCCTTGTTGTGGCCACATTGTCCTAATTAGTTCCACTGTTTTAGTTAAATCACACATTTAGTAAACTGTGGTCGTGTTTCACTAATTTGTTCCATCATTTTAGTGAATTGTGGCCACGTTTCACTAATTAATTATCTTATTTTCAGTGAATTTAACCACATTTAACTTATTTGTTCCCTTGTTTTAGTAAATCATGGCCGAGTTTCACTCATTTGTTCCTTTGTTTTAGTAAATCGTGGTCACGTGTTACTAATTCGTTCCATCGTTTTAGTAATCATCACAATTAACTAGGACTGCAAGATAAATTGAAGTGAAATCGCAATCGCGATAAGACAGAAGCTGTGATTGTCATGCATATATTTCAGTGAAACACAGGCCGTTTCTCAATATGCATTCTTCAGCGATCTTGCGTCCTTGTGTTCTCGTTCTACGCCATCATCAACCGTCAAAGCTTAGTTCCAATTCTCAAGAACGCAAGAACGGAGGACGAATGAAAGTTGCTGGATGTGTTCTTGATATCGAGGATGTAACGAGTGCAGACTTGAGAGAATCGAGCCGTTAGAAATCCAAGAAGACGCTGCGGGCGGCCGGTGTACGGAAGCCTGTAAGCTTTAAACTCACTCTCGCAAATACTTGACGGCTCTTGAAGTTGAAAGTAAACATTTATCATTTTGTTTTGCTTAATTTTGAGAAAGTCTGCATTTTTATTGGCATATAAAAATTAATCTTAACATAGTCATAGTTAAACATATAACACTGTAAAATAAAACAATAAACAATTATATGAAAATAATATCTTAGTATGAAATGTTTTAAGTTATGACATTTGTTTGTAATGTTATATTATATTTATTGTTCATTGGCCGCTGCTTATGCTGAGACTATGCAGTCAGTTAAGCACGAACGCAGTACATCTCGGTTCTCATAAGAGTGCGTTCTGTGTCCTTGCGTCCTTTCGAGTTCATTCTTTCATGGAAGCTTGGCAAGACCGATCTCCACGAGAAGACAAGTCCGTTCTCTGCATTCTTGGAATTGAGAAACAGCCACGGTTCTGTGATCAGTAGTAAATCTCCATCCAAAGGCCAGAGGCACTCTCGCGCATAAAGTCCAAATACGCCCCGCAGAAGAAATCCAAGAGATCCTTATATGTAGCTGAATAAACAGAATATTTAACTGCTTTCATTGATTCAGAATGACTAATAAACACAGGACCACAACAATATATAATTTATAGTTTTTATAGTTCTTATACTTTTCATAATAATAAAGTATATAATAATGCAATGCTAATCTACTTAGCCTTTATGGCTGCTTAGAATGCTATGATATATGTTACGTGCCTTATTCTATTTAAGAAGCCACATCATCTCACAGAAGGATTTATTTCAAACACTCGACTGACGTTAATAAATGAGTTTGGAGTAAAAACATGTATTAAACGTGTTTTTTTCATGTGCTTCCAGATGGAGCAGCATTTACTACACAGAGCCGTAGTTCAATGAGAAGCTACGCAAACAGCTGTCATTATCGCAGAACAATATCTTCGATTTCATTATCGCATGATTAGATCATCTTTGATAATGAACGCGATATTGCGCAGCTTGTCAGTGAGCTACGGCTCTGTGTAGTAAATCCTGCTCCATCTGAAAGCACGTGATAGAGATTTACTACTGATTACAGAACCGGCTTTACTGACAAAATGCGCGTAACAATCACATTCGATTAATTGTGCAGCCCTACAATTAACCAATTAATTCACTTGTTTTAGTAAATCGAGGTCAAGTTTCATTAATTTGTTCCTTTGATTTAGTAAATCGCCACAATTAATCAATTTGTTTCCCTGTTTTAGTAAATTGTGGCCAAGTTTCACCAATTCATTCCCTTGTTTTATTCAACCTGGTCTCATAAAAATACGTACCTCTGCGCACTTTTTGTGCGACACTGTTTTACGTACTTTGCTGCACGTTTCGCCGCAGTTTCAAATAGAAATGTCCACTGCGTGGCGCTAAAACACAGGTTCAATATGTGAACCCTGGTACTTTTTTATTACGTAGACATTGGTACATATTACTGTTTTTTTTATTACGTTGCTTCAGATACGTATTGCGGCGGTTCAGAATTCAAATATCCGTGCACTGTCGCTAAAGGTTAATGCTCTATCGTGTTGGAAATATGCCCTACACCAAATCCAGCCCTAAACCTACCCGATAGTGTTAACAAATGCAAAACTGATATAAAAACGTATTAGCTGATGCAACTGTGCCATTTGAACTTCCTTTTACGTAGATTTGAACTGCTTTGGCGAACCGTAGTTACACTGGATTCGAACCGGTGCTTCTCGTCTCCTAAGTCCGTCTCCGTACTCCGTGAGCTACCAAACAAAATTGTCATCTATGAAAACCCATAGATATGAAGCTGGATGTGTGCGATGCTAATGTTCAAAAGTTTTCAAATCTCCCAGCATATTAATATTGTTTTGAAGTCATAGCATGATATTCTTCAAGTAATTGTGCGAAAATTACGCTTCATGAATCGCAACTCTGTAAATTTGTGTGAAAATGTTCATTTATTTTGGAAACTGCAGTGATTTGTACTTATTGGTACGTATTTCAAAATAAAAATACGTTCAAAAGTGCACCAGGTACATAAATGCCATGAGACCAGGTAGGTTTTATTCGGTTGTGGCCATGTTTCACTAATTTGCTTCATCATTTAAATTAATTCCCTCATTTTAATAAATTGTGGTCACGTTGCACTAATTTGTTCCATAATTTTAGTAAATTGTGGCCAAGTTTACATAAAATATGTTTCACTAATTTTATTCATAATTTTAGTAAATTTACTAAAACAAGGAAACAAATGATTTAGCCATGATTTATAAAAACAAGGGAACAAATTAGTGAAACGTGGACACAATTTCCTGAAACAAGGGAACAAATTAGTGAAATGTGGCCACAATTTACTAAATCAAGGGAACAAATTAGTTTCACTCATTTGTTCCTTTGTTATAGTAAATCATGGTCAAGTTTCACTAATTTGTTCCATCGTTTTAGTAAATCGTCACAATTAACCTATTCGTTCCCTTGTTTTAATAAATCGTGGTCAAGTTTCACTAATTCATTCCCTTGTATTAGTAAATCATTACAATTAACCAATTTCTTCCCTTGTTTTAATACATTCGTGATCATGTTTCTCTAATCCATTTTCTCGTTTCAGTTAATTGTGGCCATGTTTCTTTCATTTGTTCTGTAATTTTTGTAAATCGCTGTTAATTTGTGGACATGTTTTAGTTAAAACGAGCCATGATTTAAATAAAACGAAGGAACTAATTATTCCAACGTGGCCGCAATTTACTTAGTCATGGTAACAATTTCTGAATATGATTGTCAGGTTAGCATTTGTATTATTATCATCAGATCAAACTTCCGATGAATCATTGAATCGTGACTCACCACTCTAAATTCACCTCACAAAACATACTTCTCAAACATCAAAGTTTCTCCACCTGCTGTAACTCGGACGTTAGCATATGAGCTAGCAGGAATCTGACATTCCTGGCCCAGTCTGGAATTGGATCAAACTGTGCACAAAGCGGTTCCTCTCTGCCTTATCATGTGGCATTTCAGTCTCTTGGTTTAGTTTTAATTTGGCCATTAGACTCACAGCTGGTGCCCAGGCCTCTGCTATGACCTCCGACTGGGTTTGTTTGTTTGGGTGCTTATTGTGTTATGTAGTAGATGGCTCTCTAACAGTAGGGGGCCTGGAATTGTCACTCCAGGATTTCTGATTATGACCCTAAACTCACAATGACACCACCATTAAAAGAGTGAGACTGAAAGGATTGGGTCCATTGGCGATTATGCTTGCTTTGATAGGAACACTTACCTAGCAATACTCATATTGACTTTTTTTCCACCCAAAATGGTGTGGATTTTGTGATTCTTTAACAACCTCATCATGAGGGTACTTGACAAGTGTATTTTTGCTTCCTGTGTTGCACAATTACATACATTGAAGCAGGAAATTTGGGTGGGACTTCTTGATTGGCTCCTCTGCTTTTTTGAAAAGCCAATAGCCTTTAGTTTACATCACAGCTATGTGCTATTGCTAGTCAGAAAGACATGATGTGATGTTAGGGGGAAGGACGTTCTCCTAAAGATGTAATTTGAGTGAACAAAAACCTGGACACGCCTATGAGTGCATGATGACATCATCAGTAAGACAATTTAAATTAACACACACACACAAAGCTTGTTCGAAGCTGTAAATAGCACAAATAAATAGTTCATACAAGAAAATATTATTTTAGTCTTTCTACTTTCAAGTTTAATTCAATGTTTTACTTATGGAAGCCTGTTTCCGTATGGAATTAAGTGAAAAAAAAGAAAGTGATGTTTAATTAAGATGTTAAAATAATAATAAGAAGAAATAAGTTCTAGAAATAAATAAATAAGTTTAATAATAATTTAAAAGTTATTTGTGACTTTATAGTTTATATAACACAATTCAGACTTTTGCTGGAATTCTGCATATATATATATAAAAGCTCAGAATCATGAGATATGTAAAAACTTTGAGATAAAGTCAGTATTTGTTTTTGATCTGTAGCACAAAACCATAAATGTGTCTTGAACATTGGGTGCTTTCTTTCTTTCTTTCTTTCTCTCTGTCTGTCATAAAGAAACATAAATGTGAAGGAAATTCTAGGTATAATTCTAGTTGGGAAATAATAATTTTGAACTATCAAATAACATTTAAAAATATGCACACATGCACTTTTAATTGTATGCCTAATGTGTCAAAAACGCAAAATGTTTTGTCTTGTCACATTCAGAACTACATGATTCATATTTTCAACTCGAAGTCACCAAATTTGAGGTGAAAAAAAAAAAAAAAGTTGAGTAGTATATAAATGGGCTAGTTACTAATATATTTTTTTAAAGTAATTATTATTATTATTATTTTACATTTACTAGCACTTTCTGAATAAAAGTTGTTTCAAAGTAAATCCTACACAATTTATTTCAGTATATCTGCTAAACAGTGATACTGTTAACTTTTAGAACTACACTTGCATAACAGCTAAAAATGGCATGAACTGAAAAGCCACAGAATTAAAATAGATTTTTATGGGGTCTTTAACCACAAGAGGTCAACAACATTTATGCCACAATGAGAGATATGGGACTGTGTTATTTTCTGACCCAGTTATATTGTATTATATAAATTAAATCTACTGCAGGGCTGTTTAGTGTTAAATCTCAGGGTGATATATTTTCAGCTGAAACTGAATAATTAAGAGAGTTGAGGTTTCAATAATTCATGTCGAAAACCAGTTTTGCTTTAAATCAGATGAGCAGTGATAAACAAGTATTAGTTATGAAGATAAATAAACATAAAAACTAAATTATGCTTTTGACATCAATTCACCACAAGCTTCATTTTAGTATGTTTATATATTACACACAACATAAGAAAGTAAATCACAATTCAGCATGCAAACAATTTATTTTTATATATTTATTATTATTATTATAATATTCTGAACGTTATATAAATGTATAACAATGGGAGATTGTATACATTCAGAAATCCTTCTAATATGCTGATTTCCTTCTCAAGAAACATTTCAAGAGACAGCATTTATTTAAAATAGAAATGTTATTGTAACAATGCAAAAGTTACATTTTTGATCAATTTAATGCATCCTTGCTGAAAAAATTGCAAATTAATAATACATTTAAGTAAATTCATTTTTTTTACTAACTAACTAAATAAATAAATAAAAACCATACTGACCCCAATTTTTTAAATGGTAGTATATTTAGTACGTTCAGGTCTAATTTTATTTTATTTTATTATTATTATTATTATCATTATCATTATTATTTTTTTATTTTTTTTATTTTTTTTAAGCACAGGCTGCAATAAAATTAAAATTTAAAAAAATAATATTAATAAAATAAAATAAAATACAAGTTTAAATGGATTCACCAAGTTAAGTGATTTAGGATTCATTACAGAAGTTTAATACTTAGAACAAACCCTAATCAAAATGTGTGAGGAATATCAATATGCCGGTGCTTTCCAAGTACTAATAAAAAAGTGATCAAATAAAGTAGAAATGTAGATTGCAGCATTGAAGTGTTTGGTTAAATGGCCTGTTTCTGAATATAACAATAAAATAATGGAAGCATTCAACATTTCATCTACAGTTGGTTGAATCGGTACTGAGCAGAACATTTTAGCTTTGAAAAAAGTATTTCTTTCATACTTGTTTTCATAGTTACTGTGTATATTGATATATTGATTTTTTTTTTTTTCTTTCTTTCTTTCTTTTGTGAATGACACCATTCAAATGATTTGGTAAGCAAGCAGTTGTCCGAGAAAACAGAAGCTTATTTCCTTATTTTTCCTGTTTGTCTGACAAAAAACGCCACTGAAATTATGCAAGCATGATGCTCATCTAAATTATTATCTGTTTTCTCACCACCTCCCCCAATGACTTGTTTTAGCAGAATCGATCTGAAGTTTTCAGCCCCCATCTGTCTGGAGCTCACTACAGAGACGGAGACAAATTGCGAGTGCATTAGCTGCTTGTGCTCCGCAACAACGTTATATCAGCCGCTCGGAGACACTCGAAGCGGAGTGACAGCTTAGAGTGTGATCCTTGTTGATTTGGAGATCAGTTCGGTTTGCCTTTTCCCCCAACAGGCTCTGAGCAACGTTTAACCTCGGACCGTCCATAAATTCACAGCAAGAGGCGAAGATCCAGCGTGGCACTCGAGACTCTGGCACTTAATTTGAAGCGTCGTCAGCGCTAGCAATTGTCACCTGAGGTTTCTCGCATGGCTTGATGCCACAAGTTAGGATTTCTGGCTGGAACGGTTCTTCTTGAGGCGTTGGGATGTCTAAAAACTTGTGTAATGTTTCATAAAGCGGTTTAGGATGGGTGTGGGAAAGCTTCTCATTTGCTTGCGCGGTTCCCATGACGATGGATTGGCCGTGGGTTGCGGAGTCAGAAGGAAATGGCGTAGGCCTGCCTGAATTAATCTTCCGTGGCGATGCCTGTTGAAAAGCTGGAAAGACACATGCGACTGCCTACATGTGCTTTAAAGGAACGCATGCTGGTCTTCAGTCTTTTCGGTTTAAATGTGTGCCCTAGGGAGGAATATATATTATATATATATATATATATATATATATATATATATATATATACAGTCATGGCCAAAAATATCGGCACACTTGGTAAATATGTTCAAAGAAGGCTGTGACAATTAATCTGCATTGTTAATGCTTTTGATCTTTTATTTAAAAAAAAATCAAACCTTTCATTAGATAATAAGAATTTAAAATGGGGGCAAATATCATTATGAAATAAATGTTTTTCTCAAATACACATTGGTCACAATTACTGGCACCACTAGAAATTCTTGAGTAAAATATCTCTGAAGTATATTCCCATTCATATTCATAATTTTGAGCACTGCAGGGTGATTATGAACATAAAATTATCCAGCCGTGGCTTCCAGTTTCACAGAAATATAAATAGGATGGAAAACAAAGCCCAAATTCCCTTAATCATCCATCACAATGAGAAAAACCAAAGAATATATTTCTGATGTGCAGCAAAAGATAATTGAGCTTCACAAATTAGTGAAGTGGCTTTAAGAAAAGAGCTAGAGCAGTGAAAATTCCCATTTCCACCATAGGGGCAATAGTTAAGAATTTCCAATCAACATAAAATGTTAGGAAACTGCCTGGAAGAGGATGTGTGTCTATATCATCCTAATGCACGGCGAGGAGGAGAATTTGAGTGACCAGAGACTCTCCAAGTACCACAGCTGGAGAATTGACCTATTGGTAAGCCCCGCCCCCCTTAGTTACTGTTGCTTCCTTGGACAAACAAACAGTTGCTCACTGTCTTTCAATGACAGCTACAGTGTGAAAACCTTGTCCAACGATGTTTTTGCACAATTTTTGGACACAGAAGGCCACCAAATGGGAATTAAATATTCCGTGGAGGGATTTATAAAATATTTAAAAATAAATACAGTGGGTAACTCGAAGCGAGGGTTTACAGATCACAATGCGAGCGGGAGAAGTCTCATATTATGGTCGGTCATCACGATCGCGGATGACAACATTCAGGATCAACACTGTTCATGTATCGCAGGGAACGATTAAATTAATGCACATTAAATCAGTTTAATATGGAGAGGCACTGAAATGTAGACCTTCGTTTATGTGTTTTTGACCTACACTGTACAAGACACGAGAACAATCCGCTATTTAGGTTTGTACGTTATGGACTCAGTAACTTTAACGTTAGCTAGTTTTAGCCAGAGATACCTTGCTAAAGCACAAGATAACATTAACGTTCTGCTTGAGCAGATGAAAATTGTAACTTAATGAGTGTGTGTCAACCAGAAAATGAACGTTTTTGTCTTCATTTGTATTGGGGTGAATACTTAGGGACATTTTGCTCTGTTTTGTTTGGATTCAGAAATGTAATAAAATAAATTATATCGCCCATCCTCTCAGGATACCTGGAATCAGTGTTACAAGTACCCCAGGCACATCGTTTTTCCATTTTTGAAGCATAAACCCCATAAAACCGATGCGAGCTTCGGATCTTCCAATGTTTCTCTATAGCGCTGAAACCTAAGAAACCTGAGTTCCACTCCCTGTGCAACTGATACTCGACTGCCATTGGCTAGTCTGTGTTCGAGAGGAGGGGCTTAACGATAGGTCAATTGCAGAAAATAGTTGAGTCTTGGGGTCAGAAAACCTTAAAAAAAATAGTCAAACAGCACCTACATCACCACATGTTGTTTGGGAGGGTTTCAAGAAAAATGATCCTCGCTCATCCAAAAACAAACTCCAGCATATTCAGTTATCATACACGACTGGAACTTCAAATGGGACTGGGTTCTAAGGTCAGATGAAACCAAAAAAAGAGCTTTTTAGCAGCAAACACTCAAGATGGGTTTGGTGAACACAGGGATAAAAAGTACCCCATGTGTACAATGAAATATACCGCTGTATTTTTGATGTTGTGGGCCTATATTTTTGCTGGAAGTCCTGGACATCTTGTTTAGACACATGGCATCATGGATTCTATCAAACACCAACAGATAAAAAAATCAATACGTGACTGACTCTGTTAGAAATCTTATAATGGGCCATGTTTGGATCTTCCAACCGTACAATAATCCAAACACAAACCTCAAAAAGAACACAAAAATGGCTCACTGAGCACAAGACCAAGCTTCTGCTGGCCATTCCAGTCCTCTGACCTGAACCCTGTAGAAAATGAGTGGTGAACTAAAGAGGGTCTGGAGTGATTCTGCATGAAGGAATGGTCTCTGATCTCTTGTTAAGTGTTCTCTAACCTCATCAGGCATTATAGGACAACATTCTGAGCTGTTAAACTGGCAAATGGAGGTTTCAAAAAGTATTGAATAAAAAGGTGCCGTTAATTGTGGCCAATGTGTATTAGAGAAAAACATTTATTTCATCCTATTTTAAATTCTTATTACCCAATGAAAGGTTAGATTTTTGTGATTTTTTTAAAATAAAAGATCAAAATGATTAACAATACAGATTAATTTTCACAGCCTTCTTTGATCATATTTACCAAGGGTGCCCATATTTTTGGCCATGACTGTATGTATATGTATATATATATTTCCTACATAGATGTGCTACTTTGTGTCACGATTGATCTACAGTCTCTCTCTTCTCATAAATTATCGATATTTACACTTAACATTTTGATCACCTTGTTGGGTTTTTTTTGCACATTTTCCTTCATAAGTAAATGTCCTTTACACACACACACATTTTGTTTGCAGAAATTGTTAATCAATGGCTGATTTTTACATAATACATCCTCCACAACACTAGGTGTCAGTGTATATATAATCAAAAACTAATTTCTGCAATTAACATAATAGTTATGTTTCGTATTGTTCTGTAACAGTTAAGGCCTATTAAATGTCTAAAATGATGCCACAGATCCTACTGTAATATTCAATGGCTATATGTACTCATTTTATTCGCTAAAATTGATTTAAAAAATCTCGCCTTTATTCAGAGAGTATTTAAACTACATGTTAGGTGCGATTAATCATGATTAATTACAGAAAAATGTGTGAACATTTATTTATTTATTTATTACTACACATTAATTATATTATATAATAGTAGTAGTAGTAGTAGTAATAGTACGTATGTGCAATTGTAAGATTTTTTGTAAGATTTTTGAATGCTTTTTAAAGATTTTTAAGCAAAATGTCCTATACTTACAAAAGTTGCATTTGTTTAATTAAAAATAGAAAAAAAGCAAATTTGTGAAATGTTTTATTTTGTATTTTTCACATATTTTAACGTTTTATGGATTTTCAGCATCGTTACTACAGTCTTCAGAAATCATTTTGACGCTGATTTGATACAAAAACCGTGACATTTCTGCTGTATTATTTGATAAATGTGGCCTTTATTTAAAATACAATTTTCACACTTATTGTCACTCTGTATATAAATGTTTTTTTATGGTTTTATTTTTATGTAATGGACAGACCCTATATATATATATATATATATATATATATATATATATTATGCACATACGTTTACATATATTACTGGGTCTCTCCATATAAATACATTAGGAAGATAAATAATGAATGTGATGCTACACTTTAATGGAAGATTGTAAACTGTCCCCCAAATCATTTTTTCATGTCTAGTGCTTTATTGAATGACTTCATGTCAAATCTAATCTTGCCTATGGCTTTTGCCTAATGTAAAGTGAGGTCAAAAGTCTTATTTTAGATATATTGTTAATAGTCATAAAAAAAGTGACATTATTAGATAGCAAGGACAGTTCCTGAATCCCACCATGGAGGAGGTTCATGGGCTGCCTGCTAATTTCTCAGCAAACAGAGCAGCTGCTGAACGCTTTAAACAAAAGGTGAAGCTCTGAGCTTTGTCCTCCAGACACAGAGAAAATGACACAGACAGGCCTTTGGGAGTTTCTTGTGTACACGGCTTGTGTACAAATAAGTTGCAATTAGCAGAATTTATGAGCGAGCACGCGAACCTGCTGAGGATCCGTTTCTGAGCTGACTACGCCTGTGGAGTGATGTGTAGAGCACATTTGGTCGAGGTCATCTGACAAATAAACTGAAAACATGCATCAATCAACCTAAGGAATAATTTTGCTGTTAAGGCCACAGAACATAAACTGCATAAAGTTTTTGAGCTTGGGTCAGTATGTTGTAGATTATGAAAGAAAGCTGTGGTTTATTCATAAAACATGAGCAGAACAAATTTTATTGTAATTTGTCCGTAAAATCATTTACGATGCAAAGTTTTATGTTAGAATGGTTTTATGAACTACTTGCAATTCGATCTGCTTGGCTTTCATTGGGGATTATCTAATATATTTTTTTTGTGTGTAAAAAATTGGACAGTTAACGCACAATTTATTTTCTGAATTTACACAGCCATATTTCTGCTTGTGTTTCATGAATGGTATATGTATGTTGTCATAGCCATGGCTTTAAAATTTCTGTACATATGTCGATGTGTTGAGCTATGGTGCTCACGCAGGCAACAAAGGTTTGAATCTGGTTTGCAACATTTCCTGATCATGTTCCACCTGACTCTTTTTTTTTATATGTATTTTGTAAACACAACGAATGTCTGATAAGTGTTTCTATTGTTATGCAACTATTTTTACATGGTTAACATATACATATATATTACGAACTTTAGTTTATTTAGTTTTATGAACTATTTATGAACACAGAAATGTATTCCTCTCATTGTTTTACTCATCTGGCTGATACAAACTATTCTTGGATACATTGTCAGAAAAATGTACACATTTGTCAAGCTCATTATGTTGTGGGAGCTGTAGCTTAGCGGTAGTGCTTATTTGTGGTACTCATGTGGGAAATGTGGGTTTGATCTGGCTTGCAACAGTTCATGGTTATATTCCCTCTCTCTCTTCTCATTCTTCTGTTCCTCTTTGAAAATTATTAATTTGGGTAATTATTTATTTATTTTTTTTAGTGTGAACTTTACTGCATTTATTAGTATTAAATGTTATTATTGCATTAAATTGGCACGCAAATCATTCAGAAAGACTTGTTTGCGCAATAATTTATGCTACATATATACACAGGCATTTGTTTTGCTCGTGTTCCATGAGAAAGGCTCACTATGTGCGAAGAGAGAAGAGCCACAGCCTAGCAGTTGCTGCACACTTGTAGTGCTTGTGTGGGAAAAGTGGGTTTGAATCTAGTTCGCAACTGGTTTACAATTACAGTACATTCCAGTTCTCTCTTTGCATATTTGGTCCTTGATGAAGTGAACAAATTACTGTATTATTTATTTGTAGAGCTTTATTTAATTGCTTTGCTCTAAATTGGCTCACTAATCATTAATAAAATCATTCTTATTTCAACTGAATTTTTGCTACCTATATATACAGACATTTGTTTTGCTCATGTGTCATGAAAGAGGTTCACTGTATGTACTGAGAGCCACAGTCTAGCAGTTTCTGCACCTGTTTATGGTGCTCATGTGGGAAAAGTGGGTTCGAGTCTGACTTGCAACTAGTTTTCGGTTACATTCCCCTTCTCTTTTCACACATTCAGTGCTCAAAGAGCTGAACAAACCACTGTATAACTCATTTTTAGAACCTTTTTACTGCATTCATTAGCAAAACTTTCCATTACATTAGCTCACAAATTGTTCACAAAGCATTTTTAAGTCAGTTGTTTGCTCAATAATTTCAGATAAATATATGCATGCATAGACATTTGTTTCGCTCAAGTTTCATGAAAGAGCCTGACTGTATGTACTGAGAGCCACAGCCTAACAGTTGCTGCACGTACTTGGTGCTCAAGAGGGAAAAGTGGGCTAGAATCTGGCTCGCAACAAGTTCATGGTTACATTCCCCTTCTCTCTTTGCACATTCAGTACTCAACGAACAAAACAAACATCTATGTAAATCATTTGTAGTACTGTTTTTGTTGTAAACTGAATGCAATTATAAATCTATTTTGCAACTAGTTCATAACATCAGTTCACATCAGTTGTTAACTCAAGAATTTCTGCAAAAATGCACATTCTCGTGGTGCACATGTGGGAAATTTGAGATTGAATCTGGCTTGCAAATGCTTATTTTCACCCTTTCCTTCCATTATTTTATTTACTGCCTCCACCTTCTCTCAAAACAAGTCTCAACAGACTTTTAATCAGGTTAGACACCATATTGAACTTAACATGGATGAAAACGAGACTGTGATGGATATACCTAACAGTTTTTACAGTGGTATGCCCTAAAGGTCCAAAAATCATGCTTGCAAAATTGCTTTGTGGAGTTCTTGTCTATTGAAAGTTATTTTTGGAAAGATATTTCATCAGCGAAACAATCGATATGTTGTTAAACAACAGTACAATCCACTGAACGCCCTGTACTTCTATCGTTCACAGCTTCGTTTTCATTCCTGTCAGAAATTATATATGGCACTACCCTAACTGAAGTCTATAGGCGCTTCAAAAAAGTGTGGCGGTGTAAGCGAGTTGCTTGTTCTACGTGCACTTTGAGTATACTGGGCAAATCTTGATTAAACTGATCACAGAAGAAGTGACTGACTTCACCACCAGACTCCAGCCCTCAAGATGCCAACTTGGGGCATGCAGCTTGGGAGCCACAGATAGGCTGAACGCTTGCTCCGACTCGAGAGTATGCAATGCCCAGGAGTGCATTAAAGACTTCAGCTGCATTTGTTGACTGGCTTAGGGCAGCTCTGCTGTAGCAGCTTAATGATAACACCTTATCTCTTTCTTAACACTTATTTTCTAGTGGGCAAGACAGACCCAGACTCACTTCCTTTGCAGTCTGCCGAGTGGAAGCAAACAAAGTTTAAATGAGCAATGACTATGTAAGGTTAGCTGATGCCTGTGGCAAAATTAAATGTTCTGCTGACCTTTGTCCTTGTAGCTACACTGTGGATGAAAGCCTCATTACACCACAAACCTATTTAGATGAGGCATGTTATTAGCCTTGATGGCAGACTACAAGGACAGACTCAAAAGACTCTTCAGGATCCGGATTGATAAATGTTATTGTTTGTCTGCTGATGGCGAACGGTCTGATTAAATGCTAAGCTGCCTCATGCAAAGAATGTCAAGTAAGGATGCTAATGATTTTGTAAGGGATGCAGAATTTTTCCCACATAAATGTGTTGCAGCCTGTTTGCACCAAGGCTGATCATGCAATAATAATAATGTCTCTAAAAAAAAAAAATTAATATGCTGTACCTGAGATTTAATTGCTTGGATAAAGTGGTTAAGCTAGTTACTAGTTACCTTCATCACATTAGAAAAAATAAATAAATTAATTACAAAAAAAAAAAAAAAATCCAGCTGAATCCAGCTAACAAGCAACATTCTCAGAACGTTTTCTAACATTTTTGGCAAGGTTCTCTCAAAGTTATGATCAAATGTTCTTTTCAGTAATGGGGGAAAAAAAAGAAAAGTTATTTCAGTGATGTTAATAGGATGTTTGTTCAAAGTTATCTGATCTTTAATTATGTTCTAAAAACAATAGCACAAAAAAACATGAATGTTGGTAATTGGTAAGTGTTGGTAATAGAGCAGTTCCTGGTAGTCACTGACCTTCACAGTACTTTTTGTTCATACTACGGAAGTCAGTGGCTACCGGCAACTGTTTGGTTAACAACATTCTTTTGTGTCTTCTTGTGTAAAAATGCACAAATGAGATCTCACAAATTCATAGAAATTAGCCACCAATTCATCAAACCATAAAATAGTTATTAATTGCCATGCAAATATGTTGGAAACACCAACAGACTTGGCACTGTATATTGTGTTTTTGGTAAATGTAGCTTGTTTTTTAGTAGTGTAGCAATAATCAAGACAAAGGAACATTGCTTTTCAGGCAGTGTTATGGATTATCTGATGCTATCGCTAATGGTGATACGTTTTCCTTTTCAGGATTTGATACCTACTTTACTTCACGCACACTAGAGAACAACAGAAGGAACGTCTGGTTCGCTGAGTTCTGGGAGGAGAACTTCAACTGCAAGCTCATGAGTTCTTCAAAGAAAGAAGACACTAGCAGAAAGTGCACAGGTAAAGGTTAACAGCTAAATTATACCTAAAAACACCTCATGCTATGACATGCAGGTTTTTTTTTTTTTTATTGTTTTTTTTTCTTTCTTGGGGGGGTTGATGATATTTGCTATCTTGATTGAAAACCTAGCTGAAAAGGCTGGTAACTGTACAGTCTTTTGATACATGGTAACTGGTCTAAGTTGATCTTTAGCGCTATTAGCGACAACAAATTAGCAATTAGCAGATAGCAGATACGGTGTTCAAAAAATGAAGCAACCAGCTTTAGCTACATTTTTCAGCAGGGAATTATAAACCTGCCAGTCTATATTAAGACACTTGCTGCAGTGATTGAAAAAGTATGAAAGTTACCACTGTTTCCCTAGGTTTTTTTTGGCTAAACCTGAAGAACCCTGTCAGGCTCATTGACTCCAGCTTATTAGCACTGCGTTTCTGAATACAAAGCACATTCTCCTCTGTAACAGAGCTCTCAATTACATAAGCTTCCCCTAGCTCATCATGGCTAGTTCAGGCTGACTGGTTCCCAATTCCCAGTCAGCTACAAGACAGAGTACACGTGAATCAAGATTGTCAACAAAAATTTGAGAATATTCATAACAGGATACCAGAAACATGCATGCTTATCTTTAATATTTTAGGTGTTGCTTTTGACGCAATAATCCAGGATTGAGTAGAACATTACAATTTAAGCAATGACATGCATAATTACTGAAGTACTGTTTCTAAGTCGTGAAATAATTTTGAAATTGTGTATGCCTGTATTTTGTCTTGTAGCCTGTGGTGAAGTCAATAAAAGCACAAAGGGTAAACACTCTAGAGTAATTAATGTAGGAATCAATACTATTGACTACGTGCTAACGAAATAAAAAGCATGACAAAGAAATTGTTACCCAGAATTGTTCTGTATTGCATAATCTTTCCCTTCACATTTCTTTGAGGAATATGATGCTTGTCCAGAGATATTTATTGATATTTGAACTAATTTAAACGGTGATAACTCAGTTCATTGACTAATGACATCCACAACTGTCACATAGAAAAACAGAGGACAGCGTGCAGCGATTGTTTTTGCTTCAGGATATATTTTACAATGATGACCCAGTGCCAAAACTCTTTATTGCGCAAAATTTAATTTAACTTGTTTGATTCTCTCAGCAGCTAATAATTCACTATATAAAACACCAAAGAGCAAGGTGGTCTAGCAGCTCTAATAAGCTTAACCAAAATAGTCTACCTGGTCAAAATGAGGTCCACTAGATGGTACTTGAGGTGTTCAGCTATTTAAGACCACAATGGACCAACACACATCAGGTAGAAACTATGTGACTGCCGCCTACACCTTATATTAAGTTGGTAGTAACATAGCACCAGCCTCAGACGGACTGCCGGCTCGCCCACAGATCGCCCACAGTCTGTTCGCAAACCGTCTGATGCACATTGCACAAAGATGGCAAGAACTGACTGAAAAACACTAGCCCAGCCTTGTTTTTTGTCTGAGGGTTAACATCATTTTGTGATTTTGATGAAGGGGAAAACCACAGAAAACAATTGTGATTGGGATAGTTTTGAGTAACAGTTGGGCAAGTTTTGTTTTGTAGATCTGGCAACCCTCGTACCAACTTATTCAAATATATTTCACCAACTAAATAGCATGTAAAAATGTGATAAATTCTGGTCTTTTTTTTTTTTTGGCCTTTCTCAGCCTTTCTTTGCTGAATGGCCAATGTTTGGCTAGAATAAGTTGAAATCCAAGTAGCAACATAACCATCTTTTTGCATTTCAGAGGTAGTCAGACAAATTACCATATGATAGCTTTTAAAAAATGGTGAAAATTTCTTGCATGTTACATCGGCATTCATACTGCAGCAAAATACAGTTGACAGTCCCATTTGTTAACACTAAATATGGTTGTATTCAGTGATTAAATATGGTTCCTAAATGCAACCATACACCAAATGCACATTTTAAGACAAATTATCTTTGTCTTGTTTTTCTATAAAACAAAAACATCTTTAAAACAAGATATTTTTACTTTAAAGTGACCTTTTGTAAGACAATTAAGGCCTGTTCACACAAAGGGTGATAACTATAATGATAAAGATGATATAGTTTTTAAAATTGTTGTAAAAATGTAAAAAATAACAGAGTCCACACCACAACTATATTGATAACACTGCACATAGCGGAACAATATTGTTGGACTCATTCTCAGATTTCTATTTTGTTTCCAACTGTTGACTGCTAAAAACTTTGACAGCCAATCAGAATTAATGCTTTAGCTTTAAAGAGCTCAAGCATTTAAAGACAAAACTGCGGTGCACGCTTATAATAATAATAATATAATGATAATAATAATAATAATGTTATCGGCTGTTGGTGTCGACATTAATATAGTTATCGTTATAGTTATCATTCTTGCTGTAAAAGTGCCTTTAGACTTTTTTTATGCAATAAATCTTTATTTAATTTACACTACATTTGTTTGTTTTATTTACAAAGTATTGTCTAGCACTACTATTTTTTTATGTACACTGACACCTAGTGGTGTGGATGGAGCATCGCTATTTTTTCTTTTTTTTTCTTTTCCATTTGTGATTCTGATAACTCACCCAGACAGAGATACAAGCTATAGTAATCCAAAAGTTGTAGATCCAGTTTTCCACTGGTTTATGGTCTCTGTGAGATGTGGCCGTTGAGAAATGTCATTTATTGAGTGTTCTGTCTGCTCTGTGAGTCTCTGGACAACGAGGTGAGATATTCAAGAACTGGAGGTGGCGGCAGTTTCTGTCGGCGACAGCTGGCAACGACAGTCTACATTGCCCGGAGACGCCGTCGGTGTGAGGGCCAATTTACAGACATCAAGGGCCCGAGTATGTGATGAGAGAGAAAGCACATGGTGTCGTCTCTGGAACAACAGTGTGCGCTGGGGGGCAAAGGAGAGGCAGGTCTGATGGATTACATGGGAGAGGCGAGAGAGGAGTTGGCTGTTGTCCAGGCTCACGATTGTACAGGAGAAGATGCAATTAAAGAGGGCTGGATTGGAAAGTCACTGTGAATTTGTAATCAATTTTTGCGTTTCTCTGACATGCTCCTACACGCAGGTCATTACGTGTGTGGCACGATCGCCAACATTAAAAAGACATAATGAGATTGTTAGCAGCACTATTTATAGTCTTAACTGTCAGTTTTTGCACACAGATGCACAGTATCACAATTAATCGCATCCAAAATGACATTTTTTATTTACATAATATGTGTGTGTACTGTATATATTTAGTATGTATATATAAATAAACACACAGCATATATTTTGAAAATATTTACATGCATTTACGTGACCCTGGACCACAAAACAGTCTTAAGTCGCTGGCGTATATTTGTAGCAATAGCCAAAAATACATTGTATGGGTCAAAATTATCGATTTTTCTTTTATGCCAAAAATCATTAGGATATTAAGTAAAGATCATGTTCCATGAAGATATTTTTTAAATTTCTTACCGTAAATGTATCAAAACTTAATTTTTGATTAGTAAAATGCATTGCTAAGAACTTAATTTGGACAACTTTAAAGGCGATTTTTTTTTGCACCCTCAGATTCCAGATTTTCAAATAGTTATATCTCAGCCAAATATTGTCCAATCCCAACAAACCATACATCAACGGAAAGCTTATTTATTGACACTTAAGACAAAAATTGACACTTAAGACTGGTTTTGTCATCCAGGGTCACATATTTATATTCATAAAATTTACATTATATATAAATATATTTAATATATAAATGTAACATATTTTTCTGAAATATATACATGCATGTGTGTGTATTTATATATACTTAATATCTATACACTGTAAAAAAAAAAAGAAAAAAAAAAAGAAGATGAGCCAATTTAAAATTAAGGCAACCAGCTTCAGCAGATTTTTGAGAAAAAAAAAAAAAACACAGAGAGAAGGAGAATGAACAGTGCCAAATTAAAGAAAATAACAAAACATAAGGTTCTAACTTAAAACTCTGCCCTCTGTCCTAACAGAAAACAAAACAAGGGAGAAAAAAAAAAAAAAAGAGTAGTCTTCGGCGTCACACGCCCTGACTTACCTACACTGTCCTAAAACAAAAGATACATAAAGTGTAACGAGCATGAACGTCTTAAATATCGAGCCTTCATTCGTGATTGGACATCACCGCTATGCAGATTCTGAAAAGCAGTCCAGCCAGCCAATGGCAAAACCTAAAGAAGAAAGACAGCAGCAAGTAGAGACAAAGAGGGAAAACATTAGCAAAACTACCAATTACAAAAAGGAGGGAGAAGCACAGAACGCTGTCACGTAACAATATAAATATATATATGTATTATGTTTAAAAACTTTTTCTGCAATACCCTTTAAGAAAAGCATGTATTGCTTTGCAGTTTTTCCCCATCCCTCTCTCTTTTGGAATGAAATTGGGAATATGTTTAAAGCCCTTATTCGGAGTGAAGAGCCAGAGTTCAGTGTCCTCAGGGCACTGGAGTGTTTGAATTTAGACTTGCAGTGGCACTTCATGAAAATGACAGCTTCTCAGTCCCCTCAAAAAAGAAAACATAAACGGAAAATTGCCGAACTCTGCCTGCAGAATTGCTATTATTATAGGAATTTTCAGTAGAAATGTTCAAAGAGAATTATACACTTGTGTTTTTGCAACCTTATACTAAATTCTCCTTATGGAACTGTGTAAAGCTCTGGATTATGTGTGTGAACCAGTGTTATGTTAGCATCATTGATATATATTTTGATCTTGAATTGGGTTTTACTTTTATATTTTGTATACTTGTATACTTTATATTATATTTAAGTAGTTTTCATAATTTTGTTTCATTTTTTTTGGTCATTTTTATTAGTTCATTATAGTTAGTGAGTTTGTCTGTATAGCTTTTATTAATTTTTATTTATTACATGTAATATATTTAGTTATTTTTGTATTTTTGTTGAACTAATACAACTTTTTTCAAGATTTTAGTTTTTGTTAGTTGTAAACTGCTTTGGAGTCAACATGAAACAATTTGCAACATGTTTTACTTTTGTAATGTGAAATACTTATTAACAAAAGGTTGTATATTCACTGAAAAGTTGTAAATTTAGCATTTACATTTGTCATTTTTGTATTATTCATATGCATACATATATACAGGTGCATCTCAATAAATTAGAATGTCATGGAAAAGTTCATTTATTTCAGTAATTCAACTCAAATTGTGAAACTCATGTATTAAATAAATTCAATGCACACAGACTGAAGTAGTTTAAGTCTTTGGTTCTTTTAATTGTGATGATTTTGGCTCACATTTAACAAAAACCCACCAATTCACTCACTCAACAAATTTTCTAATTACTTCATAAGACCAATAATAAAAAAAACATTTTTAGTGAATTGTTGGCCTTCTGGAAAGTATGTTAATTGACTGTATATTTACTCAATACTTGGTAGGGGCTCCTTTTGCTTTAATTACTGCCTCAATTTGGTGTGGCATGGAGGTGATCAGTTTATGGCACTGCTGAGGTGGTATGGAAGCCCAGGTTTCTTTGATAGCAGCCTTCAGGTCATCTGCATTGTTGGGTCTGGTGTTTCTCATCTTCCTCTTGACAATACCCCATAGATTCTCTATGGGGTTCAGGTCTGGTGAGTTTGCTGGCCAATCAAGCACAGTACAACCATGGTCATTGAACCAGCTTTTGGTACCTTTGGCAGTGTGGGCAGGTGCCAAGTCCTGCTGGAAAAATGAAATCAGCATTTCCATAAAGCTTATCAGCAGAAGGAAGCATGAAGTGCTCTAAAATTTCCTGGTAGATGGCTGCGTTGACTGTGGACTTCAGAAAACACAGTGGACCAACACCAGCAGATGACATGGCAGCCCAAATCATCACTGACTGTGGAAACTTCACACTGGACTTCAAGCAACATGGATTCTGTGCCTCTCCACTCTTCCTCCAGACTCTGGGACCTTGATTTCCAAATGAAATGCAAAATTTTCTTTCATCTGAAAAGAGGACTTTGGACCACTGAGCAACAGTCCAGTTCTTTTTCTCCACAGCCCAGGTAAGACGCTTCTGACGTTGTCTCTGGTTCAGAAGTGGCTTGGTAGCCCTTTTCCTGAAGACGTCTGAGCGTGGTGACTCTTGATGCACTGACTCCAGCTTCAGTCCACTCCTTGTGAAGCTTTCACAAGTGTTTGAATCAGCTTTGCTTGAAAGTATTCTCAAGCTTGCAGTCATCCCTGTTGCTTGTGTACCTTTTCCTACCCAAATTCTTCCTTCCAGTCAACTTTTCATTTAATATGCTTTGATACAGCACTCTGTAAACAGCCACACCTTTCAGTAATGACCCTCTGTGACTTACCCTCTTTGTGGAGGTGTCAATGATCATCTTCTGGATCATTGCCAAGTCAGCAGTCTTCTCCATTATTGTGGTTTCAAAGAACAAGAGATACCCGGAATTTATACTGTAGGGATGGTCATTAATTGAAACTCAAATGTAAATATTCTAATATTTTGAGATACTGATTTTTTGACTTTCATGAGCTGTAAGCTCTAATCATCAAAATTAAAACAAAAACACTTTTGAAATGTTTTACTTTACATGCAATGAATCTAAAATATATGAAAGTTTCACTTTTTGAAATAACTTACAAGAAAAAATTAACTTTTTCACGACATTCTAATTTATTGAGATGCACCTGTGTATATATATAAATTTTTAAGACCAGAAATGTGTATTAAGGAGATGCGTTTCATGTTGACTTTGGAAAAAGAAAAAAAGATGGACATTGTAATAGTTTTGTTTTAAGTCCTTGTTCTTTGTGCGAGTCTCAGTTTGTTGTATCGGTAACAAATGAGCGCTTCTTGTGTAGGATGTTCTGTTCTGAGGAAACGGGGACACCCTGAATCGTTCCTTTCCATTTTTTGACCTCTTTCAGCAGGCGCCAATCAGCCCACAGACATCTATTCACCATAATTACATGCTGTGTTTATCTATGTAGCACATGCTCCAGGATCGTTTCCATTTTCAGCGGCGGGTTTTGCAGAATTATAGCTTGATAATAATGAGAGTGACAGCCATTGCCTAGCACATCAGAAGCAAGAAACCGCCCATACATCCATCGATCCATACATCTATATGAGGCTTTATTGTTCTGAATTGACAAGATCAAAGCAGCTTTCGATTGAACTAGAATGATCAGCATACTGAAACTTCACACGTTTGCTGGTTTATTATTCAAACCTGTAACCATTGGGGTTTTGAAAGCTCTGCAATGATGTTCAGTTTAGTCCACCAGCTGTGTCACAATTTCTTTTTTTAGGGAGGGATGCAGTACCTTTTAAAACTTTTATTCCCTACTTAAGCAGAATCAAGCTACCTAATTATCTCTGAAATGCCTAATAGGTATTTTGGAGATCAAACGGAATCTTTTGCGAGGAGTGGTGGATGGCGAGGAGCTCTGTTTGCGCTCATGAATGGCTGTATCGGTTTGTTTTAGAATAAAGGATTGTGGGTAGAGTTGCCTCAGGCTGGCACCACAGTGGGTCCACATCTCTCAATTATCTCTCACATGGAGAACTAAAAATGGCCGTTTTCTTTTTGCAGTTTGCAGTTGCAGACTCAGGGGGCAAACACACGGGATGCATCTTTGCATTACAAAACAGCTAGAATGCAATAGAATCCCAGCTAACAGGAACATTCTCAGAACTTTGGCTTAAAAGAACATTAAAAAGTACGTTCCCACAATATTTGAAAAATTATCAAAATTATATATTTTTTTCCCCTAAAGGAATAAGACACACATGAATGAAAATCTGCATTAAAAAAACTAACCCTAAAGTCATTCAAGATGTAGATGAATTTGTTTATTCATCAGAACAGTTTTGAGAAGTTAACATTACCTTGCTCACCAATGGAACTTCACAAGACAAAAATTGATAGACTGGAGTGGTGTGGAATACTTGTGACTTATTATGTCTTTATCCACTGTTTGGACCCTCATTCTGACGGCACCCATTCACTGCAGTGCATCCATTGGTGAGCAAGTGATGTAAAGATACATTTCTCTAAATCTACTTCAGTGGGAACTTTATAAAAATGTTCTTAGGACATATTTTTGTTAGCTAGGATGTTCTTGAGCTCATGGCGTCAAACGCTGAAAAAACTTCATTGAACACATTTAATGGTTCATTTCCAAAGTCTAAAGCCCAGTGTATACTTTGTTTTTACATGCGCATTACGGATATTAGGTTTGAATGGCTGTACATTCAGCTGTATGCATATGCTAGCTTTCATATCAAAATTAAGTAATGTTGGGCTTAAGATGTAGAGTTTGAATAAAAGCAAATTATGAATGTTAAATGCAATGGTATTTTGAAATGAAATGACATGGAATGTGACATTTACAAGTTCATGATAGTTTAGAGCTTAGGTTCTTTGCTGTTTACATCAGGTCTGTTTTATTCAGCATTAACACCTGGCCTGTTTTCATTAGGGGGAAAAAAAAGAGAGATATAATAAATTTGCAGTTCAAATAGCATATGGCTGATACAGATTAGGTGATACCCACGCAAGTTGGAAACTGGCACTCCAATTAGCTTAAACATCTGGCAAGATCTATGTTCCACAATAGAGTTTGTTCTGATCATTTAGATAAGAGAATCAAATAGATAAAAATTACTTGAAACACGCAGCTTTTTCACAACACATTAACTGTTGGACTAGAATGGTGTGGATTACTTGTGGATAACTGAGGTTCCATTGGTGAGCAAGTGACGTGATGCTACATTCCTCCAAATCTGTTCCCATAAATAAACAAACGCATGTATATCTTGGATAACCTGAGGGCAAGCAAATTTTTAGCACATTTTTCATTTGTGGATGAACTGTTCCTTTAAAACTGCAGTCATTTTTATTTTTTTGTAAGCATCTTTTCCATGTGACTTTTTACCTAGCTGTAATGGTAAACAGCTGCTGGTGATAATCATGTTCATGAGGCAGTGTATGGCAATTCAGTTCTGGTCAATACGAAGCAGAGGTTTGGTGACGAAAAATAAAGGATATATAGACTGGGGCAATTTTCTAAAAAGCTTCTGAGCTCTGTACAGTTTTCAGTCAATGGCAACTAGGTGTAATTGTGAAGCATTGTTCAACAAGATATCTGTCACCGTAATAACAGCTTATTATTTTCTAATGGTCATTGTGACCTTCAGCGTGTCCGAACCTCTGGCAGAATGGGGTTTTTGTCACTGCCTGGGGTCATTGATATCTATTGATCTGAATCCCTCAAGGCTTTCGGCTGACCCTGACAAGATGCCATCGGGATGTTGAGAAAGTGTAGAACCTCTTTAACTAGCAAATCCATCTTTACACAAGGGTTAGGACACACGTGTGCAGTCTTGTTTATAATGGAATCCCAAGTTTGGTTTGGTTTCCATTTATACCAAGGATATCTAGGTAACCATTAGCATCTCAACAGCCCAGCAAATAACTAGTGACTTCTCTGAGCTGTAAAGTCAAAGGCAGAAGAAATTAAAAGTAGCATCCTACAAGTTGGATTTTTATTTTTTTTCTCTTAAGGATGTCTGAGACAATCAATCAATCGTCCTACAAGTAATTATCATCTAAATAATGAGATCCACTCATCACAGATTGAAATCAAGTCCCAGATGGCATTTTTCAAGCTTACCGAAAAGATCTAATGGCGCTTTTGGATGGGCTGAAATTTTCCTGAGCTAGTTTTCCTGTTCTGTCAGGCATTATTAGAGTCACCCATTCCTTCCTCATAGGACTAGGGCCATTTATGATTAAGCTGTCTCAAAAATACACATATTTGAGTTAGCCATGGTTGATGGGACAGAAAAGCCTACTAAGCCAGCTGTGGTATGTTTAATGAAAGCCGTTATAGTGGGAAGACAGACTACAAGAGCGTCCCTGAGGAACCAGGACTGGCATCTAAGGGTGGGTGTCAGATCTGGACGACAGCAGAGCTAATTGGAGAGAAATTGCTAAGAATATTGCATGAACTTCATCGGTGTCCCATGAGATCCTCCACCGGTGGATTGAGGAATAGCGGGTCTTAATAGAACTGTCATGGCTTTTCCTCACAGTTTAAGGTGAGGCTAAAGTCTTACCACTGTCATTAAGACATTTTTTAAGTAAAGGTACTCTTAGCCCTCGGTCAGCTCGGTTGATGTTATGTGTGTGAAATAAATTTTCCATCAATACATAATGAATTATCTTGACTCAAGTGACATTTCGTCAAACATTTCCTACAGATTTGTCACAACAATGACTCTATTAATCTATGTCTGTTAGCGCTGGGGCTAATCTATGTGCTGATGTATTCCTAATCATTGACAAATTTCATTTTTAAAAGATGTATGCTTTTAAAAATGACTCTTCTGGGAAAACAAATAAAAAATATTGACGACTCTTCTTGCAGTAGACAATTTCTTTGTCCAGTTAAATGTGAATGTGGCTAGCAGTTAGCAAGCCGTTATTCACGGCAACACGCCACTCCTCAGCTTCTTTTTAGAAAAAGAAAACAAGTCATTCACTATGCCTCATCCAACTTCCTGTTTCAGTAGAAAACACTTAAACTGTAGCTTTTACGCTTAGTTAGCTAAATTGCAAAAAAAAAAAGTAGTTAGCTATGCTACAAACTACTCACAAAAGTGGCTGTTTAAAAGAGTAAATGCCAATTAAAGTGTTTTTAAACATTTTTAAATATTTATTTATTTATTTGTACTCCCTAACACTCCCTGTGAGCAAAAACTGCGAATAAATCTCTTTAAAACGCTGTTGAAGATAGCAAAACTGTGACAACATCAGAGACCGAAGGAAGATAAGCACCTAGAATTTCAGGCATTACTCTTCACCGCGTTAAAGATAGCGGCCAAAACCTGCCAAGATTTGTCAAATGAAAGATTGTTCCTAAAGTGTGCGATAGCTTCAAATGTGTGTTTTGTTGTTTTGTTGCTCTACCTCACATATTTCTTCAAAAGCTTCCAGAGTCGACTCTGTTTCTTTGTGTTTATGTTCTCCTACGAGAGCATTTAGACACACGTCTCGCTACAAAGTCTTTTCTCTATTTTGACTTTTTGTTTTGTTTCTTCCTTCCAGGGCAAGAGCGAATAGGAACAGACTCCAAATACGAGCAGGAAGGGAAGGTGCAGTTTGTGATAGACGCGGTGTACGCCATGGCTCATGCCCTGCACAACATGCAGAAGGAACTTTGTCCCGACCAGTCGGGCGTTTGTGGGGAGATGGAGCACGCCGGTGGCAAGAAACTCCTCAAGCACATCCGAATGGTCAGCTTCAACGGTGAGTCCACCGAAGCTCACAACATCAGATAAATGCCATATTGAGTCAATGACATCTTACTAATATTAATTCGGCAACACGTTCGTTTTAAGGTGATGTTATTACAGTGTAATTACACAATAAGTACTGAGTAATAGTAATTAACTAACTAACAAGTACTTACTATTTAGCTGTGGTGAGCGTTTTTTTTTTTTAATGGGTATGCTGAGTGCTAAGATTAAGCCCCCCCCCCCTCTCCTCATCGCTTTTAGGACCCACTCAAAGAGGAAAACACTGTGGCAGGTGTCGATTTAAAAGTATGCACATTCCTAACTTAGGCTATTTGTAAATTAAATTCATCTACAATCCTTCTTCTATCGTTTCAGGTTTATCCATAGTTATTCGAATGCTAGAAAACAGCTGATTTTCCAGGTAAAAACCGTATGTAATATTCAGAGCAT
This sequence comes from Onychostoma macrolepis, assembly GCF_012432095.1. Taxonomy (NCBI): domain Eukaryota; kingdom Metazoa; phylum Chordata; class Actinopteri; order Cypriniformes; family Cyprinidae; genus Onychostoma; species Onychostoma macrolepis. Next base: position 29,062,842 of record NC_081176.1, on the reverse strand, counting down.
GGGGAGATGGGGGATTCCCCCGGTCTATACGTCTCTGCATCAACTGAATTTTTTTTTTTTTTCGTGCTGACAGACATTTGCAAAGCAGTGCATAAGACGTGCATTTCCGCGAGCACCCAATCTCCCTTATAAAGTACATTATTGCAAAATATGTATTGGCGAGATTCACATCATAATCTGTTATTACTGACATGAACGTTTAGTTAATAGTTGGGGGAAAATCTGATGTGCAAAATTATATTTGATCCATGTATTACAGTACATTTACATTTATGCATTTAGCAGACGCTTTTATCCAAAGCGACTTACATTGCATTCAAGTTACAGTTTTTACATTTTATCAGCTCTTGATATAGATCTGTAGGTCTTGATATAGATCTGTCTCAATGTTACATTAAAAGAAAAGACGGAATCACTTGCTGCTCTTGATTAAATACTGTTTATTTGCATCTTTGTTCTTGTTTTTAATAACAAAGATAAAATAAAAATAGCTATATTGTGATTGATAATATAGTAATTATTATTAAGAAAAGAATTGGAGGAAAATATGCAGCGCTGCTTGGTGATTCTGCTTTGGAATCTTTAACTCAATTTTTCTCAAAATCAGATCTGCTGCCTCTATTGCCTTCAAACGGCTGTAGCTCAGTCATTTTTTATCCGATTCTAACAAGTCATGTATTTGGAGAATGAACTCAAGAAAATAAAAATATAATTTTTTTTTAAATTTGCGCATTCCGACTCATTTTACCAGCACCGGTCACATATACTGTATGCGTGTGTATTTATATAATAAATATACACAGTACACATACCGATAATACGTGAACAAAAACTCTTATTTTGGTTGCGATTAATCGTTTGACAGCACTAATATATACTTTGGAGTGAGCTGGGCACGTGCATGCCATTTTTTAGGGAGAGAGATAATTTCCTCATTATCTTCAGCTGGGATGTTCCCGTGACAACGCATCATGGTATGCGTCAGCAGATTCGCTGACGTACACCGACAAAATAAATAAATAAATTTTATATTTTTAAAAGTTGTATGCATATTATTTTTTATATATTATCTAGCAAAAAAATAAATAAATAAAAAAACGGTAACACTTTACAATAAGGTTCATTAGTTAACAACATTAGTAAACATGAATTAAGAATGAACAATACTTCTACAACATTTATTAATCTTGGTTAATGTTCATTTCAGCATTTACTAATGCATTATTAAAATCAGAAGTTGTGTTTGTTAACATTAGTTAATGCACTGTGAACTAACATGAACAAACAATGAACAACTGTATATATTAACTAACATTAAAAAAGATTAATAAATAGTGTAATAAATGCATTGTTCATTGTTTGTTCATGTTAGTTAATACATTAACTAATGTTAATAAATGACACCTTATTGTAAAGCAACCTGTCCTCCAACCAATACGCCCGTATAGGTCGTTTGTCCAAATCCCTGAAATACGACCCATCAGAGCGTATACTACAATTGCGCCCCTATCGGCAACAGGACATTTTCATATTAATGTTTTGTACCCTTTTATCTGTGTTATAGTTCGGGTTTCGTGTAGCTCGGTTGGTAGAGCATTGCGTTATACGACGATATGTAATTACGTGATCATGCGATCATGGGTTTGATCCCAGAGAACGCACGCGCTCGTAAAATGTGCATTAAAAATCATGATTTTGCATGATTTCTGTAAGGGGTAGGTTTAGGGGTAGTCATTCGTACGAATTAGCCACCTAGTAAAATATGTACGAATACTGTGAGATCGGTGTGAAAAAAGTCCACACTTTGCATTTAAATAAACACGCATTTTGATTGGTAATGATAGTCATACGTCAATTCATGACGACAGACGCAACACGAGACTGTCATTATTTTTATGCGCACTAGAGGGCGCTTGACTTTAAAACGTAAATATAGGCCGTAATAAGGGCTTGCACAAACGACTTCTAGGGTCGTTTTTTGTTGGAGGACAGGCTCGTTATGCTAACAACAATAAAAATACATTTATGACATTAAAACAGCGACATCTGCTGACGCACACCGTGCTACGTTGTCATGGGAACATCCCAGCTGAAGATAATGAGAAAATTACGTCTCTCCCTTTGCCAAGTGCATTCCAATGACTACATAATGGCACGCACGTGCCCTGTTCACTTCAAAGTCCCCACTCCAAGGGGATAGGGATGATCACTTCCATTTGGAATTTGCCCCGTGAACCGTACAGTTCGATACGCGTACCGTTCCACCCTTAATATACATATAATAGCTTTTAATTAATATCTTGAATTGTTTTCAACATGAATTTAAAGATCACATTTCTATGAACTTGGCACTTTATGTATACTTTGGAAATAGTATTTTCCAATTGCACCGAAAAACAATGGTGCTAAAACAATTTCACTCAAAAATTGCTAGTAAATTAAACAAATATTTATAAAGAAATGGCAAGTAACAAATTGAATTAAGCATGAAGTTCCAAAGTAGAAAAAAATACATATTTATATTTAAATAATCATTTTTACAGTGTATTTTGACAGACTTTACAGACTGGTTTGGACAATACTGAGCAGGTTTTGTCTGTGCCAGTGGACACACGGACACTGTACATTCCTCTTTGAAGCAACCTTTGTTGCTGCTTCTTGCGTGGGACTCCAACTTTCTAAATACTTTATATCTCACATATCCCAAGCCTGCCTTTGTGTTGGACCTTTGAAGGAGGAAACTTCCAAGAAGAAAGGAAATCTCTCATTAATGCATCTTAATGAAGTGAAACTTTTGTAGTCCTGCACCAGGGCACTGTTAGATCAAAGTGCAACTGCACTTTTGATGTCTGTGTGATGATGAGAAAATACTATTTGGGGTAAATATATGATCTAACTTAAGGCCTGGTGAACGATACTCCAAACAGACTCGATAAAATACTTGTTTTTAATTACTAGAATACAAAGACAGGTGGCTAAATGCTAATGAAGAAATATGCAAGAATTTCATGGCATCCAAACAATGTTCAGTATTTATTTATTTTAAGAATAACATTGAAACATACAATTGCACAAATTTTTCTTGCGTTCATTTTTATTATAATGTTTTACAAATTGCCTCACTTCAATATTCTTGGAACTGTAAGCAATCAATTTTATTTACAATTTGTGCAACTTTGAAGTTTGTTAAAAAACAAAAACACTTGTAGTTTTTCGTAAACATTGTGTATGTTTTTATTTTAAGTACCTAATATTAACTGATCACTCTGCACAGAAATGCCAAACAACAGCATATTTTGATCTGATTTTGATCTAATGTTTACCATTTCTGAAAAGTCTTTTATGATGAGCACCCAATTCAATCCATGACGTAAAAACACAAAAGAACATGAAATCATCTTGAAATAATATTACTTCAGCTGTCGCTAATTTGTCTGTAGTGTTCTTAAAGTAAACAGCTATGTTTGAACATCATACGCGAGCTTATGGAAATACATCAAAGCTAGTTAATAACAAGAAGAAGAAAAAAAAAAGGTGATTTGCTGTGCTTTAAGGCTGTAATGAAGAAAAACGTGCTATTATTTGTTTGTATCTTTTTTTTTTTTTTATCTGATGATCTGTATTAAATAATACATTGACAATCGAAACGAAGGGAACAAATGAAATAATTTGAAATATGTAAATGTAAACATGCACCTAAAAGATTAATAATAATGATAATAGTAATATAAGAAATTGTGGTCCCACTTTATATTAGGTGGCCTTAACTACTATGTACTCACATTTAAATTAATAATTTGGTACAATGAACTTATTGTGTACATACATGTGTTTACATTGTACTTATATTTTTAAAAATACCTATATGTAATTACATTTATAATTACACTGTTGACCCATCACTTACACCTTAACCCACCCTTAAACCTACCCATACCACCAAACCTGTCCCTAACCTTACCCGTATCCCAGCTCAATAGCAGCAAATGTGTTTTGCAATACAATATGAACACAATAAGTACATTGTAATTATATTTTGATGTAAGTACATAGTAGTTAAGGCCACCTAATATAAAGTGGACCCGAAATTGTATATACTCACCTTTTCAGTCAAAATGTGGTAACACTTTATTTTAAGGTGTTCGTTACACATGTTACATGTACTAACTATTATAATAGCAATACAGTCAATTATGCATAATTACATCAAGTAAACCTAAGCCAAACCCTAATCTATATATTAAGTATATGTAGTTAATTCGTATAACTGCACTGTAACTAGGACACCTTAAAATAAAGTGTAACCCAAAATCTTGATAATGCAATTTTAAATGAAACATTTTGTATTAAGTAAAAATAAAATAAAGAAAAAAACAACAACAACAACAACAAAAAAACATTCGGACCTTTGCTGCCCATCTGATATTGTTTACTGTAGCACACTAATAGTTGTACGGCATTTATAATTTATGAGCATTGCATGCACAATAAGAAAACCTTCCCTCTGGCATGCATATATAATTCATATTCAGAATGTATATGCATGCATGATGTACTTTATTTTGAAATGCAATGTTCAGCTGTTGACTTGACAGTTTGAACATTTATGTATGCATGCATATACAAGTTTTAAGACGTGGAAATTGATGAATCATCTTTAGCTTCATAGAATATTGAATTCATAGATGGATGTAATTGCATGTAGTATAATTCATATTAAAATTACATTTTTAATGCCAATACACTTCATGCATTCACCCAATTTGAGGCCCAATTTACCCAAAATGTCTATATTTCCCTTATAATGGAAAATTAAGGTTAAGGTTTTAGAAACTCTCCATGTATTAAGACTGTACAAGATTTTTAGAAGTTTCTCAAATTTACTAGCAATTTCTGAGTGAAAAATACTGAAATACTGATCTAATTCAAACAATATTTTAAGCAGTTTAAGCAGGCTGGCATATACACATTTCAAATTTAATCTATCATCATGAAGAAAATAATGTTAAAAGTATTCAATTCTTGAAACTTAATAAATAGTTTGGAATTATAATTATGCAGGCTGATACATTACATGTGAAAAAAATTACATTACATTAAATTGAAGCAGATACTACTTGAAGTGCATGTCATAAAGCTAATCTGTTTATCTAGCACTGCACTTATTAATGAAATGGTGCAGTCCTGTTTTTGTCTGCTGGCTATTTATGCATGTTAACTCTTGTGATGAAAGGATGTGTCACAGAAAGATGAGAATTTAGGGGGGAAAAGGAGAGAACATACTGCTTGAAGTTGGGCGACTGACATTTCTGCAGTTTTTTCAAAGAGTTCAAAAACTGTTTCCTCCAGCGAGAACATAAAAAAAAAGAGTAAAAGTCTCTTTGCATACTAATAATTAATATACTTAAGAAGGTCACGTCCACATCTAATATCTACAGTGCAATTACTGTATAGTATTGAGATTGGAAGCCTCTGAGTAGCTTAGAAGTTTAACGGGTGAATTCACTGCTGTGATGTGACGTAACTGGGACATTTTGCTACTGGGTTTTTAAATACATGTATGAGGTGAAAAAAATGAAAGCCCATTTCCACCACGGGATGGATGGATGGATAGGTAACTGTGACTTTTTATCTCACAATTCTGACTTTTTTCTTGCAATCTGAACATTTATATACAGTATGTATATAAAATATTGTGAGATAAACTCAGAATTGAGAGATATAAACTCGGAATTCTAAGAGAGAAAAAAAAAAGACAGAATTGTGAAATGTACACTCCGAATTCTGAGAAAAAAAAAGAGTCAGAATTTTAAGATGTAAACTCAGAATTCTATGAAGGAGAAGAAAAGAGTCAGAATTCTGATACGCAAACTTGGAATTCAGAGGAAAAAGTCAGAATTGTGAGATGTAAACTCAGAATTCTATGAAGAAGGAGAGGAAAAGAGTCAGAATTCCGATACGCAAACTTGGAATTTTGAGAAAAAAATCTGAATTGTGTAAACTCGTAATTCTGAAAAATTGCGGAATCAGAAAATAAAATGTAAAAATCGCAAAATATAAACTTGGTATTCAGAGAAAAAATAAAAGAATTGCGATATATAAAATAAATCAGAATCCTGAATTTGTTTCTCATAGTTCTGACTTTTTGAATTGGGTGGTGGAAATGGGCTTCCATAGAAAGAAACATGATAAAACTTAACACCTGGTACATAAAATCATTTATAGTTGAAGAAACTTTTTAAATGTGTTACCAGCAGCGCAGCGTCTCGGAAGACTGTTGTTAATTCAGTGTGAAGTGGAAGGCTGTTATTTGTGGTATTCAGCAGGTTTTCCAGGCCCTCATCCGCTCTTTAAGTGTTGCTAGCGTGCCATTGTTCTTTATCTCTGTGGGTCTCCTGTACTTTTCAGTGTCTTCATTCTCCCCAAAGTCTATTACTAGAATAAGACATTTCTTCCTTCTTCCCATGATGCCCTCTTAACTTGGACAAACAAAATAAACCTGAACAGGCAGCGGGTGACGCCAAAGTGACTGAATAATGAAGCGACTAAAAGACACTCAAACAGGTTTTTGTCCACCCATGTTACTCAAAGCGACACAACAGTCAATCTTTTGAATTTTTGCTGAATCTCGCCTTAATTACTTTCACTGCCACTGATGGCAGCCTCCGTGGCGTGCTCCACAGTTGTTTTAATGTTTTTGTTAGTTTTTCCCTGCAATCAGTTTCAGAAGAGACAAATTGCTGGACATTCGGCAGTACACACCACCCAATATTTGACCGGTTTTCGACTATTCTGATGTTTTGCTGGACATTGTAGTTGGCGGAGCAGCGGCGCTGATCAAACGCTTCAGGATGCGCAGACAGGGGGAAGCGAGCCGGCATGCTCGTGAAGCTCAGACAGCGCAGATTTTGAACAGCACTGCCTAGCATCCATCTGGCAAATCTCCGCTCTCTACCTAACAAAACGGACAAACTCCTTCTGCTCTCCCAGTCAAATAAGGATTTTTCAAACTCGGCTGCTCTGTGTTTCACATAAACCTGGCTGAATGGCGCCATTCCGGACAGCGCTTTAAATCTGCCAGTCTTTCAGCTGATCAGAGCGGATTGTGAAGCAGAATCAACGGGGAAATCGCGTGGTGGCGGGACATGCTTTTACATCAACAAAAGGTTGTGTACAGATGTAACAGCGTTAAAGAAGATGTGCTGTCCTGATCTAGAAGCGTTTTTCATTAACTGTAAGCCTTTCTACTCACCGCGGGAGTTGTGCTCATTCATTCTCGTAAGTGTTTACATTCCTCCGCAAGTGCATGTGAGCTCAGCTTTACAGAAACTTGCTGATCAGATCACAGACACAGAACAACAACACCCAGACTCTGTTTTAATCATTCTCGGGGACTTTAATAAAGCAAATATTTCCTGTGAACTGCCAAAATACAGTCAGCATGTTACATGTCCCATCAGAGACAGTAATACACTGGACTATAACAAATACATTAAATTATAAATTAAAATGCTCCATAGGGACAAGACCACGGGAATCAGATAAGCCCTTTACACAATCTGACATGGCTGCGGTTGGAATTGAACTGCAAGTTTCGTCTGGCCAGAGGAGAACTGGCCCCCCGACTGAGTCTGGTTTCTCCCAAGGTTTTTTTTTTCTCCATTCTGTCACAGAGGGAGTTTTGGTTCCTTGCCGCTGTCGCCTCTGGCTTGCTCAGTTGGGCACACTTAATTTCTAGCAATTATCGTCGATTTGGTTGCACAGATACTATTTAAACTAAACTGAGCTAGACAATGACATCTCTGAATTCAATAATGAAATGCCTTTAACTGAAAATTTAGAAAATTGAGTGTTTAGGGTGAATCCCATTTCTCTGTCTTACCCCTTCCCCTACCCCTTCGTCTTATCGCTAGCCCATGTCCCTCGAAACCGAGTGGTAAGCGCTAGGGGTGAAAACATACCCCTATGAAATGAGACACCACTTGGTTACGGTTACGTCATCATACACCGTCGCTAGCTGGCTGCTACGTCACCAGAGCCGACAAGTGTTGATCACAAACTTTGCAGTTTAGTTAAAACTGTAGACATGCATGGAGTCCATTCAAGGCTAGTCTGCGGGACTGTTGTGCAAATCAGCAATGTAACGTTAGCGTAGCAAACTAGCAATTTTTTAAAACGTTTCAATTAAGAACATGGTTGCAAATATATATGTACAGGACTGTCTAGAGCACAAAACAAGACTGTCATATTTTTTAAATAAATTATTTAAGCCGAAAATACTTACATTTATGGGACTCTCTGGATGACCTGGCCGCCATTGTTGCCGGTTGCGCAGTGTGTTCTGGGTACCCCTTGGTTTCAAATAAGCTTGCGAAAATGCTTGGTTTTAAGGGGTACCTACCACTTCCCCTTAACCCTACCCCTCGATCAAAACGAGAATTGGGATAGCCCTTACTCTCACGTGAATGCGCAAAACTAAGGGGAAGGGGGAAGGGGTAAGACAGAGAAATGGGATTCACCCTTAATCTTATCATAATACATTACTGACACTCTATCCTCCAATTTGATATTGTTAAGTGCTTTGACACAATCTGTATTGTTAAAAGTGCTATATAAGTAAAGATGACTTGACTTGACTTGACTTGACCTCAATAAAGGATGAATATCACTCTGTCCCACGGGCTGCTTTAGGACTCTCTGATCACTGTTTGGTTCATCTCATACCGACCTACAGGCAGAAACTGAAATCAGATAAACCTGTATTAAGGGCTGTAAAGAGATGGACTAATGAAACAGAGAGAGTTTTAAAAGCCTGTTTCGACCTCACTGATTGGAGTGTTTTTGAAGCTGCTGCAAACGATCTGGACAAGCTTACAGAGACTGTAACATCTTATCTTATATCAGTTTCTGTGAAGATATGTGCATTCCTACCAGAACTCATTTAACTTACAACAACGACAAACCGTGGTTCACTGCAAAACTCAGACAGCTCCATCAGGCCAAAGAAGATGCTTACAGGAAGGGGAAAAAAAGTATTGTATAAACAGGCCAAATACACACTGGAAAAGGAGATCAGAGTGGCAAAGAGGAATTATTCTGAAAACTAATGATTCAGTTCACTTCCAGCGACTCAGCATCAGTGTGGAAAGGTCTGAAAGAGATCACCAACTATAAGACACCATCCCCCAGCACTGTGGAGAATCAACAACTGGCAGACGATCTGAATGAGTTTTATTGCAGGTTTGAAAAAAACACCCCACACCAGCCCTGAACACCTCTCCACACAACCATTAACTCCTCCAGCAACCCCCATCTCCCTCACACCTACACTTCAGATCAGTGAAGACGATGTGCGCCAGGTCTTCCGGAAGCAGAAGAGAAAGAAAGCACCAGGCCCAGATGGTGTCACACCAGCCTGTCTGAAAACCTTTGCTGACCAGCTGGCTCCATCTTCACACAGATCTTCAACAGATCACTGGAGCTGTGCAAAGTCCCTTCATGCTTCAAACGCTCCTTTATCATCCCCATCCCAAAGAAACCCAAAATTACAGGACTAAATTACTACAGGCCTGTGGCTCTAATGTCTGTGGTCATGAAGTCATTTGAAGAACTGGTCCTGGCCCACCTGACGGACATTACTGGACCCTTGCTGGATCCTCTTCAGTTTGTCTACAGAGCAAACAGGTCTGTGGATGATGCAGTCAATATGGGACTACATTATGTTCTCCAACATCTAGACAGACCAGGGACTTACGCGAGGATCTCCCAGGACCTGAAGTGGGACATTCACATAGACTCCATTGTTAAAATGGTCCAGCAGAGGCTGTACTTCCTTCGCCAGCTGAGGAAGTTAAACCTACCACAGGAGCTGCTGAAACAGTTCTATTCCGCCATCATTGAATCTGTCCTCTGCACTTCAATAACTGTCTGGTTCAGCTCAGCTACCAAATCTGACCTCAGAAGACTACAGAGGGTAGTCTGGACTGCTGTGCAAATCATTCGTACAACCCTCCCCACTCTCCAAGAACTGTACACATCCAGAGTGAGCAAAGGGGCTGGCAAAATCACTCTGGACCCCTCACATCCAGCACACTCCCTCTTTGAACTTCTGCCGTCTGGTCGACGCTACAGAGCTCTGAGCTCCAGAACGGCCAGACACAGGAACAGTTTCTTCCCTCAGGCAATCCATCTCATGAACACTTGACAATAACCGTGGAACACACTTATACACTTATTTATCTAACACACATACTTAGTCTACATTTCAGTTTGCACATAATATACCTGTACATACAAAACTGTCTATTGTAATATACTGTACCTGTACATACAATTGTCAATTTGTATATTGTTATTCCCTATTTACTTGTTCTATTTTTATTATTTTATTATCTGTGTTTTTGTTCTGTCACTGTCATTCTGTTGCACTGTAGAAGCTTCTATCACGGAAACAAATTCCTCATATGTGTAAACATACCTGGCAATAAAGCTCATTCTGATTCTGATTCTGATTCTTCAAGCCTGAGGCAGTTTTAAAAGATTTGGATTACATTCATAATGATGCAGTATTTTGGTTGTGTAGATAGGTTAGATGGTTTTATGGGTTACTGATGTTCAGTTTTATGTAAATTTAAAATTGAATACACAAACACTATACATTTTTGTGTTTTAATTATTATTATAGTCAAAAGTGTCAGGGTGGTTCAACTGATCTATACTAATCCAATCACATACTAGGGCCATGATTACAAAACAATTCTTGATGAATATCAATTTCCACTGTGTCTGAAACTTTATTTATATGATTTGTCGAGTGTATGCTTTGTATGCAGAATGACTCATCATTTAACTTTCCAATTATTCATTTTTGAGGATCGATGCAGAAAAACAATAGTTTGAGAGAATCCAGGTGCCTCTGTAAATCTTTTTTTTTTTTTTTTCTTCGCTTTTCGATTAGGTTTTTCCGTGGCTGAGAGCTCAAAAACAGTAGGAATGATATGTTTTGTATATAATGTATATAAAACAGGCTGCACAGCAGTGATCTTCCCTTTCAAGGAAACGTTTCTCATATCAAAAGAAGTGCTACTGATAGCTACCTTGCACAACCCATGAGTCCCAGTGTAATAAGTGTGATGAGGACGTGTCAGCAGTCCACAGCGAGCGGCTGGCGTTTCATCTGTACTTGAGAAAGCCACACTGTTGATTGTGTTTTGGCAGATTTGTGATCGTGAGTGCCAAGCCCTGCAGGTAAAGCTCTTCAAACAATCGGTTGGCGATGAATGTCAGGTTTTGTCAGTCTCCGCTGTTGGCCTGAGGGGCACACGTTGTTTGTATTTCTGTCACAACCAGACTAACTTTTGTCTCTGCACAGAGTGGAAATGCAAACAATGAGGTCTTGTTGTCTGCGAGGCATGTCAGGGTGTTTTTTTTTTTTTTTTCATGATGTATGATTGATACGCAGTATGTTTGTCTGACAGTGTTGAAGGTAGGTTTCTAAGTCTGAGTCTTTCTTTCGTAGGGAGTGCCGGGACGTCTGTCACGTTCAATAAGAATGGCGACGCACCGGGTCGGTATGATCTTTTCCAGTACCAGATGAACATCAACAACACTCCTGGATATAAAGTTATTGGACAGTGGACAGAAACTCTCCAACTCCATGTGAGTACATGTTGTCTGCAAAAGTGTCATCATGAGATAATGTGTTTCAGATTCATCAATCGAATGTTTGCAATGTGATTTAAGTGAGATTTTGGTGAGTGAGAATAAATTTGTATTTTAGGCGGTTTTATTTTCCTGACTGTGAAAACATCCAACACCACCTGTTGAATGTGTCTTTATACTCTGTACTCAATTCAGTGAAACACATTTTTTTTTTTTTTACACACTTTAATGGCATTCATGCATTTTAATGGCATTCATTTTATTATTCTGATAATTTTTAAGAGAATATTTTACACAAATATTCATTTTTTTGCATTCATTCATTCACTGTTCTCCACAAATGTTTTTTTTTTTTTATCCATATTTTGTTGTATTTATCTAGTTTTATTTAATTAATTCACCCACTTTTCTACACTTTTTTTTTTTAATCCATATATTTTTGTATTTATCTAGTTTTATTTTAGGCCATTCATTCATTCATTTATTCATTCACATTCCTTAAATTTAATATAATTTATATTATTTATCATTTTGTTTCAGAAAAATAAGAGTTTCATTAATTCATTTACTGTTCCACACAAATGTTTTTTCTCCACATTTTGTTGTATTTATCTAGTTTTATTTTCATTCATTCATTCATTCATTAAATATAATGCCATTTATATTATGTATGCATTTGTTTCATAAAATGTGCATTTATTTGTTTGTTCGTTCAATCATTCAAATATTCTTAATTCACATGTATATATATTTTTTAACAAATTTTTACACAAAATATTTTCATACTTTTTTCATATGTTATTGACTTTATTAATTTTGTTTTAGGCTGCCATTCATTCACTCATTCATTTACATACTTTAACTTTATATTTTTTATATTATATATTGCTCACTTTAAAAATTATGGTTTTACACAAATTTTCTTTTTTTAATATTTAGTTTTCATATCTAGTTTACTTCAAAACTTTGCATGTTTGTTTTGAATATTAATTAACATGTCATAGCAGTATTTAAGCACCTAAAATGTGTTATAATTTCTATTATTTATTTTTCTGGATTATTTCTATATTATTTATTCCTCCATTTCCCTTATTCCTCCGCATTTTATAATCCTTACTTACTCCACTTACTGTACATGTGTCTGGTTTGGGAAGCTCTTTCTACACCCAGCAGTTGAGCATAGCCAAGCGTAGCAGTTAAACATAATATAATTTAGTCCAGATAATTGCTAGGGACATTTAAAAGATTCATCTTAATAGCCAGAGCTTCATAAAACCATAACCTCTGATTGAACCATAGATTATATGTTAACGTATATGAGAAACCCTTCCCCCGTGGAGTAGAGGTTATTAGATGTGCATTAATAATATCGGCAATCTGTTCATGTCATTGCATGCTGGGATTATTGAGCATGCACACGGCAGCAATACATACAGTTCAATTCAAATAAAGCGAAATCAAGTTCTTCTCATATGCAGTCTGATTATGAAGTCTCGCTCTCAGCATTACTGTAAATCCATACACTGTGTAAGTTTGTGAGGCCGTGAGGCCGTGAGCCCGTGAGCCCTTACAAGTGTTACAAGTCACTTAACCTGTTAACCGTCTCAAAGCAGTTGGTACATAGCACGACTATATTGCATGGCGAGCCGGCAGTGGTTGCATGAGCTGTGCTGCTAAACATGGACATTGGTGTTTTCAGTGTTTCTGCTATAACTTAGTATGGAAAAATAAACAAGCTGAAAAGACTAGCAGAGAACAGCATGGCCATTCCATTCAACAAAAAAAACAACTAGATAAAGGATCTCCAACCCTGCTCTTGGAGAGCTATCGTCATTTAGACTTCAGTTCCTACCTGCTCCACCACACCTGCCTGTCATTATCAAGCAACCTTGAACATCTTGATTAGCTGGTTCAGGTGTGTTTGATTGGAGTTGGAGACCACTGAACTAGATCACTGAGTGTTTTGTGTGTCTATCAATGTAGACTAGTATTCTATGTAATGGGGTTGTGTATGAATTATCAGTAGGGAGAACCTTTACACTGGTCAAACTTGGCAGATACCCACCAATTGTATTAATTAATTAATTTATTTAATTTTAATTTGCTTAAAAAATTGTCAAGAGCTCGGGAGGTGCTTGTAAAGAACTAAACATTGCTCAACTTTTTTTTTTTTTTTTTTTTATTGTTTTGTTTTCTTTTTCATTATTTGTGTTTGGTTGTTTTATTTTGTGTTTTATTGTTATGATTTCTTTCTCTTTTTTTGTATTTTGTTTTGTTTTTATTTAATTTGTGATGTGTTATTTTTTATGTGTGTTTTGTTTTATTTTCTGTTTGTGTTGCTTGTGGTTTTGTGTTTTTTTTGTGTTTGGTTGTTTTGGTTTGTGTTTTATTTTTATGAATTGTGTTGCTTTGTTTTTATTTGTTTTGTTTCATATTTTCTGTTTGTGTTATTTATTTTTTGTTGCTTTTTGTGTGTTTGTTGTATTGCTTTGTTTTGTTTTAGGTTTGTGTTTGGATGTTTTGTTTTGTATTTTGTTTGCTTTATGTTTCATGTTTTGTTATTTTATGTTTGCTTGTTTTATTTTGTTTTGCTTTGTGTTTGTGTTACTTGTTGTTTTATGTTATTTATTTGTTTTGGTTTTAATGGGTTTTTATCCTCTTTGTTGTTTTGTGTTGTGTTGCTTTGTTTTATGTTTGTGTTGCTTGTTGTTTTGTTATGTTATGTTTTGGTTTGTGTTGCTTTAAGAAAAAAAATAATATATTTTTGTCCTTTTACAGCCACATTAGGTTTAGGACATTAGGTTTAATTTATAACTTTTGTTTATGACTCAATTTCCCTATTTCTCAGTAATTATCATCAGCCCACCTGATGTTACATTTAACAAACATAAAGTAATGCATTACAATTTATTGACCAAGCATTCACATCTACAATATATTCATGCTCTCGTATAAAGTACAGTAAATTTTTGACCTTAGCCATTTGTTTCATTGATGGATAGTCTAGTCTTTGTAATTAAACACTTCATCCAAGTCATAAGAGACATTCTAGTTGAGATCAGTGTTATTGACTTGAAATCACATGATACTTACACAATGATATATATATATATATATATATATATATATATATATATATATACATACACACACACACACACATACAGTGATTTACATGATAATTCAAGATTTTAGAATTGCCATGTCTGTTCTTGCTGTATATAAACAAACACTGATTTGCATTAGTCATCGTTTGCTTTTCTTATAATGAGATTTCACCGAGAAGTTCATTATTAATTATTATAATAATGCTAGGAAAGAAATTGATGTCATGTGTAGGGTTTGATACATAAATATAATTTAATTTAGCTCAAAGGGAATCATTTATGATTTTATAGGGAATTTGAACAGAATCACTGTTTTGCGGCTGATCACTGAGTCGGCAGCGATTCACTGAACGAGCCGTATAACATTAATTCTGCACTGGATATTAAAATCCAAAATATAGTGAAAACACTATTAATAAGCACAGTAACAAGATCGGCAGATTAAGACATTAACTTGTAAGCACAAAACACAAGATACTTCTCTTTTCAATATAAATAAGACTTTATTTATATAAACCTAAGACATAAGCTAATCTAACATGAACACAAGCATTCACACATTCATACGTTGCAGAAAGAGACAAAGGATGAGTTTAGAGAATGAGAATGTGAAATCCCAAGTTTATAGCAATATGTGCTATCGCATAGACCTGAACAACCATCAATCACTTAATTAACCCTCGCATTGAGTTTCGCAATGAGGCTAAAATTTATATTAAAAGCACCAGTTCAGCCAGAATCTGGAGTTGTTTTACGTTGCCTTTGGTTACAGGAATTCCCTTCTGTCGTCGTCGTTGCAGGAAAGGGGTTTTCCCGAGTTGGTGATTGGCTGGAAGTTCAGTAGTCTTGGGAAGCCAATGGTTGGGCGTTGGCTGAGGATGGTCTTGGAGTCAGTTGCTGGTTGAAGTTTGAAGCGGGTGCAGTCGGAGCTGGACTTTGCAGCAAACTTAACTTTTGAACACGAGACTCAACGGAAAGAAAAGAAACTACAGTAAAAGAATAAATTGAGTAACGAGACTAGGTGGTTTTTCCTCTCATCGTGGTGTTAAGTAGCAACTGGCCTGTAGGCCAGAGCACGCTCAAAGAGCGCTAAAACAGCGTCAAAACGCGGTGGCGAGAAGAAGTAGTAGAAGGGAAGAAGGGGACGAAAGAGAAAGATTTGATGGTGTCCTGAGGTTTTAAACTCGGCTTTTTGGACACATCCCATCTGGTGTCTTGACCAATTAGATAGGCTATTATCTTAGCTAGGGTTGTTCCTTCCATCATAAATCAGCATGTTATTAGTCACATGGTCTGAATGTGATTTCTATAACCAGAATATGATACATTTGACAAAGAATCAATTGGAAGAAACGTTTCAAGCTAGAATTGTCAAGCTCATACATACCAAACACGAATAAACCTTAAAGTCATTCAATAGTTATTAAAAAGACATACATAATATGTGCTTAAAACATGATAGTCTAATGTGTGGGTTACATACATAATATAGTGTTATGCCTAGAAATGTCCTTTTAGGATGATTTTATGTGCATATGAAAAAGAAAGTCTCTGTGTATTTCTGTGGAGACCAAAAGACATGTTCTTTGGACAGAGGAATTTCAGTCTCAGTCTTTGTCTTGTATGTGTGGGGGAAAAGTCAATCTAAAGAAGCTCGTGATTTCTCTCGTGGAACACATGTGATGGCCATCTCTTTGACCATTAATCTTGATTACTTGTCCCAAATTTGACGATCTCCTTCCGGCATTGTACTTGTCAATGAGTATTCTTTTGTCTTAATGTTGCAAGTTGTTCTGTGAAAGAGGCTTGTTGGTTAGGCTTGCTCCAGAAGTCGGAGATAGGAATCTTTACGACGTTGTCCTGTTCTCCTGGAATTTCAGCTCCTCATGTTTCGATGTTCTGATTGAATCTTAGTTTTGTCTGACTCGTTCTGATGCTACACACGTGACATCATCTGAACCCGCTTCATTCACAACAGCTCAATGTAATTCCCCGACATCTGGTTGTAATTCATCCAAAAGTTTGATTGCTCTTTTATTTTCATGAAGGCAAAGAATAATTGTATTTGTTGCGGGAAGTATGCATCCCATCATATTTACTTAATGTTTGTCAGGCTGAGTTCTCGCTTGGCCTCAATAATGTTGTAAATGGATTTGTCTTGCATTGTGGGAATCCTTTTTATGCTCAGCCTGCGAGAAGCCATATTATTAGAGAAGAGAAGAAGGGAGAAAGTGAGGGTGAGAATGCTGTCCACTTGTGATTCACATCTTCCAGCCTCCGTTGAGTCACAGATGAGGAGTCTGACTGAGTCGTCTCCAAAGATCGCCTACGGCTCCTGCGGCAAATGTCATTTACGCCTCAACCACCGTCCTCAGCCCTTCACATAGGGGAAATCGAGGAAACAGTGAGAGATTGCTGCAAACCATCCTACAGGGATTTCTTGTCTTTCCTTGCCGACAAAGGAAGCGGCGCTGCTTCCCGTAGTTCCTTGACAAACTGCTGATCATACAAGAAACTATATGCAGATTAGATCTAGCAAAATGGCCTGAAACATATTCTACGCAAATCAGAACATAATTCGCAATACAACCAGGTCACATTGGGTTTTTGTAGGTCACATGATTTTTATTTTATAGTGAGCATTAATACTAAATGGTGTTTTATATTTTCTATTATTTTATTATGATTTTAAACACTATTCAAAAATGTGCAATCTTTATTTGACACCTTGTTGTTCCATTGCATCAAATTTGTAACAAACTTGTACATTTTCTGCTGTAAGTTTGTAATTTTTCTTTAGTCATACTTTTTTGAAAATCTTTTTAAAATTTGCTCAATATTCTGGAGATGATATAATTTTTTTTTTTTTGTCAAATTAAAAAACAAATTCCATCTTCAGAATCAGCTGTAATTGGGTTAACTGGTTTGGGTGGAAAATTGCGCAATTTACTGTCAAGCTCAATTTTCATCCTGTAAATATTGTAACGCCTCATATTTTTAAAGTGTCAAGAACTGTTGTTCTCGTTAGAATGTTTAGATTGTTACTACAATCAAGACAATATATCTTATTGTTCATGTCAAAGTGACAGAAAACATTCTGAATTATCATTTTTTGAATTTCTCTAAAGAATGGAAATTTTGCACTAATTGCACTCTTAGCATTACCACAAAGAACATTATCATGGCTGTAATCATAAACTTTTTACTTCTATGGTCAGTTTCCTCTATTTATCATGGTGAAGAGCAACAGTTTGAAGAAAATTATATGCTAAGCAAGTCATTAATGTTTATTTATCTGTTTATGTTCAGTTTAAAAGGTAACTATCACCCGTTAGAGTACTGAGGTTTGTTAGCACTAGCGCTTAACTCCGAGGAGTCACAAATAAGGAGCTCTCTCTAAAGATTGTGGGTATTTAAAATGTGACAAGAACTTTTAAGCTTATTTTAGGCGTGTTTGACATTCTTTTTTTTTTTGATGGTGTTCACAAAAACATCTCACGTAGGCATTTTTTAGCTGTTAGCATGCTATATTGTGCTTCAAGGAATGCAATGTTGGCAGCTAGCATAAACTCTCTAATACTATGGTAAGTTTCCTCTATTGTCTTGGCAGAGAGCAACAGTTTGAAGAAAATCTTGTTGAACAAGTCGTTTGTGTGTTTCTACATTTACATTTAAAGACATTTGAAGGCAACTATATCGCCCCCTTAAGTGCTGAGGCGTGTTAGTAAGTCACAGATGAAGATACGTCTACAAGGACAATGCACCAAAAACTTGAGTGACTCTTTTAGTCTTAGTACTGTGTCGCTCATTCTGAACATTTGATGCTGCACTCAGAAGGTAAAAAAAAACATCTCATATTAGCATATTTTATCCATTAGCATGCTATTCTGTGCGGATGTTTCCAAAACTGAGAATAGACAATATGGCTTAGTGACAGAAAACATTCTGAATTATCCATAAATGTTTAAACATTTGCTAGAGGGTGGACATTTTGTTCTAACTGCACTTTTCAGAGCGCCATCAGTCAAATCCATTCCACATGACAAATGCCCTAATAGATTAAACTCCATTTAGCTACAGCTGTGAATTCCACACTGCTGTTTTCTCAAGTCTATTCCACTTGGCTCATTCAGAGTCCATATAACTCTATTCTGTGTTTTCACTAGTTATTCGCGTCTGCTGCACTCCCACGACACAGCAAAGTAAACAAAGCATTTTAGCGTATCTGCTGCTCAGATACACCTAACCCTACCCGGTACTTTATTTAAACGATAATTTCCTTCATTTTTATTTTTATTGAAAACAAGTGCCTTTCCGATGTAATATGAGATGTGAAAAGGGAGAAGAACGAATTCGGCAAAAGGCGGACGCAAACTCGGGTCACTCGCGTCAAAAACAGTTTGCGCTTTACCACCTGCACCACTTGAGATGTGTTTAAATAGCCCTCTTTTGTAATGTTGTGACGTTAGTGGCCAAAGGTAATGTAAATAATACCTGCCGACAAAGCGGCCTATTCCGTTAATTAAAAGGCACCAGACTACAGAAAATGGCATATACTCCAGTAATTATTTTATTTTATTTTTTTCTGGGGGAGGACCCACCCACGTTTATTTTGCTTCCGATGCCCATGGTTAATTGACATTTGAAGGTAACTCTATCGCCCCCTTGAGTACTGAGGCTTGTTAAATGGCACAATAACTAATCTGAGTCACAGATGACAACCCTTTTCCAAGGATCATGGGTATTTTTATTCTGACAAGAAATTATGTGGCTCTTTCAGTCTTACCAAGCATTGTGTCGCTCATTCTCAACATTTCTTAAAAACAACAACAACAACAACAAAAAAAAAACATTGCACATTAGCATGCTTTAGCTGCTAGCTTGATGTAAAGTGGGAGTGTTTACAAAATCAAGAAAAGACAAGATTATTGTTTTTTGTTTTACTTTTTAGAGTGACAGAATACATTCTATTATCCATAAATGTTTTTAAAGTCCTGTGAAGGGTCGGAATTTTGCACTAGTTGCGTTTTTAGCATTGTCACAAGGAATGCTATAAGAGCCTGTAGCATAAAACATCTGCTTTCTGCTTTTGTCATGGCAGAGAGGAATAATGTTTTTTTGTCTTTTACATATTCCATGTATTTCTACACGTTTACATTCAGTTTTAAAACATTCGAAGGCAACTTTATCGCCCCCTTGAGTACTGAAGCTTGTTAGCGCCACAATAGCTCCTCTGAGTCACAGACGAGGATCCGTCTCCAAGGATCGCCTACGTCTTCCAAAGCAAATGTTATTTACACTTCATCCTCAGCTCTCCCCACAGAGAGCATTGAAGAAACAAAGAGAAAGTCCCGCTAACGGTCCTGCAGGGCCGGAGCTGCAGAGATTCGGTGTCTCTCCTCACCGTTGTCTCGCTGCAAAAGCGTCCTTGCTTTTGGCGTCATTTCAGAAAGCGTCAAGTGATGTTTTTTCCTCACTCTCTGGGCTCAGACGGCCATGAAAGGTCATGTTGCAATAAGCTGTACTGGGAACGCTGATACTGAATGCACACCTACTGACTCTTATCGGATGCTAGCAGGAGACAACAGCGGGTTGTTGGGTTTATCCTTCTTCCTTAGTGGGCCTGCGATAAAAGCCTGAGTTGAATCCATTCCCAGAATTACGGTGCAGTTGGTTATTATTGAATTCATCAGGATGTGCTGTGGAAAAGAGCTCTAATGTGTTTTTTGCTTGCTGCAGAGGAATTAATATTTAATGACATTACGCAATCTTGATTTGCCTGGGATTTGCATTTTCGTAAAAAGCTCTGAATTTTAAAACAGGAAGCTGGCTTGCTTCTGAAAACAGCTTTGGTGCATCACAGTTTTTACGTCAATGAACTTTCTACCTGCGGATTGGCACACACCTTATTCTTTTTGGTTCTCAAGATTTATTGATGTAATGTGACAGATGAGTCAGCAAGTGCAGAAATAAGCTACAAATGAGCAGTGGAGACATTTCTTATACCTCCGTGTGACATGTTTCCACCAACTTGTCTGCTGCGTGACATGAAATGATCACAGCTGATTGGAGGATATTTGGTCATGAGTGAAATTTTGGACAAATGAGATTTGGGCGGGACTTGAGTGTTGATCATACTCAGTGTTGCGTTGATGAGTCAGATGTAATGCGTCGTGAAAAGTCACACAGACTCTTCCAGAAATGTTGACCTTTGAGAGCTGTTTGCACATCCTTTACTTAATAAAATGTCTTTTTTTTTAGACTTTATAGACATTTTCATGTGCAAAACCAGCTTAATTCATGTTATGCCTTTTTCGATATGCAAAAAAAAAAAGTTTGTGTTAATTTAAGCAAGCATTTTGGCCCCACTTTATATTAGGTGTCTTTAATTACTATGCACAGCCAAAATAAATGAATTGCTAGGTACAGTGTATCTGTTGTGTTGATGTTGAATTGTTGCTATTGAGGTGGGCTACAGTTAAGGTTGGGGACAGGTTTGGTTAAGTTTAGGGGTGAGTTAAACCTAACCAAATTAGTTAGATAAGTAACTACTGTACATGCAAGTATTTATTTATTTGTCTTTTTTTCATATTAATGCAATGGGAAAACATGCATGTAAGCAATAAGTGCATTATACCTATTGATTCATTTAAATCTAAGTATATGGTATTTAAAGTCGCATAATATATAATGGCTCCAATATTTCTAAAAATGGTTATTCTGGACTTTTAGAAGCATTATTCAAGTTTAGGCACTTCTACTTTAATTATAAGTTAAGAAAATGTTATTAACAGGATGGAAATTAGCTAAAGTTAGTCATTTCGCAGCGAGGGATCTTTTGAGAAATCTTTGATATTGGTTTCTGATGTCATTAAAGTGATTTATGCAATTGTATCAAGCAGGATTTTTTTTTTAAATATCACAGAATTTTCATAACCATTTCTAATACTTGATGTTTTTGTTCAAGGAATTTTATTCTTATTGATATACACTACTGTCCAGAAGTGTGGGGTCTGTAAGTTGTTTTGTTTTGTTTTTTGTTTTTTGAAAGAAAGAAAATAATACTTCTGTTTAGCAAAGCTGAGAGCAAAGATATTTAATGTTCTGAAATATTTCAATTTCAAACAAGTGATGTTTCATTTACTCATCAAGGATTCCTGAAAAATGTCTCACGTTTTTCACCCAAAAAATATTAAACTGTTTTCAACATTGTTTCTTGAGCAAATCAGCATATTAGACTGATTTCTGAAGGATCATGTGACACTGAAGACTGGAGTAATGATGCTGAAAATTCATTTGCATCAAATTGAAATAATATTTCACAATATTACTGCTTTTACTGTATTTTTGATCAAATAATTGCAGCCTTTGGGAGCAGAAGAGCCTACTTTCAAAAACATTAAAAAATATCTTTCCAACACCAACGTTTGAATGATATTGTATATTACAATTATTTTGGGGAAAGAACAAAAACAAATAAATAAATAAACGTACACTTTTATGTTAAAAACATTATATGGACATGGCAAAATGGCAAGTTCATGTTCACTTGTATTATTGTAATAGAAGAAAACTAATAACATTTTAAGTTTAATATTTTATATGATATAGAAACACTTGTTGAGGATATTCAAACTTGGGGAAGTTTGCTAACGCCAACCTACAAGCTAGCCGTAATGAAACGTCTGCTACATCCCCACAACTCTGTGTCGAGTTGATTGTGTGCCAGAATAGCGGATTGATGTATTCACTGCCTGCTGTTGTACCAACCTTCGTCACAATAGACTGAATAAGGGCCGGCAATCCAAGATGAAAACATGGGAAACAAAGGCTCGGTAGACTTCATTCAGTTCACACTAAATTAATGGACGGTATTTACACAAATTGAACATCAAGCGTGACATATAAAGGAGCATTGTTTGAAAACAAAACCGCTCACCCATTCTTCATTTTTAATTAGCTTATCATTGGATACTTTCCCTAATACCAACAGGGTATAATTATGCACTTCCCCGGAGTTTCAAACTTTGATTAGTCTGGAAGAATTGAGCCTATAGCCGATGAGCTAATTATGTCTGTCTTGGGGAAAGAGCCAGTGCGTCTTTTGTCACTTGAGGGATTACTCTTGCACTTTATTGGCCTGTGAGTCACACTGCATATCTTTTGCCATCACATTTTTTCCCCCATTGTCGTCTAATAGTTATGTCGTCTAAGTCAGTCGGTCATTATTGCAAATTAAACCCTGGCAGGGTGATCCAGACTCTGTCTGTACTTTATCCTGCTTATTAAATGGCTACTTTGAAATTTTTATATTTATATGCCTAGATCAAATATACAGTTTAGTTTTTATTACACATGTATATTTGACTGCAGAATTCTGTAATTCAGTTTACATATTTTTGGTCCAGATATTTGGGTCTGTCCAACTGAAAGGCTAAAATTAAGTAGACTTGCTTTAGTCATACTTTGTTTATGATTATTTGTATGTTCAATAACAGTAGTGATGTATTTATTTATTTTTATTTATTATAAATATTTCGAAAAAAACTTTGTCATGTGGTGCAAAAACAAACATAAAAAAAGTTGTATCATAGGGAGGACCCATGCAGACCCTCATAACCATCCATGATGCATGTTTGTCTTATTACTTGATGGTTACACCACATGACATTCAAAAATATAGTTTTTTTGTTGTTGTCGTTTAGATCCATGACATATATTTGAAAAACGTTTTAAAATAAAATAATATTTATAGTTAACAAATAATTATTTATTGTTTTATGGATACTTAAAAGGTTTTTTTTTGTTTGTTTGTTTTTTGTTTTTGTTTAAACATTCATGACATTTGTTTGTAAAAACAAAGTTTACCTTTTACCCTTTTTCCCAGTAATATATAGGCTCTATTTAATTTACAGAAGGAAAACAAAAACATTGTATGTAACAATTATTATTCTTTTTTTTTTTACTTTATGATTACACCATATGACATTTTCAGAATCATTAAAATAAAACTTTTCAAAACACCCATGATGTATGTTTATAAAATAGAAAAAAAAAAACACTTTGTGTTTGTTTCAAAGCATTTGTCATTTGTGTTTGTAACACATACATTTTACTTTAAAAATATTTATATTTAATTAACAATTATTTGGTTATACCACATGACATTTTAAAACTCGATTAAACATATTGTTGTATTTACAGAAAAAATACACTTGAACTACGACCTGAAGAGAGACCTTTGAACAGTTATACTAAAAAGCCTTGTACTTGCTAAAAAACAACAGGTACAACAGGTTTTTCAGATCGTGTTGATCATTTAGTGGCCTTAGAACTTAGCATATCGATTATGATACAGCATGTTTTATAAGGTTAAACTATAGATTTTTAAAATATTTTTCTTTCCCTTTGCTGACGTTAAGACACCACATATGTTCTTGTGAAACTTTTTGTTGAATAAAATATCAGTTTGTTAAATTAGCTTTAGCCCTCAGTGTCTAACAACAACTGCAGCCTCCTAGCAAAAGGCCGATGAGCGTCTGTCACTTCTGATGTGGCCTCCAGCGTTCAAAACCCAAACCAGCATGAGCCGAGAATGAATGAAAGATGCTAATTGCTGTTTCATAACTGGATACATTAAGCTTGTACTCATTAAGCAAAAGAACAGAGATTCATGAAGAAACTATCACAAGACATTTCCATAGTCACGCCCCTTCAATCATGCCATGTTGCGCTAATACGCTCGGCATATTTATTCAGTGGCACCCGTGTGTCGAGGGACTTGCTAAGAGAGGGGTCTTCCTCCACAGCAGTTAATTATCGTAGCAAGCACTTGAACGAGGAAGCTCTGGAGCGTATGCGGGGTGTCAGATCAAATGTGCAACGCGAACTGACAAGAAGGCAGTGTTGAGAAAGCACCGTGTGACAAGCCAGAGACAATTACCGCAGCGGACATTTTTGCGCACTCATAACGATGCTGAGTATTGCCACGCCTCTCATTAGCGCAACTGGGGTAATTAGCATTGTCACACCGCTTCTAACACTCAAACAAATCTGCATCCCGTTCATCGCTGAGTGTGTTGAGGAGGAGGTGTGCTGAATAAGAACTGAAGAAACCAACCACAATGAAGGCTAAAGAGAGTTACATCTTGTCCAGTATCCATAGCAACAGGGCAATTAATCTCTGGTTATACCATGTGACATTTTTAGAGTCAATAAATTAAAATGTTTCATTAAAATTATATATATGGTTACACGACATGACATTTTGACATGAATGAGTCATTAAATTAAAACGAAAAGTTAATTTTATTTAAATCTATACAAGTGACAACATATCCACTATGTATGTTTGGATATGAATGGACAAGAAGGCAGTGTTGAGAAACTGCGAACAGTTTTGCTCATTCATAATGACACCAAGTCTCGCCACGCCTCTCATTAGCACAACTGGGCTAACGTAATTAGCATTGTCACACCGCTTCCCACACTCAGACGAATCTGCATCCCATTTATCGCTGAGTGTGTTGAAGAGGAGGAGGAGGAGGTGATCTGATGAAGAACTGAAGAAACCAACCAAACCGAAGGCTAAAGAGTTACATCTCGTCCAGTATCCATAGCAACAGGGCCGTTAAATTCATTAGGATTGCCATGCTGCGCTTAATTACGAGCAATAGGACAGAGTACGGCCCCCAAAGTCCATGAAGGCAGGTTGGAAAATTGCTTTGGGTGGGGAGCAGATATCAAGCTAATTACTCTCGCCCCTCCCTCCCCAGATGTGCGAGCATTAGCGCAACGCTAACATCTCTAGTTCACATGGAGTAAATAGATGAGACCCATTTGTTTCCAGAATCGACGGCTGTCAGAATCGCACAGAGTCAAAGTTGAAAACCTTGACCACAAATGTGCCGCAGTGGACGTGTTTATGCATGCAGTGTATGAGTGGAGGAAAGAGAAAGCAAGCCAGAGAGCTTTAATTCTTGGTTTCTAAGCAACTAGAGAGACTGCTTGGCACCTTGCGGAAAACACTCTGAAACCTCTATTGTGTGTGAGTTACTACACATAATATCTCCATGGCTGGAGACGGTTTGTTTGGAGCTGCAGTTGTTGACTTTTTAAAAGATTTTTGACTGTGAGATTGCAGTGGTATTTTAAAGAGGAATAGATTTGGTGAGATACAGTACAGATATCTGTATTTTATACTTCTGTAGTGGTTTAATAAACCTTCCTAGTTGCTAGTTTCATCCCTAACTGACAGTATGTAACATGGTTTATTGTAAAGTGATACCTCTGATTATTCAACCCAAAAATTCGCACAGAGTTGCATTAAAGGATGTGAGCCATATCTAGCGATTGGAATGCGTTAGAAACCACATAGCAACACAATTAAAACTACTCTAAACACCTTGAAAAATGCAGTGCAACGTTGTGGCAATCATCCATGTCTTCTTCGCAATCTGGTGGTGAGTTTTGGGCAAGTTTTGTTAGTATTTTTATTCATATTAACCTGGCCCAAACTTTGCCACATTTTTTGTTTTAAATGCCAAATAAATATGCCAAGTAAATGTTACTAAAAAAAAAAAAAAAAGACTACTAAAAAAATAAATCTTATATACTATATGTTATAGCATGTGTTATTATTTTGAATTAGCGTTTTATTTGTTTTCAGTTTTTATTAAAAAAATAATAATTAAAAAAAATAAAAAACTGTAAAAGGACATATATTTAAAAAAGTTGTGATTTTTTTTTTTTTTGGGGGGGGGGGGGTTGTAAAAAAAAAAAAAAGTTATTTCAGAATTGTTTTTATTTATGTCTTTATTTAGGATTTATTTACCACATATGCTAATTTTACTCCTCCCAAAATATTTAAATAATAAATGTGTGAGAGTGTTCTATAGGCTGTATGGCATGTTATAGTCAGATATGACGGTGCTAATGCAACAAGCATCACCGCGGATGAGTAGCTCAGTATCTCTTCAGCAAGCGGACGCGCAAACTGTCGCGAATGAAACTGAAAGTGAGTCGCATTTATCATTAAAAGTAGTAAGGCTAACCTATCTTTCCACTGCTGATGCTGCGCTCTCTCCTGTTGAAATTAGCTGATAATTAATAAAATGCAGCTCATATCTATTGCTTTCATTGACGTGAACTTTAAATTTGCATGTAGTGCGGGAATTGAAGAACGGATTTATATCCGTTTTGCGAAGACACATTTGTGTGGCCAAGTGTAAATGGAAACGTTTGAACAAATCAGATAGATATCCGATCAGAGAAAACGCATGAAGTGACCAGGTGTAAACAGGCCCTAAGACTATGAAAACTAGAAAAGGCACCGTAGAATAGCTATCGCTAGGAGAGAGATAAGCGCTATACAATACTCGGCAATGAGAAAGAGGAAGTCCATGGCTTATGTAGCATGTCTGATTGAGTTCAGCTGTGTATGTGTACTCAATGCATTCAGCTGTGTATGTGCAATCAGGGCAATGGATGATGGGAACTGCAGTCCGGAGTGAAGTGCAACAGTTAGTGTGGTGCAAAAGTCCATAGTAGTGAGCGACCTCTGGTGGCAATTTGACGGAAGGGCACAGACCGAATTCATGACACATGCAAGCAAACAGACAGTAATTTCATTTAATTTAAAAGCTAAATTACGGAAATAATTTTCAACCCACCAAAACACCTAGGACTCTATTTTAACGATCTAAGCACACGGTCTAAAGCGCACAGTGCAGATGCACTTAGGGCATGTCCGAATCCACTTTTGCTAGTTTAACAATGTGAAAAATGGTCGGCGTGCCCGGCGCATGGTCCAAAAGGGTTGTCCCTATTCTCTTAATGAGTCATGGGTGTGTTTTGGGCGTTAACATGCAATAAACCAATCAGAGTCTAATCTCACATTACCTCTAAAAGCCATTTGCACTCGCGCCATATCGGATTCGCTATTCACATTTGAAATTTGCAAGGGAAAAACTAATCATAGGAAAAAACGCTTCTCTAGTGAGGAAAGGGCTTTAACCTCATGCATGAGGACCATCTACGGGACAAGCCGGATTCCACCAAAGCTATCCATTATGACATGTAGGCATTTTTATATTTATGTACACAAATTTTCATCCCTTAATTTTTCATTTTTAAAAATATTTGTGTGCTGTTGCAGTCCCTGTGTGTGCAGTAAGCGAAGTGTATGCGCGTTGTGGACCTGCCTATAGGCACGTATTTCTAATGTACTTTTTAAATAACAACAAAAAAATATTGCACCATTAACTTCACACCAGGTTTTAATTTGTCAATGGCAGTCTATTTCAGCTGCCTCAAATTAGTAACGTGCCAACAATGCACCTGAACACACCTCGTTTGGGCGCACAAATTGGCGTAAATGCATTTGCTATTTAAACAATGTGGTGCAGGACGTAAAAAATTATAACTGTGTCGGGATGAAACTTGCAAAAAAAAACACCCATTGCGACAAGTGTATGATAGGGCCCCTAGTGATATTTACCAAATAATAATTCATCACATTTGTAGAAAATGCTTTTTTACTATGAATATGCACACTCACATGCATTCAGGGTGTAAGGAAATTTTTATTTGTTACTTGACGGTTAAAACATTCCATTGTAGAAAGGCTCTTTACGGGCAAAAACCACTGCCGTTTTCTTTAGCAAATGTTAAAATTTTGTCTTACTGTGTGCACTTGTAAGTGCATTGTAATATTTGGAGTCCTCGGTCAAGGTTGCGTGATTTGTTTTTTCACACTTCAGCAGTGAATGCACCCAGTTATTGCATGTCATTCACATATTTATTTAATATTATTATTTACCTGTCTGTTTTGCGGGATGTTCTCTGCCAGGCAAGCACTAGGTCTGCCTTTTACCCTAAGGCTAACGTTAAGTTGTCACCCCACCTATGACGCCGGCCTGCCCACCGACATGATTTATTGACAATTGTGCTTGACACACAATTTAAATGCAGAGAAGGGAAGCAAAGGCCTGGCTGGGCCCGATAAGAGAAGGAGGCTCTGGGAATAATGAGGGCCCATCTTCACCTCCTCTCTGCATCGCTAAATACACTCCAGACCAGCTTTCCATTCGGTCGCAGCACTCCCAGCACGCTGGGACATGAACCAAGCGATCCGGCCAAGCATGAAAAGAACGAGAATTTGAGAACAGAACAGCAGCCATGGGACAAAACACTGCAGTTCTAAAGGTCACGCACAGCCTGGTACCTCGACTGCAGGATTGAAGAGTGTTTGACTGTAGATGACCAAAGTACAGTGTGTTTGGATTGTGAATGTTTTACTGTTTAGCGCTGTCAAATGATTAATCAAATCGCATTCAAAATAAAAGTTTTTGTTTTCGTAATATATGTGCGTGTACTGTGTATATTTATTATGTATATATAAATACATACACATACAGAATATATTTTGAAAATATGTATTTGTCTATTTATATTCATATGATTTATATTATATATAAAAATAACTTTTTTTTCTAAAATATATACATGCATGTGTGTTTATATATACATAATAAATATACACAGTACACAGACATATTTTATGTAAACAAAATCTTTTAATTTTGGATGCGATTTTTAATATTATAAGGTGCTAGTGAATGTTGATGTGAAGGTGGCTTAGGATGTGTTTGTCAATGCAGAAATTCTGTAGTTCAATAATTCATTTACTGAATCTCAAGTTGTTCCAAACCCAAATATACATACATAGAGTATATGTTATATCAAACTAAAAGGTTGTAAAACAGTAATAAAACAGTTGAATTTTACTAAAAAAAGAATATTTGGAAACAAAAAGGTTTTTAAAATTCTGCCAAACATCACCATTAGTATTTTAGTATTATATCATCATAGTGTTTATTAATATTTTGAGTTGACTTTTGTCAACTCAATTGACATAATTGAATATTTTATGTTTTGAGTATTTATTATAATTTAATTTTTTGAAATTCTTTGTGCTTTTATTATGATTATTTTTAAATAATTCTATATAGATTTATTTTTTATTTCTGTTTTAGTAATTGTAGTACTTCAACTTTTAATTATTTCAGTTATTTGCCATGGCAACACTTGTGATTTTTGCGTTATTTATTATTTCATATAAAGGACTTTGACGACTGTATCAAAGTCATAAATGTTTTTTTTGTTTGTTTTTTTAGTTCAGGTTGTAAAATGTCATGTAGTACAACCCCCATTCAATCAAATCACATTTCACAGTGTTTACTTGTATTCAAAATGTAATGAAAAATTAAAAACGAACACAAAAGTAGCATAAAGTATTACACAAGTAGTTAATGTGACTCGCACGCTACATTCCAAATCTTCATATAATAGCTTACTATGAGGGAAAAGACTGAAATTGCAGTCACTACTAAC
The DNA here is from genome assembly GCF_012432095.1 of Onychostoma macrolepis. NCBI lineage: Eukaryota > Metazoa > Chordata > Actinopteri > Cypriniformes > Cyprinidae > Onychostoma > Onychostoma macrolepis. The sequence continues at coordinate 29,032,681 of NC_081176.1, read as the reverse complement.
TGATAATCTTTTGCCTCAGTTTCTGGTTAATGGCTGTGACAAGATTGACTCAGTTCAAATTAATTATTCAGGTTGGTTTTGTGTATTGGGTCTCAAAAACAGTTAATTCATGAATCAAGCATTGCTATGTTTCTCATAAACTCTCATGAGCTGAAATAAGAGTAAATGGTGACAAAATATTTTCATGTGTGTGAAGTATGTCTAATAAAAAAAATACAGTAATTATAGTTGTTACATTCACAGGCCTTTTAACATTTCTGAATGGCAGTGCCATATTATAAAAAAAAATACAGTAATCATTCAGACACATACAATGGCTCATTAGCATAACTATAAGTTGCTGAGCGTTGTAGCAATGTTCAAAATGTGAGATGAGTAAATATATATTTATATACAGTCCTGTTAAAAACATTTAAGTTGCCTTTCTATTTGTGTACCATTTTGTTTCTTAAAGCTAATGAATGTAATTTCTTGATGTCAAAATACTCACATTTGTTGGTTGATTCACCCAAAAAAGTGTTTATACTGTCACAAAACCTTGTTTGTTTGCGAGGCCCAACCAGGCCAGCATAGCAACAGTGGATCAACCAATAGCATGAGTTTTGGGCGTGGCTATTTGTATGCCTGACCAATGAAAGATGGAGAAGCGTTTACAAACAGGAAACCTGTTTATAAACAATCATTATTTTATCTCCTTTTGGTGGCACATGCTTCAGATTTGCTGAAATGTGCCCTTGTTAACTCAAATTCTACAGTAGTCAACAAATGCTTGAACTAAATTGGTTCAGGGACAAAAAACGCTGTAAGTCTGTCCCTGCTGGATTGAAGCCTGGCAAGTTTTTTCATCATCTTGTACTTTCTAAGTAGTTTACATTTAAAATGTGTAGCGAGACAGCTAATCAGTAAAATCTGGGAACCTCGTGTTGTTTACGCTTCGAAAAAGCGGAGGCAATCTGTCGCCGAGGGACAAGTAATTGACTTCTGTTGTACCAGTGTCAGGACTGCTGTAGTTAGTTTGAGTTCCTCAATCTCTCAGCCGACAATTTCCCAATGACCCTAAATGGCCTTCCTTCATGACTGCTTGCTAGCCACTAACCCCCAATGTTTGCTGTTCTGTGAGCAATGATAGCAGATGATACTAGATCTGATTCGCCCAGAGGTAGAGATTGCTCTTTAAAGAGAACTGTAGCTCGACAAATCAAGTGTGGGGACTTGGCTGATTCACTCGTAACTTTGTTTTGGACCTTTCTTGAACAAGAAAGCAGGCCCAGATTAAAGAACTCAAGCTAGCGGAAAAATAAATTACCGGTTGTCAGAATAAGTTGGAAGCTGAGGTTTGAAAAGTGCTTCGAACTCGGGTTGAGGGTTGTAATGTATTCCTTCTGCTTTGAGTCAGGTTGTTTGACTGGAAAACAGATTTAATGATAATGCTACATCTTTTGGCACAAAAAACAACTCCTCCTCTCTGGTAGACTGCTAGCTTGATGGCTCAAAGTTTTTTATCTGTGAACTTTTTTATTGTTGGACTTTCAAATTAGTTTTATTTTTAACACTACTTTTGAATTTGCATTTCAATTTACTTTCAGGGGGTGTTTACACAACACCATTTTAAACTAAAAACAGAACTTTTTATAAGTCTTGGCCATTTATTTACATGACAACAGCATTTTGGGGGCCTCGAAATGCAAATATTTGTTTACATCAATGTTTAAGAAAAAAGGGGGGAATCCACTGCACATAAATTAATGTAATTGTTAAATTCATAGAAAGTGAAGTATTTGTTTAGTTATCATTTTACCTCTAAGTTAACGTACTAGTTCACCCAAAAATGAAAATTCTGTCATTAATTACTCCCCCCTCCCCCTCTTGTTGTTCCAAACCTGTAAGACCTTTGTTTATCTTCGGAACACAAATTAAGATATGTTAATGAAATCCGAGAGCTTTCTGACCCTGCATAGACAGCAACACAACTGAAATGTTTTATGGCCCAGAAAGGTCATGGTGCTGTCGTGAATGGGCGTCAAAGCCTGATCTGGAAGAGAAGAAATAATTTAATTATGCTATTTTAGTTTTCTTTTCGAACAAAAAGTATTCTCATAGCTTCATACAATTACAGTTGAACCACTGTCGTCACATGGACTATTTTAACTATGTCCTTACTACCTTTCTGTGCCTTGACCATGGTAGGGCCCTTGTTGTCTATGGAGGGCCAGAAAACTCTTGGATTTCATCAAAAATATGTTAATTTGTGTTCTGAAGATGAAAGGTCTTACAGGTTTGGAACGATATGAGGGCGAGTAATTAATGACAGCATTTTCATTTTTGGGTGAACCCTGTAAAAAAAAAAAAAAAACTACTTTGGTAGTGTTTTTGCCAAAAACAAATGTCACACACACTCTAAGAAAAGTCTGTAAAAATGAGGCCCAATGTAGTGTTAATATGAAGGATTTTGTATTTCCTGTATTTTGAAATATGCTTTGCTTTTTTATAATATTTGCATATTATTTGAAATGTCCATAGACTTAACTTGCTAATTACTTCTAATTGTTTTTGTATACAGTGTGTTAACAGCATATCGCCATCTGCTGGTTGGATGTCTTTTCTCCCAGAAACACAGTGCTCAATGACTTACAAAATTAAATATTTACGGTTTTATTTTTTTGGTGCGTGTGTGAAAAGGTTGGTGAAACAAAGTTGTTTAATCAAATGCAGTGCATCCGGAAAGTATTCATAGCGCTTCACTTTTCCCACATTTTGTTATGCAACAGCCTTATTCCAAAAAATTATTAAATTCATTATTTTCCTCAATTCTACACCCATAATGACAAAGTAAAAGAAGTTGGTTTGAAATATTTTCAAATTTATTTAATAAAAAAAAAAAAAACACAACAACACGCATGTACACAAATATTCACAGCCTTTTCTCAATACTTTGTTGAAGTACCTTTGGCACCAATTACAGCCTCAAATCTTTTTAGGTATGATGCAACAAGCTTTTCACATCGTCATTTGGCAATTATCTGCCATTTTCTCCTCACCTATTCACCTCTCAAGCTCTGTCAGGTTGAATGGGGCAGACGCACATTTTCAGGTTTCTCCAGAAATATTTGATTGGGTTCAAGCTCAGGCTGTGGCTGGGCCACTCAAGGACATTCACAGAGTTGTCTATAAGCCACTCTTGCTTTGTGTTTAGGTTAGGCTCTGGACCTGGGGCCTGTACCATGAAGCCGGTTTAGCTGGCTAGCCAGGTAAGTTTCAGTTTAGTTTGCCCCAACTCTGGGTTTTAGGTACCATGAAGGTAGCTCGGCTTTAAGCGTTGTTTGTTGCCATGGTATCTTATGCTGCACGGCTAACCTGCTCCGGGGCAGGTTATGTTCTGGATTCGAGATCTCAGACTGAAATTCGACCAATCAGCTGTGATCAAAGAAACATATAGGTGACGTCACATATCCCAGTGTCTGTTGCAATGGCTTCACCTTTTCTACCAAATCCTGTGGACATCTCCGCACAAATTGTTAGACGAGCACTTCAGAGAAAGAGTTTTAGGGACAGACAAAATCCCTAGATTTTCCTGATACTTACTTGTATGAAAGATACAGATTCTCCGCGGAAGGAATCTCTTATATTTGCGAACTTCTTGAGCCGCACATATCAAATGTGACACGTCAAGTCATGCTCTTACTGTACCGCAAATGGTATGCATTGCGTTGCGTTTTTGCAAGCGATGCGTACTTGTATGCGGTCGGTGATGCAGAGAACCTTGGGAAAACACGGTTTGTCGAACCATTCGCAAGGTGGTCCTCGCACTGCAGGGTACATGAATAGCTTCATAGTGTTCCCTGGACATTTATCGACCATGTCCATAAAAGAGGGCTTTTATAAAATTGCCGGTAAGACTGATAGGGTGACACTACATGAACAGATTTACTTTTATACATTCACTTTTTTCTCCCCAGAAAGCAGATTTCACTTAGAACACTTAAATTATACAATACAGTACATGTTAATATTATTCTAAATCTTTTAACAAATATATTAATCTTATGATAGGATTCCCTAGAGTCATAGGAGCAATAGACTGCACACATGTTGCACTCTCCACAGCTCTTGGAGAACATGAGGCAGATTATGTGAATAGAAAGTCCTTTCACAGCCTCAATGTTCAGGTAGGTGTACTATAGGTGTACTACTATTCAAGATGACTTATTTTCAGTGAGATGAATCATTAACACATGACAATGATGTACTGTACATTTAATCTTCAGATAACTTGTGATCATGAATGCATGATCACAAGCTTGGATGCCAAATGGCCTGGCTCAGTGCATGACTCACGAATTTTCCGTGAGTCTGTGTTGTGTCAGCGCTTTGAGGAAGGCAAGTTACAGTACAAAACACTTTAAAGTGTTCTTTTTAATTGACAAAGCAAAACTTATACAATTTTCCCCTTTTCTGTTCTGTGACAGGGCTTTTTGATGGCCTGTTGGTAGGAGACAGGGGTTATGCATGCCAGAGATTTTTACTAACCCCCTATCCTGACCCTCAGACAAGGCCACAAAACAGGTTCAATGTGGCCCTCAGTAAAACCAGGGTCAAGATCGAGATGACCTTTGGCATCCTAAAGGCACGTTTCAACTGCCTTCGGCGGTTAAGGGTGTCACCAGAGCGGGCATCACAGATAGTGGCTGCATGTGCCATTCTGCACAATATAGCCACTATCAGAAAGGAGCAAGCACCACCACTAAACCAGCTTCTCCCCGATGAAATTGACCCAATCACACTTGACCACCCAGCTGGCACAGCTGTCAGAGATGCAGTCACCATACAATATTTTACTTAATAAAAGTAAATTGAAACTGCAGATAGGTCTCAAATGGTTTTATTGTTGATGTGGCTAAGGAGGGAGAAAGAGAGAAAGATGCATTAATAAGTATTGAGTGTTCATACTAATGTGTTGCCTGTTTTAGCAAGTTCACATACTGAGATCTGTTTTTCCAGCTGTTTGATCTCCAATTTAATTTTTTTAATTTGGAGGCTCCTCAGCTCACAGTCCAGCTCCTTTAGTGTGCAGTCCAATTCTAGGCTCCTTTTGTAAAGGGCCTGACTGAGTCAGTTTCCACCTGAAACATAATTCCACCACAAACAGTCATTACAAGTCTTAAGGTAAATCAAATGACAAAAGGCATGACTTAATACAGGCACAGGACTGGCTGTAATTTATGTCAAGGGTTTAAAGCAGTACCTTGTTCACATTCCTTCTGAAGCCCATTGAGGTAGAGGCGTCAGTTTGTGGGGTAGGTTGTGAAAAATCCTACAATAAAAGATAAGGGCCAGTCACATTGGTGTGACATTAAAATGTGCGCCATTAAAAAAACAAAAAACAATGCATTCACCTCAGCAATGGTTTCAGAACACACAGAGAGGGTGTCTTCGTCATTTGCGTCACCCTAATAAATAAAAGTAGGCCAATGTAAAGCGTAACTGTTGTAAAGCATATTCATAGTGTTCTGTCTGCTGCAAGCTCACCTCTGTGTGGGAGACTGTGTGAATGTGTTCCGGCTTCAACAGGGACACTGTATTTCCCTCTACTGCAGAACATACAGTCAGCCACATGTACAACTTTTAAAAGGTAGTAATGCATTGCACACATACCCAGTGTCACTTGCTTAGAGGAGCCAGCACCAGGGTCAGATTGTACAGCACCTGTAATACCATCCATAATCGGCCGCCTTATTGCTACTCAGAGCCAGCTCCTCTGCCACAGTGTATTCTGGGGAGGTGGCCTCCCCAGTTTTCGAAGGTCACACTTTTTCTGTTTGCTGCAAAAAGTTTTTGTGAAAATGTTCACGAAAGTAATAAAAGGTTATGGTAAATACTCACCACTTTGAATGATATTTTTATATTTTGTCTTTATCTGCTGCCAAGAACGTTTGTAGTTGGGGTTGCATCTAAAAATCAATGAATAGCCTATTAATCTATATGACGTAGGCCTAATATACAGTCACATTTTTATACACAAACCTTTATACATACAGTATACATATATACACATTTTAATTTAAGCATTAATACATTTTTAAAATAAAACTAACTGTTAACATACGTCTAACGCACAGTGAAGTAACATGAGTAACTTGAACAACTAACGGAATTAACATTAGATTAATAAATGCTGAAAAACTATCGTTCATTGTCAATTCATGTTAGCTGCATTACGTTCTCTAAACAAATACAACCTTATTGTAAAGGCATCATATACACGCGCGCGCACACACATACATCATTTTTAATTAATATTGAACGTATATTTGTTTAATTTACGCATTAACGCAATCAGCGATCTTTTTCCAACACTCTTCTCTTGCTTTGGCAGCAGATACAGTATTACTGCGTGCTCGAAACACATGTTTATATTCTTCATACTTTTGAATAATTATTTCTTGCTCCTCCGCAGAAAAATATACAGCTCTCGCTCTATCCATATTGAACGCGATTGGTTGTTCGGTGCCGACGTCACTCTTTTATGTGCACGCGCCCGTGGAGTAATCATAGCTTAAGGATCAAAGCCCGAGTTGACAGAGAAAGTTGATGAGCTGCTTCATGGTACCAATTAAGCCTGATTGCATCGGTTTGGTTTTGTCAACTCAAAACTAATCCTGTAACCCGGAGTTTGTTTAGCCACCATCATGGTACAGGCCCCTGGTTTTCATTAAGGCTCTCTCAATATTTTGGTGCATTGAGCTTTTCTTCAACTCTGACGAGTCCCTCAGTCCTTGCCGCTGAAAAACAGCCCCACAGCAGAGCTGGTTTCCTTCAAATATGATGTATGGAATTGAGGTTCATCAGACCAAAGAATCTTGTTTCTCAAAGTCTGAGGGTCCTTAAGGTGCTTTTTTTTTGCAAATTCCAAGTGTGTTTTCATGCGTGTTCCCTGAGGAGAGGACTTCATGGCTTGGTTTGTGCTCGGACATGCACTGTTAACTGTGGGACCTTATATAGACAGGTGTGTGCCTTTCCAACTCATGTCCAATCAACTGAATTTACCACAGGTGGACTCCAATCAAGTTGTAGAAGCATCTCAAGGATGATCAGTGGAAACAGGATGCACCTGAGCTCAATTTTTGAGCGTCATGGCAAAAGCTGTGAATACTTATGTACATGCAATTTTTTCGTTTTCATTTTTAATAAATTTCAAACAAACTTCTTTCACGTTGTCATTATAGGGTATTGTTTTTAGAATTGTGAGGAAAATAATGAATTTAATCCATTTTGGAATAAGGCTGTAAAATAAAGTGTGGAAAAAGTGAAGCACTGTGAATACTTTCCGGATGCACTGTAATTAGCAAAATGATTCAATTAAAAATTATTCTGCTGGTCAAAAGCATGTACATGCAATGAAAGGCCTGAAATTGTTGTTGTACAGCACTCAAAAAAAAAAAAAAAAATTAGACCCAATTCTTAAGATTTATGTATTTCAATTGCATATAAAAATTCCCATCCATTTTGATTACATATTTTTAACAAAATAATGAACTTTATGTGATGCAAATTTTCCTACCTTATGTAAATGAAAGAAGTAATAAGATTTATGTAATAGTACCAATAAATCAAATTTGTTTTAAATGCATAAGAAACATGTATAATGTATTATTAGGTAATTAACCCAATGCACTTAAAATGCATCACATTTACATAATTTTTATCAGTAAACCCAATGTATTTTCTATATTTAATCTTACCCCACCCAATCACACTGTGCTACAACAAAATCTAACTACAACACACACAAAAAAAAAATCCAGGGTGGAAAGACCACCCTGTTACATTATATAAATGTTTTAATACTTCAAAGCATTTGGCTATATATGAGCTAGCAAGACATATTACACAGTGCAACAACAAAAATCAAAAAGTGCGTTCATATTTACATGCACATTAAGGTTAAACACTATTTTCAAACATTTTTGCCACAATCAACCGTACTGCAGAAATAAATGCAAACTACAACAACAATTTTAAATAATTGAAAAAATAATTTTAATTCTGTTAAAAACATTTTTAACAGAGTACAGAAATAAGATCAGTTTCCTCAAGAACTGTGCAAAAAAGGCAGACAGATACAAGAGGTAAATCGATGATAACAGTACTGCTTACGTTTCACTAACACAAATCTGTGACATGCAATAATTTATAACAATAGGATAACTGTCCGAAAAAAAATGCCATAAGGCTCAGGGGTGGAGTGGCTCTGCACCACCACACTTTCCATGCATATTTAATTACATGTTAGGAGTACATGAGTACGAAAAGAACATTCTACATCTACATTTTAAACTTTAACACTTAAATTGACTCAAGTACAAAAAAATTACATCTCAAAAATTACATTTCAGTTGTCATTACTTAGAGTTCTTTGGTGACAGCTTGGTTGTCTCCAGGATTCTCTTCAAACGTGCACTTGAGCACTGTTGCATAGCATCAGTTAAGCACATGAATCAGTCCAAAAAGCATCAAACACCAAAGAGTGACACTGCAGAACTTCCACACCAACATCCGTAGGTTGGTCTCCAGGACCAACACCAGCACCCTCTGAACGAAAGATGTACATGCCCACTGTTGTCTGTGCAATTCCAGACTCAGCCTCTGCACTTTCACAGTCCTGGAGGATAAACAAAGAGAATGAGTAGTGTTCCAATGCCAGTCACAGTGTCATATTTACAAATTTTAAGGGCACATTGTTCACAAAAAAAAAAAAAAATCACCATTTGGATTTAAATAAGCAAATACTGAAGAGTCTAGGAATTGGATGACTGCAACAGTTATTTTTATGTTTCTGGCTTGTTGTATGTTTGGCAATAATTATTTTAACCCAAACTGATGCAGTGTGTAGCTTTTCATTTCTTAAAAACAACCATGTCGGAGGATATACCAATGTACACATTTCAGCATGACAATAACAAAATTCATCAGGCTCAATTTGTGAAATAGTGGTTCAGTGAGCACGAGGAATCATTTTCATGCATGAATTGATCAACAGTCCTGAGCTTAACTCCACTGAAAGTGTGCTGGAGTTGACTTTACAGAGTGGCTAGACTCTCCCATTGTCAATACAAGATACAGGCCAAAAATAAATGCAACTCTTGATGGAAAAAAAAAAGTTGCATAATGTTGTTTAAACAATGCCACAACAAAGCACAATGTTATGAAAGCTATAGGTGGTCCAATGAAATATTAGAGTGTGCAACTCCTTTTTGGACAGGCTATGTAAAGTCGACTCCAGCACATCCTAAAGACTTTCAGTAGGGATTAGGTCAGGACTCTCTGGTGGACAATCTTTCACAGTTTGAGCCTGATGAATCTGGACATTGTTATCCTGAATACAGACAAGGGTACGACTTCCGACCTGGTTGTTTGAGAAATAAAAGGCTACACACTGCAGCAGTTAGGGCTAAAAGAAAGTAATGGAGTCAATCCTTAAATATCAAGTATTTACTCATTTAAACCCAGACAGCAACCTTTTTTGGCCTGGCAGTATAAAATAAGAATTACATGTATAGCCAGTTATTTTGAACTATATTACCTTAAGGAGAAGATAATTCTAATGGAACTGGACACAGCCAAGCGGCTCGATATCACTTGCACTGCATAAAAATAAATACATTAAAAAAACATTAAGCATGAGTACATTTTACAAGAAAACACCATTTCAGTATTTTACAAAATGTCATATTTTTAAAATATATTAATCAATCCATCTTTGTAATTATTTGTACTTAAACTTTACTCTGCATTGCCATTTGTAGCAGCAGCAAATGTGCTATTATTTCTCAAATTAACTGTAGAGAACAAGCATGTTAAGAAAATTGTTTTGACTGAACTTGTAAAACAATTACCAATACTCAAGTTACCTCTACTAAGAGATAGTGAGTTTTATCAAATCAAAAATGAGCTAATTTGCTGCATACTACACACACATGGGCAAAGTGAGAATGTGATGCCAATAAGAAAATTAACATAACTATCAATGTAAATATATCCATAAAACATTTATAATGTAAAAAGAGCAGGTTGACATACACTTACCACATATTCTTTAATGAGTGTCACCATGTCTTCATTGAGGTAGATACTTGGGCTCCTCGGGATGTAATTGCACAAATACATTTCTAATTATATAATTTTTCATTTTTCTATAACATTTAAAAAGTGGATGTCATTACTTTTTTTTTATTATTATTATTGTTTTTTTTTTTTTAATACTAGTTTATATTAATACATATTGAAGAACAGGTTAAGTAAATATAATGAATGTCATCTAGTGCATATATTTAGCAAAACTATTCTTTTTATTTATTTATTTTCTCTAGTTAAGTAACAAGTTTAGAATTTATACTCAGGCAATGGCTTTTCTGTGACATTGTTTACAAGCTGTTTATTTGACGTCTTGAAACTCTGACTGAGCGATTACATGAGATGTGATTCTGTTTCTTTCAACACATTCTGATGATCGTTCATGTTTATTTGCTGTGGTAACGAAGTAAAGAGGAAGAGATGATCGGTTCATGCGAGTTCTTCACTGCTGAGGCGCTAAAATGATCTTTCACGTTATATTTAACACCAAAACTGTATTTACTGTTTAACTTTAGTGGTACTATTGACAGAATCTGAAATCTGACACTTTGTATATCACATCACAATTGTTACTTAAGTAACAAAACTTTATTTATTGTGTTTCATCAAGTGAAAGCAGCATCTATCGATTCTTAGAATTTACAATGAGGTCACTGTCACAATGAGAAATGATTAAACCCAGCCCTAATTAGTTACCATTGGCTAGCTAGTGAAATAAACAATAGTCCGTGCATTGATATTAGTGTAATACGATATCAACCGCACTAATAATACATGTATATACAATGAAATATGTAAAATAATATACACTGAATACAGATAAGATATATCTTACCTTGCAAATAGATTATGATCCAAGCTGCTCCAATGTAAAATGGTGAGGAGATTCAGAAGAATGCTTCTTCTAGCGCTGCTTTTTTTTTAAATTTGCACGTGCATTACCAAAGCCGCTTTAGACACGTCAGTGTGCAGTACCGCTGTCATGAAAAATGGAGTCCCCCCTCGAAATCGGGTCCCCGAGTGATCCCATTACCTAAATAAATACATAACGATATTAATGTAAAAACGTATGGCTTACTATATAGTGCATAATAGAACAAAATAGTGCATAATGTAATGTTAAATGTAATTTCTTACACTTGATTAACTGCTAATTAATACATAAAAGTAATAATATCCTTTTAGGTGAAAAAAATGAAAATCATTAATTAGTTTTATTAATAAAATAAAACATTTAACACTTAATTTGTCCAAAAACCAGTCAGTATCTGGTGTGCCCACCGTTTTCCTCACGCAGTGCAACACATCTCCTTCGCATAGAGTTGATCAGGTTGTTGATTGTGGCCTGTGGAATGTTGGTCCACTCCTCTTCAATGGCTGTGTGAAGTTGCTGGATATTGGCAGGGACTGGAACACGCTGTCATATACGCCGATCCAGAGCATCCCAAACATGCTCAATGGGTGACATGTCTGGTGAGTATGCTGCAAGACTGGGATGTTTTCAACTTCCAGGAATTGTGTACAGATCCTTGCAACATGGGGCCGTGCATTATCATGCTGCAACATGAGGTGATGGTCGTGGATGAATGGCACAACAATGGGCCTCAGGATCTCGTCACGGTATCTCTGTGCATTCAAAATGCCATCAATAAAATGCCTGTGTTCGTTGTCCATGAAATACGCCTGCCCATACCATAACCCCACCGCCACCATGGGCCACTCGATCCACAACTTTGACATCAGGAAACCACTCACCCACACGATGCCATACACTCTGTCTGCCATCTGCCCTGTACAGTGAAAACTGGGATTCATCCGTGAAGAGAACACCTCTCCAAAGTGCCAGACGCCATTGAATGTGAGCATTTGCCCACTCAAGTCGATTACAACGACGAACTGCAGTCAGGTCGAGACCCCGATGAGGATGATGAGCATGCAGATGAGCTTCCCTGAGACGGTTTCTGACAGTTTGTGCTGAAATTCTTTGGTTATGCAAACCGATTGTTCCAGGTGGCTAGTCTCAGACGATCTTGGAGGTGAAGATGATGGATGTGGAGGTCCTGGGCTGGTGTGGTTACACGTGGTCTGCGGTTGTGAGGCCGGTTGGATGTACTGCCAAATTCTCTGAAACGCCTTTGGAGACGGCTTATGGTAGATAAATGAACATTCAATTCACAAGCAACAGCTCTGGTGGACATTCCTGCAGTCAGCATGCCAATTTGCACGCTCCCTCAAAACATACAACATCTGTGGCATTGTGCTGTGTGATAAAACTGCACGTTTTAGAGTGGCTTTTTATTGTGGCCAGCCTAAGGCACACCTGTGCAATAATCATGCTGTCTAATCAGCATCTTGATATGCCACACCTGTGAGGTAGATGGATTATCTCGGCAAAGGAGAAGTGCTCACTAACACAGATTTAGACAGATTTGTGAATAATATTTGAGAGAAATAGACCTTTTGTGTACATAGAAAAAGTCAGATCTTTGAGTTCAGCTCATGAAAAATGGAGGCAAAAACAAAAGTGTTGCGTTTATAATTTTGTTCGGTGTATCATTATAACATAGTTTAAACAGCATTTATCATTACATGGTTTTGTAGGAATTGTATTCAGGCACTAAAGAGAGTACCTATTAAAAGTAATTTGAGCCAATGGGATCGCTTGGGGTCCTAAGCGGACCCGATTTCGAGGGGGGACTCGATTTCTCATGATACCGCCACCTACCAACTGGAGTTTGGTCATACGATTCCATTTGTATGTAAACCAATCTCATGCAATTTAACTAATTGGATCTGAATTGTTTCAGAGCCAGCTGTACTTAAACCCTATTCATAATTTTTAACTGATTAAATCTAATAGTTTTGACAGTTAACAGATTTATATTGATTCTAAGTAATCGGAGTATACATACATTTAAAAAAAAAAATATATATATATATATATTATTTAAATAAAATCAAATAGATGCAAATACTTAATAAAAAATTGTGCCAAGAATAATTTTTTTTGTTTATATGAAAACCCTGTCTCTGAGGAGTGTGTGGTATCGTCCTGTACACGACAGGGCTGAGGGAGTAATTCTCAGGATCTTTTCTCGAATGTGACATCATCTGAGCGAACGCGCTTCAATAATTTAAAGCAGCACTGCTGTCTCTGTTCTATCAGAGAGATATTTGGTGTTCTGGGTAAATAATTGATTCTGCACTGACTGTTGCTCCTAGCAAGCCGATCTTACAAGGCCGTGGATGTATGCGTTTTTTAATCTTTGTATGTATCGTGCTTTAGCATCTGATATCATGCTAGCTTGTTTAATGGAGCTAATGAGAATAGTAGAGTTTTAAGACTCAAAGTGTGGATATTTGTGCATAATCATTGCACACGTGTCCATGTATGTGCCAGAAAGCATTGGAAATAAATTTGAATTGCAGTAAAAAATAAAAAAAAACAAGATGCAGGGTTGTGACTTGATTTTTATGATTAGTTTTTTTTATGAAGATTCAGAATGAATTACCCATAAACATATTTGCTGCATTTCAAAACCTAGTAAGCTTACTAAGGCAGCATCCTTATTCCTTACAGTCATGTAAGATTTAATATGTTGCTAAGCTAAATGTGTGACACTGAGGCCCTGTCCCAAATCGCACCCTAAACCCTCACGGTCTTTCTCTGAGTCCGCACTTTCATGATGTAATGCCGTTTGGAGCTTGCCTTAGTGTGGGCTCGGCAGAAGTGCGCATAGTGGCCGCAAAGGGGGCACTCACAGGCACCCTTCTGAAAGCTAAAATGAAGAAATGGGACACCCTATGGTCTTGTGGACTTAATGGACACAATATAAGACTTAAATTACATTAGTGTGCCATTTGGGACTGGGCCTAAAATGTGTAAAAAAACAAAACAAAAAAAGACATGCATACACAGTTATTGGGTAAAATAGTTTGTAATCACACCTAACTATTGTGTTGACACTTAGTTATTAACTTTTTTTTTTTTTTAGTTTTGGTGTGTGTTTTTTGCCTTTTTAATGTGCTTTCGTTTTTAGTTTTGGTGTTTTTTCCCCCCTTTTGTTTTGTTGGGTTTTTTGTCTTGTGTTTTGTTTTCGTGTGTTATGTTTTTGCCTTTTTGTTTCATTGTTTTGTTTTTTTAGTTTGTTTTATTTTGATTTGTTTTTATTTTAATTATTTATTTATTTTTGTTTTGTCTTTTTGTTTGGTATTTATTTTTGTATTGTTTTTTGTGTTGTTTTTAGATTTATTTTGGTGTTTTTATTTATTTATTTATTATACGCTTTCCATGGTAGAACAACATTTCTCAGCCATTTTGTTAATCTGCTGATTCTTCCTTTTCTTTCTTTTTTCTATTCAAATACCTGTAGATTAATATGGAGCCATTTCTTAAAATTGATAAATGAGAACGTATGGAAGCAGAATAATGACAATAGTTTTTGAAACATAAAGCCAATTTGTGGATTTGAATTCCACAAATCAAAAAAAGATGCATTGCAATTAACAGTGCTTGCATTTTAATGCCTTGTATTTCCAGGGCTTGCATTCTTAGGTCCTGAAATTTAACACAGTTGTTTATTTAAGCTGTGAATATTTCAATTCAAAATATTTCACACACATTTTCATAATTAAAAATTCAATAATTCATATTCACCTTCCAGAATTCACTTCCAAAATATTCAATCTGTTTAAAAATACGATGTGTAATATTCGACAGGCAAATTTCGGTCACTTTATTTCGCTTTCCAAATTCGCTGCCACAAATTTAGTGGTTAAAATTTGGCAGGAAATTCACCGTTGCACATCCGGGAACCGTAGGAATAGCAGTAGAGCACCGATGCATGATCTCCAGCTGCTGTCAGTCGCTCACCAGCAGGTGGCACAAGCGGCTGTTGATGAAACAGGCCATGTGTGGATCAAGTCATTCATTTACAAAAACTGATTTGCAGAAATGGAGCAAGCGCTAAGTAGAAGTTTTGATTAAACATGTGGAAACGCTGATTGTGTGTATGTTTAATTCAACATCTTCGCTGTTTCCCGTAGCCTACATGCAAGCAGCTTTCTCTACCACAAATAAGATTATAATGCTCTTTTACCCAACGCTGAAGTACAGAACTAACATTACATCTGAGGAAGACATATATTGCTTTCGGTTGTTTAGTTTCTGTAACTCTGTATCATGGCTTGTGTGACGCTGTGCTGTAATACTGGGGTTCCCCTCATACGTCACACTCCAGGATTCTCCAACGACGCGTAACGCGCCTCAGTGAACTAATACAGTGATAAGCCCTCAGATCTCAGAATACACTTTATTGATGATTATGCAAACTATATAAAGGCAAGCAAATAAGGTCAGAAGAAGGCAACACGATGCATTTTCATTGCTTCCCCTTACCACTGATCTATAGAGTCGACAGTCCTACAAAGATAAATACCACGATTAGTTTTAACAGTAAGCAACCACTTTATATCGACATAAAAAATGAGTTCAAAACCGCCTAGGTGTATTGTTGCTGCAAATGTAAACCAGAGAAAGCATTGACGCACCCAAGGGGCCGTCTGACAATTCCACCGACTGGGTTAAACCGTCCAATGTATTTAAATTAAAATGACTTTTAACATTTAAAATAACACACTGTCAAATTGTAAAGCTTGTATTGCTCATATGATTTACTACAGATGAGATTTTGACAATACCTCCCTTTATATATATGTACAGTAGGTTACACAATTATTTACTTATAAAAGATCCCTGGAAAGGGTTGCTAGATACAAAACTGACTTACTACAGGTTAGATATTGCCAATATCTCCCTTACGGTATGTACAGTACACAAATATATATATATATATTAAAAAAAAAAAAAAGTAATTCACCAAAAGGGTTTTTCATGTTCCACAGGTTGTAGTAAGTTGTGAAATTTTGCCAGTATCTCCCTTACTGAATGTACAATTCACAATTGACCTATCGGTAAGCCCCGCCCACCTTAGTTACTGTTGCTCCCTCAGACAAACAAACGGAGTTGCTCACTTCTTACAATGACATCAACAGTGTGAAAACCATGTCCCACGATGTTTTTGCACAGTTTTGGACACAAAAGGCCACCAAATGGGAATTAAATATTCAATGGAGGGATTTATAAAATATTTAAAAATCAATATGGTGGGTAACTCGAAGGAGGGTTTACGTTAGCTAGTTTTAGCCAGAGATACCTTGCTAAAGTACAAGATAACATTAACGTTCTGCTTGAGCAGATGAAAACTGTAACTTAATGAGTGTATGACAACCAAAAAAGAACTTTGTGAATTACAGTAATTTCTTAAGAATAATTATATACTGCATGTACAGTGAGAAAGATGTTGGCAACATTTCAACTGTAGTAAGTCAATCTGGTCACTAGTAACATTTTGGTGAATTACTGTTTTTTTTTTTCTTAAAAATATTTGTGTAGTGTACATACTTAGGGAAATTATTGTCTAAGGCGAGTTATTGGCATTATATATTTAGTCAGTTTGAGTAAATTATTCATTTCCTGTAAACATTAATTTGAATAAATGATTCAATTCCAATAATTCAATTTAAATAATTTAATAAATTATTACTTTGTTTTGTACTGTGAGGTAAATTTGCAGACGGTCCCTAAAGCAGCCTAGGCGAATATCAAACCTAAAACTATAGTGCTTGGTTTTCTATGGGAGGAAAAATAGTTTGGTGAAACTTGTTGGTTGTGGGCTCATATTCTGGGCTCATCTGCTTAAATGTACATACAGTAATATATTTTATTAATTAGATGCTGAAGTTAATCATTTATTTTCACTGAGGCAACAAACCACTTTAAGTGTTTTCTTTATGGGAAATGTTTAACGTGCGCGTTCATATCCTCATCTGTTTGCATCATCAGTAAGATCTGAGTTTGGTCTTTTAATAGGCTTGTTGGAGATGAGCAAAATCTGCGCAGAACTGATCGCCGCGAGATGCATGCCTGATTTCCTGATGCCAATCTGATTTCATGTGATTGTGTATTTAAATTATGCTTGAATATTCCCAAACACTATGACTGTGCGATCTCTGTATGAGATATGTGATTGTTGTCATATTTCTATAAAAATCTAAAATACATGTATTTATATTAAAGTAGAAATGGATGATAAATATGCCTTTCGTATTAAATAGCAAGCATCTTGTTCATCATATTTATATAAAAGCAACAGAACTGAAATTATACCACATTTATTAGCAGCACAGCACATGAGTGAGAATAACGCGATATCCGCCTTTGATCTCGTGGGTATCTGTTCCACTTCGAGAGGACAGAACTGTCCGTCTTGACTGCGCTTATTTCACTCCTCCCCTCACTGCAGCCGCCTACATTTCAGGCGAGGCGCATCTCAATCAAATCTAATAGCTGTTATTGTGTTACTACCGAGCCGTGTCATGTGTTTTCTTTAACCGATTTCTGAGGGAAACAGCGTGAAACCTTGCGCGTTCGTTCATATTCTACATCTGCTTAACTGTCGATATAGTTCGCATGATCATCAATAAAGTGTATTCTGCGATCTGAGGTCTTATATCACTGTATTAGTTCACTGAGGCGCGTTACGCGGAATCCTGGAGTGTGACGTATGAGGGGAACCCCAGTATTACAGCACAGCATCACACAAGCCATGATACAAAGTTACAGAAACTAAACAACCGAAAGCCATATATGTCTTCCTCAGATGTAATGTTAGTTCTGTACTTCAGCGTTGGGTAAAAGAGCATTATAATCTTATTTGTGGTAGAGAAAGCTGCTTGCATGTAGGCTACGGGAAACAGCGAAGATGTTGAATTAAACATATACACAATCAGCGTTTCCACATGTTTATACTGGCCCCGATAATCAAAACTTCTACTTAGCGCTTGCTCCATTTCTGCAAATCAGTTTTTGTAAATGAATGACTTGATCCACATATGGCCTGCTTTATCAACAGCCGCTTGCGCCACCTGCTGGTGAGCGGCTGACATCAGCTGAGATCATGCATCGGTGCTCTACTGCTATTCCTGCAGTTCCCGGATGTGCACCGCTGAATTTCCTGCCGAATTTTAACCACTAAATTTATGGCAGCGAATTTGGAAAGTGAAATAAAGTGACCGAAATTTGCCTGTCGAATATTATACATCGTATTTTTAAAGAGATTGAATCTTTTGGAAGTGAATTCTGGAAGGTGAATATGAATTATTGAATTTTGAATTATGAAAATGTGTGTGAAATATTTTGAATTGAAATATTCACAGCTTAAATAAACAACTGTTAAATTTCAGGACCTAAAAATGCAAGCCCTGGGAATACAAGGCATTAAAATGCAAGCACTGTTAATTGCAATGCATCTTTTTTTTCGATTTGTGGAATTCAGCATGCTTTGTTTCAAAAACTATTGTCATTATTCTGCTTCCATAAGAACGGATCCCTGCATAGTTGCAAGAGAGAGTTGGATAGAAAACGATAAAAAGAAAGGAGATAAGATGGTGCAAGGAATTTCAAATAAGATTTAGAGACCATGAACAAGAAAAAAAGTCCTCTCATTCTTTCTTGTGCCTTTCCACCACGACCCCCAGATGGGATTCAGTCGCTAAATTAACTGTGCTGTCTTTCTGCTTTTGTTTGGGCGACAGAATGCTGGCCGTGTCCAATCACCCGGGCTCCAGAGTGCGTCATCTGGATTGATGTGGCTTTTCATTATGGCATCTCCAGGTGTCAGTCCGGCATTCACAGTGTTGCCACGAAATAGCGAAATGCTCTGCGGTCCTGAAAGCAAACACGACCCAATAACAGCCAGGTGTAATAGAATGTTTCTCTGGCGCTAATTGTCTGTAGCTGTCCTCTGGAGAAGCCATCAATACCCAGGTTTTTGGTCAAACTATCCCTGATTTTTAGCAGGCATTTATTATGCATTGGTTTAATAAAGCATAAACATTTAGATCACAGTGCTTTCTTAAAGGGCTGGTCCATTCAAAAAAGCATAATTTTCATTTTTGGGCAAACTATTTATTTAAATAAACACATGTTTCTCTCGTCCATCTGTGTATTATTTAAATTCTGAATTTTCATCCAGGCCTCTTGGTGAAAGCAAATGCTGATTTATTTCTCCACTAAATCCAAACCTGTAATCATTGCAAAGTTCTAAGAGATTAAAACTCGCTGTTCTTCAGTGCGCTTTTATTATGTGATGTGATTTATTCACGCATTACAAAAAGTGGCATTTCCCGCATTTCTCTCACCACCTTCTTATTGCCTGTTTTCATTAAAATGTGGCCGTCTCCATGGTGATTGTTGCCACGAAGGGCTAAAAGAAATCATTGGTAATCACACTGCAATCAGCAATGTTTGAATGAAAGGCATGAAATTCAAAGTGCATATTAACAGAGGTATAAGGGAGTGGACGGAAAGCAATAAGCAGGCTCAAAATAATGTTTTTTTTTTTTTTTCTCTCCCTATGATCACACTTAAAAGCATTTACGCCCTTTCATGGGTTCACATAATTAACTTGTTAACATAAAAATAAAGAGGGGCATGTTGGTTGTGTTGCTCTTAAACAATTTATTTTAAAATTGCAATATAGATTCTTGAATACTCAAGAGATTTACATGACTTTGAAATACACAACCAGTCAAATATATTTGGAAGACTAACCGACCTTGACACACAGTCATGAGATGTCATTTCCTATTTTATTTGTTTGTGTGTGTGTGTTTTGTGTATGTGTTCTTGTTCTTGTTTTGTGTTCTTTGTTTTTATGGTGTTGTTTTGGTTTATGCATTGTGTTTTTGTTTTGTTGCTCTGTTGTATTTTTGTTGTTTTGCAGTGCTTTGTTGTTCTTTTACATTTCATGTTGTTGTGTTTTGTTTCGGTTTGGTTTTGTTTTTTTATGTTTTGTGTTGTTTTTTGTTATTTGTTATATTTAGTTGTTTCATGTTGATTTGTTTATTATTGTTTTGTTATGTATTAATTTTTTATTCATGTATATATTTTGTATATAAAATATTTATTTTCAAGAATGTTTTTTTCTTTCTTTTTTTTCTTCATTACCCTATGAGAACAGATCTATTCTACTGACATTTTTATTATTATTATTTTATTTTTTTTACCCACCAACATTCAGAAATGTCAAACTCATTATTAGAGTGGTGTATTTGAGGCCAGTGCATATAGTCAATGAATTTAATTTTTTTAAATATAGTAGGGGAAAAAAGGAATGTCAGTGTTATTAACCCAAATGCTGATTTGTGTCCATTTCTTTGTAGATCGATGAGATGCAGTGGCCCAACGGTGAGATGGAAATACCCAGCTCAGTCTGCAGTCTGCCCTGTAAGACAGGTCAACGCAAGAAGATGGTGAAAGGCATGCCATGCTGCTGGCACTGCGAGCCCTGCGACGGCTACCAGTACCAGTATGACGAGACGTCCTGCAAACTCTGCGCTTACAACATGCGTCCGAACGGCAACCGGACAGGGTGCCAGCCAATCCCGATCGTCAAGCTGGAGTGGCATTCGCCCTGGGCCGTCATTCCCGTCTTCCTGGCTATGCTCGGCATCATCGCCACCATCTTCGTTATGGCGACGTTCATCCGCTACAACGACACCCCAATCGTACGAGCATCTGGGAGGGAGCTCAGCTACGTTCTTCTGACAGGGATATTCCTGTGTTATATCATCACGTTTGTAATGATCGCCACTCCGGACATTGCTGTTTGCTCCTTCAGACGAATCTTCCTTGGGTTAGGAATGTGTATTAGCTACGCCGCGCTCCTCACCAAGACCAATCGAATTTACCGCATCTTCGAGGAAGGGAAGAAGTCTGTTTCTCCACCTAAACTGATCAGCCCGACGTCTCAATTAGCCATCACGTCCAGCCTCATCTCCTTCCAGCTCTTAGGGGTCCTCATATGGTTCGGAGTGGATCCTCCGAACACCATAATCGATTACGACGAGCAGAAGACCATAAACCCCGACAGGGCTCGAGGGGTTCTCAAGTGTGACATTACGGACCTACAAATCATTTGCTCTCTAGGATACAGCATCTTGCTGATGGTAACATGTACGGTTTACGCCATCAAGACGCGAGGCGTTCCAGAGAACTTCAACGAAGCCAAACCTATCGGCTTCACCATGTACACCACCTGCATTGTGTGGCTCGCCTTCATTCCCATTTTCTTTGGGACGGCACAATCTGCAGAAAAGGTAATGCTTGTTTTAGTACTTTTTACAACGTGCATCTTTTCGGTTTCGGTTTCAAGTACGTATGTGCCGTTTTCACTTATTGATTTTACTCTATTTCACAGAGAGAATCAAAATTCTTAATTAATTAATTTTGTTTTACATTTTATTTTATTGTCGTTTGGTCTGTGAAAGACAGAAATTAGAAATTTTGAAAAATGTTGCAGCTTTTCCATACAATGACAATGAAATGGCTCTAAAATGGTTGTTTCCCATTTGTGAACAGAGCAAGTTATTTTATTTTAAATGAACAGTTCAGTTGATCCAGTTCACAAATCAGATATGTACACTAATATTATTTCATATCAGTGATATTGTATTCAGTTTCTTTTGTTTATTATTATTATTATTTAATTGATTTTTATTTTAGTGTTTATTGCTGAGGTAGCATTTCCTTTGCTGAGCTTGTTACATTAAAAAAATAATAATTAAACATTATTATTATTAACAGTATTACTCCCAAATTTGACAGATGTTGTAGGATTTATGATCAGACATAAAATAAAATTACTCATTTTTTGTTTAATTGTGTTTTGTATTGCATTTTTGTTTTACATTGTTTTGTGTATGTTATGTTTTTCGTTAGTTTTTTTGTTGTTGGTTTTATGTTTTGCGCTGTGCTTTTGTTTTCTTGTTTCATCTTATGTTTTTGTTTCTTGACCCACATGACAAAGATTTTTTTATTTAATTTATTATTATTTTTTAAAGCAGTAAAGCAGTTAAGTTAAAAAAAATAAATAAAATTATATATATAAAGATCTTGCTTTTGGAATTGCATTTAAAACAAAACAAACAAAACACATATATATATATATATACATATACATATATATATATATATATATACATATATATATATATATATATATGTGTGTGTGTGTGTGTGTGTTTTGTTTTAAATGCAATTCCAAAAGCAAGATCTTTCAGCCACTTTCTGTGTGGGATTGAATCTTGCACAAAGTGAAGGAAAAATGAACTCCTGGAGCAGCATTAATACAGATCTTTTACTTGTAGGCACTTTTTTCTTCATGAAAACCTGATTTGCGTCTTTTTAGTCTAGGCAATTGAAAGCATATTGGTCTAAGTGTCACCCCTTCTTTCATTTACTTTTGCCCTTTTTTAGGGCGTGAATATTTTACTCTTTATAATTCCCTTCAAGGCAGCTAAGAGTCTAACCCTCCGCATGCATGGTTTTCCACTCAATTTCAAATCCATTTGCAGGCTGATGTTGCCGTAATGGCTCTATTTTGTAATACCTGTTTGCAAGCTGCAGGCAATCTAGACTCCGGCTTTTGTACCTCTAAGATCATCCATTTTTCATCCCTTCCTGAAGAAATGAAAAATTATATTTCATCACAGGGAGAGGGTTGCCATCTCGAGGAACGGAAGGGCAAATAGGTATTAATAGCACAGTTAAGGATCAGAATCAATGTCCCACAACAATCTTTTAAAAGACATTTCATTAGCATAAGGACATTTGCTCATTATCTGCATACGAGACGAATGGCTCAGCTTTTTTCTCTTCCGTGCCGGTACTGAAAAGCAATTACCTAAATAATAGAGCGAGATGATTTGAGCATGTACCAAAGCCAGATACCATGATCGGCTCTGACACCAAAACATTTCTATTTGTTAGGACCTTTTAATTACGTTTCTAAGAACACACAGGATGTTGTTTTATGCCTTGATAAACATGCTATGGAGTGCATTAAAACGGCATTAAAAATCTTTATGAGCAAACTTGTCGCCCTCACACTGGGAGTTCTGTGGAGAATCGGATATGTGTGTTTAGACGTAGGTCGATGTCCAGATATCGGCTGTGTATCCGATTAAAATCCACATTTGGAAGTGGCTCAGATCGGATGTGAAAAAAATCGGATCTCGCGCAAGTTTTTATGTTTACACGTGTGCAACAAATTCCGATCTGTGTCAGATGTGAGCGAAAGATCGGATTTTTTGTGCCAGTGTAAACGCAGCCAAAGTTACGCCTTCTTCCTTTGCGTAAAAATTTGGGAGGTGTTATGCAAATCTTCCAACACAATGACGCAGACGTGGGGGCGTGTTTTAATGAGGCGTTTTAGGAAGGCGTGGTCGAGTGTTAATTTTAGAAAGAATATCTCTTTGGGTTTGAGACTTTAGTATTTGCAACTTTATGGATATATGCACGAGCAGCTTGTAACACTCCAAAGACAAAGGAAAACTTGAAATTGCATCAAATGACCTCTTATTATTTTATTTATAATGTATATGTATTCATTTTATATAGGCCTAACAATTTATATTAAAATTTAAAGTGCATCATAATAGCATCTGCTTTCACAACATACATTCTTTTCTGAATATGTATTATTTAAATTAATTTTATTTAATTTCTATAGGAATTCTTGTTTAAATAATTTATATTAGAATATTATGTATTTTATTATTAATGGCTTTAAAAGTAGCACCTTTATTTGCAATGCTTTTTTAGTTAAATAGTTTGTTTAATGTAAACATTTTAAAATCCCTTTTTATTTGTAATGATTCATCTCTGAGCTAGTTGGTTTGGCTCCGTTTTTATTATTCATTTATGTGTAAGCAAAAAATTGCTGATTAAAAAAAAAAAAAAAGGCACTGGCAGAACCAATGGCATGCTCACTGCAGCCACATCAAATTTTCCTTGTCGCCACAACAATGAACCATTTCATCACATTTTTCTTCATCTTTGTATTCATGACTCTCATTATGCTTAACCCCACGCGAGGATGCGGCTTTTCAAATGCAAATGAAAGCAGGAAATCGTGCACTGGAATCCGCGCGTGTTATGTAGGGAAGAGAAATAGCCACGGATTCCCGTGACTATTACCTGAACCCGGCCGGAGGACACCGGAGATGATGTACAGTCCTGAGAGGCAAACAGCAGCTCATTAGAGGGAAGAAGTGGCCTCATGTGCGCCAGAGCCTACAGGCGTGTGAATGCCTGACGTCAGCTGAGAAGAGCTGTGACACTCTGGCCTTTGCTGCTTGTCATTACTTACCTGGCAAGAGTCGCGCGGAATACAGATGAAGCTTCCGCTCTGACAGAGACGCTGTGAACTGTGGGTTTACGCGTGGGAAAGAGTCGTGAGTACAAAGCGAAGCGAGTTTTTGCGGAAGGGAGTCTTTCAGATCTCAGATAAATGAAAATAATGGCTTCACTCAGCTGCGTGGGGTGTACAGGCGCTGTGTTCGCGACAGTAGTGGAAATATGGCATTTTAGCATTGTTTGCAAACCGGTCTTAATCTTAACAATCATGGCCGCGGGAACTATGGGTGCAGAACCCCCCGCCGCAGTGCCAGGTCTGAGATTTTCCTTGTGCATCTTGATCATCCCCAAGATACTTAATTTTTGTGATTAATTATATATTAAACTTACCAGAAATATATAGGCCTAGTGCGGTTGTATTTTTCTTGCGCGCCTCGCAGCACGCATCTCTATCTCCCCCTCACACTGAGAGGGTTTCATGTGAAATATTCACATGATATTACAGTCATTTTAGATTCCGACTTTTAAAAACCATCTACGTCCTCGTCCTTTTTATGAGCGGCTTTCCGAAGCTTTCTCGCTTCTCAAGACAGCTACCGTCAATCACATAAGCACAGCTCTTTAATTGCACTCTAGTCTCTGGTCAAACGCGCTCAAACCACTGTAGCCTAATGCAATCTATTAAATACGCACATTATAACGTTTTAGGCAAGTAGGCTACCATATTATGTCATAAAATATTTTAATGACTGAATTTGTATGATCACGTTTAATAAAAAATACCTTTTAAGTTTAATTATAATGCATGTCCACGATTATTCAAACAACGAACAAATTATACAGCGAACAAAGAACATTACATTATCAAAGAATATCACTGAATTCAGTCTAGCGTGAATGTAAGCACTCTAAAAAAAAAAGCTCTAGTTATAATCAGTAATGTTGTCTGCAGTGTATGATGAATGAATGTCTTATTTACATCGCATGCACATCTGCACTTTGTTGTTTCTGATGAGAGAATTCACCAAACTGCACTGACCAACACTTTGGCATATCAGCGATGTTAATATTTAGTCAAAATCCCCATAAATAATAGAAATCTTAAAGAAAAAAATTATTGAACTAAAATCACAATAACCTCCGCTGCGCGTCAGGTGGTTCTTCGCCTCCACGTCGTGCATTCAAATCGTTTAATGCACAGCTAGCCGTTGATTATCCCTTACATACACATACACAAATACTGTATGCATTTTATTTACTTTATTTTCGATTTTTGTTCCGTGTTCAAGTCAATTGATATATGTTTTTTTTTTTTCTAAAGGCTCACGTACCTTCAGCAGCATCACTGTCTCTCTAACATGCCATCAGTGTATTTCGCTTCTCTGAGTGATAGTTTGCTTTCTGCACACACCGCAAAAAAAAAAAAAAAAGAAAGAAAATGGTCTCAGCTCAAGGCCTTTCTATTACATATGAGGAATTCACACCACAGTAATCTTTAAAAAATATCTAGCGTGGACAGAATGATCTTATTGAGCAGTGTGGAAGCACAGCTGAACTGCTCACATCAACTTTACTGTGCTTTTATGGTATATTATGATGGAGTATGGCACGATTTTTTTGTGCAGACTTCATATTGGACTCTTGTAATTCTGTCTATAGCATGGCAATACAAAAAGCACAGTGAATCACATGGAGAATTTTGAAAAGAGAAATTTAGGATCATAAACTTGAATGTATTTATAAAACGAGGCCTGTGGCTGTTAAGACTAGGCCTACATTGTTTTTAATGAATATTAAGCATATTTTACAATCAAATCCTCATTACATACAGTGAAGAATATCCGGTGTCGTTTTATTTATTTATTTTTTTGTATAGCAAATACCACCATAATGTGCATTTTCAATTTTATTTTACTTAAATTTACGTACATTTAAATATGTAAAAAAAGTAATTTAATTTTAAATCAACTGGTGAAAAAATGAGCACTGGCGTTTAAATACACTTAGTTCTCTTACTATTATCACAATGTAAAATAAATAAATAGTTTAATTAACATTGTTAAAAATAAACATACTATTTTTTTTTTCTAATATTGATAATATCAATGGAAGTTAAAAACTAACAAAATGAATTTTCTCATAAGATTTTAACATTTTAAAGCATTTAATTGATAATAGAACTGGTGTTTAAATTGGCTTAATATGAAAAATAAATAAATAAATAAAATTAGATAAGAAATAAAAAATAAACTATTTATTTGTTTGTTTGTTTGTTATATGAATGACATTACTATAAGTTAAAAGCGGAAACAGACCAGCGCATAAGTTACTGTGCATGCACACCCCTATATCTCAGTAACATAATCCTCTGAAGCAAACTCTTCCAACTCTTCTTCAAACAAACCCTGACTTCCTTCCATTGAAAATTCTCCCTTCAAGTCACACAGGCTTCGGCTGTTTTGAAGCCGGCCAGCATTTTCTGGAGTCTGTTGATTTTATGCTAACATCTGTACTGCTGGAGGCCTTTCCAGGTTGGATATAAGGTCTGAAAAGCGTTAGCCGAGAGAAAACGAATCCACTCCATTCTTTGTGAAGAAAATTACTGACAACAAAAGGAATTTCTGCTTCCATCGATGGTAGACCAGAAATTAAATGATTTTATTTCAAACATACTATTGACAAAAAAACATTACATGTAATCGTAATGTGTTTGATGATGAAAAATGAATAAAGAATTGATCCTAAATCACATTTCGCAGCAAAGGCACGTTAAGAAGCCTGAATTGATTGCTTTTTCATAATATAGTGATGTGGAATAAACTGCTGGTGTCAAGTGTAGCACAAAGGCCTTGATTCAATCCATAATTACCATATAAAGGTATCTACTTATGCAACTTTCAGTTGCATATTGGAATACTGATGTGAAGTTTTGGTCATTTGTAGTGGACTCGAGTACCATATGGATGAATATTCAATGATGAGGAGAGCTATCTCATGAATATTCAATAAGGTTGCGTTTTTGCTCCAGTGAAATATCTGTGGGCACTGTGATTTGCTATAGACAGCATCAGTTCATGCTGATGGGGACTGACACTGGGTGTTTCCTGATCATTTGCTGCAATATGCAAAGTAAGGTGTCAAGGTCTGGAAGGGCAAATCGAAAGCCAAGCTGAAAATCAAAATGGCCGGCGAATCCACCAAAACATATCCGCTTCTCGCACTCTTAATACGCAGATGTGACGTTTCCAATGCTAATGGCCAAGGATGTAAATAGTGCAACTTTCTTTCCTAGCAAACACTTACTGTGAATACAGTGAGAGATGCGAATCAACAAAGAACTGGGTTTACATTCAGAAAATGTGAATCTTGTAAGGTCAAACTGTGAGTTGTTTTAATCTTTGTTTATTTTATATAAGAGTTCCTTTTTTGCACCTCAACTTTGGGTCTAAATACTGTTTTTAATCCTATATTTCATTTCATGTTGATTGTAAGCACAATCCTTTCTGTTTATTGCCAATTTCAGTTAGAAAACTGTAATTGGACTATAATGAGACTGAATTGAACACCTCTCCGCTTCTCAAATTATCCAGAGTTGGTAATTAGAAAGTAATCATACTCATTCTGGTAAACCGGATACCAAGGAGTCCAAAACACTTGTACTGTTTCCCAAATGTCCCAGTTTTCCCTAGTTTTTAATCCTGTTTTTCTTTAATCCTGAAAATAAATAAATAAATCAATTCTAATTTTATATATATATATATATATATATATATATATATATATATATATATATATATATATATATATATATATATATATAACTATAGTATTTTTAAATTAAGTAATAATTTATTAGAATAATGTTTATTAGATTTTTTTTCTTCAATACCTTGGGTGATGTGGCTAGGGGTGTTTGAAACTAGCTACTTTTCATGGTAGTTTAAGTTTTTAGACAATATATACTGAAAAAAAGTGTAGAAACAATTTTCACTTAGAAATTGCGATTCAATTTCACAGATAATTGAATGAATGTTTTCTTGTAAAACGTACTCCAATAATTTAATGTTTCATGACTACTTGCTTTTTTTGTTGTTGTTTTAAATAACAAACGATTTTTCTTCATCTCAGAAGCTGTGCGAAAGCAAGGTTGGTGTTATATAGATCTCCCCGCCTTGATATGTAATTCTGTAGTGTTGTATAACAGCCCTTGAGCTTCAGTCAGATCCGGAGCGCATGTGAATCCAAACAGCACACCGATTTACCGTTAAAACGTGACCTGTTGGTCAGATTACAGCTGTGTTCTGCCTGATGAAGCATCACTGTTTATTAACCCTCTTGCTTTCTCTTTCCGCCCTTGTATTTTCCATGACACCTTGAGCCCAGATGCTTTTTTACATGAAACTAATAGGCTGGCTATATTTGACCACGCCATTAATCATAGCGGCGGCCAGGGATCCTGCCAATGGGTCCCAGGCTCTAAATGGTAAATTATCTTATCTCTCTGCAGGCTAACCAAACAGAAGAGATATTTATAGATGCTCTCCTGGACAGGTATGATGTTTTACATAACCCAATAAAATGGGCTGTCTGTGATGGATATTAAAAGGTAAATATATAAATATAAAAGCTAGAGCAGTGTGACGTACATCTGTTAGATGGGGATTTCACTTGGATGTTGCAACACACCCACATGTTGAAAGCTGATTAGTATTCAGCATAGACTGTGGCTGTTTGCACGTAAATGTACATGTAGCACACGTATATTTGACATAATGTGAGCCTACAAAACCTACAAATACTTGTTGGCATTGAATTTGAAGGAAAGTCTCAATGTTTCAACAGTATAGCCACAATATGTGAACAGTATGCAAGTTAACAAATTTTGCTTACTAACCTTTTTTTCTGTGAAAAGTTGTATCCAATTTCAATGCAGTTATGAAATATGAGGTTATGAAAACTTTTTGTAATTTTTGTTTTCATTGGAATATTTCAACATGCGATTACAAAATATTTTTGTAATTTTTGTTTTCATTGGAATATTTCAACGTGTGATTACAAAATATTTTAACAATTTCTGGTTTTGTTGGAATATTTCAACATGAGATTACGAAAAGGTTTTTTTTTAATTCTCCAAAATTAATTTAAATTGTAAGTGCCTTAATTGTAATCTTGATTTTTGCTTTTTTGAAGGTCAAGATGTGTATTCCAATATGGTTTTATGAAAAAAAAATATATATATATTTTGGGATGATGTAAACTGGTGAACCAGGAACATGGATAAGTCTTTAAAATTTTGTGTCGATTTTATACGTAATTAGTTATTGCCAGTTTTAGTTAGAATAACATAATTTGACTATAATGAGACTGAATTGAACACCTCTCCGCTTCTCAAATTATCCAGACATGGTGATTAGAAAGTAGTCATAGTCATTCTGGTAAACCGGCATCAAAAACACACTCATTGCTGTACTATTGCGGAGGTTGTGGTTTCCCTCTCGGGGCCAGCAGAATGAATCGGTCTGGGTGCAGTATGATGACTCAAGAAAAACAGATTCCATCTGTGCCTACTTTTGGAACAAGTACAAAAACTTTAGGATGTTATGTAGCTCTCACCAGAGACAGAATGCAATGAATATGCTGTAAACAGTCCGTTAAGGGCTAAGTGTCCACTTAAATGACAGTTTCATCAGAGAGTGTCAGCTGTGCTTGAGGTTGCCAGTAGCACAGGTTTATGGTGCATTGAGCAGAGTTGTCTGAAATGGCACATTTGCATTTACATGTATAAAAACGCAGCATGCATGCATGCAACAGTGTCTCTTGTCAGACTGCAGCAGTTTTCAATCAGTGCTACTGAGACACTTATTTGTGGATGATAATTAGAGTCATTTAGATGTTGAGTATCATTTGAATCATAGTTGCAATGAGCCAACAAGTTCAGTTGTTTACAAAGTGTGTTGCCAAAAGCAAAAATAACTTAAAACATATTTAGTCTTGTTTTAATGGACCATCCTGTATGTTTCTATATCTACTGTGACATTTTATGATATTTTTATTCGTATGTTTTTCAACTTCGGACACTTTAAGTCCTACTATTTATTTATGTTTGTTTCTTTGTTTGCTTTGACTTCTGACACTTAAGTCCCATTGGTTTGCTTATTTATCATGTAAACTGACCCTTTTATATTACAGTGGCTAGATTGTTTGTCATGTTATATTCTTCAACTTCAGACACTTATGTCCCAGTTGTTATTGATTTTTGCATTTGTTTGTTTGTTTGTTTATTTTTTAATATATAAAGCTTTGTGCACTTGGAGACAGAAATGTCATTGAAGAGCTTGAGATAAAATAAGCCATGTAGTGTACGAATAAAATAAAATCAAAAGTTTAAAGGATGCATATTACTATTAAATAATATTTTAATGTGTGTTATTTCATATGCTAAAATGACCAAATTAAGCAAAAATGTGAAAATATTATTTAATTAAGTGTTTTATGGCTACATAAAATGCTATAATAAAATTAGTCTCATAGATACAAAGTCAGTCAGTCATTTTAATTCAAAAATGTAAAAAAAAAAAAAAAAAAAAAGTAATTTCCACCATATTTTTCAGCAGTTGAGATGTGGTAGAAATGAAACTGCACTGCAAATTTTCATTACTTTCACGAAAAAAAGAAAAGGGCCTTGAAATGTGTCTTTTTGCATCACAAACCGGCTGTTAAAACCTTTTCCCTGCATTTCGTAAAATGCATTGTTACCCCTGCCTTGCACAAGGAACGTCTGATATGTAAACAATCTGTCTTGTTTGCGCGCCGGCGTCTTCAGGCAAGCAGTGAAGCTAAGCAGCTAAGTTTAATGGGGCGTCCCTTAGGGCTCTGTGTCTGTCACTTTCCGTTGAGCATGCGGTAATGGCAGTCTCGCACTTTCCCTTACTAAAAACAACTAAAAGCTCTAGCACCGCTATCACCCCCATGAACTGTTTATGTCGCAGAGTCTATTCTTAAGGGTTTGCCGTGGAGGTACAAAACTCTGTGACATTGCAGTAGAAGAGAAATCGTTCATGCTTGTCAATCTGGCTATTTCATTTGAGTGTCTCTATGGCAACAGCCATAGAAGGGGGGAGGATGTAGGGAAATTTATGAATGTTTGATATTTACTGAAGGTTTGATGGTGGACAGACAAGTATTAAATTAAATTGAGGAGAAGTTCAATTGAAATGAGACTGAATCTTTTACTTACCATCATAGAGTTCTTTGAATAGATGGATGTGAAGCCCCCCCCCCCCCAAATATTCTGTTTTTCATGGCACGCAGTCTCTGCGTGTTCCCATTTATTTTCGGTTTTTGAAAACAGAACTTGGTCTTTGACTCTGTGAAAATCGGAGAGGACCTTAGAGAGTGTCTCCGCTGGAGTGTGACCCAAATTCATTAGCCGCACATTGCCTCCATTAGCTTCCTCGCTCGCGAGCATGTTTAAAGCAGAAAGGCGATAAAACCTGACTATACAGGAATCTGCCTGCCTGCTTGAAGAAAGCACCTACATTATCAGCTGTTTTTTTTTTCTGCAAATAAATGAACAGAATAGTCTTTTTTTTTTTTTTTTTTGTGGGTATTTGTTTTGAACCCTTGTACTTCCTGTAGCTCAATTGCTAAAGCTGTAATGTTAGCAGTAGCACATCCCAAGGAACCTGTGTCGTGACAAAACTTTAGAAAGAAATGTCAGTGGTTAAGGAGTTGCTAACTAAAAGTAGCAGTGCTACTTACTAATGTAGCCTACAGTGGCTTAGCTGTTTTTCAAATTGCATAGCTTTTTCAGTAACTGCTTTTCTGATAAAGTAGTGCTGTAGTGCAACACAATCAATTACTTTTTCTGAATCAGTTCAATCAATACTGGCCACTTCATTAGGGACACCTTACTATTACCGGGCTGGCTTCAAAACTGTCATTGATTCAACAAGGTTCTGGAAACATTCCTCAGAGATTTGGTCCATATTGACATGCTAACATCATGCAGTTCCAGATTTGTAAGCAGATTTGTCAGCTGCACGTCTATGATGTGAATCTCCCATTACAGCACATCCAAAAGGTGCTCTATTATAGAATGGAAAACTGTATTTACCTTGGCACATTTAAACAATGCTCAATTGGTGCTAAGGGGCCCAAAGTGTATCAAGAAAATATTCCCCACACCATTACACCACAAGCACAAGTCTGAACCATTAACACAAGGCAGGATGGAACCAATGCTTTCATGTTGTTTACACCAAATTCTGACCCTACCATCCAAATGTTGCAGCAGAAATTGAGACCCGTCAGACCAGGCAACCTTTTTCCAATCTTCTGTTGTCCAATTTTGGTAAACCCTTGTGAATTGTAGCCTCAGTTTCCTGTTCTTAGCTGACAGGAGTGGCACCCGGTGTGGTCTTCTGTTTCTGTAGCCCATCTGCTTAACAGTTCAACGTGTTCAGAGATGCTCTTCTGCAAACCTTGGGTGTTTAACAAGTGCTTATTTGAGTTACTGTTGCCTTTCTATCAGCTCGAATAAGTTTGGCCGTTCTCCTCTGACATCAACAAGGCATATTCGCCCACAGAACTGCTGCTCAATGGATATTTTCTATTCTCCGGACCATTCTCTGTAAACCCTGGAGATGGTTGTGTGTGGCTATCAAAGTAGATCAGCAGTTTCTGAAATACTCAGACCAGCCCGTCTGGCACCAACAACCATGCCATGATCACTTAAACCACCTTTCGTTCCCATTCTGATGCTCAGTTTGACTTTCAGCAGATTGTTTTGACCACATCTACGTGCCTAAATGCATTGACTTGCTGCCATGTGATTGGCTGATTAGATGTTTGCGTTAACAAGCAGTTGAACACGTGTACCTAATAAAATAACTAGTGAGTGTATATAATTTCCAGTTTAATGCCGTGTCATGGCCACATTTACAGTGCATGGGCCAGATTCAAGAAACATTCTTAAGAAAGAAAGTCTTCTTAACTGCCATTTTCTGCTTATTTTTTAACTTAGGAAAAAATGTTTTGTATTCCCAAAAATTCTTCTTAATAATGTTAAATTCCTTTTCTTTCTTTTTTCTTAAGGTTATTAAGACAAAACCTTAGAAGAATTCAAATTCTTGAAAAGAATCTTCTTAAAATACATCGTAAATAACTAATACATAAATAAGTTAGGACAACCTTGTCTTAAATCCAAAATGAGTAAGAATTTATTGGGTTATTTCAAATGAATTGTTATATTTAAGCATTACAACAATATTAGCCACATATAATACATAAAGTGATGTGTATGATTTGACAGCGATGACTGATACTGTCTAACGCAACTTGTTGCTGAATTCAAAATTCAGTAACGACTCTGCAAAAACGAGTCAGATAGGGCGCTCATTTTTAATTTTAGCCTACAAATGCAACCTAACCTTTGGCTATGTATTTAGCACATATGAATGCGTCCATACACAGGATGTGTTTACTGTAGCAGTGGGGGACACACATACTGGAAGCGTTCACTTCGGAGAGCGTGCAAAAAGAGCACAAAAATGAATGAAATGGATTGCTGCAGCTTGAGACAGGCTCTGGCGCAAATAGTGCATGCGCTTATTATGATTATTAGGGTAATCTGCAGGAAGCACAAAAAAGACAATCCTTGAAGTGTGGGTTTATCAGTGCATCATCTTTAATAAGGTATTCTTAAGAATGTGTTTGAGAACTTAAGAATTTTTCAAGAATTGCACTTAAGAACATTCTTACGAACTTCTTGAAATGTATCTTAATAAATGTCTTATTTCTTAAGAAGATT
This sequence comes from Onychostoma macrolepis, assembly GCF_012432095.1. Classification (NCBI taxonomy): domain Eukaryota; kingdom Metazoa; phylum Chordata; class Actinopteri; order Cypriniformes; family Cyprinidae; genus Onychostoma; species Onychostoma macrolepis. Next base: position 28,998,479 of record NC_081176.1, on the reverse strand, counting down.
TTCTGGCCCCAGGTCTTGATGCCCAATTCTGAATTGGTTATTATATCCAATATTTTGATGACCAGCTAACATCATCTGTTAAACGTGACTCATATCCGATATCTGCATTTCTGATATACACCCAAGGTAGATATACTCACCTAGAAACGGGGTTGCCAGGTCTGCAAAACAAAACTATCCCAATTGCTAATCAAAAACTAGCCCAGTAGTGGTTTTCCTCCATAAAAATTGCATTCCAGGGGCAGGAGGAGATCCATTTAACCCACCAACTAAAGAACAACCCGCACCAACAGTATTAAAGTCATGCAGCAGTGCCAGGAGAAGCATCCACCTGATTTGAAGTCATTCACTATCATTGTTTTTTGTTTGTTTTTTTTCAGTTGCATTGAGGAAAAAAAGATCAGAATTCACATAAAATCATATTTGTTAGTAGCTTTTAGTATTTTATTTTTCTAAAGGGTAGTTCGCCTAACGACAAGCTTGCAGTTTTTTAAAGCTAGTTTCAAAGCAGCTTCCCCAACACTGGACTATAGATCAATGTGCAGTGCCTTTTTTAAAATCATGCAACACAGTTGCAAAGGTACCCTGTGCTCATAAAACACAGAAATGCTGCTCGCTCACAAGAAAACATCAAGGGGGAACAGAGCAAAGCTAGAGGAGCTTGGATTTCAGGTTGATCTTTCTTCCTTTGTGTCTGCCTTTCTTTTTTCCTCTTGAAGTGGCCTAGTTCCCCAACCTGCCCCAGTGAAACACGGTACTGTGCAGTGAAACACAGCAACTGAAGGGTTCAGACACTGAGTCTTTAGCTCAAGGAGGCCTCGGGGGTGTTTTTCATCAGCCACTGTGAATCGGGACACCAGCGCACAGATTAGACGTATCGCTGATGGAGTCTTGTGTGGGATTTCACTGATGAAGGGTGAGACTGAGGCGTTTGGGTTCAGTAAAGCTCTTGCGGGACAATGCCACATGCAGGCTGAGTGATGACAGGCCGTATTCGGATCTGATTCTTGTACTCGAACACAGTACGATACTGCAGCACAAGATGGATATTGGGTTTTAAGTTGGGAAAACAACAGCTTGTTTTAGTGGTGCTCGCTTGGGTTAGAGATGAAAAAAATAGGCAAACACTGAAAGGGATAGTTCATCCAAAAATGAAAATTCTGTCATTAATCACTCACCCTCATGACATTCCAAACCCGTAAGCACTGGTGTATAAAGTACCTGAAAGCCTTAAGTAAAAGTACAGATATCTTACCAAAAAATATATCTTTGTGGGGAAGTCGTGGCCTAATGATTAGAGAGTCAGACTTGTAACCCAAAGGTCATGAGTTTGCGTCTCGGTACCAGCAGGGATTGTAGGTGGGGGGAGTGAATGTACAGCACTCTCTCCACCCTCAATACCACGACTGAGGTGAGACCCTGGAGGGACCAGCAAGATTGTGTTTAGTTTTAATTCCTTTTTCCATTTTGGAATTTTGGAATAAGAAGCACTTCATCCGGTACTTAGTGTCTTTCATTCGAACATAAGAAAACATTTCTGGAATCTGCATCTGAAATAGCATTTAGATGTATTTACACAATTTAATGTATCTCAGAGGGGACATGGATGCATTTAAACTGCAGTTACATATGCATAAATAGGCCTGTTTTGTTTTTAACATAAAACATTGAATACTGATATTTTAAATAAATTTAACACATGAAAAAAAAAAAAAAATAGTCGAAATGTGAAATTAAAACCTCCAGTAGGTGGCAGCAAGTGACTGTTAATGAGTGAGTCATTGAGATTCAACCAGTTCAACGGATTCATTCAGGAACAAAGCATTTAACTGTGTTAATGAGTGAATCACTGAAGCATTTTTATCAACCGATTCATTCAATGAGTAAACACACGCAAAACAGTGCTGTGATCGTTGTTTGGAACTATTTTTGTTGGTAAAATTGTGCAAAAACAAGCAATATTATGTCTAAAATGTAAGTGACTTATTGCTTTACTGAATTTGTATAAAATGATTATTAAATGTCAAATGTGTTATGCTGATATCTGCACAAAAACGGTACTCTTTGTGTGATATAGATTAAGTTAACTATATTAATTTATATAAATAAATCTAAAAAGTATTCAGAAGCATTTTTGCCGTCTCTTTTGCCATTTAGAATGCCTGGAATTTTGAATTTTAATAGACTAATAAATCAATGTGCGTGCACTCTGTGTGTGATTTGGTGATATAGCCTACTTGATAATGTCAGATCGCACATCATTACAAAAACACTTTCCATATTATCGCAGTATATCGCACACCCCAGACTCAACTTGAGTGGAAAATGAATCATCCGCGGTTGTGCGCGCACTTGTTTGCACATGAGCAAAGGTGTTTTTAAGAGTTTAATTTGCAAACGCCAGACCACTGATTCGTCAATCCTTCTTTCCTGCAGTTCCGTAAACGATTTATAAATAACTAATAAATAATATTTGTGCTAACTTTTTGATAATGTTATTAAAGGACCAAATAAACTTTGCGAGAACCTTGCTAAAACGTTCCATGTTAGCTGGGATACTATTACTATCAATATTACAATTAATTACACATAATGTTCTTGAAAAAAGAACAGATATTTTTCATTAAATTATTAGGAACTGGAACTTTTATGGATTAGTAATGAAAGTTTATTGGTCAGAAAGTGTGGGATCCCTAACCTTTGCAGCCGCATTGCAATCTCACCACATTCAACACGGCAAGCAATGCTCACATTTTCTGAAAAGACTGTAAAAATGTAGTTTTGATGAGAGTAGCTTTATGTGCTATAAGATGCAATATAGTTTTATAGACTGTTATAAGTCTGCGTCAAAACTACTCTTGTCTCTAATATACAGGAAAATGATGCAGCTGGCTTTCAGCGGCTGTCTGGTGCTTTCAGCGTTTTCAGAAAGTCCAGTGTTTTTTTGTGTCTTTGGTCTGAAGGGGGTGACGTGCCGTGAAATTTACCACTCCGGCAACTCTCAAGGCTGGAGTGGATGAAATTACCCTGGGCTCATTCATTCCTTTAGAGCTTGTAGTTGGTTTATGGCTGTGTAGGTGTATGAATTGCAGGTCCCATTTGCTTTGCCACAGGGAAAGTTAATGTAAAGTCTTGCACAATCAAATGTCTGCTTCTTTTCACATCTGCATGTCTGAACTGGTTGAATAAGGAAAAACTTTGATTGCTAATGGATCTTTCAGTCAATAAGACAAACTCCAAAGATACTGTTTCAATCATCCTAACAAATCATTCACAGAATATATTATTATTATTATTATTATTATTATATGTTAAAGACAATGATAATTACAAAAAATCATTTTATTTATTGATTGCTTTTTAAAATAGTTTATTGTTGGATTTTTTTTTTTTTTTTTTACAACATTCATTCATTAACGATTGTTTTAATAATAATATAATAATAAATAATAATAATAAAAAACAGTTATTATTATTGTTGGTGTTGTTATATAGAAATAATTATTATTTATTTTTATGCTTGTTTATCTGCTTGTTTGTTTTAAATTGATTATTATTATTATTAGTAGTAGTAGTAGTAGTATCACTATTGGCTGATTTTAAATGATCATTAAATATTATTTTATATTATTATTATTGGCCATTTTTAAGTCAATCAGTCTTTCCCACAGCTTAATTATTGGTATCAGCAAAATCCATTATTGTGGAAATACCACAGTGGCAGTAAAGAAGATGTCACATGTGAAAAGCGCTCCATAATCGGTCTGAAGCCTTTCTATGCATAATCAGTAATCCAGGCTGACATTTGAGCAAGCATAGCTATTTAAAAACCAAAACAGTCATCAGGTAGCCAATCATAACACGTTTGTTCAGTCACAGCCTCTCATTTTCCTCTGCCGGATATGCTTTCAAAAAAGCCTAGTTAGCGTTTGTTTCCTTGCGTACTGATTCCGAACATAATCGCCAATCATACCCCTAGCAGGTGCAGGGTGTTGCAATAAATCTCATTATGTGTCTTTTATGCATTCATTTGCATAATCCCAGCCTACATTTGCTTTCTGACTAGAACATCCATAATTATAAATGCACAAGGATTAACCTACACCAATTTCCGCTTCATCATTGATTTAAGGAGAACCATTGAGGGACATGCACACTGAATAGTCTGCTCGCTTGTAACTGTGGTCAGCATGTAGGCCACCTGGGCTGATGAGTCACGTAAATTGCACATGTAGAGCAGGTGTGGAAATGACAAAGGTTGACTAAGGGACAAAGAGGATGTTAGACCTGCAGGTGTCCGACTCCTGTTGTTGTCAGGTCTGAATTAACTTGCGTAAACAGAATCACAGACGTCTGTGTCCTGACCAGGTGCGACAAGTAGCTGAAAGTTGAAAGCAAAATTTTGTAGGATGTTACAAAATCACAGCACAATCAAAATATGTTCACAATCAGAGCTACCCAGTGCCGGTCTTATTCTTTGGTGCACATTTTTCACATCAAAACAAAAATATATAAATTTCATAGCAAGATATATATATATATATATAGATATATATATAGATATATATATATATATATATATATATATATATATATATATATAGATATTAGCTGCAATAGTGACTTATTGTAATTGCAATTTTTAACTTTGTTCCACAGAATTTTGATGAATAAAATGGCACTTTTTTTTAAAAAAAGTCATAATTGTGATGTATAAAGTCTCTGTAATGTTACGTGTCAGCTAAAGAGGCGCACGACGATGAATAGAACAAATGAAAGTCTTTTATTAATAATCCACAGTAGAATTCCAGAAGAAAGAAGTAGCAAAACACATGTGGTTAACTCAATAGTAGACAAAGAATGATGGGAGAACACAGGCTTTAAGTAATAAACGTGATCAAGGGGAAACAGAAACAGGTGAGGATCTAATTAACCAATAAGGGAACAGAAGAAACTAGGTCAACATGTGACAGTCACATTGAGAGATACAATATCACAATTACTTGAAACCAAGTGGAATTTTGAAAAACAATGTAGAAACTGTGAGATATAAGTCACAATAGTGAGATAAAAAAAAACACCCAATTACAAGAAAAAGTTGAAATGACCAGAAATGTAGTTGTAATTATGAGATATAGTCAAATTTTGAGATATAAAGTCTCAAAAGAAACAAAGTCGGAATAGCAAGATACAAAGTCTAAATTCACAATTTACGAGAAACATACATTTGCAATCACAAGAAATAACAACACGATTAGATATATAACGTCCATCAAAATACGTGAAGTCGCAATTGTGAGATATGACGTCATATTGAAAGATATTAAGTCACGGTTACGAGAATCATTACCAATTGCAATTGCAATAATTTAAATATATTAATATAAAATGTATACACTTTCAGTTAAATGAAATGCATATTATATTTGGAAAGTATTTCTTGAAAATATTTCTTGAAATTTGACAGTGTACTGTTGCACTACAACAAAGCAGGTGCTTTTTAGAAATGAATATGCAGTTTCAGTGAAAATGCATGCAGTGCTGAGTTTAGGATACTGTGCATCCAGGAGTGTTGACCCATGTTTAATGGAGGGGGCTGTTATATTTATGCCATCTGTGGCCTTCCCATGTGGATTTAGGTCAGTGAACACAGGTGCCTCGGATTTTTAGTGTGGCATGCTGTCTCTCCATTTACACTGACAGCGTGCATGTACTGTACTCTACGGGATACATGTGTATGCGCTTGAAAGCACATGATCATACATATACGTGCGTGTCATACAGAAAGGGATGTTTTTATGTTTTGGTACCACCAACACTTAGTTTTTTTGGAAGTCTGGATTGCAAGCAAACTAATTTGCAATATATACAATAGTTCTTTTTAGGATTAGTTATGCCAGTCAAACTCGTTTGCTTGTACACAAATATTTTATGCTCCGAGCTACTTAATTATAAATGTGACATTAAATATAATGCATTCCAACTATACACAGCCATGACCCATGACTCTGAATTAAGCGGGTTGCTTTGCTGAATTATGCAATGTTGCTATTGACCTTTCTTTGGATCAGGCAATATTTAATTATTATTATTATTTTTTTTTAATGCACACTTCTGGTCTTATTCTTTGGTGTACTTCATTTCAAACAAAAATATCAATTTTGTCAGTTTCAAAGTCACAATTACCAGGAGCAAAATAGATCTGCTACGCTGCTGCTGCTGCTGCTGTGGCAGAGCAAGTACCGAGACTTGCTAATGCCAATATATCCACAACATGCTGCTGTGAGCATGTAAGAAATAATGCTGCTGCAAATATAGCATACATGAAATAACCTCGTAGCAGATCTATACAGGTGGAGCTGGGGAAGGTGAAGGGTTTCTGAAGCATGCTTCACACTGCTACAACAAGCACTAGTCATATATTTGAATGTTGAGCTGAGAGCTCATTGGCTACCGATACAGGAGAGAACCAATCAGCTATGCCATGTGATAATGATGTCATTAGGTCAGATTGAGTTAGACCTATCAGACTGTGCCATTTAGAGTTTCATGCCAGAACTCTACAAAAGTGTGATTAATTACACTAAACATTTGTCGCGACTGAGAGATATAAATGGCCAATTACAAGAAAAAGTTTAAATTAAGAGAAACATAGTCACAAATGTGAAATATAAAGTAAAACTGTTTAAGTTTACTGTTTACTGTTAAGTTTTGAATAATACAAAATTATGAAAATTGTAATTGTACTGTGAAATATGAAGTTGAATTATGGAATATAAAGTCATAATTACAGTATAAGGGAAAAGTTGGAATTGCAGATATAGTCACAATTTTAAAGTATATAATGGTGAAAATGCGAGAAACAAAGTAACAATTTAAAAATATAAAGTCAAACTGAGGTATGAAGTCAAAAAATAATTACGAGAAATAAAGGTGGAGTTGCACATATAGTCACATTTTGAGATATAACTTTGAAATTAGGATAAACAAAGTCATAATTTCAAAATATAATGTCAAACTGAGATATAATGTCAGAATTACGAGAAATAAAGTTGGAATCGCACTTATAGTCACATTTTGAGATATATAACTGAAATTACTATAGACTGTTGTAATTTCGAAATATAACGTCAAATTTAGGTGTAAAGTCATAATTATGAGGAAAAAAGTTTAAATTGCACAGTCACATTTTGAGATAATGTATAATGGTAAAAATTTGGAAAACAAAGTTGTAATTTCGAAATATAAAGTCAAATTGAGATATAAAGTTGCAATCATGAGAAAAAAAAGTTGCAACAGAGAACTTTACACAGTAAAGTCACAATTATCGAAATTCATGAGAAATGATGGCACAATTGTGAGAAAAAGTCACAATCTAAGATAAAAAGCCGCAATTATGAGAATCAAAGTCATAACCTTTTTTTATTTAATTTTTTTATTTAAATCTGCTAAAAATAATTAAAAACAAATTTGATGTGGTGACCGCAGAAGGCTTTATTTTTCCACATTCATCCAAAGGGACGTTCCTCTCATTGACGTCGTCACCGCAGTGGATAGTTGAGTACGGAGAAAATGTTTTTGTCTTTGAGAACACGTTCAATGAGCTCAATGTGTTTGTGTGTAGCTGCCTTTAAACGTTTCAAGCCGAATTACCTACTGACACCCAAACAAAAACAAAAAAATTATCTTAAGGAGGAAGAAAAGGATTTTTAGATGACAAAATGCTTTGTCCTTTTGCGCATAAGAAGGAGAAAATGTAAAAAACGTTCGCCTTTCCGCCTACTGTACGTTTCCCGATTGCGTTTCTCAGCAGTACCAAATGTGTCACCTTCATCCGGCGTGACGGTAAACGACATTACAGCGCACTTTGAGTCGACTTCCTCTGTCACTACATGTGTGTCACTTTATATAATAAGTCCCTTCCTTTCTGAAGCTGCCTGACGCTCGTGTGGCGTTTGGGAAGCCTCTCATGTGGCACGCATAGGATGTTTTGCTTCCTCTATAGGTGTGACTCTGAAGACATCAAAAACCATCGTTTTGAGGATTGGGTTTCAAAAACGGTTTTAAGGCAAAGATGTTGCTTAAAAGAGGGTTCAGGCTTGGGTTGAGTATAGAAACTCGATGCTGAAAAGCATCTTTAGTGCCTATTCCAGCATCCCAGATCTTCGTGTCCTTGTTTGACGGTGCAAGAACAGCAGAAAGAAACAGACTGCAGGAATAAATAAACAAAGACTGGAAATCTGGCTGATAGATTGCCAGGATTAGCATATGATCACGACAGGAGTCAGCACGCCAATTGAATTCTTATCTGTTTAAATTGCATGTTGTCATAAGGTGGTGGATTGTGGATTTGTCTGTCACTGGTGTTAATGAGGTTGTCATAAGTGATGTGTTTAGGTGATTTTGAGACTTTGGAAACTCTGTTTTAATCATTAGGGATGTGTTTTAGCATGGGACAATGTTTGTTTAAACTTTGCAATGGTGTTTATCATGTCAGCCACCATCAGATTGTGAAATTGAAATGCTGTGTTGTTACATTTGCTCATTGGGACTTTGGGACATTGTGTGACAGTTTATGTTAGATTGCTTTAACAAAAAATGTCACACCCATAATAAATGCACTGTTAGTTATTTATTAATTTATTTATGTAGTAATTAATTAATATTATTATTATTATTATTATTATTATTATATTTTAAGAGTGTCAATGACATTATTATAGTATAGTATCTATCTATCCATCTATAATAATAATAATAATAATAATAATGTATCACATAAAAATAAATTTGTAAAATGAATTTAATTAATTTAGTCAAAATCAATTTTATAATTTAAACTATCTATCTATCTATCTATCTATAATAATAATAACAATAATAATAATAATAATAAAGTATCACATAAAAATTAAATATTTGTAAAAATTAATTTAATTAATTTAATCAGAATCAATTTTATAATTTAAATTATCTATATGGAGAGAGACATTTAAAATATTAGTTAATTAATATTATGAGAATATAATTTAAATATTTGGTTATAGTTCAATGTTTTATTCATTTTTAATGAATAATCTTATTTTCTGGTTTAACGTTATATCACAGATTCTCACTCTAAATTTGAATTGACTAAGCCATATTTAAAGCCTCATGTGACAAGTTCTTCCACATGCCGTCATATAAATCTGTACCGGTCGACACAATTCTATGGTTTCATAGCATATATATTGTCATACAGCCCAGATCTACTTGACTCTATAGCATCTTGGTTCGATTTTCAGTCTCTTTGTGATGTTTTATAAGCTCTTCTCTGCAGAATCAGTGTTCCTCATCTATCGAGCTGTTTATTTGTGAGCTGCTCCAGTTCTGACTGATCCATTATTAGCCCAAATCACATCCATAAAACTCTCCCTCTTCACCATATCATCCCTCACATCCAAACATCTCAGATGAGAGCCGGTGTTAAGACTGAATGCTCAGTAATTAATGCCGAGCAGAAGCCAGAGGGGAGTGTGTGTGTGTGTGTGTGTGTGTGTGTGTGTGAGTTACCACAAGGTGATTTGCTGTGCGCATCACAAACCCATTCAATAAGTGATTTATATTTAGAAAATTATTTTTATTGGTATCAGCCATATCTTGAATCACCAACTGTTATTTTACATAGAAAGGTCGAAATGCATAATGAAGGTGCAACAACACCCTGAGCTTTATTACGGTATTTAACGACAGTCAAAATAAATGAGAAGCATATTTTGAAAAATAATATATATATTACATAAAGTGATTTTTCAGAGGACTGAGAATTAAATAAATAATTAGATTTTTTTAAATTATGTAATTAAAAAAATATTTTTTAAAAACGTATTATTTATATTATTATCTAATACTATGTTATATTTAGTGCTGTCAAACGATTAATCGCGATTAATCACATCCAAAATAATATTTTTTTTGTTTACATAATATGTGTGTGTACTGTGTATATTTATTATGTATATATAAATACACACACATACAGTATATATTTTGAAAATGTTTACGTGTGTGTGTGTGTGTGTGTGTATATATTTATATTGTTACGTTTTATATTATATATACATATATTTAATATATAAACATAACATTTTTTCTTAAATAGAGATTGATAGTGAATGGCATTAAATGTGCACTTTGGTCTGGAAGGATCTATTTTAAGTTCAGATTTGTTCTTGGCGCAACATTGTAGAAACAGAAATCAAGCGATCAACAAAATGTGGTGTTGTTTCCCGCGGCTGGTAAGGACAAGCTTCAATAATGTCAGCAGAGGTTGCTTTTATCACTTGTTGCTTTGAGACATCACACCTGGTTTGGACATGGTGTTGGAGGTGAATATGGGTTCTATCAAGTCAAGCGTGCTGGATTTCTCTCATCTATTGCAGTGTCAGCATCACACGTCTCTCTTGCCAGTGAGAAGCGGAAGAATCAGGTGTTGATCTCTGTCGCACGACAGCTCATGTCAGTTCACTGCATTTGCACTTTGGCCTGGCAAATTCATTTGACACCCCTGGAGGTTTTCACACTTTTTTCTTCAGAATTTTTTAAGGTGGTGTGACTCGAGAGCCTGCGGGAATTCAGTTATCCAGCTGTTTGAGTTGTGACCGTTACTCCCATAACGGGCTAAAAATGGAAGAGGTACAAGTCAAATATGGGCCATGTGATGCTGATCAGATTCAACACACGTTTGCAGTGGTCTATTGTTGTGATATGATCGATTTCAGATAAAACAACTCCTAATAGTTGCGTAGAACAAAACAAACTGCAATTGATATTAATTAAAGGGTGTTTCTTCAGCTTTGAGAACTTTGAGAATTTCCCAAGGGTGCATTTATATTTATTGTTTTCTTTTGCTATATGAACTTGCATTAACTGTCTTTGGATATTTTTATCTTTTTGCTACTTTTGAATATATATATATATATATATATATATATATATATATATATATATATATATATATATATATACACACTGTCTATACAATTACTGTCTAGCTGTAATTGTGCCAAATTAAGTAAATAATTAGTACAATAAATGCATTTGTTAATTTGCATATATATTTATTTGTTTGTTTAAAATTAAATAATTTCATGAATTGTTTTGCCCCTTATAGAGTTTTTCAAAAGTTAATTTGTATGTAATCTCCAGTCTTGTTGGAATCTAAAAAAATCTTGAAAAACTGTTAATTAATTAATGTATTTATTTATTTAAAATTCAGTAGTTTTGGTTGTTGTTGTTTTTTTTAAAGTTAATATGCCATTTAAAGAATAGCTGTAATTTTGTGAAATTATGTAAAGCATAAAACATTTGATTTGTTTGTTTAATTTAAAAGTAATTTCATGAACAGTTTTGCTCCTTTTGCAAACACTGTAAAACCTATATCTTTTTAAAATGTATTCATTTAATGAGCAGTTTTGCAAATTATATACAGTATCTCACAAAAGTGAGTACACCCCTCACATTTCAGCAAAAATTTTAGTATATCTTCTCAAGGGACAATACTGCACAAATGAAACTTGGATATATTTTAGAGTAGTCAATGTGCAGCTTGTATAGAAGTACAAATTTACTGTCCTCTACATATAACTCAACATATAGCATATAACTAGCAACAAAATGAGTACACCCTAAGTGAACATGTCAAAACTGTGTCCAAAGTGTCAATATTTTGTAGGGGCACCATTGCCACTGCCTTAATCCTCCTGGGCATGGAGTTCACCAGAGCTGCACAGGTTGTTGCTGGCATCCTCTTCCACTCCTCCACAATGGCATCACGGAGCTGCTGGATGTTAGACACATGGAGCTTCTCCACCTTCAGCTTGAGGATACCCCACAGGTGCCCAATAGGGTTCAGGTCTGGAGACATACTTGGCCACTCCATCACCTTCAGCTTCAGCTTCATCAGCAAGGCAGTTGTCATCTTGGCGGTGTGTTTGGGGTGGTTATTATGTTGGAAAACTGCCATTCGGCCCAGTTTCTGAAGGGAGGGCATCATATTCTGCTTCAGAATGTCACAGTACATGATGAAATCCATGTTTCCCTCAATAAACCTCAGCTCCCCAGCACCAGCAGCACTCATGCAGGCCCAGACCGTGATGCTACCACCACTATGCTTGACTATAGGCAAGACACAATTTTCTTGGTACTCCTCACCAGGGCATCACCATACATGCTGGACACCATCTGAGCCTCATCAGACCACAGGACATGGTTCCAGTAATGCAGGGCAGGTTGTCTTCAGCAAACTGTTTGCAGGCTTTTTTTGTGAGCCAGCTTCAGAAGAGGCTTCCTTCTGGGATGACGGCCATGCAAACCGACTTGTGCAGTGTGTGGAGTATGGTCTGAGCACTGACAAGCTGACCTTTCACTTGTGCAACCTCTAAAGCAATGCTGGCAGCACTCATGCGTCAGCCAGCTTCTGCACCAGATGCACAGCACAAGGACTCAACTTCTTTGATCGACCCTTGCGAGGCCTGTTCAGAGTGAAACCCGTCTTGGAAAACCTCTGTATGACACTGGCCACTGTACTGTAACTCAGTTCCAGGGTGTTACCGAACTTCTTATAACCTCGGCCATCTTTGTGGAGAGCAACAATTTTGATTCTCAAATCCTCAGAGAGTTCTTTGCCATGAGGTGCCATGTTGAACATCCAGTGGTCAGTATGAGAGAATTGTACTCAAAGCGCCAAATTGTAACTGCTCTAAAACAAGATACACAAATTTGTATAGTCCTGTCAAGCAGACAAAAACATGAACATGATGAATAGGACATGTGGCTTTGCATGGTTAAATGACGTATAGCTGTTTTCACGTAGGGTGTACTCACTTTTGTTGCCAGCTTTTTTGACAATAATGGCTGTATGTTGAGTTATTTTCAGAGGACAGTAAATATTTACTGCTATACAAGTTGTGCATTGACTACTCTAAAATATATCCAAGTTTAATTTCTATAGAACTGTCCCTTGAAAAGATATACTAAAATAGTTGCCAAAATGTGAGGGGTGTACTCACTTTTGTGAGATACTTTATATTTTTTTTCCCATGTATGTTATTTTATGTAATTTCCAGTCTATCTGACATTTTGTCCATTTATTTATATTTATTTAAAATTCAGTGATTGCATGAACAGTCTTTAATATTAAGTCATTTCCAGACTCCGTAATTTTGTGAAATTATTCAAAAAGTGTGAAAATTGATTTCTGTCTATTCAGGTTGCACTAATATTAGCTCTGAAGTTTGATTTTATTATTATTTTTTTTATTAATATAATTTTTTTTTAAAAGTCATAGAAATGATAATAGTAGAATTAAATTAAATGTTTATCACAGAAATTCAGGGGCCAAAAGTAACAATAGTTGCAGAAACCCCTCAAAAAGTCTCTTGCTGTCTGAAAAGGCAGTTCTTGGCCTGAATAAGCGACAAATTGGTCCAGACCTTAAGTTTTACTGGACTAGTTGTTTTATTGGCAGGTGGATCTGTTTGTACAGGCAGTAGAAACGTTGTGCTTCATTCATGAAACATGAGCAGAACACATTTCAGTGACAATTTGTGGTTTTTTGAAAGATTTTCCCAATTCATTCCACTGGTGTTTCATGAACGGAGGCTGTCGCCTTCATCGAAACGCACCCGTGACCTTCCTAACAGGCTTTGAACTCGCAGTACATTAAAGATTAAACACATTGAGGATATCGGTAATTACATACTTGCCAGAGTGCCGTTAACAGCCACATGAAATGAATCTTTGCCATAGTACTAATGTGATACGGCTGCAGCATGAAAGCCTTCATTATGATTCTTTGACAAGCTCCTTTTTTTCATACAAGAAAAGTACATCCATGCAAGAGATGTACTCTCAGGCAATGACAGCAGCTCGAGTTTTTAAGAACGATTATCATCCATTTGGCTTTGAATTCTCCCACCAGGACGTCAATATTGAGTGCCTTTGGAACTGACCTGTTCGGATTTGATTTTATTCTTCATTTTGTCTCGATTCCCATCCTGGAGTTCACAGAATAATTCATTTAAAACTACCAACTAGAGCTAGGTTAAAAAATTACTTCTTGATTTTAATTGCTACTCTGAAATCGATTCTTAAAAGGATAGTTCACCTGAAAATAAAAATATAATTGTAATTTACTCGGCCTCAGGCTCTTCTGGTTCTTCAACAGAACATTAAAGAAGATTTTTTAGATGAAACTGGTCCTTGGTGACTCGTAAAATGCAAGACATTGGGTGCATAAAGCATAAAGCATATATAGAAGAAATAAAGCATATCAAGGAACACAAAATTAATACTCGTGACTCCTGACAATATGTTGAGGTCTTATGAACTGAAACGTTAGTACGGTTCTTTCGGACAGCTCATTTCAATGAATTAGTTTACGTAAACGTGCAATAAGGTAATGTTAAATTATTAACATGTACTATATTTGGTGTTAAAGCACGCAATAATGATGTGAAAACTTTTACATATTGGGGTGAATTATGCTTTAAATCCTAAGAATCGATCTATGCTGTTTACAGTTGATACGTGAACAAAACGTTACAAGTCTCAGTTGTCAAATTCTGTTGATTTTATTATGAAATTCAAACAATAAATACCATTTTGGTGCTCTTTTATGAGGCGTGACAGACCACTGTAGCCACATCAGTTCAACATTAATTGATCACCTCGTCCTCTTATACAGGGTTGCCAGGTTTTCACATCAAAACTAGCTCCATTAAAAATCGCATGCCGGGGGGTAATACGCGTCTTTTGGCAAATTTGCATTGCAGGGGCTAAATATCACGTTGTTGGAGTCGCTTCAACCCGCAGGCATGAAAAACAACCCGCCGCAACAGTGTTAAAGTAGCCCGATTCCACAGGAAACTCACAGACTTGGCAACACTGCTTTTTCATTGATTATTCATTTATTTTTCATTTTACGTTGCCGTAATAAACTTTTCCTCCTTTTTTCCCACCAAAGCTCTACATCCAGACCACTACGCTGACCATCTCCATGAATCTGAGCGCGTCTGTGGCTCTTGGAATGCTCTACATGCCCAAGGTCTACGTCATCATCTTCCACCCGGAGCTCAACGTGCAGAAACGCAAGCGCAGCTTCAAGGCCGTGGTGACGGCGGCCACCATGTCCTCACGTCTCTCGCACAAACCCAGCGACCGGCCGAATGGCGAAGCCAAAACCGAACTGTGTGAAAATGTGGATACCAACAGTAAGTTACAAAACTGTTTATTCAGAGTTAATGGTGGAACTTGATACTGTACGTTTGCTCATGATGAATTCAGATGTCTTTATAGTAGCCTAAATCTGGTGAGCACTGCGAGACTGTTGTGGTTAGGAAATTTGTCTTTGCATTCATAAAAAGAATGTGATATTCGTTTTTATTATTATTATGAATTTATTTTAGTATTTGGAGATATTTTGGATCACATGAGCGAATGTAAGTTATCAAAATAAGATAATGTGACTTTTCACATTTCACATTATTATGCATGTTTTCTGGCTTTTTTGCACCTATCATTGTCCTGTTTTATAATTAGCAGAGATCAATTAAAATAAAAAAAATAAATAAAAAATCTGAATGTAATTATTACTATAAATTAACAGTTTATTTATAATTATAATTTATAATAAAGCATATCATTATACTTTTAGTAGGGATGCACTGGTAGGACTTTTTTGGCCGATACCGATTTTAACAAACAACTATTGGCAATTCCAATACCGATATTGGTAAATTACATAAAGCATGTATACAAATGTATATATATAACAAATTTACAAAAAGTTTTACAAAAATATATTTACAGTTTAATAAAGTTTATATTGGATCATATTGTTTATTGTTTATATTGCTCATAATGTTTTATTAATTTTTTTCCATAATCAATTGCAAAAATAAATAAATACTACTCATTTATAATAACTTTAATTAGTTTAAGTCTCTACAAATTCCGAGGATGACTCATAAATCAAATCTATAAGAATAATGTGTATAAACAAATGATCCATTAAGCATTATAATGTAAAAATGATTATAAATATTACAAACAAAAGTCATTAAGTATTAATGGATTTATTATGGTACGTTGCCAGGGAAAAATAAAGTAATTAACTTATTCCAGGTATTTATAGATTTGCAAACCGGATATGTAAATTCTAATAAATCAGGAGTTATCTGAGTGCTTATATCATGAATGCTAATATCAAAATTCACTTAACCATTATCTCAGTCTTGACCCTTAAAGTTGCTTTTCCTTCAGCCGGCGGGTGTAAAAGCGAGCTCACGTCTCAGAGTGCAGTGCTTGCAAGATTCATTGCAGAATGTCACCATGAGCTGAAATTCTGTTGCTTTGGCCTGTTGCTTGTTGCAGCATGAGCTCATGTCAGAAATAATGGAATGAAGTCGTCTGCTGAGAATGACCACATTTCCTCTAATGAACACGAGATGGTGGGCCGCACACCGCAGAGAGAGAGAGTAATAGCGCAGGACTGGTTTGAGCCCAGAGGATTAGCATGTCGTCACTGTCAAAGGAAAGCCACGGCTCTTTGAAAAGGAAATGAAATTTCAGGAGATGAAAAGTACTTTTGGTGTTGTTTATGCAGCTTTGACTAAAAAAAAAACAAAAAAATGCAGCTCTTTGCAACCTTTCAGCTGCTTTTGGGTTTTTCAAATAGCTACGGCATATAAAGAAGAAAATATTGGGAAATTAATTACAAAAAAATGATACCGTCAAGGCTTTTTTTTCTGACAGTGGTAATGCTTTCCCACATTAGATATGCCATTCTTAGATGGGACAAATGGCATATCCAAAGTCACAGATCTATGCTAAAATACACCCACCTTCAAACCCAGCTTGAAATTAAATTCCATGGCTGTTTGGACCAATCAGAATCTCTGCTTTGCTTCTATTGGACCAATCAGAAACAGCTCACCAAGTACTGTTTTTCTCCCAACAGGCTAATTCTCATAATTTATAAGGTAAGACCAAATTAATCTTCTACCTTTGGTTATGACCTTGCTCGCTTTCGAACGCTGGGGGAAAGGACGAGGTGGAAATGCTAATCGGTCTTTTGTGGCCATTTATCAAAACTCCATGACGATCCCACAGTGTCATTCAGTAGTGCTAGAGAATAAAAACCATCTCAATCCTGCACTAATGCTGGAAAATTGTGCATTATTGGGATACGTTTTGTGAGGAAAATATTATTTCAGTCTTTATATTTCAAAATTATGAACTGAATTAAGTATGTTACTGTACTTGTTGTTCCTTCTTAATTATTTGTGAATTCTGCCAAAATTGTACTCTATTGACCGTGAGAGCGAATGGCCACATTTGGCAAGTGCACATCATGTAGTGCAAAGTTTTTGTTCAGCTTTATATGAATAAATGTATCACTTTTTATAATGTTACAATGACAAAACAGAATAGTAACAAAATTCTAATTTATTGCTGTTTGAGATATGTTAATATTGTTGTGGGTGACTTTAAAGAAAAACATTACTAATTGAAATTGTTACAGTAAATTTGTTGTAATATATATATTTTTTCTAAGTAAAAAAATATATTAATAATAATAATAATAATATAAAATAAAAATTACCTTAGAGTCTAGACAGACCTAATTTGTCTCTCATAGTGGTTGTTAAAATATATATAATTACATATAGGAATATTTCCAGTTAAATAGTTCTGCTTAGCATTATTATTAGCATTTAATGTTGCTTTTTAATAATTGTTTTATCCCTGATGTTTAACATTTTATTATTAGCATTTGGCATTCTTTTTATTATTAGCTTTTAGCATTAATTGAATTTGTTTCCTCCCTGTTGCTTAGCATTTTAGTATTAGCATTTACAATTGTTTTTATTATTAAAAATGTGCATTGTTTATATTGTTATCATTTAACGTATTTAATTTTTTTTTTTTTTTTTTTTTTATCCCTGTTTCATTCCTGTTGGTTATCGTTTATTATTGGCAGTTAGCATTGTTTTTATTATTAGCATTTAATATTGTTTTTAATCCCTGTTTTACCCCTGCTGGTTAGCATTTTATTATTAGCGTTTGACATTGCTTTTTATTAGCTTGTAAAATTGTTTTTAACCCTGTTTCATTCCAGCTGGTTAGCATTTTATTATTAGCATTTAACATTGTTTTTTTTTGTTTTTTTATAAGCTTGTAACATTGTTTTTTTTTTTTTTATATCCCTGTTTCTTTCCTGCTATTAGCATTTAGCATTGTTTTTATTATTAACATTTAGACTTGGTCCTAATCCCTGTTTTATCAAATATATTTATAAAAAAATATATTTGGGATTTGAAATCATGGTTCCAAGTAACTGTTTAGAAGCACATGAGAAAATAATGTAATTAATAGGGATGTGCCCGAAGCCGAATACCTTAATCAGAAAGGCACGGATAATGGCTTCAAAATGAATAATGGATTTATCCGAATAACAGAAAAAATATTCGGCAGGCACAATCACATGTTTGCTGGAACAGCACTACATTAGTGAGGTCACGTGATTGTGTCTGCCGAATATTTTTTCTGTTATTCGGATAAATCAATTATCATGATGATCATTGCGTTTGTCTAACGAATGTGGTCTCCTCAGCAATAAACTATCCGTGCGCTCCTTTTTTGATTGCTGTCTGTCAGTGCCGGCAAAGCAGTGTTGCCAGATATTGCTACAAAAAACAAACACAACCAATCTCCTAACAAATGCAAAAAAAATAGCCGCGTTGGAGTCTTTGCGCGTCTCTCAGAAATCAGAGCTTTGTCTGGAGTTATATCAACTCGACAAAAATATCCTAAAAACGGTCCTAACTTCAAATCTTTTCGAAATCCAACTGTAAAAACGCAATACATTAGTTATTTTCGTGAATGGCATTACATTTAATTATACCAAGAAAAGCGATGTTTGATCAAGGCTTTTGGAGGGTCCAAATGATTCGTTGCGCTCTGCTGATAAAAAACTCATAAATGATCACAGACACCCGCAACACGTGATCTAAATTGCTTCAAGTAAAGCGAGCTTTATTGTCATTCTGCTATGAGTAGGCTACTGAACACTTTCTTTCCCTTTCCATTGGTTTGTGTTTTGTTTTTTGTTTTTTTTCTACTTGTGCTCTTATTTAAGATTGTGAAGACTCTTGTCAAATTTGTACACAAAGTTTCACTGGAAATTAAGAAGAATAGTTATTTTTTCTTTTTTGATAACGTTTTAAACAGAAGATATTTACAAAGTTATCATTTTAATTAAAAAAATAATACTTTCTTTAGTTATACAAGGCATATTTGTTAAATGAAAACTATGAATCGAACAGATTTGCATTTAAAATGGTATTTTCATGTAATTTGATGAACTTCCGGTTTAAGCCACACCCACTTCCTGATCTATCCGAATACAGATACAGATACAAATAATTTTGAGATTGTCTCAGATACAGATACAAATAATTGCTCCGCTGCACACCCCTAGTCATTAAAAGTCGATATGAAATGGAAATATAGGAAATCAATGGATGGAAATATCTAGGAAAAACAATTGAGATTTTAAGAGAAGATATGCAAAACCAGATGAGTTTACCTCATCTACATGCAGCAAGAATTTAGCATAATTGATGTTTCCAAGAAGCCAAAGAATGTCTGAGCAATAGCTGAACATAGTTATGAAACGGTGAACTCAACTGTCAGTGGTAATCAGATGACACATGGAAGATCCCAAGCTTCAAACGCAAGTCCCACTGCTCAATTCCCCGTGCGCCACTGTTATGGCATGGCAGACTCCACCGCGACTCCCTAAAGAGCCGTGAACCATCTGTGTCGGCCTTCCCTGTGCACTCGATGTTCTTTCTCTCTCCCTCTTCCTCTATATAACACACTCTAACTCTCTAAATTATTTTTATGGATATGTATGTATATGGATGTCCTGAACCCTAAAGTATCTGGCACCTGGGGGAACAGGCGCTAAAACTACTGAGCCGAGATGCCAATGCCAAGAGCAGAAGCCGTAATCATCACCCTCGTTCCCAACAATTTTGGTGGGACATGCAAATTCAAGTCTATTTGATATGCGAGGCTGAATGGCGACGGACTTAAAATAAGAAGTTTTGATGTCAAATAAAACGGCTGAATTTTATGCAACTGTCAACAGTTTGCATCAAAAGCGATGTATAGATTTGCTCTGACAGCAGTGATGATTCGTTAGTCGTATATTATTTATTAATTTATACATTGACGCCAAAACACAACAGTGTTCGTGAGCTTTTAACATCATATTCAATATCTTAATGATCCTTACCGTCACAAAAATAGAGAGAGTGTGCAGTATTACAGATGTTAATGACCCATATTATAATCTCATCCTAATAAAATATTATAAATGAACACTATAAAATTTTTCTTCCATTGTAAAGATTAGCCTGTGCAAAGAGGCTATTCTCGTATGATAGACACTGATTTCTCTTTTAATGACGTGTTCACCATGATTCATAGCATTAAATTGACCAGAATTCGGTTTCATTTATGAAGCAAAGGCAATTGTAAAAAGTTTCTGTGTAAAACTTTCGTAAAACAATTATGTAATTGTAGCATTGTGTGTCATAATGTTCATGTTATTGTGATAATATGCAACATAAGTGCCATGTTATCACTGATATAACGATTCTTAAGAAATTGTTGAATTATGCAACGTAATTGTCTTGTTAGCATTTTTAAAAAAGTTATACAATATAATCCGGACATTATCATGTTTAAATTTATTGTAACATAAATATTGCATTATGCAAACTAATTGTTATTATGTTGTTTGTAAAACCACACTCAGTTGTAGCATTATGAGATGTAATTGTAAAACTATTGTTCGTTAAAGCATTTGTACATAATTTTCGGAATGTGATGTTATCGTGTTTAAAACCATACTTGTATAATTATTGCATTATGAAATGTATTGTTCGTGTCGTTCATATAACCATTCTTAGGAAATTGTTATAATATGCAAAAATTCTTTTTAGCATTTTTCAAAAATATTTTTACATAATTTTATGCATTATGCGACATAATTGTTTAAAACAATTATTACGTAAATATTACATTATGCGATGTAAATGTCATGCTATCGTTTATAAAACCACTCATGTTGTTGTCACATTATGAGATGATATTGTAAAACTATTGTTCATAAAACCATTTATACATAATTTTTGCATCGTATGATGGTATCATATTTAAAACCATTCTTAAATAATTACTCCACCATGAAACATAATTGTCATGTTAGCGCTTTTTTACAATTGTTTGTTTTATTTTAGATTTTATTTATTTTAATTCTTTTGGATCATCACATTATTGTTCGTAAAACAATTTTTATGTAACTGCCGCATTATTGTTTGTAAATTATTTATATATATATATATATATCGCATAATCATTTGCAAAAACATTATGTCGTTTAGCATCATGACGCAATTATCACATTATTGACCATAAAATAAAATAAAAAATGTTATGTGAATCATTTACACAAGAAAAAAGATTTACATTTATTATGCTCATGTTTAATGAGTAAATCTCAATGACAGTTGTTGATTCAAGGCATCATATGAAACTGTGATCATTGCGATGCAGTGTTGGCATGTGCGACGAAGCTAAATAAAAGTAGTATGCAAATGAAGAAAAACCTAATGGCGCTTACGGCACGGTACGGTTCAGTACGGCTCACTTTTGGGGGGTTTTCCACTGGGTACGGTACCTGGTACCTGGTACTTTTTTTAGTACCACCTCGGCCGAGGTTCCAAGCGAACCGTACCGTTACCAAAACGTGACGTGTAAACTCTGCTGATCACTGATTGGCCGGAGAAAATCGTCATTACTGCGTCACTGAACTTGTGACACGAGACACAACAGACCCACTAGATTTAAATCAGCACAGCCAGCAAAGGATCGGTCGCAACTTTTGTTTGTATCAACCAAAAAATGGCTGTTTCGTGGTCTGCTGAGGAAGTACAGACGTTCCTCTCATTGATAGCCGAGGAGCGGATCCAGCGAGAGCTTGATGGGGCGACGTCTTGCTGTTAAAAACATCCACATGCCGAGAATGAAGAACACCATTCCGTCGATATGCTCCATTGTTGTGTGTTTGTTTTTGGCGCGATTACGATGATGTCACGGCAGTAGAGGCGGCGCAACTATAACGGCACGTGAATAATCCCGCCCACTCTAAAGCGGTACTAAACTGCAGTGGAAACGCAAACCGAGCCGAACTGAGCCGTGCCGAGCCGTGCCGTACCGTAAACGAGTCGTACCATGCAGTGGAAAAGCGCCATAATACAGCTGTTCAGAAGAGGAATCCAAAAACTGTCTCGTCATGCCCTGGTTTTCCTCCATCCATGCCTGATGCTCTGTTGTCAGACCTGCATTTCTAACACTCTTCCCATCCCATGAGTACTATAGATGTGACAGCAGACCCATTAAGACATTTATAGTGTGCTGCGCCGTAAGGATGTACTGCAGTAGGTCAGGGGAAATGTAATGACTTCTGGCTGAACTTTGATTATGTGAAGGAATGTGAAATATACGCTGAAATCTGGAGGCTTCACAGCTGCAGGGACAAATAAGGTCTTTAAAAGGGGTCACATCACCTTTATTTTACAGGAAGATACAGTAACCTTCAATAAACTTGGTCCCATCTTCTGTCTGCCTCCCTAATCGTTTTCCATCATTCTCAACTGTAATTGTCAAATATAAGGAAACACTCCAAAAAAAATAAAAATTATTTATTCGGCATAATACAGGTGTGTGAATAGACTACATAACCCTTACACCTAGTTATCTCATAAAGCACCCTAGCAGCCTTCTATCAACCTCAAAACATTAGCAACCACTCAGAACACCATAATAACCACCTATAACACCTAAGTAACCACCTAGCAACCTTTCAAAACACCATAGCAACCACTCAGAACAACCTAGCAACCTCTCAAGACACCCTTGAAACCACCAAGAACACACACCTACATAGAACATTGTAGCAACCACCCAGGACACCCTACTAACCACCAGGAGCATCCTAGCAACCTTCTGTCAACCTCTCTAAACACTAGCAACCACTTAGAAATCCTAGCAACCTCTCAAAATATCTTAGCAACCACCCAGAACACCCAATCACACAATTAGAGCCCAGCAATCTCATAAAGAAACACCCTATCAGCCACTATGAACACCCTAGCAACCGGTCACGACACCCCAGGAACAACACAGTACAAACTCCCACATAGAACATCATAGAAACCATTCAGAACACTCTAGCAACCAACCAGAACATCCTAGTAACCACCAGGAACACCCTAGTAACCTTCTGTCAACCTCTCTAAACACTAGCAACCACGTAGAAATCCTAGCAACCTCTCAAAATATCTTAGCAACCACCCAGAACACCCAAGCACACAATTAGAGGCTAGCAATCTCATAAAAAAACACCCTAGCAACCTGTCACGACACCCCAGGAATGACCCAGAACAAACTCCCACACAAAACATCATATAAACCATTCAGAACAATCTAGTAACCACCCCGAACACCCAGTAACCACCAGGAAACCTAGCAACCTTCTATGAACTTCTCAAAACACTAGCAACCTCTAGTTATTCCTTCTGACTCCTATTATTTGTATTATAATGTATTTATATTTGTTTTTGCATATTGAGAGCACTTTCATCAATCCACATTTGTCAAGGCCACATTTCTGAATAGATGGCTGTCGGAGTGACATTTAACTCAAATACTAAAGGGGCTACTGACACTTAAAGGCCACAATGATCTCTCTACTTGGTAACCTTTACTTTTAAATATTTAGAAGTTCATTTACATGCAAAAGAGCACGAGAAGTATCTGTGGATAAGCACTGTAATTTGAGACTGAAGTCGTTTAGTTACATAGAGTCTCTGCAAACACATCAGCGGCAGCGTGTGAAGGTCACACTGTTATGACTGTAGACATTTGAGGGCTTCTTACATAAGACTTATGCCATATTCATCTGCTTTTTAATTTTGTGTTCTTTCATAAAATAATAAATACAGTTATTTAAATTTATGTTAGTTTAACTTGCTCGGACTTTGGGTTAGGGATTTTTCAATTTCCCCTACCATTGATATTAAAGTATTAAGTACTGCATGCAACTACATAGCGCAATTCTCTAGAAACCATCCAGAGCACCCTAGCAACTGATCAGAACACCCTATAAACCACCCAGAACACCCACACAAGCATCACACTCAGAACATCCTAGCAACCATCTGGAAATCTCTCAAAATAGCTTAGCAACCATTCAGAACACCCTGGCAACCATTTGTAGAAATCACCCAGAACACACTAGTAATATTTTTGACAATCTCTCAAAATGTTAGCAACTACACAATAGTAAACACCTAGAACACCCTAGAAACCACCTATAAGCCTCTCACAACATGCTAGCAACTACTCTGAACAACCTTGCAACCACCTAGCAACCTCTCAAAACGTATTACCAACTACCCAGAACACCCTGGAAACCATATAGAACAGCCTAGCAATCTTTTATCAATAGCAAACACATAGAACTACTCTTGTCCTGGCTCTTCCAAGCTTTATAATGGCAGTGAATGTGGGGGTTGAGATTTTGAAGCCCAAAAAAATACATCCATCCATCATAAAAAGTGCTCCACGCAGATCCAGGGTGTTAATAAAGGCCTTCTGAAGTGAATAGATGCATTTATGTAAGAAAAAAAAAAATCCATATTTTAAACTTTATAAACCGCATAGCTTCTCTAGCTTCTGCTAACTGTCGTACGAGTGTTCATGAGAGAGTGGCATTCCAGCGGATGAAGTAGGACGTAGTCGTAGCGTGAACATATGCTAGTCTCTCGGGAACCAAGTTTTGTTTACAGCAAAGGAAAACCAGTCTCCTCTTGATTTATTTTGAAATCCTCTGACATTTCTTTACGAATCCTCATTTTGTACTTCTAATTCGGTGGTGACTGGTGTTTTGTTTTGTTCTCGCCTCTGGCTTGCTCAGTTGGGGACACTTAATTTCTAGCGATTTATTGTCGATTTGATTGCACACATACTATTTAAACTAAACTGAGCTAGACAATGACATCTCTGAGTTCAATAATGAAATGCCTTTAACTGAAAATTGAGTGTTTAATCTTGTACATTACTGACACTCTATCCTCCAATTTGATACTGTTAAGTGCTTTGACACAATCTGTATTGTTAAAAGCGCTATATAAATAAAGGTGACTCGACTTGACTTAACTCTGTGCTTCTGCGTGCGACCTATCTCACCAGAGCTTACACTACACCTACCTCATAGGTCATCTGCTGGAACTAGCACTCGACTAAAGATTTTTCTGGTCCACAAGTAGTCGTTCATTTTAAGCATTAGTCGACTAATCGCACATTTATTATAAACCATTTTTAATCTTTATAATGAGCCTTTAATTGCCTACATTCAAGCGACACACTTAAATCTTGCCACAACGCACCGCAGAAGATAATGATTATGAATGTGTCAGGGAAAAACATTAAGGAGGCTGCATTAACATTTGAATAATTCATTGATAAACTAGTGCTTTCTTTGTTTTCAGCATAAGAGATGAAGTCGGCAACACTGACTCCTCATCTCCGCGGTGGACGCGCCTGTATGCATGTTTCACACGGATTAGCCTACATAATCTGAGAATATTCGTGTTCTATTTGAAAGTAGACATTTCACTCTCCACAGATATGTTTTCATATCTGTAAAGCAAACATACATGGAGTTTCTGAGTTTTGTGCTTAAGTTCACAGAGACCAAGACAGCAGAAAGCTCATTTTGCTTTCATTATTTTACAAAAGCGCAACATTTCATTGTTATTGTGAGTGCACACAATTAAACGTAGAGTCTTTACAGATTCAGTAGATTAATTACTCTTATCTGTATGACCAGAAATGATGGAGAATTTTAGCGCCTCCATCTCTCATGTAGTAAGCGCGTTACTATTCAGTTTACGCTCTCCGCACTTGAACAGCGCACATTTCTAGGTTAACATTAGATTTAGCAGCCATGTAATGTTGCTAATACATACAGTATTTCAGATGATAAGCCATATTTGAGGTCGGTGAATGATTTCCAAACGAGCGTTTGGATGTCCTGCCCGATGTACCGTATTACCACATAGACCAGCTGTTAACGATCTGTTCGTCACGGACTGCATGACTTTGACTGTGGATTTTTAAAATGTATTTCTGTGATTAAGTGACTAATAAAATTTTGGACTACCAAGCCTCTTCTGGTCGACTAACGGTTAGTCGACTATTAGGGGGCAGCACTAGCTGGAACGCCACTTTCTCACGAATGTGCGTATGACTTTTAGCGGAAACTAGAGATTACGGTTTATAAAGTTTTAAACATGGGTATTTTTCCTACACAAATGCATCAATTCACTTCAGGAGACCTTTATTAACCAGAGCTGTGTGAAGCAGTTTTTATGATGGATGGATGTACTTTTTTGGCCTTCAAAATCTTGACCCCCATTCACTGCCATTATAAAGCTTGGAAGAGCCAGGACATTTTTTAATATAACTCTGATTATTTTCGTATGAAAGAAGAAAGTCATATACACCTTTGACTTGAGGGTGAGTAAATCATGGGGTAATTTTCATTTTTGGGTGAACTGTCCTTTTAATAGTCAGTTTCTGGACATTTAATTTTCCATACTGACAAACTTCATGTCCGAAAAAGTGTCCCCATCAAGCCTCCAGACAGGAATCAATGAATTCCTCTCATTTTCAGCAAGAAAAAAGGAAGAAATGTCAAATGAAAAACAATCTTTCATCTTTCTCTCCTCACAGGTCCAGCTGCTAAGAAGAAATACGTGAGCTACAATGACCTTGTGATCTGAGGGCCTCCATCACAGGAGGAAGGTGATCGATGGCACTTCCTGGTTTCTCTCGGCTCTTTGGAACAAAAGTAAAGCAAGAAAAAGCTTTCGGTGTCCCTCCGTTTTCATCCTTATTTCGTCCGAGGGCCAGGACAGTAATTGGGCCCTCAGCTAAACCAACGACAGAGGATATCAGTTGATTTTCAACACCTTTAAGACACATAAAACAGCACAACCACCCAAAAAAAAAAAAAATAATAATAATCTGACATCTACAAAAAAGTAACAGGAATTACAAGTGGAGGAAATAAATTTAGTTGTTGTTTTTTCTGATGGAGGAAACTGATGGGGTGTAACAGCGGCACAAAACGACTGATTGCTTGTCAGTCAAACGATTGAGGTTGCACTTGGCGTGATGGACCTTTGACAAGGCGTTTCTTCTGACACTCCATCACAGACTTTCTTCAGGGCACTGATGAATCGATATGGCTTTGGAATGCTGGACCTCGAGGTCCTCCTCATCTTTACATGTACTTCCAAACTGCAAGTTTTTGGGATTTTCCGTGCAAATTTGTGTGGTTCTTTCAGCATTTTGGTTTTGTTTTGCTGTTTTTACGTTTCGGTTGAGCGTTTCTTCTTTGGTTTTCCTTGCCTTTTCTGGATGCACATTGTATTAAAGCCATATTCTTCTCTTTGAGATCCCATTCCTGGAATATTGTTTCTTTATTTTGAGGATTTGCGTTGGTTTTCGCCCTTTAACATGATAAACGTGTCACATTTTTCGACATTCCCACCATGTTTGTAAGGGTTTGTAGACCATCGACTGTGTTTTTAGTGACTTTGAGAGATGTTGCATTGGTTTTACAGTGACTAAACCCCCGGTGACCGATGGTGTTTCAGAATTCTTTTTAAAGAAAGTGTTCGCGTAGCAGTTGTCAATGCATGCTTGATATGTTTGATGTTGAAGTAAATGAAACTTTCACCACAGTTCTCTCACAATGGCCTGTTTATGGATGATTTTACAAGCCTTTATTGATTTCTCTCTTTTTACCTTCATGAATATCTCAGACATTCACTCACTCAAGGCAGAATATGGCTTTAATTTGTCTTGGAATTTTTAACTGCCCCGGAACTTATGGAGGAATTGTGCAAAAGATATGAATATATATTTAAAAAAATAAGAAAAAAATAAAAAGCATGTATGTTTTATACTGTTTGTACTAAGTATATTCATGTTGCCCTTGCTGCTTCTGTGCTGATATTGTGGAAGACTTTTATGTTTGGCCACTCATGCAACTATACTGTGGTGTTGTCCAAGAATGTACCAACATGAAATAAAACCATTTGGTTATTTTTTATTACTTTTATTATTATTATCATTAGCCTTGAATTTGCTTGCTTGAATTTATTATTAGCCTTGAATTTGCTTGCTAAACATAAGACAATTTTTAGGTTAATTTCTTACAAAATATGAATAATCTCTTTGGAGCCACAGGCACCATATAAGGAAATGTATAATAAAATATATTTATTTTAAATTATTATTATATTATATTATATTATATTATATTATCTTTTCTGAGGTTTAATGGTTATTTTAAAAAAATACAATAATGAAATTTATATTTATTTATTGTTAAATATATTTTGCTGTTTTACATTAAATATATAAAATTCTTGTGATCTTCCCAAAAAAAAAAATATATAAATAAATAAATAAATAATATATACAGTGAGGAAAATAAGTATTTGAACACCCTGCTATTTTGCAAGTTCTCCCACTTAGAAATCATGGAGGGTCTGAAATTGTCATTGTAGGTGCATGTCCACTGTGAGAGACATAATCTAAAAAAATCCAGAAATCACAATGTATGATTTTTTAACTATTTATTTGTATGATACAGCTGCAAATAAGTATTTGAACACCTGTCTATCAGCTAGAATTCTGACCCTCAAAGACCTGTTAGTCTGCCAAGCAGCTTGGTGAAAAAAGGTCCACTGTTGGAGCAATCATTAGAAAATGGAAGAAGCTAAACATGACTGTCAATCTCCCTCGGACTGGGGCTCCATGCAAGATCTCACCTCGTGGGGTCTCAATGATCCTAAGAAAGGTGAGAAATCAGCCCAGAACTACACGGGAGGAGCTGGTCAATGACCTGAAAAGAGCTGGGACCACCGTTTCCAAGGTTACTGTTGGTAATACACTAAGACGTCATGGTTTGAAATCATGCATGGCACGGAAGGTTCCCCTGCTTAAACCAGCACATGTCCAGGCCCGACTTAAGTTTGCCAGTGACCATTTGGATGATCCAGAGGAGTCATGGGAGAAAGTCATGTGGTCAGATGAGACCAAAATATAACTTTTTGGTCATAATTCCACTAAACGTGTTTGGAGGAAGAAGAATGATGAGTACCATCCGAGAACACCATCCCTACTGTGAAGCATGGGGTGGTAGCATCATGCTTTGGGGGTGTTTTTCTGCACATGGGACAGGGCGACTGCACTGTATTAAGGAGAGGATGACCGGGGCCATGTATTGCGAGATATTATTATTGGGGAACAACCTCCTTCCCTCAGTTAGAGCATTGAAGATGGGTCGAGGCTGGGTCTTCCAACATGACAATGACCCGAAGCACACAGCCAGGATAACCAAGGAGTGGCTCTGTAAGAAGCATATCAAGGTTCTGGCGTGGCCTAGCCAGTCTCCAGACCTAAACCCAATAGAGAATCTTTGGAGGGAGCTCAAACTCCGTGTTTCTCAGCGACAGGCCAGAAACCTGACTGATCTAGAGAAGATCTGTGTGGAGGAGTGGGCTAAAATCCCTCCTGCAGTGTGTGCAAACCTGGTGAAAAACTACAGGAAACGTTTGACCTCTGTAATTGCAAACAAAGGCTACTGTACCAAATATTAACATTGATTTTCTCAGGTGTTCAAATACTTATTTGCAGCTGTATCATACAAATAAATAGTTAAAAAATCATACATTGTGATTTCTGGATTTTTTTTTTTAGATTATATCTCTCACAGTGGACATGCACCTACGATGACAATTTCAGACCCCTCCATGATTTCTAAGTGGGAGAACTTGCAAAATAGCAGGGTGTTTTTTTTTTTTTTATATTCTATTCTGTTCTATTAAAATGAAATGATTGTGACTTACATGTTGTTCTCAAAAACATAAAAATAATATATAATGTATAAAATATATTTCTATTATATCATGTAATTATATTATATAAAATTGTGCAATTTATAGGTATTGATAATTTTAAAACAAACAAAAAAACATAGTATAACACAAAATTGCAATATAATGAAATACAAGATGCTTTAAAAATTATACAAACATTTTTTTACATTGTTTTTTTTTTGTTTTTTTAATATGCTTATGATTTATAGGTTGGTTTTCAAAAATAAATCATATAAAATAAAAACAATATAATCATTAAATTATTATATTATATTTGCATACAAATAACGCACTAGTGCTAATGTCTTACTGTTTTGACTTCAGCTTGACTGTGCTAAGATTTGTTCCCAGTTCACTTACTGAATGGCTGTCAATGGAAAAAAAAAGATGATTTTTGTAGCCTCACATTGTAGTTACAGCATTTGCCAGCAGGGGCTAAAGGTGCTACACTAACCAAAAACTCTTTCATTCAGATTCAGTTCAGACAATGACTTTCGTAAGCTTTTTCTCACACGGTAAGGTGATGGAAACACTTCTGTTTAAGTTCTAGTGTTGGAAAGCATCTTCTGAATTACAAAATGGGATCAAAGCGGTGTTTGATTGGCGGAGCGTTAGTGCACGGGTGTTTGTGCGGTTGACAGGCGCTGCACTGTCAGCAGAAGGCGTTGTGTGCTGAAGCTCAGGCCTGTCAGCTGATGACAGAGAAACATCTTTCAATCACAGCTGGAGAGAGAAAGGCTAAAGTGTCTTTAATTCAGGATGAAGGAAATCTGTGTGGCTTGCAAAACACATTTGCTAAAGCACTATCACGGCTCAGCTGCGT
Organism: Onychostoma macrolepis; assembly: GCF_012432095.1. NCBI lineage: Eukaryota > Metazoa > Chordata > Actinopteri > Cypriniformes > Cyprinidae > Onychostoma > Onychostoma macrolepis. The sequence goes on along the minus strand of NC_081176.1, from coordinate 28,967,522 downwards.
GCTAACGCATCTTTGACTTGTTTACGCCGCAGCAAATGTCACGGCTCAGCGCGGTCTGAGGACGTTGATGCATTTGAGGTCATTACTTGAGAAACATCATGTTTTATTTTGAATCAGAATTCATGAATTTCACTGTCTATATTATCAAAAGAATATTCTTGTTAGTTTTTGGTATATGTGGTAGTTATATTAGCAGGTTAATCAGCTAATATGTTAATTTAACAGTCTAATCAGCAAGCGATTGTTAAGCTAGCAGGCTAATGAGTTAGCAATATGTTAAGCTAACATGCTAATTAGCTGTATTCTAAGATAGAAAGCTAATCTACTGGCTGTATGCAAAGCTAATTGTCTCACAAGTTGATGCACTTGCTTATCTTACAAAATAACTGATAAAACAGGACATCAAGTGTTAAATTTGACATTTATAGCTAACGTTACATAATATGCAACATATAATGGGGTTACATGACTTAAAGTTAACTTTGTTGCCGGCAGACTAGTAAGAACGTGTGTGTAAAACCAACCAATCAGACTAGGAAGTTAGTTATAACAATCTGGGTGAATTTTAATCTGAATTTATGATGTTTTTGTTAATTGTTTCTGAGAGCTATGTTAGCAGGCTAAAGTGTATGCTAATCTAGCAGTCTAATCAGTTAGCATTGTGCTAAGTTAACAGGCAAATGAGTTAACTGAATGTTAAGCTAAAAAGGTAATCAATTAGCCTTATTCTCAACTAGAAAGCTAAGCTTTTGGTACCAGTGAGCTATGCTAGCACACTAACTGCATGAGCAGTCTAATCGGTTAGTTATGTGCTAAGCTAACAGGCTAATGAGTTAGCTATATGTTAAGATATAAAGATAATCTACTAATATATCTGCAAAGCTAGTTGGCTAACCAATTAACCTACAAGTTGATTCACTTGCTTATCTTACAAACTTACTCGCATAACAGAACAACAAGCTAATTTTGACTAAATTGTACCATTTATACTTATTAGTTATTTCTATTGGTGGTATTTTAGCAGGCTACTCAGCTAATGGTATGCTAAAAGAGCAGTCTAACCAGCTAAGAATGTGTTAAGCTAGCAGGCTATGAGTTAGTTATATGTTACATTAGCAGGCTAATCAGTTGGTTTATGCTAAGCTAGAGAGCTAATCTACTGGCTAACTTACAAACTACTGATAAAACAGAACAACAAATGTTAAATATTAACATTTATAGTTTGCATTATATAATGTGTGACATATAATCAGGTTAAAAGGCTTTGTTACCAAGCAGATTAGTCAGATCAGTCAGATCCTGCGGATAAACCAGCCAGTCAGAATGGAGATGCTGTTTTTAAGCAAGCATTTGCTTTCATGTATGTAACGTGCTTGAGAAAATACTGTGGGAAGTCTGTGGGCCTGCTGTCTGCGGTTAAGACTATTGACTTTCAGTTTGTTGACGCGAGCTAGCAAACGATACCCATAACCTCCTTCTGAAGGAACAGAACATGAACATGATCGAAATTATTATTCTCACAAAGGTTTGGAAGTAAAACCAATACATCTCTTCATTTCCACCTGGCATGGGGGCTTAAACTAAGCAAAATTGAGACCTAAAAAGACAGACTTGGCCACAAATAGACACATCTCCGATCTGATGAGGTCTTTCCCTCTATCAAGCAAGGAATAGCAGGTGTCAATAGGACCCAATTTATACAGTCCATGGGAATGAAAGTTATTAACCTGCTTGCCAGGGAGTGTGTATTTGCGTATTGGCCTTTCCATTTAGTAGTGGGGGAAACTCAGGATATTGAGAAACGACTCAGGACACATTGATCTATTTCAGCTGCATCTTAAGTAAGTATTTGACATTTCATCTCAGGCATTTCTGGCTGCCATGCAACATGTTTAACTCATTCCTTCCCAGATTATATGTTCCACATTTTGGTTATGAGTGCGATCTACAATGCGGGGAGAAATGTCACGACAGCCCTTCGGCATGAATTTTTATGACTGTACTAATGGATAAAAGATTATGTTTTCATCTGTAATTGCCTTTTCCCATTTTAACCACAGAGTTATCCTGCAAAAAAAAAAAATAATACAAAAATAAATTATTCTGCCAAAATGGCCAAATTAATTAATGGTAGACTCCTGTCAATTACCATGCATCCAGCCATCTGTTCATTCATTCATTTATTTATTTATTATATTTTCATAGCGTAATATAATATGTTATACTATTTATTTAGTGTAATATACTGGCAAAAGAAAAAAAATAATGCAAATTCTGTCAATTACCATTTATTTATTTATTCATTCATTAATTCATTCCCATTTCATAGTATACTGGCAAAAAATAAATAAAATGTATCAACTACCATGTATTATTTATTTGTTTGTTTGCACACATATTGCAGTATGCAGGAAAACTAGCAAAATAAATTAATGTTTTTTTTGTTTGTTTTTTTTTTTTTTTTAAATATTAATATTTGTTAATGGAATATAATACATATTAATATTTATTATTTAATGTTTTCAGTGTAAAATACTGGCAAAGTAGCAAGAAAAATTAATGTGAAACTTATGTCAACTACCAAATAATATTTAATATTTATTGCAAATATGAATGATTAGGACAAGAGGAATTAATATGCCCCCCTGTCAGTTAATGTTCAATATTTATAATTTTATTTACAGTGCAGACAAAGATGGCTATTTTTCTCCTGTAGCTGTTGTCACTTGCAGGAGATTCACAATTATTCACAATGCCTGAAATCTTAACTCAAGTTTAAGGGTCTTTATTAACAGTAATTCATTCAGACTGCTGCACATTAACCATTCATCAACAATGTTGGTTCACTATGATAATAAAAGCACACAGTACACAGACCCGATCAAACCGTGAATGTGACTGCGTAGTAAATCAGTTATGAACCAATTTAAAATCAGACAAGAGCAAACAGCAGGACAGGAGGATGTGTAATATTCAGTAATATTACACTAGCTGTGGTTTTTAAACAATCGAGATTTCTGGAAAGGTTATTAACATGGAGCTTATTTATTATTTAACATGCTCTTATAACCTCGACACCAGCAATAATAAAATAGGTTGCAATGACATAAGGGGGAGTAAATTAGGATAAGATCAAATTTTGAGTGAACTATCCCTTGCTAGTATCAATGCTGATAACTTTCTATAGGATTTTAAAGCTCTTACATTTAGCCAAGAGTAATTATTGGTATATTCTGAATTCTTATTCTTTCAATGACCTCCAGTTATTTTAACACATACTGCAGAGAAAGCTATAAATGAACAGCCTTGTACAAGAGGAAATTAGTCATGAACGTACTGCAAAGTAGTTACACAATTACCTTGCTATACGTTGACCAGTCATACAGTTTGGCGTTTTAAATGATGGGCAAATGCAAATTTTGCCACTCATAAAAGGTGTCACATCCTAATTTACATGCCATGCATCAGATGGAGATTGCATGGGTCATTACGCTCATTTGGATCCCCAGTGGACTGCGCGATCCGGTATTAATTCACACGACTCGTTTGGAAAATCTCTCATGCAAATAACACTCCTGATTGAATCGTGTAGCATACAATTATGGCATGAAAAATATTACATAAGAATAGGCCTATATACATGTGTTTTTTAAAAGCATCTGTTTAAATGAAGGTATTTGCTTGCATTTGAACACAAGGTTATTAGCCAAAAAGGATCAAAATTAGCTTTATTAATTTAAATAAATATGATTAATTTTGAGGCTGTAGAAAAAAAATGTGTTTGAAATCATTAAAAAATTTAATAAATACAAATAACTGGCTTTTAGAAAATCATTTTATCCTTTTGTAGCAGTATAATAACTTCTATCACACCAATTACCTATTAGTATGCTAAGCTGTTAGGCTAGCTGTAATCAAATTAATAATAATAATATTAGTTATTGTTTTGTAACATCTATCTGTTTTAATTAGCTATTGCTATGCTACTCTAGCAGACTTATTAACCAGTAGTATGCTAAACTGCCAGGCTAGATGTGAGGTAATCAAAATAGCCTTTCTTGTTGTCCTTTTGTAGCAGTGGTAGCTATTTTAGCAGGCTTTGATTATAATCAGTTATTTGTATGCTAATGTAGCAGATTTATCAACTATAAAAATATGCTGAGTTGTCAGGCTACTGTAAGGCAAAATAGCAGGCTAAGCAGTTATTGTATGCTAAATAAGCAGGATAATCAGCTAGCACTATTCAAAACAGCCTGCTTAGTTTACAAACTAACTCCTAAAACCATTTTTGTTGTTGTTGTTGTTGTTATATAATAAATGAATGCATTTATTAGTAGGTCTTCTTGCTATTGCTATTTTAATGTGGTTTGAGATCTTAGCATGCTAATCAGCTATTGCTGTTATCAAACAGGTTTTTATTGTTTTTGTTTATAGTAGCATGCTAAGCTGTCAGGCTAGCTGTAGGGTAAGTCATTTATAAGTAATTAATAGTAATGCATAAGTAATTTAGTTATGTTTTCGTAACAGCTATTGGTTTTAACCAGAGGTGGACAGTAACGAAGTAAATTTACTTGAGTATTGTACTTAAGTACACTTTTTGAGTATCTGTACTTTACTGTATCTGACAAATATCATACTTTTTACTCAACTACATTTATATCAAGGTCTCCAAGTAGAAAGTTGTTATATGTAGCAGTTTTTACAGTGCGTGCATTTTCAGATTCACCGAACCCTTTTTTTCTGCGTAAATTCAGCCTGCGATCTGCCAGGACCTTCCTGTGTTGCCAAGTGTTACAGTATTTCTAAGCCTGAAGTTTTCCGCCTAGCTTTGAATGGACATTTTGATCATTTTTTTACGCAAATCTAGCAACCTCGGGATCTTCTCCACTAAACTAAACTAATGTAAACGTCCGCGCTACTGTACAGCTAAAAGCGCTCTTAAAAGGCATGTGTTAACTCATTAAAACCCTTTGGAAAATTAACCATGTTTTTACTATAGTAACCATAACTATGGTATTTGCAGTAAAATCACAGTATCCACAAATTTACTATTATCTCACTATAGTAACCATATGATATTTGTAGTAAAACTTCAGTAACCATAAATTTACCATAGTTTCATTATATTAACTATAGTTTGATTTTTGTAGTTAAACTATGGCAATACAAATGGTAGGCTAATATATCTGTCAAAAATCGCTGCCCTCACTTTACTATATATATATATATATATATATATGTGTGTATGTATGTATGTATGTATGTGTGTGTGTATATATATATATATATATATATATATATATATATATATATATATTGTGGCGAGTGGGCGGGGCCGAGAGCCGTGGGAACAGAGCGAGGCCGGTGGAGTTAATGATAATGAGCGACACCTGCGCCACTCGCCGGTCTCGAGTCCCACGGAGGAGCTCCGGAAGGATAAAATGAGGAGTGACGACAGTGGAAGACGAGAGAGGACCAGGCCTGGACTTTTATTTTGTATTTTATGTGTGGCAGTCGTCCGTGAGGGGCTGCCGCTTTACTTTTATGTTTGTTTATTTTATTAAAACTTTGTTTAAATGTTCGCCGGTTCCCGCCTCCTTCTTCACGATCTACGAACTGTGTTACATTATATATATATATAGATATATATATATATATATATATATGTGTGTGTGTGTATATATATAGGCTATATATAAACTTAGGCCTACTGGTAAATTGCTGCTAAAAACTGGTCAGGGAAGTATATAAATCTGAACATTATTTTATAATGTTCAGATTTATATACGGTTTATATACGGTTCAGATTTATATACGGTTCTGAAATCGAGTTTTCTGAAAATACTAAAGATTTGTTTTCTTTTCAATGTTTGCTTTGTTTGCCTAAAATGAACCATATCATAGACTTCAATATCTCTTTGAAAAATAACTTTGTAACTTTTAAACAAGTTTTAAAATGAGTTCAATGTAGTTGTAGGAGTGTTAAATAAAAAAATAAAGATGATTATCTTCATTCAGTTGTTCCATTTCTATAGGTTTGGTAACATAAAAGCTCTTAATTCCAAAGATAATACAAGCTAATCAGTGTATTCAGTAGGTTGCATTATTGGCATAAGGTATTGTAAGTATACAACAATGTGACAATAAAACAATGCATTTACTTTTTACTTTTGATACTTAAGTACTTTTAAAAACATGTACTTCCGTACTTTTACTTAAGTAAAAATCTGTCTTTACAACTTTTGTAGTGGAGTAGTATTTGACCAGTGGTGTCTGTACTTTCACTCAAGTAAGGAAGTTGTGTACTTTGTCCGCCTCTGGTTTTAACAAGCTAATTAGCTGTGTTAATCTAGCATGTTTATCAACTAGCAGCATGCTAAGCTGTCACACTACATGTAAGGTAATCAAAATAGCCTCTCTTGTTATCCTTTAGCAGTGGTACCTATTTTAGCAGTCGTATCAGCTATAGGTATGCTAATCTAACTGGTTTATCAACTAGCAGGATGTTAAGTAATCAAAGGATGTAAAGTAGGCCTAATCAAAATAGCCTTTATTGTTATGCTTTTGTGGCAATGGTAGCTATTTTAACAATCAGTTATTGGTTTTACAGATTTATAAACTATCAGTATGTTAAGCTGTAAAGTATTACAACAGGGTAATCAGTTAACAAATGCTAAACTAGCAGGATAATTGGACCAGCGGCATCCAATCAACTAACCTGCTTACAAAGTAACTGCTAAAACCGAATGCTAAATGTAATACTTGACATAATTATTAGTACTTCCACAAAAGTGCACTTTACAGACTAAAAAATATTTTAACAGGCTATAATCAGCTATTTATATGTCAAATATAAACAGATTTGTCAGTAAGCAGTATGCTTAGCTGTAAGGTAGGATTCCAGGCTAATCGACTAGCAGGATAATTAGCTAGTGGTATTCAAAGCCGCTTAGCTTACAAACTGACTACTAAAACTGCATGACAAGGTCTATTTCCATTTGTAACTGACCATTTAAAAAACACATTATATCATTCTGGAAACCTTGCAGACTAGCGAATAGTTGTAACTATTAGCATTTTAGCAGGCAAATCAGCTATTTGTTTGTTAATCTATCAGATGTATCAGTTAGCAGTATGTTAAGCTGACTAACTGAAAGGAAATCAAAATAGCCTTTCTTGTTATCCATTTGTAGCTATAGTAGCTTATAGCAGGCTAATCAGTTGCATTCTAATCTAACAGATTTACCAGTTAGCACTGTTAAACTGTCATAGCTGTAAGGAAATCAAAATAGTATTCTAATTATCCTTTTTAGCACTTCAACATTGATAGCTATTTTAGCTGTCTAATCAGCGATATTAATTTCAGACACTTTTTAATTGTAATCTTGGGATTACAGTGAATTGGATTTACAAGAGCAAAGATTTTCACAAGGTTGGTCGCATAACAGAGTCTCACTTTCACAAAGGCTTTGCATTTTCTCTCTATATCCTTGTGATGCACAATCCCTGTTGAAGTCAATGTATTTGTGGCATTCTTTCATGTGTAGGTGCCCTAAATCAACTACTGCCAAGGAAGCGATTGAAAAATTCAGATTGTTATCATATGGTCTCACTGGACCAATGATGGCAGTCATGTTTTAAGATACTATGACAGTAAAGTTAGTGATTTAATTGTCTTAACAAGCAGTCGTGGGAAGGTGCTCACAGGAATAATCACGAGCACATGACAAACGCCGAAGCGTGATACTTGCAGAAGTTACTCAGGACTCAGACGGAAATCCCTTTAGGATTGTGTTTAGTTTCCATCAGCACCGTCAATGCTTGAGCTACTACAGGTTAAATTTAACGGCAGTGAGGGAAGAGGCAGAAAATCCATAGGTATGTATCACTTTTCTTTAGCTTTTTAACTTTCCTTGTTTAAAGATTAGAAATCCTCTTTGCTCCGCGAAGCACAACTTGTGTGAGTTATAGGCCTGACTTTAACAAATGAAATGAGGGGGGCAAAACGCCCCAGTGCTTGAAAATTCCATTAGAGGCTCATGTCAGAGACGCTTACCGTTTGAAATGAGAATCTCAGTCGCCTAAAGTTTAGAGGACAGAGAGGTTTTTTTGCGTTCTGCTCGTACCAGTGAAAGCGGTGTTCATCTGTCCTGGGGCGGAGGGGGCAGCCGTTCACCTTTTTGTCTTATCTGAGGTTGATACTTTGGGCTATAATTACCAGCGCTATTTAGAGAACTGCCAGCGTTTGTCATTGCGCACCGAGGCAATAAAGCTCAGTTACAGAAGCACAACCAGATATGTTTGGTTTAATGAAGATTTCTTGGCAATTTGGAAAGTTTTATGATCTTTATTTATTTATGTTTCTAAAGGCAATGCAAGAATATTTATCTCAGCCTAATTGCTAAAATCATGAAAAAGATTTTTTAACTTAGGTAGTTGTATGTATTTACAGACTTGGTGAGCAGTGAAAATTCTTCATTTTAACGTAACCTCTGTAACTTTGACATGTCTGGATCAGTCATGCTGCTTTCTTTACAATATTGATTTAATGCTAACTTAAACAAAGCTGAAAAATAAATAAAATCTATCCATCCATTTTCCACCACTCATCCAGGACTGGGTTGCAGTGGCAGTAGGCTAAGTAAAGACACACTGAAAACAAAGCCCGAAACACACTGCACGATTTACGGCTGTCCCAAATTAAAGATTGGCATTGTGAAACAATCGTGGCAATTTCTGTGATCGTGGCTCCTAATCGGTGCTCCTGTGTCATACAGTTAGAGAGATTCAAAGATGGCTATTGTCAGGGGCTTGCGATCAAAGATAGCCTACGATACAGCATGATCATCGCACAGTGTGTTTGCTGGTATGATCCACGTTTACTGACCAACCAATAAAAATGCGACATGAAATCAACGCGACATGGCGCTAAAACATAAAACTACTTACCTCAAGCTCGTATGCTTTCCTTTTTCGCGCTTCCACTTTTTTTCAGTACACATAAAAACTACAACTGCTAAAGTGTGAATTATCATGCTCTTTTTGTTTACCACTAGCGCATGCTGATGATGTTTTATTCTTCTATAGTAACGTGCGTTGTAGCGTACAAGTCAATAGGTATCATCATTGTACAGTCTACACACGTCGTAGCCAAGTTTATTAGATCCATGTCGTACAGTGTGACATGAAATGATCTTATAGGATTGCTAATATTGTGCAGTGTGTCTCAGGCTTAAGAGATATACGTAATCCCTCCAGCATGCCCTAGGTCAGGGGTAGGCAAGTTCAGTCCTAGAGAGCCGCAGTCCTGCTGAGTTCAGATCCAACCCTGAAAAAAAAAAAACCTTACCTGGCTATGGCCTTAGTAATCCTGAAGATTGACGGCAGAAGGTCTGGGAACCGTGGCCGCTTTGAATGGCTAAGGACTGCCCAGGAGGCCATATGACTGAGCTACCAATCACGTTTCATTTTGTCATTTTTAGGGGCATTGAAATGTTCCCACAATAACAAACCAGTATGTAAAAGAGTCTATGCTGCCAATTTTACATATTTCACATACTTTTGAAAATCCAGCATTTAGTTGATCCTGATAAGTGCTCATGGTCACAGTTATAGTTTTCACAGTTTTCTTCTTCCACGAGGGGTTTTGCATCATGGTATCTTTGTTTCCAGGCAGAACGTAAACAATGTGACACAAACGTCTCCTGGATATCCTGTAGAATTTAACCAATCCAATGACAACTTTGAAACTCCTGAAGCTTTTCCAATTATGTATGCAATATGCATCAGATGTTCAGCCAATGGTCCATGGGTGTGACGTCTGAGGCTAAGACTCTCCTGAAGACATTGATTAGCTTGTTCAGGTGTGTTTGATTAGGGTTGAAGCTAAACTCTGCAGGACAGTGGCTCTTCTAGGACCAAACTTGCCTTCCCCTGCCCTAGGTCTGCCCTGTGGTCTCTTCCTAGTTGGTGATGCCCAGCACACCTCCACCGGATGGTGTCCGGGAGGCATCCTAACCAGATGCACGAACCACCTCAACTAGCTTCTTTCAATGCGGAGGAGCAGCGGCTCTGCTCCAAGTCTCTCCTGGATGTCCGAACTTCACACCTTGTCTATCAGGGTCAACCGAGACACCCTGTGGAGAAAACTAAATTCGGATGCTTTTATCTGGAATCTCATTATTTTGGTCATTACCAAGAACTCATGACCATAGGTGAGGGTTGGAACTGGATTGACTGGTATATTTAGAGCTTCGCCTTCAGGCTTAGCTCTTTCTTCACCATGACGGCCCGGTAGAACGATTGCATTAGTGCTGCCACTGCACCAATCCGCCTGTCATTCTTGTGCTTCAACCTACCCTCACTCTTCAACAAGACCCAGAGGTACTTGAACTGCTCTACTTAGATTAGATTAGATTAGATTCAACTTTATTGTCATTACACAAGTACAGGTACAGGGCAACGAAATGCAGTTTAGGTCTAACCAGAAGTGCAATAGCAGCAAGTGCAGTATATACAATGGTTGAATAAGTGCAGGACAAGGATATGTACTGAATATATGTATAAATATATATAGAAAGATGGTTATTAATATAAACAGAATTTACAGGTGAATATGTATAGTGAATAAATATACAGATGGCTATTACTATAAACAGAATTTACAGGTGATATGTACTATCAATATAATATATATACAGATGGTTATTACTATAGACAAGGTGTAAAGTGCAGTGGAAATGATTGCATATTACAATTAGACGTACGGTGCAAAATGCTAATGTAAACATTGATAATGTAAACAACAGTCGGCAGTGCAAATGAGTATAGTCCAATTTAGGTATGGTAGTGCAAGATACAAAAGTAAACAGTTGTTACTGTAATAAAATTTACATTCAGTAGTGCAAATAAGGCAGATGTGAGGTAGGAGAGAAGAGTTAATAATATATGAGGAAGTGGATCAACGGGGGTTAGAGTTCAGTAAAGAGACAGCTCTGGGGAAGAAACTGTTCTTTAATCTGCTGGTCCTGGTCCGGAGGCACCTGAAACGCCTGCCGGAGGGCAGGAGAGAAAACAGTCTGTGGGCTGGGTGAGAGGAGTCCTTAAGGATGCTGCGAGCTCGATGCAGACAGCGTTTCCTCTGGATGTGTTCGATGGCAGGTAGTGGAGTCCCTGTGATGCGCTGGGCAGTTTTCACCACCCGCTGCAGTGCCTTGCGCTCCGCAACAGAGCAGCTCCCATACCATACTGTGACACAGTTGGTCAGGATGCTTTCTATTGCGCAGCGATAGAAGTTCACCAGGATAGCCGAGGAGAGCTGATTCTTCCTCAGTGTCCTCAGAAAGAAGAGGCGCTGGTGAGCCTTCTTGACCAGGCTGGAGGTGTTGGTTTTCCACAACATGTCCGCCGAGATGTGGATCCCCAGGAACTTGAAACTGGAGACACGCTCAACAGCCATTCCATTGATGTGGATGGTGTCGTGTGTGCCTCTTGACTCCTTCCTGAAGTCCACGATGAGCTCCTTCGTTTTGGTGGTGTTGAGGAGCAGGTTATTTTCAGTGCACCATGTGGCCAGGTGCTGGATCTCCTCCCTGTAGGCAGTCTCATCGTTGTTACTGATGAGGCCAATCACCGTGGTGTCGTCTGCAAACTTGACGATGGAATTAGATCCATACACAGGCTTGCAGTCGGAGGTGAAGAGGGAGTAGAGAAACGGGCTTAGCACACAGCCCTGTGGTACACCAGTGTTAAGTGTGATGGATGTGGAGCAGGTGAATCCTGATCGAACATTCTGGGGTCTGTTGGTCAGGAAGTCCAAAATCCAGTTGCACATTGAGGTATTGATGCCCAGGTCTCCAAGTTTGGCTATTAACTTGGTTGGGATGACAGTGTTGAATGCTGAGCTGAAGTCAACAAACAGCATACGTGCATAAGTGTTCTTATTGTCCAGGTGAGTGAGCACAGAGTGCAGTGCCATGGAAACTGCATCCTCTGTGCTCCTATTGCTACGGTAGGCAAACTGGTGTGAGTCCAATGTGGATGGTAGAGAGTCTTTTAGGTGTTCCAGGACCAGCCGCTCAAAGCACTTCATGACGATGGGTGTGAGTGCTACAGGGCGGTAGTCATTAGGGCACCTCGGACTAGAGTGTTTTGGCACTGGCACAATGGAAGTGCATTTAAAGCATGTTGGTACGGCTGCTTGGGCAAGAGACAGATTGAAGATGTCTGTAAAAACCCCAGCAAGCTGCTCCGCACATGCCCTGAGAACACGACCAGGGATGTTGTCTGGTCCAGCAGCCTTGTGCACGCTGATCCGGCTCAGTGTCTTGCAGACATCTGTGGAGGAGAGTATGATTGGTGGGTGGTCAGCTGAGGATTGAGCTTGGTGGCAGTTTCTCTGTTGTCTCTTTCAAAGCGAGCATAAAAGTAATTTAGCTCGTTCAGGAAGTTGACATCAGTGGCTGCGGGGGTGGAGTGGGTGGGTTTGTAGTCACTGATGGCCTGAATGCCCTGCCACATGCGTCGAGGGTCAGAGTTGGAAAAGTGTCCCTCTATCTTTAGCTTGTAGCAGTGCTTGGCCTTTTTGATGCCCCTCTTCAGGTTTGCTCTGGATGTGCTGTAGGCTTGTGCATCTCCTGATCTGAAGGCAGTGTTGCGTGACTTCAACAGGAGTCGCACTTCCTTGTTCATCAAGGCTTCTGATTTGGATATGTGGTGATCTGTTTCTGGGTTGTAACACTGTCAATGGTGATATTGATATGATCCAATACAGAGGAGGTGTAAGAGTCAATGTCTGTGTGAGCGCCACTGGTGGCTTGAGAAGCAAACATACTCCAGTCTGTGTGTAGAAACCTTTCCTGGAGTGTGGAATCTGCCCCCGCAGGCCACACCTTGATGGTCTTCACTGATGGCTTCACACGGTTGATGAGGGGTGCATATTTGGGGTGAGGAACAAAGAAAGGTGATCTGACTGTCCCAGGTGGGGAGGGGTGTCGCAACGTAGCTCCAGCCATGTTTGTGTAAACATGGTCTAAGGTTTTGTTTCCTCTGGTGTGACAGGAAACATGCTGGTGAAACTTGGGTAGCACTGACTTTAAGTTTGAGTGATTAAAGTCACCTGCAACAATGAAAGCCGCTTCCGGGTGATCAGTCTGTTGTTTACTGATGGCTGCGTGAAGTTCTTTCATAGCAAGCTTGGCATCAGCATCCGGGGGAATATAGGCTGCAGTTATAATGGTGGAAGTGAACTCCCGCGGTAGATAAAGCGGTCTACATTTAACCATGAGAAACTCAAGGTTAGCTGAACAATGACTCCCAACAATAGCAGAGTTTGTGCACCAAGCTTTGTTAATGTAAATGCACAATCCACCACCTCTGGTCTTACCGGAGCCATCTAATGTTCTATCCGCCCGGAGTGTGTGGCGTCCGCTAGCTCAATAGCGGTGTCCGGTATTCCGCTGTTTAACCAGGTTTCCGTGAAGATTAGGGCGTTACAGTTCAAAAGTTTCTTGCTGTGTGTGATGCTGAGTCGAATCTCCTCCATTTTGTTCACTAGCGACCGTACATTGGCAAGGAAAATGCTGGGTAAAGAGAGCCGGTGTGGTGTTAGCCTTAGCTTAGCTCTTAGTCCTCCGCTTCCCCGCCTTTGTTTACGATCTCGACGCCGCCTGCGAGCACTTCCGCCCGGCCGGGTAGGGTGCATAGCCTCGGGTGTCCTAGCGATCTCAGGAAGGAGTCGAAGATTGTCCATAAAAGTGTCGGAAATTCGCAAACCGATATCCAAAAGCTCACAACGGGTGTACGATGTAAAGGCACAGCTGTTCTGCACGAACAGGCCCGAGATGAGTAAGAAAAATACCGCAAAATCGCAAAATCTGGAGAGACCCAGAGCCTCGCGATGTACTCGCGCCGCCATCTTGGGAACATTTAGGGAAGCAACTCACTCCCTACCCAAAGTAGGCAATCCACCCTTTTCCAGCTGGGAACTACAGTCTCAGATTTGGAGGTGCTGACCCTCATTCCCGCTTCTTTTCACAAACCTCCCAAGAGTAAGTCCCGAAGGTCACAGCCTTCGACGTGATCTGCAAAAAAGCAGAGATGCCATGCTAACACCCCTGAACTAGACACCCTCCGCCCCTCAGCTTCACCTTGAGATCCCGTCCATGAATATCACAGACAGGATCACCTGGACAGCCCTGGCAGAGTACAGCACTCACTGGGAACAAGCTTGACTTACTGACGAAGACGTGAACATAGCTTTCAGACCGGTTGTATAGCATGCATTAGTGCTTGTCGCATTTAATTTTTTTATGGTCATTTCAAATTTTCATATAACATCTAACTAATACAATAGTTAAATTTACATTGAAATGGTTGCATTTGGCAGGCACTTTAAACCAAAGCAACTTTAAATGCATTTAGATTTATTTCATCTACAATATTAAAGGCCGTGTTTTATTTTACTGTATTTTATTTACCCCTCAATTGAATTGTCAGAAGCCACGTGTCACAAACCAGGACAGCAATGGCATTTCAACGCCACAGACTGGCATTGAAGAGAGAGCGTCTTTCTTTTAGCGTCTGTGTGTGCAGCTGCAGCGGCAGGACTGGAGAGGATGCAAGCACTGTCTTTGTCCCGGGCTCTGGGGATACAGTGATGGATGGGGTTTGTTTCAGGGAATGGCTTTCATCATGGCACAAACCAACTTCCCACGACAAGCTCTTGAGTGCACTCACCCAGCGCGTGCTACGAACCATCTCTAGACTTCTCTTTGCTCATCATCTTCACCTTTGTGTGTCATGTTGCGCAACGATGATGCATGTAGAAAATTACAAAGAAGTAGAAATAGGGTGTGAATTAGTAAAGCATAGATGTATAAACCCCATGTTTTTGTTGACAACCAGTGGACATAGATTAGATTAACCATTATTTAACATGAAATTACCTTGCATGAAAAGTAGCTCGCATTAAAGCAATTGTTTGTTTCCCTGCACTAAAATGGTGAGTTTGACCTGTCTCTCTGTATAAATCTTGATCACCTTGACTGTATCTTGACTGTTAATATTATAACATTTTTATTTTTTTTAATCTGATGAATTGATTTTCAAATAATTGTAGTAAAATATATATATATATATATATATATATATATAATATTAACTAAATGCCAATACCTAATCATTCTGTGACCACATGATTTTCACTTTATAAACTCAAAAATAAAAAATAATTTTTTTAAAAATAAATTAAAAAGTGACACCCGAAACATAATTTGCATCCAAGTCAATTTATGATGAATCGTTTGTTGTATTCCTCATTTGTAAGTCACTTTGAATAAAAGCATCTGCTGAATTAATAGATGTCAGTGTAAATGTTTATAATTACATTCCATCTTCTCAATTTAAATAATAATAATTAATAATAATAATAATGTTGTTGTTGACCATATTCATGAATTGTAATATTCAACCTTTACATTTTTATTTTTTTTTCTTGAATGTGTGGGAAATGTCAATAACTATACAAATCAACATTTGTTTGCAAAGTTTCTAGTAAAATATTTTAATTATTAACTATCCACCTAATATTAACTAATTACCACTAATTACCGTTAACACACGATTTTCACTTGTATCTCACACACACACACACACACACACACAAAACATACCCAGAAACATACCATGAACAGCCAAGTAAATAATTTCATTCCGTTTGCTCAACTGCAAAATAAATATGTACGTAAGTAATTAAGTAAACAAACAAACAAAATAAATAAATAAATATACTGTATTTATGAAGCCTAACTATTCAAGTTTTTTTATTATTTTTTTTTATTTATGGGAAATATATGTTTATCAATAACTACAAACCAACTAGTAAAATCTTAATACTTAACTATTTACCAAATTATTATGCATAATTACTACTTTATAAATTACAATATTTATTGCAATAGCTTAATTGAAGTTAAATTTGCAACCGCTACTTATTTATTTATTTATTTTACAATATTTTATTATATTTCATACTACATATTTTAAAACGTTTTAAATGTTGTCTATTTAATTATTTTATAATATTGTTTTTAGCCCAAATCTTGATAACAGGTTTGGAAAAAAAAATAAAAAACGCAAACCACAAAATCAATAGAAAAAACAAGTACCATGTATATACCACATAATGTTATTTACATATCAAAGACATACAGTATTAAATATGTATTAGTAAATGGATTGTTCTGATCTTGGATGCTTGGTTGAGCTGTCAATAAAGCATTAGGTCAGTGGAAAAAAACAACAACAAAAAAACAATATACAAGATAGTAGCAGCTGTGGCATGAAACTGAACCATCCTTTAACACAAAAACTATCTCTCCGCAACCTAAGGTTAATTGTCCTGCTCAAGGACACAGTGCTCATGTTCATGGATCATCTGGAACATTTCGGGTTACTAGCCCAGATCTTTAACCACTCTATCTCTCCATTTACTTCCCTTCAGCCATCTCCACAAATAAAGACAGGATAACCAGCCGGCTGCACAGAAACAGTTCCTCGGCTTACCTCTTTTTCTGGGTCACTATGTATTTGACCTTGTTGGATGAAGAGATAAGAATTCTACTACTTGGACCAATTAACCTCAGTCTATAAGAGCAAGTTCTGTTGGACAGCATCGTTTCTCCAGCAGGACACCACAGAAGCAGGCGCTGGAGATAGATCACTGTGTCTATGGCACTGAAAGTCTCTATCAATCTTACGAGACAAGCCCCCCTTTGGTCAGAGCTAGGTTTAGAGTGGAGAAGAACCGACTGAGACAGTTGCCCTCAAGTCCCGAGGAAGGGGGCTGCCAAAACTGCTGCTGTAGAAGACTGTGAAGGAGAATTCAAGAAAATTCAGTCAAGTGTACAAGATTTGAAGGGGTGATTCCCAGTGTTCGGGAAACTACTTTGAAACAAATCAAAATTTAAAGTAGTTATAGTCAAGCTACTGTACTGTTTTGAAAAACGTAGATACACTTAAGCTACAGATGAACAATAGCTATATGTTGGAGTTATTTAAGAGCTAGAAAACAATGGTTTAATTTGTAAATAAAACACTTTAATTATACAATTTATGGTTTACTGAGAGCCATATATTTGCTGCCACAAAACAATAAGTGGTTTTGAATGAATGATTTTAGTTACATCAAAACTTGAACAGGTTGAAAACAAAAACGTATTTACATCTACCTAGTCAAAAATATTGTAGTTCTTTGACTGAAATAAACTGGCTTTGAATTAATTGTCTCAGCTGAACAGGTACTGAATACAACAAAGACAATTTAATTAACATTATATCGTGTCAGTCGCGTTCCGGTTGATTTGATGAACCGTCCGAACAAACTGATTCACTAGAATGAATTGGACTTCTCCACACGTCTGAGAGGGAGCCGTTTATATTGTATCGATTCATTAGAATAAATGCAAACCACTAAGAGACCACTAGACTGAATCAAGGTTTTCAACACTACATGTGAGAGAGCCGTTCGGAGTGAGTCGACTCACTAGAATTTCCAAACGAGAGGGAAATGATCTCGTTTGGTCATTCTACACTGATAACATCTTAGGTTAAAAATCAGCTACAATGAAGATAGGCTACTTAAGAGGTAGAAAAGCTGTTATAAGTAAAATAAAATTTTTAATCTTTAACGAATCGATTCACTAGAATGAATCAGACTTTCCAACTCTATGTGTGAGAAAAGATCCTTTAGGATGAACAAATTCACTAGAATGAATTGGACTTTTCAAAGCACCGTTTAGCGTGAAACGATTCGCTATAAATAATCGTACAGTGCATTCAACGCTACAGTACGTGTGTGAGAGAAGAACTTTTAGGATGAACCGATTCACAAACTATTAAAAGGCTTAATTACCATCCACAGCTACATGTGAGAGAGGATAGATTTGGATGAACCGATTCACTAGACTGAATCAGACTTTCCAGAGCTACCTGTATGAGCGAGCCGTCGCCTGTTTGCCATTAATTGATTCACTATAATGAATCGGACTTTCCAACACTTACCTGAGAGTTGAGAGAGCTTTTGTCCGTGTTTGGTTGCGATACACCGCTATTTGTTGAAAAAGGTAGGCTAGCCCTTTAATAGAGAAGCTAAACTAAATTAAAGGGGTCATCGGATGCCCATTTTCCACAAGTTGATATGATACTTTAAGGTCTTAATGAAAAGTCTATATCATACTGTGGTTAAAATTTCTCAATGGTAGTGTAAAAAACATCATTTTTACCCTTTCAAAATCAGCTCTATTTTCAGCAAGCTGTTTTTTAGTCCATGTTGCTTTAAATGCTAATGAGCTGTGCTGACCCCGCCCCTTTCTTCTGTGGGGTGACGAGCAGACTGTAAACTTCAGCCGTGAGACTAGCTAACTAGCACATTATTAGGAAAGGAGATTTGCAAAGATTCATAAAAACCCTTATACATCTTCTGTAGATGAAGCTGGATTGTGAATGATTCGCGCGAACATAGACACATTTAGGCAGATCGGGGATCGGCGCTTTCCCTTCAAAAGGAAAGTAACGTTAATCCTCTGCGTCTTCAGCAGCTCAGATGTCGGGAGTAAATGACGACTTCTATATTCATTATTACATCCAACAACAAAACACCTCAATCGCTTAATCGGAGACATCCTTGTCTTCCCCTGCACCAGAGTCAACACAGTGGCGGACAGCTCTCAGCTCACTCAGGGCGGGTCTAAGGTAAGACGGTCTTGTCAATCAGCTCTTGTGGGAGGGGCCTTTACAGAATTACATACTTCTGAAAGGAATCTCAGAACAGCCTGATTTGAGAAAGGGGATTTTAAAACACTGGGTGGATTTTTATCATTATAGGATGGATGTGTACACACACATTTATGTTCAAACAACTTGTAAAGTGAATTTTGCATCCGATGACCCCTTTAAAACAACTGAGCTACTAGCAAGCTACTGAAAAACGTAGTTATTCCAAAACACTGGAAGTAAATCTTCGTCAGAGAGCATGAAACAACAATACATTTAAACTTTGGATGTCACCAACTGTACGATAAATGTGCTAATTACAGCAGGAAAAAAGGGAAGTGCGTTATTTTATGTTTATTTTTGAAACTGCATTTGTTTACAAATGTTACATTAATTGTAAATGATCACAAATTTTGCTCTCTCCCCTCTACAAGTGAACTAAATTAATCTCTACAAACCAGATGTTTACAAAGCACAGGAAAAAGTAGAACACTGCGTTTTGCAAACCCTGGGATTTGCACATATTAATTTCTGTGTGTTTACCTGTTAAAATATTCCCAAAGAGACATGCATTTTCTGGCCCAGTTTGGTCCACCTACCCCATGGCATGTCCTCCTCTCTCCCGTTTTTTTTTTTTTTTTGTTCCAAGAAAAAAAAAAAAAAAAGAAAAGCTGACTATGTGTGTGGGTTGTGAAGATGAATTGTTTGCAGCACACTCTTTAAATCATAGGCGTGCACAAGTCTCTAGTTTAATCATATTTCACACTGACCCCACTTATCTCTGTCTCTTGTTGTTTAAGGGTGTCAAAGGCCATCTAACCACTCTCAGTCTGATGGCTTGAGGTCTCAGGGTTTCCTTAAACATGTTAACCAACCAATTAGAATATTTTTGTGGCTCTCAGGACTCAGGAGACAGTTAGGTTTCAAATTCCTTGATTGATATATGTTTTTAAGCTTTGTACTGAAAATTACATTTACAAAATATTATTTTAGTCTTATTTTAATCAGAGTTTTTCTGATAACATTTTTTCTGACAGTTAAATATTCATGAACAAGAAGACACACATACATGCTGTGTATATATATATAAACATTTACATATCCTTTTCATTGCTAACATGTTTAAGAACATTTCTAGCCTGTTTTAACAAGATGCTAGCATGTTTCAAGAAGTTGATAACATGTTTTGGCACGTTACTAACATGTTTTAGCAAGTTTCTAACATTTATGGTACATTGCTAGCATGTTTGGCAAGTTACAAACATTTTAGCACATTTCTAGCATGTTTTACAACATTTCTAGCATATTTGAACAATTTGCTAGCATGTTTTGACACGATGCTAGCTCGTTTTAGCAACATGTTTTGGCATGTTGGAGTACACATTTATTTATTATAATTATAAAATTTTATATACTGTATATATATATATATATATATATATATATATATATATATATATATATATATAGTGGTGTCAAATGATTAATCGCGATTAATCACATCCAAAATAAAAGTTTTTGTTTACATAACATATATGTGTGTACTGTGTATATTTATTATGTATATATTAATGCACACACATACAGTATATATTTTGAAAATATATTTATATTCATATAATTTATATTATATATAAATATATTTAATATATAAACATAACATTTTTTTCTTAAATATATGTGTGTGTGTGTGTGTGTGTGTGTGTGTATTTATATATAAATAAATTAATTAATAAATTAAAAAGTTATATATTATTATTTATTATTATTTACTTTTTATTAATTAAAAAGTTATATATATATATATATATATATATATATATATATATATATATATGTATATGTATATATATATATATGTATATGTATATATAGCCATTTTATCCCCAACTATTTTTCTTAAACTGAAAAAAAAAAAACAAGACTAAAAATACTTAAGAACATGATTATTCATTCCTAATGTCTTTTAAAACTTTGTTTCATCTTAAAACTGACTTTTAATCTTTTAATTGTAGATACCTGTATAGAAAAGAGCAGCTTGAACATTCTTCAAAACTTCTTTTTTTTCCTCTTTTTTTTTTTTTTTGGACTGACTGAGTGAAGAAATCGTTTGTGGATGAGCAAACAAAAACTGCTTTTCATTGTTATTTTTTGGGTGAACTAACTTTTGAAGTCATCTTAGTGACCCTGAAGATGAAGAGCCTAACAGTGAGACACAGAATGGGACACAATATGAAGAAACTCACATCCATAGTTCACTGAAGGCATTTCTTGCTCGGAAGCTTCCAGAATGCGTTAGCAATTTCAAAAATGACACAATTTTTTCTCCACTGATGTATGTGCGAAGACACAATAGCAACCATTACAGGCCTCGTTGATAGTGTTTTCAATTCGTCTCCTGTGCACTGACTGGATGCATATTGCGTATTGTTGGATAAATACATTTCATACCATGAAGGCGGCGACTGAGAGATACAGCTGAAATTTTTCTTTTGTCAATATGGGGGCTAAGAATATAACGAGGCGAATTGTTGCAGGATTTGCCGCACTAACATGAAACACAATAAACTGCTTTGCATTGTGAGGACGGATACAATGCTTTGGTTCGAAAGTGCGGGACACTTGAAGGGCTGCACACTCTATCTAGTGTAGGACATGGTTAGATATCTGCTATTTTTTTATGTTTGGAAACAGTTTTGCAGTTTTATTTCTTGATATTAGTGGTGCAGAAATTCCATAATAAGTAAAAACAGTAATAAAAGCGTTTTTTTATTTTACCATTTAAGTGCATTTAACATGCAGTGGGCACATTATAAGGAAAAATAATAATTAAGCGCTTATTGTTCATAAAGAAATGGTACTCAACTATCTTATTTATTAATAAGAGATTTTGATAAGAGATTATTCTTGCAAAAAAGCAAATGTTGGACTCAGTAATTATCAGTTTGACTTCAAAAATGTTATTGATTAGAAATTTCCTCCTCAAGATAGCTGATTTAAATACATTAACAGCTGCTAGAAGACATTGACACAGTGCCACATATTGATGGATAGATGGATGAGTGTAATATACAATTTAATGTATATTATTATTAAATTACTATTCTATTTAATTAACGTTTTCTAAAACAAATATCAAAAACTAAACAAATTATGAAATAAAAGATCAAATACTGTTTAATTTCAATTAAAATTCAATGAATATTAAGTTCAATGAATATGAAATCATTAAATTGAATTAATATTAAATTATATATATATATACACACACACAAATAAATAATTTAATAATTATTATTAAAAAAAACTACAAATTATGAAATATATGATCAGATATTGTTTACTTTTATTTAAAATTAATACATGAATATTAAAATAAACTGAGCGAATAATAAATTAACATTGAATTTAATAAATATGTTAAAGTATTAAAAACGTTTAAATAATATTAAATAATTAAATTAAAAGAACAAATAGAAAAAAATTAAACTGAACAAATATTATGAAATACAGGGTCAAATACTGTTTAATTTGATTTTAAAATTATATTAATATGGAATTGAATTTATTTGAATTTGTTAAATAATTAAATTCAATATTAAAATAGCAAACAATAAAACAAAATTAATAAGATATAAGATCAGATACTGTTTAATTTGATTAACATTTAATGTATTTTAATATTAACATAATTAAACTGAAATAATATTAAATCAAATTTAATTAACATTACATGTTTAATTAAAATAAAAATAGATTTAATTAAAATAAAATCTATATTTTATAATATACAATTATTATAAAATATAGGATCTAATATATTGGATGATACTGTTATGTACGGTTTTATTTGAATTAATTAGGTATTATTAAATTAAATATTGTAATGCGTTAAATTTAAGTGCAAATTTAAGAAAATAAAACTAAAGAAATATTATTTTTAATATTAGAAGAACAAATATAATGTACAATTTTAATTCAAATCAAATTAACATTACGTTAAATTAATAATAAATTAATAGTAAATTAAATACAAGATCAACTGTGTAAAGCCCTTGCTGGTTCCTATTTAATATACAAATTTATTAAGCACAATCTTTCCACTAGAAAGATATAGTCTCTAACTAGAAGATAGAGTATCTTCCATATCAAATCATATCATATTGTGTGTTTTAGCACAGCTGGACTAATCAACATCAACTAAATTTGTTCAGCTGTAGAAAAAGCGCCAAATTGCGCTGAAGCATTTCACACATAAAATCTATTACAGCTTTGCTCTTAACCTGCGATGGTTCTCATTGTCATAATCTAAAGCTGTGGTGAAAGCGTGTAACTTTCTGATACCGCCAGCCGAGGAGATGCGCGGGGGCCGACGATCTGACATCCCCCTCCAATCACCAGCCAGCTTCTCACAAGTGTGGGTGGCCTAATTGCACCATGGGATACATTTAAAGACTTAATGACTATCATGCAGCGACCAAAAATACATGTCTCCCTGAAATAGCGGCTGGAATAGGCGTGGAACAGACTCTTGTTCTCAAATAAATAGAGAATGGCTGTGCTGGCAGATAGCATTGCAAAGGGCCTGAATGCACAGAGAGCTGATAGCAGAACAGTGTGCTGACCCTTACGAGAGGATGACAAACACCGGCAACATAATCCATCTGGAAAAAGCTTTTTGTTATTTCAAGGCAGTTTCCATGAACGGGGCACAAAACTCGGCCTGAAACTTGAGTGTTTTTTTGTTTTTTTCTTCACCTGAATATCGTCCACCAGAGCAGGTCAAAATAAATATATATTTTATGACATGTACATTTTTTATAACCCTGTTACCAAAATTTAATATCCAAAAAAAAAAAATAAATACAGTTTAATACCCTACTTCATGTAATTTGGTAATAAATAAAATAGACAAAATTTGTATAAAATAATGAATTAATAAATCCTATGCCTGAATGGGTAACATGGTTGCACATTTTATCTAGAATTAGCTGTAAGAGTAGGAGCTAACTAGTTTGGAACAAATATTTGTGGTTATTGATACATTTATATGTCTATAATTGACAAAAAAAAAAAAAAAATGTATTTATTTATTTACTTACTTATGTACTTATTTCCAGAAAGGTTCCTTCAGTTGAATATTGTCCACCTCAGCAAGTTAAACTAAATATATATTTTATAATGTTTACATTTTTGTATAACCCTGTTACCAAAATTTAACGTCCAAATTGAATACCCTAATTTGTGTAATTTTGTAATAATAATGATGATAATAATAATAATAATAATATGGAAATAAAATAGACAATATTTATGCAATTAACCCTTTCACACGTGAGTTTAAAATATTCTAGCTGAGCCCCCGGCGTGAGTTTTTTTAGGCGACCGTTATTTTAGAATTTATAGCCTTATTGTTTCCATGGCGACGCGTCATGCTTGTCATGTGACACACCGCAGCCGTAATCGCGCTGTATGACACATGGATTGCTTTTATTTCGTTTTTCCTTTTTTTATTATTAATATTCACAAACATACTCGCTATATTGTGAAATATCTGATATTCCGATTCTGAAATATGTGCAAGTAAATGTATTTGGTTGTTTAAACACTTTTATAATGACCGTACAGTTGATGGGCGCCGCCATGTTTGTTCGCGCGGAATCCGAGCTGTGGGATTTACAACACGTAAATTCATCCTCTCCTCCCGAAACACGTTAAAGTAAGTCTCCAGTAAACTGGGTGAAGAGCAGAGTAAACTTTAAAGTTATCTACACAATCTGTATATGATATCAATAAAAACATGTCGTCAGATTATATTTGTAAGGATCATTATTGCTGCTTCCATAGACATCAGCGCATGTTTTACAAACTATAAATGTATGGCTTTGCTAGTACTTATGTGTATTTAAATGTCTGAAATCTAAAATAAGCATTATATGGTTGAAAACACTGAATAAGTGATAATATTACAAGCGCTCGCGCGTCTGATATGGCTCCGCGCCAGAAACCAGATTTGAATTTCAGCAGTTGATGACGTGACTCACTGAAAGTTCCTGGGACCAGCCAAGACTGATCACACCGGTGTGATCGTACGCGTTAAAGGGTTAATAATAAAACCTATGCCTGGTGTCACAAATCTGGTCTACGAACTTCCATTAACCCTCCACCAGAGGTCACTCGCTCACCACATGGACTCTTACACTGCACAGATTGTTACACTTACACTGAACTTCAGTTCCCACAATCCATTGCACTCATTACACTCAGCTGCAGCCAATCACACGCTTACACCCGAGTCTGATCACACAGCTGATTCCCATTTCACCCCTTACATAAACCATGGACTTCCTCTTGCCCTCTGCCGCGTATTGTATGTGCTTATCGCTCCCCTAGCTTTAGCTACTCTACAGAGCCCTTGTTAGTTTTCCTAGTCTAGTCTAGTCTAGTCTAGTCTAGTCTAGTCTAGTCTAGTCTGGTCTGTTTCGGATTGTGTTTTCCCCTGCCTGGACTATTGCTTCGTTTTGGATTTACCTCTCTTGTCTAGCCCCTTTGGATACTGTTCGCTGTCTACCGACCCAGGCCCGTTTTGCATGACTCTTTGCTTTGCCTATTATATACCTGTTTGCCACTGTTTGACCCTTGCCTGTATTTCGACCATGTTTATTAATAAAAGCATTGCACTTGGATCCGCTCGCCTCTCGTCTCGTCTGCTTCGTTACACCTGGGGTGCCATTGTTGCAGTTATTGGTAAATATACTTTATTTATTTACTTACTTACTGTAACTTGGGTACACTGTGAACATTTCCAGAAAGGTTCCTTCAGTTGAATATTGTCCACCTCAGCAAGTTAAACTAAATATATATTTTATAACGATTACATTTTTTATAGCCCTGTTACCAACATTTGACATCCAAATTAAATTTTTTGTAAATTAAAAAAAAAAAAAAAAATAATAAAAATAAATAAATAAATAACATGGAAGTAAAACAGACAAAATGTATGCAATTAAAAAATAATAAAACGTATGCCTGAATGGGTAACATTGTTGCACAGTAAATGTAGATTTACATATAATTTCTATCTATCGATCGATTGATTGATTTAACTAATCAAGTTAATGTAAAATTTCACATTCTTTTTATGAAGTTATATGATATTTTGTTTATTTTTAATGTCAGATTAATATAACAGTCTAAATTAACTAAAATTGTACATCGAAAATTGTGTACTTACAAACTTCAGTTCTATTGTGTTTTTGTCTATTACAGTTGTTTTAATTGGTTTGGTACTATTTTCAAAGGTGAGGTGTACATTTTCAAAACTCTTAGAACAAAACTTTAGACTGATCACACTTGTAGCACCACTAGTCATTCTTTCAAAACCTGATCTCATGATTTCATTGTAGTTGCGCATTGTTTCATTCCACATAATCATTGTTTTAAAACACAAGATCATTGTGATATGTATTGAGAATATTTGAATTAATTACCAAAACACAACAGTGTGATCTTCTTTCAATTTAGTACTTTTAACAATCAGTTCATTCAAGAGCAAACAATGCAAGATGGTGTTTCAAATCACCTTTATTGCCTTTTATTACTGTAATTATTTCAGGAACAATCTTAGAAAATTCACTTAAATTACCTAACTTGCATATCTCACATAAAATCAGTAATATTTTGCAAAAGTATTTATCCAGTGTGTTATCAAAAGTTGTGATGAAGGCCATAACGTTTTGTGCTAGAACAGAGTTTGTCAATGCAGTAAATGTCCTCACTGTTCCTATATGACTGAATCTATATTCTAGCTGAATTTTTCAGATGAAGGGTGAGTTATAGTAATGTGCAGTCTTTACCATGGTAATGCTTCAATATACAGTATCACATGGCACAATGTAATGTAAAATGCTGTATTTAATGCCATCTGTCTCCCTACTTCTGATACATCTCTGATCAGTTCCTCTCCCTTGTGTTCTGCTGTATGTTCACAAATAGCAAAACACACGGTTTTACAAATGAGAACATCCTCAAAGGGAGGTTTTAGGTGATTTTGTTAAGTTTTGCTTACTTCTGGGTACCAATTTGTCTCCAAAAATTGTTTACTGTAATGTAAGTAGGTATGTGCTATTGCCCTACACCAACCCTACACCTAAACCTACCCCTTACAGGAGACTGTCTGCATTTTTAGAATTAAAAAAAAAACACCATTTAGTATGTTTTTTTTAAGCCTTTTGTTTAACGGGGACATAAGCATTGTCCTCATAAACCACCTTCAAATTGTAATACCTCTGTCATACCCATGTTATTATACAAATTTTGTCCCCGTAAACCAGTACACAGACACACACACAAAAGTGGGGACATTCCATAGGCATAATGGTTTTTATACTGTACTTACTGTTTGTGCTATTGCCCTACACCAATCCTACACCTAAACCTACCCCTTACAGGAGACTGTGCATTTCAACTTTCCCCAAAAAATCCTCACTCTGTATGATTTATAAGCGTTTTGAAAAGTGGGGACATGGGTCAATGTCCTGA
Source organism: Onychostoma macrolepis (assembly GCF_012432095.1). Classification (NCBI taxonomy): domain Eukaryota; kingdom Metazoa; phylum Chordata; class Actinopteri; order Cypriniformes; family Cyprinidae; genus Onychostoma; species Onychostoma macrolepis. The sequence continues at coordinate 28,940,210 of NC_081176.1, read as the reverse complement.
AAAGTCACCTTCATTTGTCATTATACAAATCTATGTCCTGACTTTTCTCACACACACACACACACACACACACACACACACACACACACAGAGAGACACAGACAGACAGACAGACACACACACACACACACACACACATTTTCCTATCATTATGGTGACATTCCATAAGAGTAATGGGGTTTTATACTGTCTCTCTCTTTTTTTTCTCATTGGACCCAAAAAAGGACAATGATTTCAGATATTGCCATCTTTGTGGGGACATTTTGTTCCCATAAAATAGGGTTTACCTGAACCACACACACACACACACACACACACACACCCTTACAAAATAGTGGTTATCATCTTAGATAAATCACTTTTAGTGTAAAAATAATTTAGTGCATTTGGTTATCCCTAATTTGAAATTACGTTCTATAGAAACTAAATATCAATTGAATCTATATCTATGGATGCACCGAATGATTCACTGATTAACCATTAAGATGAGTTAGATTAAATAATAGACAAATGTATTAAACTGAATGAGAAGTTATGCTAATGAAAAGTTTGTTAGTAATAGCTTTATGAAAGGCAGTTACTGTGAATGAAACATTTATATAGATGAAACACTCATTTTGTGTAGTGAAAAGGATATTTTGTGATTGTGTGTATTGTACTATCACAACTGAAAACATGCTGAAATGTTTGAAAAAAGGGCACTTTTGATGATCTATTGTGATATTAGTACTAAGAGTTTTGAAAATTTACCAATTGCTTGTGAAAATTGCGCCAAAGAAATAAAAAAATAAATAAAAAATAAACGGTAATAAGTGAAAAGATAAAAATAAAAGTTAAGTTGCTGCCTTAAATTATTATTAGTATTTATTTATTTATTTTTCGTCAGTGTAAGGGGACTGGAGGTTTAGCTTGATGAATGTAAAATGCGTTTAACTTTGAGGAAACTGGAGAATTAAGAAAAAAAAAAAAGGCTCTCAATTAGGGTGAAAATGTAAAGCTTAAGAAAATATAAACAGTGCAGCTGTCGAAACTAGAAATCATATATTTATAAATAAATACATATAAACAGAACTATTTTGGTTAATGTGGTCTTACATTTATGTGGTACTCATAAATCAATGTGATTGGATTTATATATGAACTGTCCAATAAAGTAATTCACCAAAACGACTTCCCAGCAGTCTATTTACTGGATAAATCTCTGAAAAGTTTCCAACTCTCCCCTTCCTGCTGTATTGTTGGCCATATTTCCTTATACTACTCTTGCCTCTTTTGAAGTGTAGAAAAGCTGAAGTCAGGGATTCACTTCTCATGGAAATCTTATCTCTGCATTATCCCTAGTGGAGTGTGTGAAGGATTTATCCCAGAGAGGTGTGTGTCTATCTACTCTGACTCAAGGGCTCAAGATAAGGCCTCACACCCTCCGGAGTTCCTCATAATTGAACATTTACTGTACAATAACCTGACAGGGAGAACCAGCGTTATACAATAGTGATAATAGCAGTAGTGGACACAGAATATCGCTAAATTATCTGGAAAAACCCACCTTGGTCACCTGTCATAGGTCTACACAGTGGCATTAGAGAAGACATGCTGAGAAGACATTTCAGATGGATAAATGTGTGTTTTGTCTACTTGCATAAACAGACAGACTGTCAGGCAAATTGAGAGATAGACAGATACACAAGTAGTCAGTACTTCAAGTGCCTGATAGTTAGACAGACTGATAGTTAGTCAGCTTAATAGACAGAAAGATGATGATAGATAGACAGACGGATAGACAGATAGACAGATAGATAGATAGATAGACAGACAGACAGATAGATAGACCGATAGGTAGGTAGGTAGTCAGACAGACGGACAGACAGGTAGATAGATAGTCAGACAGACAGACAGACAGACGGACAGACGGACAGGTAGTCAGACGGATGGACAGATGGACAGATGGACAGATGGACAGATAGATAGATGGATAGATAGATAGATAGACAGACAGACAGACAGACAGACAGACAGACAGACAGACAGACAGACAGACAGACAGACAGACAGACAGACAGACAGACAGACAGACAGACAGACAGACAGACAGACAGATAGATGGATAGTCAGGAAAACAGACAGACAGACAGACAGACAGACAGACAGACAGACAGACAGACAGATAGATAGGCACAATAAACCATGGAAATACCAGGATATGCAACGTGCGAATATACACTGACAACAGTCATACTTAACATTCTCTAAGCGTAACAAAAGCAGCCTGTCAGCAAACATGTTTCTGTGTCGGTGCAGTTGCTGTTATGTTTTTTTTCTTCTTTCTATTTTTTTCTCTGTGCATAGCTTGTAAGCCAGCAGAAAATGTCTGAAGGCGTCTGATTTAACATTCAGGTCATGGGCAGGGACCACATCAAAGCCTGACCTGAAACAAACGTACAAACCTCTGTCAAAGGCACAACCTACAAATGCATACCTTGAACTCCCCTTCCATGCGCACCAAATGTAGACTCCTGAAATAACCGCGTTTCCGACTGTTCTGAGTTCTAAAACTGCACTATCTCTCCTCTTGTTGTTTGTGAAAAACAACAAGAGGAGAGATAGTTCAATGTCTTTGTCAGGAATTCCTACCCTCCATTAGGTCCCACGCTCCATTTTACTTGTTCAACATCCTTGTCTGTAAAGCACATTGTCATGGAATATTACAAATAACATCTGATGGCAAGACAAAAACACTCTTCGAAAGAGCAGCTGGATGACAGTCTGAAAAAAAAAAGCTTTATATACGGGCACAAAGTCCTGGCTTGATCACATTATTTCTGTTCTTGACACCCCAGGTGGCAGGAGGAGGGAAATGCGCGTTGAGTTGTGTGGAGCTAATGGAATGGAAAGGTGTTGTGGAGGGAACAGTGCTCGATTGTTTGCTTCCTCATTGAGCAGGGGAGAGGAGACCAGGAGGAATCGATGTCCCGGCTTATTAAAACTGCCCACTTCACTTACCTAGACAACAGCAGACTCCGAGAGGACCACTGTCCTGGAAAAGGCCCAGGATTTTACACGCCACATCACACTGCTGAGAGTCCGTCAGAGACATCTTGAGCCCGGTGTAAAATTGCATTGGCCCTGCTGTGAGCTGTGATGGGTTACTACAGGTTTATTTATTTATTTTTTCCCAATGTGAAAGCTGCTGACATCTGATAAGCCTGTATTAGCATTGTAAACTCTGTTGTGTTTTGCTGTATTGTAAGGGGTTGCGATCTTATTGGCAAAATTATTTTGTTCTTGGTTCTGTTGTCAATGTTCCTGTCTGGACATTTTGTCGTTTATGGTGCTGTCTATGGTCCTAGTTGGACATTTTGCTCTTTATGGTGCTGTCCATGGTCCTGTTTTCATATTAGGGTTCTGACCAGGATAAAAAAAATAGGTTAAGAAAAGTACACTTCCATAATGTACTTAAAGTGCTCTATTTCTGCGCACTAATTTTGTAATTAATATACAAAAAATGATTATTTAGTACTTATTTAGATAAACTTAAGATCAACTAAGTGTACTCAACCGTGCTAATATGGGACACTGTGAATACAAACTAAAATGTACTTTTAACATTCTATCTCTGTATAAAAAAAATAAATAAATAAAAATTAGTTACCACTTGAATAATAAATAAAAATTAGTTACCACTTGAACCCATCTTTCATACACTACACGTGTACTACAAGTAGTGCATTTTATTTATTTATTAATACAGAGATAGTATGTTAAAAGCACATTTTAGTTCATATTCATGGTGTCCCAAAATAGCACAGTTGAGTAAACTAAGTTGATCTTAAGTTTATCTTAAGAAGTCCTAAAGAATTGTTTTTATTATATTAAGTACAAAATTAGTGCGCGGAAATAGAGCACTTTAAGTACATTATGGAAGTGTACTTTTCTTAACCTGGGTGTCCATGGTACTGTCTAGTTATTTTGCTCTTTAGGGTGTTGTCCATGGTCCTGCCTGGATGGTTTGCCTATTAGGGTGCTGTCCATGGTGCTGTCTACTTGTTTTGCTCTTTAGGGTGCTGTCCATGGTGCTATCCAGTCATTTGCTCTTTGGAGTGATGTCCATGGTACTGTCTAGTTATTTGCTCATGGTGCTATCTAGTCAATGTGCTCTTTAGGGTGCTTTCCATGGTGCTATCTAATCATTAGGTGTGTTTGACTTCATATTGCACTGCACAGACCAATTGACGAGAGTTGCCGGTTGCAGTCGGGGGAGGAATTGAAAGTGGAGACGTCAAGTAAGACACTTTCTGCTCCTGGGAGTGACGTTCGCACAGTGTTTGCATATTCTATCACAGATGAAGTAAATTAAATACAATATTTGTCAAATACACAGACTTTCAACATAAGTTTATGTTCAACATAAACATATACTCTGTAAATTCCAATAAAATAGGAATATATATATATATGCTTTAATCAGTGTTTTATGAAAAAAACGTGACTCAAAATAACATTGTGACTACAGTAAAAAAAAAAAAAAAAAAAAAACATTACTGTTATAAAAACACAGATTTGTGAGCATTTTTGGAATTGAAGGTGTTAGAATAAACCCAAAACACATCATCGTTGCCAGCTGCTCTCAAAATGATCGCTGTACTTTGATGCTAACTGACATGCACTGCTTCAAGTCAGTCACCGATCGGTCTGCTCAGCGCTGCAAGAAGTCGAACACACCTGTTTGCTCTTTAGGGTGCTGTCCATGGCACTATCTAGTCATTTGCTCTTTAGGGTGCTGTCCAGGGTGCTATCTGGGTGGTTTGCTATAGTTATGGGTACTTTCAAACACTGCTTCATGAAGCTTTCAAACTTTTGCAAATCAATTGTTTTGAACCAGTGATTTGGTGCACAAATAAATTCGGCTTCGTTATGTCATAACTGTTTGAACATTTCAATTGTTCTCCCTTGGGGGCTTTGATCTCAGTGAACCAATAAACCAGTGTCTGTGGATTTTATATAATCTCAAATCAGTTTTAAAAGTAAATGTATTCATTTCAATGATGCATTTGTATAATGAAAGGGAAGCGTTGTACTTAATATTCTCATCGTGCCTGATTAACCAAGCCCTGCATAAATCAGACAAAACAAGACCTACTATTTATTAAAACCACACATTATACAGACAATTCATATTTAATGGTATTAAATGATTTGTTTATTGCAGATTATGCTTTCAATAAAACATTTGCAGTTGGTTTGTAAAAGGTGTTTGTAAGTATGTTTGAGTTTTAGTTGCATTTACATCATTCTAACCAGCTTGTGTCATTTCAAATGCTTTGAAACAGTGAATCTTTTTACAATGGAATTGGTTCAATTGATTTAAAGTTTCAAAAACCTTACTTTATCTCATAAATTGTTTGCTATTTAGGATGTGTCCATGGCGCTATTTGGATATTTTGCTATTTAGGGTGCTGTCCATGGTCCTGTCTGGATGTTGTGCTTGTTTGGTTGCTGGCCATTGTCCTGAAATAAGATGCTCTGCAATCGCATGGCTTCAAAAGACTGATTTGCTCCCATTGCAATTAAAAAAGACTCCAAGATTCAAATTATACCATGTATGTTAAATAAATCATAAATTGTCATGGTAAAATATCATGTTTTTTTGAATATACATGTTCTCCATAGAGAAATATTTTGATGATAACATATAAACCCTTAAAAGACAGCCCTACCATGAGCTCTTTGTCAGTCTTCATAACTACCTAAATAGTTGTATAGATTTAAATATTTAGCAATAAACACAACCTGTGGTGTTTTGTACTAATAACCAGTAATTATAAATTATTATTATTTGATAACATACTATGCAATGTTTTTTTTTTTGCAATGCATAGTTTGTCTTTATTCAAATCATTTTAGTACATGTTCGTGTACCTTTTATCTTCTTGTTCCATTTTCAGAATGTTTTGCTGCAAATCAAAGTTTGCAATAGTGTGATTCATCTCTGAGCTGTTGGGTTTGTTACATGGCTTAGAACTCTTTATTGATAAATTTAGAAATTTTTGAAACCCCTACAGAGGGAATTAACTGGAAAAACACTAACGGAACCAATGCCACTGAAAACGTGGGTGTTCAATGTTGAGCTGCATTACTGAAGTAAACAGACTGACAAACACAAATGTTAATATTTACATAACATAATATGTCATGTATAAGCCAGATAAGTAGACCATAATGTCAGTTGTGATATCACTGTTTCACTTATGATTATAAATAATTTTCAAAATGATTAGCATGTAAATAATTTCGCGTAAACACTGTGTTTGGCTTTTTTAATTTATTTTAATTTATTCTCATTTTATCAGAAGTAGTAATAGTTGTAGTATTTTAATTAATTTTGTTGCCGTATTGTAAATGTCAGAGGTACATAACAGGCACTTGAAGTACTCAATAGTGCAGAACAAATAGATGTGGTAATGGTACTGAATAGAAACGAACCTCATCATGTCCCAGGAAGTCTTTATAATTTAACTGCTTTAAGTATTCAGGGGGCTTCTAGTGGGGGTGAAACATTTACATGCATGATTACATTTTGAAGGCAAATAATCCATGTTCAGGCACGTCTCAATGAGAGGATTGTTAGCAGTGAGCCATATAAGACATTACACAGGCAGTTTCTAGTGGTGTGGGGGTGAGAATTAGGGTCACCTTGTTATCCTCCTGTTATTGTCTAAAGAGACCTTGCAGATGCCCAAGGTCACTTATTGTGCACAAAAGAAGCAGTTAAACCTGACATGGGATATTTATGTTTAGTTCAGCCAAAAAAAAAAAAAAAAATGCTGAGAATGTACTCACCCTCAGGCCATCCAAGATGTAGATGAGTTTGTTTCTTCATCAGATTTGGAGAAATGTAGCATTACATCACTTGCTCACCAATGGATCCTCTGCAGTGAATGGGTGCCGTCAGAATGAGTGTCCAAACAACTGATAAAAACATCACAATAATCCACAAATAATCCACACCACTCCAGTCCATCAATTAACATATTGTGAAGTGAAAAGATGCATGTTCATAAGAAACAAATCCATCATCAAGATGTTTTAACTTTAAACAGTCGCATACGGCCTAAAATACCAGCCCGTAATTCATAACAATGCTTCCTTCAGTGAAAAAAAAGCCCATCTCCTCTTGTTCTTTCACATCAAAATCCACCCACATATTTGTTTAGAGATGTTTTGGCTTGTAAATGGTGCTTCATCTGTGCAGATTTCTCTCCTGATTCAGACAGTAAGCAATATTACGGATCGAAGACTCATATTTTAGCTGAAAGCAATAGTTTGAATCTATAAACACCTTAATTATGAATTAGTTTTTTTACAAACATGCAGCTTTCCACTTCAAAAGATGCAAATTGATGGACTGGAGTGGTGTGGATTACTTGTGGATAATTGTGATGTTTTTATCAGCTGTTTGGACTCTCATTCTGACGGCATCCATTCACTGCAGAGCATCCATCGATGAGCAAGTGATATTATTCTGCATTTACATTAGCAGTGATTTTGAAGTGTATCAGCGTGTTCCCTGGGAATTGAACCTGTGACCTGGGCGTTACTAGCGCAGTACTCTACCATTTGAGCTAAATTAGGAAAACCTGGACTAAGGAGCCAAAACCAGTGAGCTAATGGATTGGGCCTTACATTTTTAAAGGCACCCACACATTGGTGAACATTTTTCAGAACATCTGAAAAAACTTTTTCCGTTGATTGAACGTTTGTCAGACGTATCCCTAGTTCAATATCCAGCATTATAGATTCCCAGGATTGACAGCCATGAGTTCCCTGCAGACTGTGAGTGGGATGACGGCGAAACTCAAGGCTTCTGAATTGTTGCTCAAGTCACCAGAGCTCAGTGTCATTTAACTTCTGTCAGAATCAATCTCAAATCAGTTTCCCAAAATGCGCTCAGTCGTGGCAGGCCCGTTGACATCTGACATTTAGTCTGTGATATGTTTGCCTCTCATTTTTGCTATCTATCTTCCACACTTTGCAATTCATTAGTTAAATATTGTGGTAAACACGACTTGTCAACAAGGCTTATTTTGGAGAGGATTTGGTTTGACAAGAGTAATTTGAGACAACTTGCGCAGCGTGCAAGAGCTGTTATAGGGTCGGGATATCCAGAGTTTAACCCAAACGGCTTCTAGAGTTACTGAATTGAAGAATCTGTATTTAGTACAAATTCATTGTCATTACATATAACATTTAGGACATAATACAATTGAATATATAGATAAACAATTAAAATTAGATTTAGAAAAAATAATAATAATAATTACTTGAAATAAAATAATCTTAAACATTAAACATTAACTGAAATAAAATATACAAACTTATTTTATTTCAGCTACATATTTCTCATTTCTGTTTGGGTCAAGTTGAAGTTCAAATAACTAAAAGTAAGTGAACTAAAACCAACATATAAATCGCAATAAAAAAAATATATAGACATTTAAAAACAAAAATTAATAATTATGACGAAAACACAACATTAACTAAAATGATACATCATATTTGGAACATAAATACATAGTGCACTTGAAAAGAATTAGATTTTAGAATGTATTTAGATTTAATAAACTTAACAAAAACTGTAGGCACAATTAATACAATTAATATTAATAACAAAATAAAGACAAATAACTTAAACTAAAATTATACACCTGAAAAACTTAATTCAAACAAATGCCTTGGCAACTAACCAAAATTAAATAAATTATGGATGAAAATTCCTAAAACTACAACTGAAATAAAAACAAAGATAAATATAAATATTTTGAAAATAAAAATTACAAAATGTTTCAACAAAATGATTGAAACCTAAACTAAAATTTAAATGAAAAAAAAAAAATAATAATAATTCAAAATATTTATTTATTGCTATAATAGCATATAAATCATTCTAATATGTGCTCTTACAACTACGAAAACAAAAAAACAAGATTGATTATACTTAAAAATCGAAGGCAACCACTAAATATTTAATATTTATAGGTTGAAATAAGTGGAAGTATTTTGGTGTTTAAAACATGCCCTGGAAACTCACGTCTAGCATCGCCCCTTGGCAGCCCTTCTGTGCTCATAATTTCTGGGCTCATTAGTAATATTTTGTGAACTGAGTCAGATATGTCTTGTCGCCACCTGAATGATGATTTTAGGGGGGAAACAGATGTAATTTCCCACTATAATTTGTTCAAACGTGTTGGCAGAAACAGATATCTTTTCAGACAGCTTCAGACATGCATACTAATCTACTCAGACAGCTATACAAAATTAGCCCTTACTCAACCCAAACACTGTTTTTAGCATAGTGCTTCTTTGAAGCAACGTCCCTCCTCTGTCAACAGCATCTGCGGCCTGTAAAAACAAGCCAAACTGGCATGTACAGTTTGAATGGATGTATATGGGGCAATTCAGATGGGTTAAAGCCGAAAAGCAGATCACATACATGTTAAATAATTTAGTTATTGTTTGTTTGTTTTTGCGGTTATAGTCCTCTTAGCATTGGACATATGCATGGATAGATAGATAGATAGATAGATAGATAGATAGATAGATAGATAGATAGATAGCTAGATAGCTACCTGGTCTCATGGCATTTACGTACCTGGGTGCACTTTTTAGCGTGATATGAAATACGTACCAATAAGTACATATCACTGCAGTTTCCAAAATAAATGAACACTTTCACACAAATTTACAGAGTTGCGATTAATAAAGCGTAATTTTCGCACAATTACTTGAAGAATAACATGCTATGACTTCAAAACAATATTAATATGCTGGGAGATTTGAAAACTGATGCTTTTGAACGTTAGCATCGCACACATCCAGCTTCATATCTATGGGTTTTCACAGATGATAAGTTTGTTCGGTAGCTCACGGAGTACGGAGACGGATTTAGGAGACGAGAAGCACCGGTTTGAATCCAGTGTAACTACGGTTCGCCAAAGCAGTTCAAATCTGTGTAAAAGGAAGTTCAAATGGCACAGTTGCATCAGCTAATACGTTTTTATATCAGTTTTGCATTTGTTAACACTATCGGGTAGGTTTAGGGCTGGATTTGGTGTAGGGCATATTTCCAACACGATAGAGCATTAACCTTTAGCAACAGTCCCCGGATATTTGAATTCTGAACCGCCGCAATACGTATCTGAAGCAACGTAATAAAAAAAACAGCAATACGTACCAATATCTACGTAATAAATACGTGCCAGGGTTCACATATTGAACCTGTGTTTTAGCGCCACTCAGTGGACATTTCTATTTGAAACTGCGGCGAAACGTGCAGCAAGGTACGTAAAACAGTGTCGCACAAAAAGTGCGCAGAGGTACGTATTTTTATGAGACCAGGTTGATAGATAGATAGATAGAGAGAGCAACAACAACAATAATAAGAAGAACAACAATACACACTTACAAACACACAGTTTTTAAGCAAAAAAATTAAATAAAAATACAATATACAGTAAAATTGTAAAATAGTATTACAATTTGAAATCGATGTTGAAAACAGTCTTTACTGCTTAATATTATTGTGGAAACTGTGATACACTACCAAACTTCTAAAGTTGGTAAATAAATAAATTAATTAATTAAAAAAGAAGGAACGTAAGAAAGAAAATAGTACTTTCATTCAGCAATGACCAATTAAATTGATCAAAAGCGACAGAAAAGATAATAATAAATACTCTTGAACTTTCTATTAATCAAAAAAAAAGTTTCCACAGAAATGTTATTTTCATAGTATGTTCATATTTGAATGAGCTTTTATTTGTGTTTACAGTTTTCATTTTTTTCCCTATTTATCTTAATTTATTTTTGTAATTTTAGTTCTTACTGTAAAACTAAACTTGTTTTATTTCAGTTAATTCCCAAGCAACGTTTTTTATTTTTAATTTAATTTAATTTATTTTAATTTATTTTTTATTTTTTTCAGTTGTAGCAATTTTAGTATTTAAAACTTAACTTGTTTTATTTAAGTTAGTTCCCAAGCAACATTTATTTTATTTTTATTTTATTTTATTGTATTTAATTTTATTGTTAGCTTTATTTAAATGAAGGAAAACTGTATTTGTTATCGCTCACACAGTCTTGTCTGAATCGCTGCAAACAGATATGCAAAGTAGGTAACACTTTATTTCGATAGTCCACTTTAGACATTCTACTAACTACAAGTAACTTTGTAACTACATGTCAATTAATTTTCATTAATTTGCAACTACATGTCTACTAACTCTCAGTAGGGTAGGTTTAGGGTTAGTAGAATAAGTTGACATACTTGCAAAGTTTCTAATACTCAGTATGTTGTATGTTGTGGACCCATCAAAATAAAGTGTTAGAAGATATTAAGCAGACAGTCTACTAATACTCTAATGACTGCTAGTTGACATGTAGTTGCAAAGTTACTGTTAGTAGAATGTCTAAAGTGGACTATCAAAATAAAGTGTTACCGCAAAGTGAAACAAACAGTGAAACGTCTCAGTGCTGTTGAAATAAATGTTTAAATCAAAATGAGACTAAAATGAGCATTATGTAACATTTAAACATTAAATCCAAAACCCACCATTAAAGTAATCCAAATGACATGCACAGTTTTTCAAGTTTTCATATGGAGTGACTTTACAATATTTTTAATCATGCCCCACCCCTCCCCCCTCCTCTTCTCTTTTAATCAAAAGTATCTCTTCTCAAAGTATTAAAAAAAAATACAAAGATATATGGTATGGATAGTGTCGAAGTGAAGCGAAATGAAATGAACAGTGTCGGTCTCAGTCCAATGAACTGAATATATGCAATATGAGAACTAAAATGAATATTATGTAACGTTTGAATTAACCCATAGCATTTCTTTAAGAGCTCAGTGCATGTCAGGTGTTTGCTCTAAGAAGCTTTTCACATTATCCCATGTCTCACAAGAAAACCCAGGTCCCTTGTGCTTCATCTAATACATTTATGAATTCTGGCTTAATAACCATTCTTACAGTTGCATGTAAGAATGGTTATTTTTTGAAGACAGTGGCATATTAGAGCTCATAACTGTACAATACGAGTTAGCAGAATTTGTAACACGGGTAAAATGTGCAGGAAAGTGAAGTCAGTTTTGTGGGCTTGTTGGAGGCTGAGTGGGTGTAAGAAGCACACTGTGCTGTCC